>NC_087549.1:15592353-16198186 GCF_036250125.1 Pseudopipra pipra | reverse complement strand
ATTCAGTAAAGTTTTACCACTACTTAGAACAATAAGAAATCCATGGATCTGTTCACACGTTCACGTGGGGATTTGCTATTCTTCAAGATCAGGTATATTCGTTCACATAAGCACACTGTGCATTTATGTGAAATGTCCCCAGTAATGAGTACCAGATACCATCCTGAGAACAACACTAATGTAATAAGAAAAGACAAGTATGGTAGGGTACACTAGAGAGCAATTTCAATGCTTCTCATAAAGGCAGAAGTTTGATTCTATTGGTCTGAAAAATTACACATTTTAAAGATGGCTAAAATAAAGAGCTCACAAAGTCTCTTTATTGCAAAAAATTCAAAGCAACAAAAGGTAATGTAACTTTCTTCATTCAAAAAGACATTCCAGGGATTATTTTGCAGATCTTCTGAGCCCTGCTTGAAAGGACACAGTATGATACTTGAAACCACCCAACATTCATATAATACTACTATTTCAATAAAATGATACACCTTTTTCATAATTTCCTCCTTGTTCCTCCCAGTCTTAATTAACATTTCTAATTTTAGAGAGCATCATTTCCATATGTAGACCATTTACATTTTTGAATGTACCACGTATAAGAATTTGGCCATTCTAGGCCACTGATGTATAATGTCCCAAAAAGGATCTGTGGAACAAAAAGGATCTGTGGAACAATCTCTGAAAAATTGCTCATATATATAATTGCTCATATATAAATACCTCATTCTACAATATTCTTTTTGTTTTCTTTTCTTTTTGACTTCTTTTAACTAATCCAACATGTTTCTTATCCAGACTTACACAGTTTGACTGGGGTTTTTCCCAAGAATAAGCAGTAACAACTGTTTGTATGTAAGAACTGGCTTCAGGCAAAAAGCTGCTCGTTCCCTGTGAGATGTAATTTATTCCTGCTTTTAAGTTAGTGCACTCTATATTCCTCTGTGTATATTGTCAGTTCCAGTAGTTAAAGCACTACATGGAATCAAGTGCATACTTTGACTTTATCTCCTGCTTTGTTCTCTCCACAGCCTACAAAGACCATCTTACAACAAAGATACAAAGGCAGTCATCTTATTTACTGCTTATATTACTAGGTTCTATTTGCCATGATGTCTTAAAACCAAAAATCTATCTGCAGACAAATTTATCTGTCTGTGAAAGCTTACACGGCTATATGATTACCTCTTGGTAGTTATCTGAAGTTTATTAATTTTTTTTCTTTTCAAAATTCTGTACTACTACAGACCATATATAAACAGATACAACTACTCAAGAAAAATTGACTGGAAGGTCTACAAGACACTTTAATTTCATTTGAAGTTACTTTCTCTTTTATTTGACCTAAAATTTACCTTCTGTAGTTGAAATATGTATAGTCATGTATCTATGTAGTTACACAATTAAACCAGTGACTTGCAATTAACAAATTTTCCAATTCAGTGGGTTCTTCATAGAGGTAATGGCAAAATAATTCAATAGTGAGCTGAATATTCTAATTCAAGTTTGACACCTGTTAGATCACATTTTAAAATATGAGCTTATAAATATCTCAGTTCAGTTCATTTGCAGTAAATCCACTGAGGAAGAAGAAATTAAATATGCAGATAGGTAGAAATAAACAATAAACATATCTTTATACGTACATAGGTGTATATATATATATCAATGAGAAATTACAGAATTCCCATACTTGGAATTTAGTAACAACCTCTCTAATATTTTTCCTGTCATGACAAAATATGGAAAAAAACCCTCAATGTCCTCCCAGATAAATAGTAAAAAAAAGTAGAAATGCATTTTGTCCATGGAAAAAAGGAACTTATAGTCAGAGGATTGTGCATTTCTCTGATCAAAATGCATGTCAGTTTAGACTAGTAGAAAAGCAAGGCCTCAAGTTAAAAATACAAGCAGAAGTTTTATAGTGAAAAATATCTTGTAGCTATATGTAGAGGTAATAGTGAAAATATTTTAACAGAACTTCTAAGAACACAAATACAACCATATTCTGCTCCTGAAATTTCTGAATTCCAAAAAAAATCCAGTAAATTTTGGAATGGAGATTCTTATGACAGCCATTTTACTGTGTAATAGGAAAATCTTTAAAAATGTAAAAGTCAGAATTCTTCCCTGATTATGAAAGTGTTGAATTGTTTTAATCTTTATAGAGTGAAAATATTACATATAAATGAAACCTTATTTATTACCCTCAGTAAATTATTCCTAGCGTGTTGCATTACGGAGGAACTGCAAGCTGCAACATTAGCTCAGGAATAGATGATATAATAAAGCTGCTGGCATATTTCACTATTGAAAACAACCTTATCAAAAATGATTTGTCAGGGAAGAAGGCTTTATTTAAAAACTAGTCATGGGTTATGCACAGTATAATTCACAGAATCACAAAAGAGTTAAGGATGGAAGGGAACAGAGCGCATCATCTGGTCCAACCTCCCTGCTCAAGCAGGAAGAATTGTGTCCACCAGGACCCCAGGTCCTTCTCTGCAGAGCTGCTTCCCAGCAGGTCAGCCTCCAGCCTGTACTGGTGTGTGGGGTTATTCTACCCCAGGTGCAGGACCCTGCACTTGCCTTTGTTGAATTTCAGACAGTTTCAGAGTGCCCACCTCTCCAACCTGTTGAGGTCCCTCTGAAGGGGTGCACAGCCCTCTGGGGTATCAGCCACTCCTCCCAGCTTTGTGTCATCAGGAAGCTTGCTGAGGAGGCTTCTGCCTCTTCATCCAAGTCATGGGTGAGTAAGTTAAGGAATACTGGCCCAGTACTGAACCTTGGGGGACACTACTAGTGACAGGTCTCCTGCTAGACCCTGTGCCATGGATTACAACCCTCTGGGATCTGCCATTAAGCCAGTTCTTAATTCACCTCACTGACCACTCATCCAGCCCACACTTCTTTAGTTTGTCTACGAGGATTTTGTGAGAGACAGTGTTGAGAGCCTTGTTGAATTCAAGATAGGCAATATCCACTGCTCTCTCCTCATTGATCCAAGTAGTTGTTTTGGCATAGAAGGTCATCAGGTTGGTCAAGCTTGATTTATTTTTAGTGAATCTATGCTGATTATTTCTGATCACCTTCTTATCATCCATATGGATAGACAGGGCCTCCAGAATGAGGCACTCCATCACCTTTCCAGGGATTAAGGTGAGGCTGACTGGCCAGTAGTTCCCTGGGTCCTCCTTCTTGCCCTTTCTTGAAGATCAGGGTGACATTTGATTTCTTCCAGTCCTCAGGCACCTTCCTGATCACCACAATCTTTCAAAGATGATCGTGAGTGGCCCCATTATGAAATTTGCCAACTCCCTCTTGCCATCTACTACTTGTAGATGCATCCCATGAAGGCCCATGGACTTGTAGGTGTCACGTTTGCTTAGGTGTTGTTTAAACCAACCCTCCTTAACCAAGGGAAAGTCTTCCCAAAGATCTTGCTTTATGGTGAACTTGCCACTGGCTGTCGCAAGAGAGGAGCCCTGAAGAGAAGATGCAAGGACTCCCTGAAACAACATCTCAACCTTGGCCGTATTGATCACCATAACTGGTCTACTCTGGCCTGCAATCGGGAGGTCTGGAGACACACTATCTTCAACACTGCTGATGCTTTTGAGAAAGCATGCAGGATCACTCTCGAGGAGAAAAGGCAATGCAGAATATACCTCCTAAAGAGTCTTTCTGCTGTGCCTTTTGCAACCGGATATGCCTGTCTTGTATTGGCCTTTTTAGCCACCAATGCGCTTGCAACAAATGTGCGTAGTGCCCTTCCCAAATCTTTGTTCGCGAAGCCCAGCCATGGTGACATGAAGAAGTCCTTCTTGTCCTTGACATTGTTGGCCAGATTTAAGTCCGGATGGGCCTTGCCTGCTTTGTCTCATTTCTACTTACTCTGACAACTCTCTATATTCATATCAAGTGGCCTGACCATGCATCCAATTTACTGTGTGTTTCCTGCTTATGCTGGAGTAATGAGAGGAGTTCTTTATTCATCCATGCAGATCTCTCTCTTTGTCCAATTTCTTGCTCATTGGCATGCATCATTATTATTGAGTCTGGAGAAAATGATCCTTGGATAGCACCCAACTCTCTTGGACCCCTCTTCCCTTCAGGACCTGTTCCCATGGGATTCTTCCAAGAAGATCCCTGAAGAGGCTAAAGTCAGCTCTCCTGAAGACCGTAGTTGTTATCTTACTTGCTGCCCTGCTCCCTCCTCAGCCGATACTGAACTGCACACTTTTGTGGTCACCACAGCTGAGGCTGCCTCCAGCATTCACATCTCCAAAAAGGAGATGTTATTACTAACGACATAACAACAACATTTGAAAAGCATTTAGCAGTATGTATGATTGTGGAAATACAAAACACTGTTGTTTCCGATAAAATTCCCCATTTTGCGACATTAATCTGTAAGAATTACATTGCTAAGGCACAAGCATGACCCCCTCAAAGGGAAGGCAAGGTAAAAGGAATGATCTATTAAAAAAAAAATAAGGAAAAAAAATACTCTCCAAATGTACTTGTTCTGAATTACAAGAGGCAGATGACAATGATATTTATATACAGATGATTTACAGGCATCTATGAGCTTAAGTCTGCTGACTTCTAAGCATGCTGTAAATTCAGAACTTTACAATTTTGATTTCTAAAGGTAAAAACAAACAAACAAACCCCAACTTAATGTTGAATAAAATACACTTTTGTTCTTTTCTTGGGGTATTTCCTAGGTCATGGCAGTGAAAAACTCTCTATTTGACCAATCCAATGAATTATATTAAAATGGACAACTAGTATATGCACGTCTGGAGAGACCTGCCCATCTACAAAACAAAAAAAAAACAAACAAAAAATCCACAAAACCCAAAACAAACAAACAAACCAACAAAAAAGCAAACCAACCCAAAAAACAGTAATCAAGTTCTTTAGTGTTGAAAAACATAATTCTTACACATATCCCCTCAAAATCTGAAAACTATACACCATTTGTTCGTGTCAGGATTCTCTTTTTTAGATTTAATGACCATTGGTAGGGCACAATAAGACATCAGAGGAAATCTTTAAGGATGAGTGTTTAATCAAAGAGAGTCTCCATGCCAAACAGTGACAAAGAGATCAAAAGCTCATTAGTGGGTAATCACCTTTAGCAACCTTCTGCAGAATTCTGTGTTGGATAATTGCATTAGGCAAAATTAGGAGAGATTCATTAGAATGGAATCACAAGGGTCTGTGTTAAATGTAAAGTTGGATGCTTCTGATATCAAACATAGACTCATAGAAGGAACTATTGAAAATAATTAGGTGTTTTTCTTTTTTTTTTTTTTTTGTTAATTGAACATAGACCAAAAATACCTTAACAGCAATTTGGTGCATTAAGCCTTTAAGCCATTATGTTAAGACTGAAATCAAGAATCTGTCACATTCTTAGGTTCCATTTCAGTAATTCATGTTCACCACTGCTAAAGTGTGTACCTTGGGGGTTTTTATTCTTTATTCATCAAGCTTTTACCCCTTAAACTCTTCACTGCTATTGATTAGAGAATTGTCTTCTCAAAAATATGTTTGCCTTCTGTAGGAGTTTCCGCAGTAAATCAAGCCATCTCTTCATTTTCTTTCACATACACTGAAAAGTTAGAGTTCCTTCAGTCTATAGACAAAATGACAATTTTTAAATCTATCAGAATTTTTTTCCTCTTTTTCTGAATAATTTCCAATTTGTTAACTCTATTTTGCCTGAAAAAGTGATACTGTTCAGATAATGACCTCTCTAATTATGAGTAAATAAGAATATGTTTTTCATATTCTTATGTGGTAGTCATTTGCTTATCCCTGTTTAACCACAGGGCTACTTTGGGAGTTTATTATTCCACTTAAAATATACACTGTGTATTTTCATGTTCCCTTGGAAAAAAAAAAACAACACAAAACAAAATATATCAAAAGATCTACTAAAAATTATTGTATCAGAAGAAAACTGTAACATTGTGACTATGATGACTGACTGGTGAGAGGAAGCATCAGGTTCCAGTCTCTCATATTCTTCATTTATGACTGCAACTTTTTATGTCAATTCGTTTCAAAATTGGCAGATCTAGAATTTGGAAAATGGTCTGCAGAGAAGCCTGTTAGATTTCTACTTTGTTACAAATGTAAGTTTTTTGCAAGTTAACATATTCTCATAAAATCTTTTGTATTATCATCTCCAGAAACAAAATTTAGCTTTATGCCTCGATTGTCTATCTCATTCATTATCAGCTAGCATTTTTCTGGGAAGTAGGAGGGGAAGATTCAGAAGTTATAATTTTAATGGAAAATAGTATAATTAAAAATAAGTTTGTAATTTCTTCAAGACCATGGATAAACATATTAAATAACTCTAAGCCAAAAATAGGAAATGATAGCAGGGTATTTCCAATGATACACATTTCTCATACTCCTCTTTTGTGGTAGTGGGTATTTAACCAAACTGAATTTTTCAGAATGGTAATTTCAGTTGGAATGTTTTTATAGCCTCTGCAAGATTGTATCAATGTTTTTAAACAAATATAAATGTTGCATTCTGTAAAATTAACCTGAGAATCTAGAAACTGATCTTAAGCTTGCTTGACATAAATGTTTCATCAAAATACTATCTTTATTGTATTTGGTTGGGTATAGTAGTGATAATGTCTCCATTTTATCAGCATGGCTGCTTTTGTTACTCTGTAAACATTATTTCTACCTAATAGTCTCAGAAAATAAGATTTACCTGTAAAACAGGATTCCCTGCTACTGCTATATTTCTAATATGAGCAATGAAAAAGGATTTGACCTATATTTGTTAGAATACAAGGGATATCCTGTATAGAAATCTTAAGATAATCAAACCTGACTGACAATGAGGCAAGACCCTGTAGTTCAATTGTTCTGGCAGGTTCAAATTTCTATTTGTTCAATATCCAACTTACTGCTAGACAAAACATCAGTCCCTAGGAAGTACTAGTAAATGCCTAATTGACATTCTCATAGTTGTAAATATGTTGTACACATTTATATTCTACTTATTACTACGTTTCTAGTTCTTATTACATAACATATCTTTAAATAGATGATAAATATAATTTTCACAGAATATTGACCTAAAATTTAGTAGGTATATATGATGAGATACATCATATGTGTGAGCAAGAGATCAAAATATTCAAGAGGGCTTTTCTTTAATCATAGCTTAAAAGTTAAAATACAGAGATTAAAATTTTTTCATACTAATGTATATTTTCAAGAACTTTGCTGTAGGATTTCTCTTACCTCTACAGATAGGAACAGGGAAGTCCCACGATGCTGTATTCACAGAGTTAGCTATGCAAGTAAGCTGGGGGTGTCCATCCAAAATATATCCAGTTACACAGCTGTATCGGATTTTGTCACCAACATCAAATCTTGTACCGTACAAGATGCCCTTTGGTGGAACTCCTGGATTGCCACAGGAACTACTCTGTAATTCTGGAGCAGATATATATTTATTACTTACAATGTTTTTGTAAATCAATGCTTCATTTTGTTTGAGAATATAGAACACATAAAAGAAGACAGTTTTGGACAGACAGTGTTTTCATGGATATTATACAATTCTTAACACTGAAAATTCATTACTGACTTAGTCTATTTATGAACCCACATATGTAAAAGTAGATGAAAATAAGCATGAGGTTTTCCTTAATCTCCATCTATAGATATATTCATAAGTTTCTTTGTTAAATTGACAGCAAGGAACTCATTACATAGGAACAGGAAGCAAAGGAACTTGATGTATACAAATGCAAAACAATAAACAAAAGTGTACTACAGTCATGAAAGAACATCAGATTCAAATTGAACAAAACTTGCAAGAAAAAAAATAGTCAAGACAACAGAAAATCTTAATAAGCATAAGCCTGAGCATGATCAAGAATCTGTTTAATGATTTAATAGTTTTTAGATAATGAGGCAAAAGTGATGAGATACTGTGGGTAACTGATTTCTGAGCAAAAGATTAGTTCATTCAACCATGTAAAATACCACAGATCTGGTGACTTCTACTCTAATGCAGAGCTTTAAACCACCGAGAATCCAAAATGACTCACAGCTGCTGTTAGTCTTATCTCTGAGGGCATTAATTAGAGTTCAGTTTTACTAGTTAGTACTCATAGTAACTGTGTACTCTTTTGACTGATGTTTCAGCATCATAAATAGTGTGATTACATTTTCAATCATTTACTTCTGAAGTCATTTGATTAATGGACATTAAAAGATAGATTTTGTGCAAGTGTGAGCAAAAGATATTTCACACTCTCATCCTGAGCTCTTCAAAGCTCTTACTAGCCTAGTGCTAATATGGAAGAGACAAATCATGTAAACCTGTATTTGAATTCATATCAAATTTCCCTAATCTACAAAGTAAGGAAAATGACAGAAAGGTATGTATGTATTGTTTCAATTTCTTTTCCTGAGTTCCATGTGACTAAATTATTCTTCAGCACCCCTGATGTGCTCATGAGTGTGTGCACAACATCTTTAAATACCCAAACTGTCAGAGTAGGTTTCAATTAAAGAAAAAAGGTATAAACGCTTATCAAAACAAGCAGTATGGCTCATGAGATTCATTACGTTCTCAAACTCCTATGCCAACAACTCGGATATACTACTAGATTTCTGACACCAGCCATGAAATGAAACTATGTAACAATTATCAAAAGGCATAATCCAACATAGTCATAAATATATTTCTCTGTGCATTCATATATACATACACTATGAATAAAATATATGATCCCAATGAGTTCATCTGCAAGATTTGAGGTACCAATCAGGTTTTGATGTGAATGTGTTAAATATGGATATTATCTGCTGATGTCATTGCTGCTATTTCTTGCCTTCTCTTACATAATGAACTCTGTGGTTGTGGCCTCTCTCATTTTGGTCACTTTAAAGCTCACCTAAAGAGCTGATATTCTCACCACTGCTTTATCAAAGTGTTCTGTGCTGAAGCAACACTCTCCTGGCCTCAAATGTCCTTGCAAGCTCTACAAAAAAGGCAATGCTGCAGCTATTCCCACATACTTGTGCAAACGGATTTCTTTTAAATCCTTTAACTATTTTCAAGGCCATTCGATTTATTATTTATTATCATAGCATGTCAAAATAGAGGTAAGAATATCATCCTATAGATTTTGGTTATCATACGAATCATATTATATTAACTTGAAAACTCTGCCTGTACATAGTGTTTTCATTTTCCACTTCTCCAAGAAGATGAAGTTTTTCAGAATCCTGTATCTCTTAGGGCTTTGTAAAAAGGTCATGGAAAGACGTCCTGTCTTTTGAAATAAAACATATAAAGATTACCAATGTCTTTAACTGTTACTGCCTAAAATTGCTTCCTTTACTCTTACTGCTGTCTCACCAAGAATTACCCTCAGAAGGTAATTTATTCTTATGAAATTATATTATATTTTAGAGCACTAATTAAAAATCACCCTCCTTCTAAAATAAAACTAATTTTCCAGTTGCAATACTTTATGACTCATCTAAAAGGAATACTTGGCATTTTTCATTAACTTTTTAACATTATGAAACCGGGTAGGGAGTAAGTTACTACTTCTAACCCTTCAAGCCATTTTGTTCCTGATTCTAGATAATAAAGTAGAAAATAAGTTTTACACTTTTAAGTGCATTAGTTTATTCTGTGAGTATTTTCATTTTGAACATATACAAGTGCACTACTTGGGGGGGGGAGGGAGGGAGGAGATAATTCACTAACTGCATTTGTCTTCTCTGATAGGCAGTATCTATTTTCAAACTGCATGTGACACTGTACTACCAACTCTGTTCCATTTAAAGCTACAAATTCTTACTCTGAGATAGTCATCTGTCAGGCAACACAGCAATTGCCAAACTAGACTGTAATTTTTATTCAGCTCTGCACAGATTCTTGACTTCAGTGAAATTTTCATAATCACTAATGATAAGAAGGCTGGAAAAGTACTTCCTTTCAAATTTGCCACATTGTAATTTGGTTGAACTTTTCCTGGTTCGTGTACTCTGAAAATAAGCGTAATTGAATTTTTTACACTATCCTACTTTTTTGCATTTTTATTCTGTATTATTTCTCATGTCTTTTTTTAAAGCAAGTTGTCCCAGTTGTTTCAATCGCTTTCCAAGTAGGAATTTTCTTTGTCCTAGATTTAATTTTGTAAACAAGATATGTATGAACCTATTTGTCCTCTTTTTTCCATTATCATAAACCACCAAGATTAGAATATGATTCAATGCTGTTCAATAAGTTTCTATTACATTAATGCTTATTATTGAAAATAGAAATCCTGTTAAAAAACTGTGGGTAAATATATTTCAGAGAGTTCTGCTTAGTAGGAATGGACTAAGACTTTAGAGTCTTTAAAGACTTTAAGTCTTTAAAGATTTTAATTGGCAGAATTTCTGCCACTTATAAATACTAACTAATAACTTATTCAAAATAAATCACATTGAATATAATTTCTGCAAATTCTTCCAAAAACAAGGCTGACAGAAGTCTAGACTCTCTTTGTCAGTATTCACTCAAGGAGAAACAAATAAGGACCAAATATATAAATTTCAAATTTACTTTATTTTTACTCAGATTTTAAGTCAGGAATAGTATTTTTTTTTCTATTATGATATTTATTATATCAAGAGTAGCACTTGTCCTCCCTAAACTGTCTAAACATAAAATTTGTCATTTCATGTCTAAATATCCAAAACAATTATTTTCTAATATTCCAGTAAAAAAAGCATTTGTCGTATCATTGCATTCCATTCAGCTTAATGCTGAAGACTAATGTTCTTCACACACTAAATATGACATTAGAAATTTAGGAACATAAATAATTAATTTTGTCTTTTTTAAAGGGTTGATCCATATATTTTCAGATTTTTTTCACAGCTATTGCAGGTCACTATGATCCCATTTCTTCCAACACAAAGTGAAAAATACTGTCAATCTTCATGAGTACTCACTCATTGAAAGACCTCTGTAATATCCCAATAGAGGCTAACATTTGCTTCCTTTAGTAGCTTTGTAATTAAATATTTCTGGTATCCCTACACTCTCAGTTTGGATATCTCTCTCTATTACTGCATGGTACCAGTCCCAGACTGCTTGTCTGTACACAGATATCCCTTTGAAAAATGACGCCTATGTACTTTGTCTTATTGCCAAGTAAGAATGCTCTGGTATTGAAGACTCAAGACTGATTTCAGAAGTGCTGCATGTAGCACGTGTGTGGCAATAGGGAGGGCTATACATTCCAAGGGCCCCAAATATTAGGACAGATGATGTATTTGTAACAATATGAAGTTGCCTGAAACTCCATTGTCCAAAATTCATCTATATTGAATCTTATAATGGCTTATTTTAGTTGCACATAGTTTTCCAAAGGTTTTATAAACTAAAACAGTAACTTAGATACATAGCTTCTACCTCATAATACTTTGCTTATTTTTCTTAAAATGTATATTTTTCCTACTTTCTATTCACACTGCTCTGAATATATGAGTAAGCATAGTCTAGATGTAGATCTAATAGTGGCTAGAAGAAATAACTAGTGAGTATACTTTTGTCTTCCTACATACATATTGACATATAGATATACACACCTGTTCCACTTCAGATTACAGAGTGAAGGAAACTACAGGAAAAAAACTGGACTAGGCAATATCAGTGCAGTGAAGGAAAAAAAATGAAAAACCTAGTATCTAAGTGTCAATTTGACTGCACAAATATGTAGCATTCAGAGAGCAAAGAAAGACATCAGGTATTGAATTAAATAAATTTCCCTTCCCCAAAACACAGGTCTCTCCTTTGTAGAAGTTCAGCAACAAAAGTGGTTATCCCTTGATTCCAACAAATCTGGCACCTCAAGATACAAGTGCAAGTCCCTATGCTGAAATTCACATTTGTTTACAACAATGGCAGAAACGATTTGTCTAACAATCAAAACTTATCAGAAGTATTTATTTTAATTTCTGCATTTTTTGTGGATCAGTCTGAAAAGACTGGCATGTTAAACTATAAACAGGCAAAGAAGAGGAAGTGTGGGAAGTTTGGGGTTGTTTTCCCCTAAAGGAAAACAAGGTAAAGCATGTTTTTTCTTTTCCTGTTCTTAATTGCTCTCTCTTGACAAATAGCTTTGCAATAGTTACCTCACTGAGGGTCTCTACTGTTCACTAAAGATAATACAGCTAATTACATTGCAGTTTCTTACCTATTTTTTAATGAATGACATAATTTTGCTTTTTTCTCCCTTTTGAAATTATTTGCATGTCAAAAAAGGACAGAGGAACTTGATTATCTAAAGTAAAACCACTGATTAGTTTAAGACTGTCCTAAGGGAACTTTAAATGTAGATTTTTATACTGAATTTGATTTTTGTTCTAAGTGCATTTAAACTCACTGGTTGTATCTTCTTTGCTAGTAACACCACAATGTTTCTATTTAGAGCTTTAAAGTCATATGCTATTTTAACAGGAGCAAACTTTTTTCAACATAAGTAAGTTCGAATTTCCTGAATATAATTCTTCTACAAGCAAGGAATCAACAAGAAGGAGGACAGCAAAAAACCCTCGAGGGTATGTGAAGGAAAAAAAGTCGTAATTGTAACAGTGTAATAACATCAATACAATGTAATACAGTGTAAACGGTCCAGGGTTTGCAACACATTCCCTTCACATGCAATATGCTGTTCAGAATATCTGCTTAAATCAGCTGCAGACACAGAACAGCACTGGAGAGCTGGAGGACCATGTGAAAAGACAATGGTAGTCACTAATCTTACCATGGGACAGCACAACCTGGAACCAAGTGAAATCAACTGGTTGATGACTATATGCTTCAATAAATATGGTTAAATCTGACATTCCGCCACCAGACACACTTCTAAAGTGTTACCTGAAGCGAATGAAAAACAGGTAAAGACCAGATAATTAGGAAAGCTCTACAGTTAATAGCACCAGCCATGTTTATTCGCCTTTATCAAATTCCACTTGACTTTGATTAGAGCTTTATCTGCAGTAAATTGCTGTACAGCTCTTGAGGGCACCAATTAAACCTCAGGTGTGGCTGGCAGGTAAATACACATAGTGCATGGACTGAGAAAGACCACTGGAGACTACATAAAGTTTTATCATGTGCATAGAGTTGCAAGTGTTGCAGAGATCCCTCCGCCCACACTGTTCTGAAACTATTCAACCAAATCAGCATAGTTTGAAGCCTGAGGTACTGTATCTGCCATATGGGATGGTTGTTCAGCTTCTCAGGCGGCTGAAACCCAGACAGATGCACCTTGCTTGCCATGCAAAGGCTGTGTAGATATGCCTATGTATGTGTTACAATGGAATTGTTCATTTAGACTGCAGTGATTCTGAGCACTTTTTTAACATGGCTGTATTGTGTAGGCAGCTGAGGAGAGGCTGTTGTAATTCCCAAGTGAAGAATATTTCAGAGCCTAGGACAATCTAAAATAATAAAAAAAATAATCCTAAAACTTTTACCATATTGATATTCATTCTGTAATTTGTATTTCTTACTATGCCTTTTAGAGTTATATAAAAGAATTTAATCTTCAATTTCTGAATTATTATGGCAACAACTATCTCACAGTTCTTTTCATTTCACTTTTGCCTCAGTGCCTCACCTTGTTTTACCTTATGCTAGGTAGTTTATAAATGTTGCATTGTTGCTCTCTGGCTGTCTTTGCCTGGGCAATTTACAGTAACCAAATATGTAAAAACCTAATTGAGTTTAGGAAGAGTAAGTTTAGGCACTGAAGGAGGATGTCATAGCACAAGCAAGTTGTATGGTATCATACAGACAGCATCTCCACACAAATTACACAGACAAGAATAGATACATATGTCTAATAAATGACAATAATTTTATATATTTGATGTAATATATCTACTGAAATTAGGGTTCAATTTTTAAGATGTATTCAAAATATTGGTAAGATGCACAGTTTTTATATTCAAGATGATAGAAATACCGAAAGCAGAGTACAGGACAAAATAAAACACATTTCATGGAAAAGTACTGGGACTTCTAAAGGAGAGGAAAAGAAATGTAATAGAAATGTCAGAGAGCACTGATAGGCATTAATAATTAGTGAATTGACTCAAACTGTTATAAAGGCTAATCTGAATTATTTATGATTTAAATTATTATAAAATAGAGACTTGCTAGTCTTAAAAAGAATATAACATCCCTTCCAGCTTCCTGTTGGCAAAGATCATCTGAACTGACCAGTGTGTAGTTTGAGGATACATACACAGGGTTAATCAATCATGCTTCATGTCTGACTTATTAGCCTAGGTTTCCCTACTACAAGTTGTGTCTTGTGAAGGAAGAAAACTTTGTTGTCTTCTTGTGAGGGCAGACAACTTTTGGTATGTTGAACCTTTCAACTTGTTTTAAAAAAGACAAGAAAAAAGAAGGTTATTTCTGCTAGTGCAAATCACTCAGGGTAAAAAATTGGAATTTAAAGCATAAGATGGGGATATGGGATGTGTCGTGGATGTATCATTAGACAGTGGCATAAAAGGGCACAAAGAAAACCAGTTTTCTCATGAAGGGGACTTCGACACATGAGAACTGGGCACTAGGTGGCACCTGAAACATTCAGAGAGCCATTGTATGACCTGACAGAGTAACAAACATTTCCTTCTGTATATCTCTCAGAGGTAACAACATTTCAATTTTATATATATGTTGCATATGCTTAGTATATGTATGTGTTGGTGCACAAATGCTTATGTATAGAAAATGAGCAAAATAAAGGAGGTTTAATACTATTAGTTTTAGACTTTTAATAATAATTTTTTTCTTGCTTTTAATGGTACTTATTCTGATAATTCCACAGTGCTGAAATGCATTATGACCTATTGACTCCATTTCACAAGGTGAAATAATAGAACAATAATGATCTTGTCCAAATTACTTACATGATGATTCATTAACCAGGAAATACAGTATGATTAAATTAATGGATAGTGATATGAATATACATCTGCCACAGGCCACTCAACATTACCAAGCATAAACCTTTGAATAACTTGTATTCCGTCAAAATTTTGGTTTATATATCAGTGATGAGTTATGCACCCACAATACTATACCTTCCAAAACAGTCATCTTTCCCTGTGGGAGAAAAGGTTCATTCTACTTCTAACACAAGAAATTTAAGTCTGCTTTTCCCATGTACTCCAACTTCCCTTTTAACTTTTAGTAAAGAATTTTCAGATATCTTTCACTTGAGAAAGTTATCTGTAGTTCTTATTTTATTTCAGTATAATGCTATAATTTTCCTACTGCAAGAATTAACATTAGAATCATAGAATCATAGAATGGTTTGGTTGGAAGGGACTTAAAGATCATCTAGTTCCAATCACCATGACTGGGCAGGGACACCTTCCATTTGACCAGGTTACTTAAAGCCCCATCCAAACTGGCCCTGAACGCTGTCAGGGTTGGGTCATCCACAACTTCTCTGGGCAATCTGTTCTGGTGCCTCACCATTCTCACAGTAAAGAATTTCTTCCTAGTGTTGGTGTTCAGCATTCTATTATCACCTTCATTGCATGGGCTTGCACAGTTCTTAGAGAACATCTCTCGAGTCTCAAAATTTGTGTGCTTTGCCTTATGCTAGAGGCAAGTTCCCTGGCACATTTGGAAAAACATTTTCAGAACTCCGAAGCATGGAAGAATGAAAGTAGGGTATTATCTGACGAAACATGATTTCAGTATGCGGAAATAAAAAGATAAAAGAGCTTTCAAGCTGATTTATGTACCAACATTCTTCTATAAGCAAGTATCACTTAGCACAGGGGGCACTGCTTTATATAAGCTGTCCTTTGTGGAGCTTGGGGAAAAGTCATTAATTACCATTTTTTTTCTTTTTAATAGTGAAGAAGTAAATAACATACCAATGTGCATGATTCAGTGCACTATTGACTTTGGGCTGTGGACTATTATGGGTATCTTTTTTTTCTCCCCAGTCATTCTAATATCACAAAGTGCTGTTTGCACTTTCTGGTCTGAGTCTTGTAGGAGCAGAGAGCAAACAATTTGCTTTGTTATTCCTGCTTTAAGATAACTGTTTTGAGACGTAAGTAGTAAGGCATTTAATCTTATTTTATAGAAATAATGATAGAGAGCATCTGCCGAGTAATTCATGTGATGTAGACATATTAACTTTCTTTCTCCGAAGCCTTGTTTTTTAACTAATATAAGCTTGAAATAAGTATAGCCACCCTTCTTGCTGCCAGCCAGAATAATGGCTGCTTTTATTCCTATCCCTTCATGTTACCTGCCTTGGGTCATTCCTCTCTTGATTAATTTCTTATTGGAATGAGTAGAAAAGGTCAAAATTTGAGGGAAGAGAAAGGTTTTTTATTTATTAAAATAATTCAAGATTTGAATTAACTTCTCATTGAACGTCTTTGTAGGCCACCTTTTCTCTGGCTATCTCTACATGACAGGTTAATACTGAAAGAGCTCATGGTAGTCATGTCTCTGAACTTACTGGTATTTCTATACTGAGAAATGACTTGAACAACACCCTGTCAGCTTCTACTTTTAAATACTTTCGATATTCTCTGCTTTTATTGAGAAAAAGAAAAATGTTCTAGGAAAAGCCTGCTGCAGTACTGCACAAATCACTGTTTGACAGAGCTTATGAAGTGTTCGTTCCGGTGCTAACTCAATGAAAGATCATATATCTTATAGAGATCTTTGCAAAACTTCTTTAAAGAGTGACAGATTGGTATGTTAGAAGAGCTAAACAGCGTCAAAGAAATATATGTTATACAAGCAGGCTGTTAACACAGTGTGAAATGGTAAGGAATATGCAGAAATCTATCCTCTGGTCTATATCTGACATGTTCAATCATGGGATATAGAATTCTACTTTAATGTATGAGGAGGGAAAAAAGTTATGTGTCAATTGACAGACAAAAAACCCAGATACTAATCAATTGATGAACATTTCTGGGTTTTCCTCCTTTTTCTCCTGCAAAATAAAGGCGAACGAAAAAATGAGCAGAAAAATCCATTTTTTACTTTGTTACTCAACAAGTTTAGAAAGGCCTGTTTTCATTCAGGAAAAAAGTCTTTTTTCATCAGACATATTTGTAACAATTGGAACACTTTTGCAATTAGTGTTGACTTGGTTATCAGACGTTTTCTGCATTAATATATTTGTCAAAAGTAAATAGAAGGCTATAAGAAAAAAAAAAAAGATTGAGTCAGGAGCAAGGAAATTTACAGTTATCCAGACTTCTTGGTTTGCATTTCAGCCGTCTGAATGTTCGAGCCAACATTCTGCTATGATTGGTTTGGCAGTGAACTTTATGGATGTCAGTGGTGGCTTGAGATAACATCTGGAAATTCTGAAAACATTTTATTCTTAATCATTTGCTAACAGACATGAGATACTACATAGACAGGACTACAGTGTTGATATGATTTCTGTAGTGTCTACTTTAATTCAAGGAAAATCAAACAAGTCTTCATCATGACCTATTTTCTTCCCTCTAGGTATATATTACATTAAGAAAATTGAGTTAGTATTAACTCTTATTATAATAGTGTGTTTATATAAGCTGAAACTTTTGACTATACTTTTGTGTCTCTCTTTTTTTTCCAGTAGTTTACTCCATTTTAAATCTCTCAATTAAGTCATGTAATGCTCTGCCTTCTCCTACATCAGCAAATTTTGCACAAAGTTACTAGGATTATGCTGGGACATAAGCAAAAATGTATAATCTCTTAACTGCAATGAGTATGTGTATTTTGGCTTTCCTATGTTATATTTACAAGAGAATTTGAGTACAAAGTCTACAGTTACGGTAGAGTTGACTACTGTTGTAGTTAACAGCACCGTTACAAAAAGGTAACAAAACCTTAAGTAATTAAATCTACAAACTGGAGATAAATTGTAAATTAGCATGTCAAATTTATAGTGTGATCTCCCCTCATTCACAGTTTTAAAAATTCAGGAATTACAAACTCTCCTTAGAATCTGTTTCATGGTATTACTGCATTGCTGATAAAAGTAACAGCTTCCCTGAAACTACAATTTATGGGATTACTTACTTATTAAAACTTTTAAGTTATTTAGTTGTGTTTGAAAAAGTGCTTAACTATGTGAATAGATATCAAGCTCCACATAAAAAAGGACTTACTGTTCCTGACGATGAAGATCATTATGACTGAAGAAAGAAAGAAATATTTTTTTATTATTATTTTCTATATTTCTATGTATACATTTGAAGGGATTGTATTTAGATACTTATCTAAAACTTAAAGATAAGACAAAATGTCTCAGACATAGTTTTTTTTCTGAACATAGACAGGTCAAGTGTACTTTTGGTTATGCAAAACCAAATTGGTATAATAATTTTTTTCAGCATTGCAGTCCTCTGGCCAAAAGCTGAAACTCAAATTCCAAGTATCAGCAGTGTCCAGAAATGCCAGTTATTGTTTATAAATATTTTCAATTTGAACATGTCAGAGTATCAAATTACACTGAAGTGGCCTTCTTCACGACAGCATTGGACTAAAGGGTGATTTTTCCACAAAGGCTTAGAAACGGATGTCAAGGCAACCTCAAATACATGTCAATCCACAAATTGAATTCAAGAAATCAAACTACATCAATTCCTAGTGAAATAATTTCCTAAATGCCATTCATTTCTAATTAATAATGAATCCAATCTATAAATTTTAGTCGTGACTAATGTTGTATCCATTTGAATGACCTTTTGATAATTATATAATTTTCACTTGACAATATAATTAATATCTTATATTTCTACACCTTAAAATTCCTTAATTCATGGGATCCTGATTGCTTCTAGTTTAAGAAATAAAGTTTTTATTTAAACACCTCCCTACCCTTAACAAGTGAAATATGCCTACATAGTATGTGGAATATATAACAGACATGCTTCACAACACAGGCTTTCCTTTTGAACATTAACCAGATAGAAATTCTTCTGACAAGATATCATCTTCCAAAAGAACAGTAAAAAAAATCTAATTTATGAAGCAAATCCGTACATCCACATGTTCATATCAGCTCTTTCTCATATTATTCTTTTTGGTTATCTATTTTCTGCTGTGAAAACCACACTAGCTTCAGGTCATTTTAGATTATTTTAAATTATCTGAGTCAACAGTTTCCAAGATATACAGCAGACAATGGTGACACAATTACTGCAATGTCTAGAGGGCTCACATAGTGGATTTTTTCTACAAGACCTTTCATATTTTAATTTCTCAAGGATGATGCTGCTTATTTAATGACTGGTTAAGATCTGTAGTGCTAATCATACTATAAGTAGATGATAGACATAACTCACATGCCTTTGAAACTGTACTATAAAATCTAGTGATTTTATAGCTGGAGAGCAAAATTACTGGAAGAAATGTAAAAATTTTATTCAGTTATAAATTTTACACATTAGGCATGAATTTCAAGAAAACAAAAACATAGAATTATGAAAGAAGAAATTATTTTTAAGTTGCATGAAGTACAAAGAGGTTGTGATTGGCAGGGAAAAATATAATTTACAAAATAAAAAATCTATCAAAAGAAGGTTATTATTCCATTTCTTCTAATTTACTAATCTTCCTCTTTTCTATAAGAGACAAGAAGGAGCTTCTGCAACTGCATCCTCTACTCCAGAAGTAGTACTTTCTAACAATTAGAACAAGTATAGGCCTTGTATTGTATCGTGTCCTTCACTTGGTGTCAGCAGTAGAACCTTTGGGACCAGAGAAAAGTAAGGACCCTCATCTCAATTCCAATGTTTGGTCTAACAAACACTGGGGAAGCACTGAGAAGCCTTTATCATAAAGTATAGAAGTTTCATTCCAATTGTTTCAAAAGATACAGTCTTTTCTGGTAGCTGACCTTTTCATAACCACAGCCTCTGACAGGTTAAAGCACTTTCCTGTTGCCTAGATAGTCTCACTAAGCTTGGGCTCTCTACAGTTTTTCTGTATGATAGCCATAATTAGACAAGGTAATAAAAGGCACAAAATTTACCTTGTCAAATTTGCAAGATCCTCTCTGAGAGTATATAAAATATGAGAAACTTTATTAAATACATTTAAATAATGATAAGGAATCCACTCTGCAATATTTCAAAGGAAATAGTCCTCGATTAAATATTAAATACTACAAATAACCTGAACAATTTTTTTTTAAAAAATCACCTGCAAAGGTAGTGCTGAAGAAGCATTTCATGAAGTTATGATGTAACATGGCACACCATGGGAAGTTGATTCAATTAATCATTAAATATATCATGTATATGTATATAGCTGACATGTATTAAGATAAGAGTCTGTACTGTTAATTAACTTTATCAATGCATGCTTCATGTAGTGATATATGATTATGTCAAACCTTTTCATTAAATAAAATATTTCTTAGCTGACCTTGCCCATTTCTTTAAAAGATTACTATTTTGATTCAAATCAAACTATTTTGACATGATTTTAATTTGAAGAATGTTTACCTAGTGAAATTAATTAGCTTTTAGTTTGTTAAAGGTGTTTTGTTATTTGCATTGATAATTACATCTTCTTAGAATTCAGAGTTACTTTTCACTCAATTCCGAGTTTACTTGCAGTTTTGTCCACCTCTGCGTTTTGCCTTTCAATAATTTTGCTTTCAGAAACCTTTCTTGGTCAAAACCTACTGCTTTCTCATTCTGTCAGTTGCTCTTTTGAAAACATTTTATACTGTATGGTGCTCTACTTATATACTGTTTTGAATTAAGTAATTAACTAAATAGTTTTTCATGAAGCTTATATATCTCATTTTTTCCTGACTTGTCTGTTTCCAAAATGTTTTAACTCAGAATAATATCTTGAAATCACTGATAAAATATAGTACTTAAAATGAAGTACATTATCAAGGCACTGTATCTTTCATTTCATTAATATTTTTCATTTCAAAATAGGTTGGTAGAATGAATCAGTCATACTGTAATTGGCCAAGATATTGGATTTAATATTGGTAGTGGCATGAAGGTATCATGACATTTTTAATGGTTTCCTTGGAATCTGTTTTTTACTTCTATTTTTCTGATTATAACAATAATTTAGCAATCCCATAATTTAGTGCTATCTCCAAGGAAAAATTACAGCTAAGGAGAACTATTGCAAATGGGTCTTTGAGCAGCAATCTCGGAGAATATAGAGATTTTGCATATAAATTGAGACACACAAAGGCTTGCTGTTAGCTCTCACATTATCATCAGGCCACGTTATTCATTGCAACTTGCTATCCATCCTGCTGCCACAGACACGAAGGCTTCTGCAGGAAACAGCAAGAGATTTTGAGTGCACAGAGTATTTTTTTTAATGTAGGGACTATTTCTAATATCAAATGCACATACTTTTATGTACTAAGTATGTTAAATAGGATGTAAAAACACAGCAGAAGAGGGTCTATTGCAGAAGCAGCAGAACTGAATCTCTGCACAATATTACTACAGATTCTCTGGCTGTCTTCCTGTATTCTTCATTGGTGTCAATTAGCATTACTCCTAGTTTTCAGTTAGCAGAGGCACGAAAGTGGCAGTCAGGATCTACTTTCTCTAAATGCAGGAATGAAAGAAGTGACAATGTCCTCTTTCCTGCAAGAAGCAGAGGACTTATTGCTTATATTTATTGGCATTTTGTGATGTTTTCATGACGAAAAGTAACTTTGGTTATGAGAGAAATAATGGAGCCATGGTGCCCTAACATGCAAACCTTCTTTTGCTTTTTTTTTTCCTTTCATTTTCTTCAGTGTCAGAGATTTGCAATATTAGTGATCATGCAGATCTTTATATATTTCAAGACACTTATTGCAATATGCTCCATAATATAATGCTAAACAGCAAAGTAAAGATCTCATCAATGCTGCAGTAAATTTGAAATAATGTAGATGTATTGATTTCAAACTGCGGCAATCGCCCTAGGGAATAGGTTAAATTAATATCAACAGCATCACTAACTAGTAGAGTATTTTGCATTTATATCAACTTCATATTAAGCCAGATTTTGCCTGATATATTTATAGACTAAAAGAAGCTAGTATCTTAATATAATATTCAGTTATTTCTCTGCAGTTTGTATATAATTTGCCCTTATCCCATTCATTTACCTCTTCATGTTTTTTAATTTGCTTCTTTTTATATGTCTTCCAGAACAGTCATCTCTTGAGTGACTTGAGAAATCAGAGGCTAAGGTTAGAAGTGACATGTCACGAACATTCTAAAACTTCATTTTTTTAAACCTCAGATCAACAGAGTTGATGTATTTTAAGATGCCATCTGGTAGCTTTAAATATAACAACACAAATTTTGAAATTAAAAGGTTTATTTATTAAACAATTATGGTTATTTTAACACATTATTTATTCACCAGTAGTGGTGATTTGCATGAAATTAAGATTATTAAGTGGCATTCAATTGATTTGTGACACTACACCAGTAATTGTTCTTTCATATTTAATGTATATCATGTGAAACTTTACAGACAAAGCGAAGTTTCCTAATGACCTAGAAACATATTAATTAACTTAAACTAAGAATCAGAAAGCCAAACTACCGTATGCCTAACAATCTTTCCTTTTTCTTTTTTCTTAAAGGGCTCTTTTTCTCAGCTGGACATGTACTTTCTCCCTTTTTCCAGGATAAAGATGCACCTTTCCTAATGGCTTGAGGACTGTTACTGAATAATGAAAAACCCTTCGTCTTAATATAAAATATATTTTATCTCATCTCCAAGACTGTGTGCCTTGAAATGACTAGAAGTTGGCGAATGTCACACCAATCCACAAAAAGGGCTGCAAGGAGGACCTGGGAAACTACAGGCCCGTCAGCTTGACGTCAGTGCCTGGCAAGGTTATGGAGCAGATCATCCTAAGTGCAATCACACAGCACCTACAGGATGGACAAGGGATCAGACCCAGCCAGCACAGGTATAGGAAGGGCAGCTCCTGCCTGACCAACCTGATCTCCTTTTATGATCAGGTGACCCGCCTGGTGGATGAGAGGAAGGCTATGGATGTGGTCTACCTGGACTTCAGCAAAGCCTTTGACACCATCTCCCACAGCACACTCCTGAAAAAGCTGCAGCCCACGGCTTGGACAGGGACACTCTCTGCTGGGTTAGGAACTGGCTGGAGGGCCAGGCCTAGAGAGTGGTGGTGAACGGGGCTGCATCCAGTTGGCAGACGGTCACTAGTGGTGTCCCCCAGGGATCAGCGTTGGGCCCAGTTCTGTTTAATATCCTTATTGATGATCTGGATGAGGGGATTGAGTATACTATTAGTAAATTTGCAGATGACACCAAGGTGGGGGGGAGTGTTGATGTGCTGGAAGGCAGGAGGGCTCTGCAGAGGGACCTGGACAGGCTGGATAGTTGGGCTGATTCCAACAGGATGGGATTCAACAAGGCCAAGTGCTGAGTCCTCCACTTTGGCTACAACAACCCCCTGCAGCGCTACAGGCTGGAGAGCGGCTGGAGAGCAGCCAGGCAGAAAGGGTCCTGGGAGTTTGGACTGACAGGAAGCTGAACATGAGCCAGCAGTTTGCTCAGGTGGCCAAGAAGGCCAGTGGCATCCTGTGTCAGGAACAGTGTGGCCAACAGGACCACGGAAGTGATTCTTCCCCTGTACTCAGCACTGGTGAGGCCACACCTGGAGTACTGTGTCCAGTTCTGGGCCCCTCAGTTCAGGAAGGACATTGAGATGCTGGAGCAGCTTCAGAGAATAGCAACAAGGCTGGTGAAGGGGCTCGAGCACAAGTCCTATGAGGAGAGGCTGAGGGAGCTTGGGTTGTTCAGCCTGGAGAAGAGGTGGCTTAGGGGAGACCTCATCACACTCTACAACTCCCTGAAAGGAGGTTGTAGGCAGGCATGTGTCAGTCTCTTCTCCCAGGCTACCAGCAGGGCACGGTCTCAAGCTCTGCCATGGCAGGTTTAGGTTAGACATTAGGAAGAAATTTTTTACAAAAAGAGTAATCAGAGATTGGAATGGGCTGCCCAGGGACATGGTGGATTCACCGTCCGTGGAGGTTTTTAAGATGAGACTGGATATGGCACTTAGTGCCATGGTCTAGTAACCACGGCAGTGTTGGATCAAGGGTTGGACTTGATGATCTCAGAGGTCTTTTCCAACCCGCCTGATTCTGTGATTCTATGATTGTTTTTTTCCAAATTGTTTTTTAATATGATTTTTACCAAATCATATTAAAAGTGACTTTTCCTTTTGCTTGCCATAAGTTTGAAATTGTTAACTAGTTATGTTTTAAATGCCTTTGATCCAATGATGATCTAAGAGTCAAAAAGTTGCCAAAACCTGTGTTGCCTTACCTAGATTTTAAACGCCCATCTTCCAAGGTAAAATCTGAAAAGCTGCTTTCCATGTCTTAGCTCCATGTTTATACAATGGAAAAGTGAAGCACCAAGGAAAAGTAGTTCCTAGATTTGGCTACTGAGCATGGGAATATACAGAACTAGGTAGGTGATAAAAATATGCACAGCATGTGCTTTTTTTACAGGGAGGCTGAGGCTACATATATGCTAGTAAAGAAATAGCAGCAACCGCTCTCTACCCCTGAAAGCCAGTGGAAAGCCATGGCAAAAATCCTTATGTCCTAATATTTTCCCCAAACCATGACAGCCTCATTCATGCATGCAATCCCCCACATCATGCCTATGAATTGTATCAGGGTGCTAATTAATACAAACAGGGAAAATGCTAGGGAATAAATACTTTTACAGTTAAATGGCAGAGATTATCACCTGCTATAGTTGGTCTAGACCCATCCCATAGACATTTGGTTTACTAGTATATATACGACTGCAGTGATTCAGTTGGTGCTGCATAAATGCCTTTCCATCTGCTCTAATCAGGATCCTTGTTAATTAAACCCGTGGAACTGTTCTTTCAAAGCTCAAGCTGGGATTACTGTCTTATCTTTAATTTTGATGCAGTTCAAGAGGCAGATGTGGATGGAGGAAATGCATCTTCTGATAGAGGGCTCTATGTAGGAGGCTCTAGGAATCACTGTTAATAGCAGTATAAGCAGAAGGCAGGCCTCTATAGAAAAAAATTGAAATTAAATTTCCAGAATAATGGGATTTTTTTTAAGAAGCACTCCATGTGAAAGCAAGATATACTTCTATTTGTATTGACACCATTTGGATAGGAAATCAAATCAGTGATAGCAAGATTGCTGTTAGGGCTGATGAAAGATTCTGGGGTAGGACTTCACCTTCCTAATGTAAATGACTACAGAGACCAGATAAATTGCATATACCTGAAGCATACATCTTTTTCCTCCAACTAAAAAAAAAAAGGAAGTTTACAGTGTCTAGGTCATATATGTACTGTAGATGCCTGAAGTTGGCTGACATTTGCAGAAGAAGCTTAAACCATGTATAATTTTACCAACTATGCTGGTAACGCAAATAGATCTTCCCTAGTTTAAATGTTCGAGAACTCTTAGGTGACTCCCAGCTGACAATTTTTATTTCTTTCATTGTGAAAATTTTGGTTTAGTTATACTTCCTGACCTTGACTGTGCCAGCATGACCTGAGTTACAGAGATGACAAACAAGTCATTTGAGGAACATTACTAGCCCCAAAGAACCCTTTAGAAAGGTGGGCAAATATTATCCTTTTATTATAGCCAAAGGTGAACATGCCACAATAGTTCTCTTTAATTAAAGTTGGTTCCCAGATCATGAGTAATAAAGCTGATAGTAGTGCTGCTCAACAGACAGACACAGCACAACAGCTGAAAATACTACTCCTACTCCACAGTCCTATACATCGGTCATGTTATGTGAGACCAAGTGCTTAAATATTGCCTTTGTGTGAAAGCAAAATAAAGCAAATAAAATACAGTACCGTGAAGCAAAAAACAGACTTTCCAGAACAACAGATGATTATAATAAATGCAGACAACTATAGTGTAGTTATCTATGAACTGTTCATTTGTATTCCATTTATAATTAGTTGAAAGCAGCATCGTTAAAGAACAGTTAATCAGCTTAATGAATTACATCAGTGTTATACCAAGGTGGATGGCTCATGCTTTATTTCCCTTCACTTACAGTAAAAAAACAGTAATTAGCTCACCTTCAGACATCAATATTGCTAACAACTGTAACTAAACAAGATTAACCCAACCCACATGCATTTCTGTAATAACAGTCCTTAACACACCGTTTACCTAAACTAGAATATAAAAAGTGAGTCTTTCCCATGTTATTTTGTCCTTTATTTCCACGAGTAAAACTTTTAATTACACATTAAGTTTTTCTGCATATAATGCAGGTTTTAAATTGCTCAAAAGTGAAGTCAAATAAACTGCTTTAGCTACACACACAGTAGAACAGATTAGAAATTTTCCACTTCCAATTATTCCATCCATGAGAATAACTACTACAGATACTGCAGATAGGATTTTCTATTTAACCTGTATTAAATTAAAAGTGGCTGTTCTGTGTCCTGTATAACTAGATATGGATCTCTGTCTTCATCAGATAACGTTGGAAGTTGATTTTATTACTTTGCCATGTATAAAAATTCATTTTGACCTCTATAATTTTTGAGAGAGAGGTCAAAGCTGGATATCTAGAAAGAAGAATGAATCCATATTTAATGGATTCATAAACACCACAAGACACCAACATGACATGAATAGGGACTTCAGAGGCCAAAAAAATTCCATTCCTTGGGATAACTGTCTTTTAATAAAGCTGGAAAAAACCTTTCCGTTTCAATGCACGAGCACTGAATTTTTAACATATACAAAAATAAGAAATAATTGATTCACTATGGGAAAAATATAAAATAAAAAATAATGAAAAATAATAAAACTAATAATGAGAATATTCATGAAAACATACAAAATGCAATATTTCTCCCTTTCCCTTATATTTAAAAACAAATAAAACTGAAGCTGAAATCAGGAATAAGCAAGAAATGTGAGCTAGATTGTCTTTAGTCCCTTTTGCTGTAAAGAGATGAATTACTTGAAAAAATTCTTCCCACTTTATGTATGCATTTAATTTTTTTAACATACATTTAACTTACTGTATTGGTATGGCTTCTTTGCAGCAGAAGTTATACACAGTGCAAGTGTCAGGATAATTAGGCTGTAATCATACCTTTAATTCACCCACACAATTCATACTAATGTAATCAGGAGGTGTACAAATGAAGCAAGGGCAAGGATTACTGTGGCTCTCTGGAGCACTGTGAAACTGCAAGTTTGCATTAGGGGATATTTCCTTGCTTTGGGTATTCTCTGAAAGGACTGAAAATTTGACTTATAGAAGCAAAGTTTTGTTTCCATGATACTGACTGCTGAATATTCTGACATTTTCTGTCCAAACAAGAAGTATAATTTGGTCATCCTAACTTGTGGTTGGTCACTCCAAATTAGATAATAGATTTTATCCTTGCCCTCAGGTGCACTTTGCAGGAAACTATGCCAGAACCTGCAGGCAAAATGTGATTGGTGTCTAGATAAACCAACCCAAAAATCCTGTAATCAAAAAGCAGGGCAAAGAGAAAACAGAATGCAAGTAGCATATCAGTTTACTTACTCTTCTTCTTTTTCTACTTTCTTTCAGCTTTACCTGGCATATTCTTCTATTGAAATATCAAATACCACTTCCCCAGCTTGCTTAAGGTTCCTGGTACTAATACTGTCCTATCAAAGGGCCCATCTTTGCCATTGAGTGATATAAGTAGAATTCCTTCCTAGTCACCTTCACAAAGAGGCTACCCCAGCTATGCATATCCTAAATAAACAACTTATCCTGAAAAGGGGATTGCTTTGCACACAGACTGTATTTACATTTCTACCTTGCTACTGTATTAGAAAGCTTTAGTTGATGCATCTCAATTACTACCCCAAGTCCTCCATGCACACTAAAACATCTAAAGCTCATTCTGATAGTGGCAATGATAGGAAGGGCTTATGCCAGCTCAAAGCCTGCTTTTCACAGAAATAGAGGTTGAGCAAAGAACAAAGTGGTAAGAGGTGTGAGTGCTGTCATTAACTTTGTATGTCAGTATTGTATTCTCATTTTTGTACATATGTCCAAATACAAGCTGGAGATAAAATGGCAATTAAAAAAGAAGTTGGTAAAATGAAGATTTTAAAGACTCTTAGCTCGCTTTCCTGTCTCTCTTACAAGGCCACTTCTACTGGTGTTTGTCAGCTTGAGCAAATGCTCCCAGATATCACAGATCCTCTACCATCCAACTAGATTACAGAAATTAAAAATACAAGGTTCCAGTCTGCCCTGGAGCTGAATGGCTGGGACTCTTGGCACTTGAACTGAAAGGGCCTGAATGCTTTCTCCTTCCCAATGTAAAAAGTATTTCATAAGTTTTGCTGCTGTTATTATGTTGCAGGCAGTAGAAATGCTGACAAGAAACATTTTTAATTCAAAGCTTCTGTTCAACAGTTCACAGCAGAGAAGTGACCTAGAAACCTCTAGATTTTCTACGGAAGACATGCTGCAGTTACAGACCCATAAAGATTATTTTTAAAAAAATCACTGTATTGGAAATGAAATACTACAATGTCCTGGATCCCTCCTGGTCTATTTCAGACTTTGGGTAGGGGTGGGGATGTCTTTATAGACATTAAGTCCTTTTTTTTCCTAATCTTGCCAATTTTTTAGCCTCAATATTGAGTTTCTTATGCAGACTTTAGTGAGTACTTAATTTTTTCAGTTATACCTTTTCATCAGTCAGTATAGCTAAATGCTACCTGTTCACTTCTGTTTTTCCTATTTATTCACTAAATTCCAGGACAGGAAAGTTCAATTAAAATAGATAAATACATTAAAGAGAATATATGAAGAGTTAATACAATTCAGCAAGAATTTAATGAATGTAACAAACATTTCCTTTGAAAAAAAGGTACTTTAATAAAGTTTACTTTCATTAGCTGATAAAAAACCAGCTTCCAAATTCAAGGCTTAATTGAATATCTATAAGGACAGTAAAAGAGCAAATTCTGTCACCACAGTGAAATTCTCTATATTTTTTTTACTGCACCACAAAAAAAAAGCTTTTGTGTAAAAAGGTATGATATATTTTCTTATTAAGATTATCTAAATATTTGAAATATACAAAGGATTTAATTCTTCTGTTGTAATGTTACTCAATCGTATGAATAAATGCTTTTTTGTCACAGACTTTTAACTACATATTTTTAAAATGCTTAGAGTTCATCACAACAAACTGAGAAAAACAAACTGAAAAAAAACATTTTGCTGCAAAAAGTAATATTTTTAATACCAAATTTTTGTATAAGAGAAAAGCTTTCTGCCTTTTAAAGTAAAGTTGAAAAAGAAGATATAAAGGCCAGTATTTAACTGGGTTATACAAATTTGCTGAGAAAGAAAGTGAACTTCTTTGAATAATCACCTGCAACAGAAGAGATTGAAATCCCTGATGAAATAAATACCTAATTGTCCATACAAGTGGAACAGCTGCAACAATCTAGACTGAGAGACACCACTACAGATGATCTGTTAATTAGCAGGTTCACATAGTCTAGACCTTGAATAAGTGCCCAGTTTGAATTTAGCTACATTTGCAAGCAGGGTGGCAATTTAAATTTAGATCTTTTCTTTAAGAAGGAGTTTTCTAATCAATACAAGGAATTCCCAACCTGCTGACAGGTATCTTTTGCAGATTGCAAAGCTATTCATCTACTGCATCTGGTTCTAAGAAATTATTTTGACATTTCCATATGTTACGGTAAGATTGAGCCTCATTAAAAAAATGAGTTACTCATCTAAGACTTAAATTCCAGTTTTCATTTTAAAATTTAAACAAATCAACTGAAGAGTTCTCCCCCCCACACAATCTGTAGACTTCTTCCATTCCTATTATCTTTTTCAACACTCTTTCAAGTTCACAATAATCCAATTATCTTCCTTGAACTGCTCAGTGTTTCCACGAAGTCTCAGTTCAGTGACAATTCTCTCACTAGCTGAGGCACTTTGATAAGCCAAGATACTGTTTCCTTCTGTCACATTTCAATCTTTCTGACAACCTCCTTACTTTCCTGGCTCAGGCTGTGAAGCCGTGGTCTTGCAAATTAGATCTCTGAAATATTACAGTAGATTTTCTAATGCTAGTACTATGAGTTACAAAGATTTTCTAATTTGAAACATGTCAATGACAATATAACTCCTGGTAAATCACAGAATGGTTGACCATTACTAAATGAATGAAAAGAAAATAAAAAGGAAGGAAAGGAAAAGGAAAAAAAAAAGTTAATATTAAAAAAACCCTTTAAATTTAGGACTACTTTATAGTATATGCTAGAATTGCCTTTTTTTTTTTTACTTTTTAAAATGATTTTGTTTACAAAACAAGTCACAGACAAATAAGTTCTGCTAATGAGCTCTCAGTGATTCATTGAAGCAGATGAACGCTTCCAGAAAAGTTAAAAGAAAGAGCCATCTATTTAAGGAGCTAATGTGCCACAGGGTAAAGATAATAGTGTCTAAACAGAACAAGGCACAAGTCTTCATTGATAGTAATAACCACTTAAACACATTTATGTTTTTTAGAACTGGTAGTCGGCTAGAAAAATTAGCAGAAAATATGCAAATAGCTTGCTGCATTGAGCTTATGCATCTTTAATTAATTGAATTTAATTAAGTTACTTTCTAATGCTGGTCCAAGAGGAATGAACATTCAAACAGGTATTCTGTATTGGCAATGTAATTTAGACATTTAATCTGGGTTTATAAACTTGAAGTAGAAATACACTCTCTTAGCACTTTGTCTTGTGTATGGTCTGCAACACATTCAACTTGCAAACCTTTCAGGGGTAGGAAATGTGTTTTACACAACTTTAAAAAGTGACATGTAATTTGATGATACTTTTAAAATATCCAAAATATAATTAAGTTCATTTAATCAGATGATAAAGTGGTTTTGTGTTTTTAAAAGCAAGGAAAGTCACTATCAATATCAATGATGAGTTTTGTTTGTACTCAGTATCTACTGCATCAAATTTAGAAGAGGCATTAATAACCAGAGATTTACCATAGTGCAATAACATTCTCATTGGCCAAAATGCTACACTGCACATATATATATATATACACATTTCTTCACTTAAGCTTATGCCATGGAATCAAGAGGCAAACTAGACAGTTGTATCAGTTCATAAGTCTTAGAGGTGAGCATGTGCATATAAAGAGCTTTTTTGATTAGTTTCATATAATCATGGAATCACAGAATTGTTTATGTTGGAAAAGGCCTTTAAGATCATCGAGTCAACCGTTAACCCAGCACTGCCAACTTCACTGCTAAACCATGTCCCCAGGTGTCATGTCTCCATGCCTTTTAAATACCTCAAGGGATGGTGACTCTACCACTTCCCTGAGCAGCCTGTTCCAGTGCTTTACAACCCTTCTATTGAAGAAATGTTTGCTAATATCCAATCTAAACCTCTCCTGGTGCAAATTGAGGCCATTTCCTCTTCTCCTACTGCTTGTTACTTGGAAGAAGAGACAGACCCCTGCCTTACTACAACCTCCTTTCAGGTAATTGTAGAGAGTGATTAGATCTTCCCCAAGATCTAATCTTTCTCCAGGCTAAAGACCCCAAGCTCCCTCAGCCTCTTTTCAAAGGACATGTGCTCCATGCCCTTCATCAGCTTTGCCCTTCTCTGGACTTGCTCCAGCACCTCAATGTCTTTCTTGTAGTGAAGGGCCCAAAACTGAACACAGGATTCAAGGTGCAGCCTCCCCAGGGTCAAGAACAGGGGGACATTGATTGACCTGGTCCTGCTGTGCACACTGTTTCTGACAAAAGCTAGGATGCCACTGGACCTCTTGGCACACTGGTGGATCACGTTCAGCCGCTGTTGACCAGCACCCCCAGGTCTTTTTCCACCAGGCAGCTTTCCAGACACTCTTTCTAAAGCCTATAGCAGTATATGAGGTTGTTGTGACCCAATTGCAGGACCCCAGTGTGGAACCTCACACCAACTGGTGCTGGGCCATCAATCCAGCCTGCCCATATTCCTCTGTAGGGGGGTTCTACTCTCAAGACACTCATGGTGTCCAGAATCAGGTTCTTATTTTGGTTCTCAAAATTAAGAGACGATGTCTTCCATAAAATCAATAGGAAAAAATAGTTCCTTTTCACAATTTTGAATCCAACTAAAATGCTCTGAGATAAACTAATGTTAAAAATCTAGTTCTGTGGAACTTCACATGATGTTATTTTAATTCAGAAATATAAAGAAGAAATTATAAAGATTAACAGAGCATGTCTGCTTACTTAGAGATTTCATGAACAAGATACGTAGTGAAACTGAAGTGTCTGCACACTTGCAGCTATCACAGTTTAAAAAAGGACTTAACATATATGCACAAAGCACAGATTTCTTCAATAACCTGAGACGGACTAAATGTCAAGGCACTGAAAGCAGCAACAGAACTAGATGTCACCTAGGACCCTCATTTCTACACATGGCCCAGGAGTCCCACTTCAATCCAACCAGGAGCTGTCAGTGCCCTCCACCCATTCTTCAGACATCTCTCAGATGAGTGCCTTGGCCCTATGATGCAGTAGGCCTAGCTCTGTAAGGACTTTCAGCCCTATGTTGGTAGCCCATCTCCATTCTGGCCCTCATCTCATTTCTTTTTTAATCCCTGCATGCAGTCTGGCCCTGGTTCATTGTTTGCCATGTCACCATGGCTACTTATGGACCCTGTTACCAGCCACTGGCTCTGGCCCCCATATTCAGCCCCTGTGGGACTGTGCCCCATTGAGGAGGGCACAGTCTGTGTGAAAGTGACCCCCAGTTTCAAGTTCCTTGTCTTCCAGCCCTTGCTGTTCCCTGATAATTAAATTTCATTTAATTGGATATATTTCAAGACAACTTCAAAATCTGTCTGTATTTATAGGGAAATAAATCCTTCAGGAATGCACATTTGATTTTCATATTAAACTAGGACATTAAAATTATTACTCTTGATTACTTTCTGTGGGTTACTTGGTATAGATTCATAAAATAATTCAGGTTGGAGGAACCTCAGGAGGGCTGTAGTCTAACCTCCTGCTCAAAGCAGGGTCAATTAAATCAGATCTCAGAGGGGAGATTCCACAACCCCTCTGGGCAGTTTTGGTTAGTATGTCTGGCTTTCTATTCACTTCAATGAAGACCAATCTCACTAGGCTCCATATAAGTATTTGAAGAATGCTCTGACCCTTCCCTATCCCCAGCCAACTCTTCTCCAGACTGAAGTAGTCCTTCTCTCTTAGCCTCTCCTTGGAGGGTAAGTGCTCCATGGTGACCCTTCCCTGAACTTGCTGCAATTTATCAGCTTCTTTCTTGCACTGAGGATCCAACATTGAATGCCATATTCCAGATTTAAGAGCTATGGAAAGGGAACTATAAGCTTCCCACAATTTACTGCCGACACTTGCTTAGTAGCCCAGTATGTCATTAGCTACCATTGCTTCCAGAGTGCACTGTTGACTCATGTAACAAGTAGTTGAAACTTACCTTTATTCTGCTACATGAGCAGAACATTTTATTAGTGTTTTCCCAAGAAGATCCACTAACAGAAAAGATGATTTCAGGCCCAAAGTAATGACATGAAATGAACAGGAGTTCCTGATACACTAATTTTCTTTTAAAAGGTAGTACAGAATATCTATGAGTGTTTAAAGAAAGAAAAATATTTATAGGAGTCTGAAAGGAATCATAGAAAAGTTATTGGTTTATTTTTCCCTTAAGGTGACCTTCTCTGTGATGTGAAAATCAACACTAGATGTATCTTGTGATATTTAGTGGAAAGACAAGAAAGGTCTGTAGCTCAGGCCTTGAAATAAAGCCTCTGATTTGCTTCAAAACTCTAACAGTATTGCCCTTCAACAAACCTACTGTTTGATCATCTGGATATATAAGCATATATAAGTTTGGGCTGTATACCAAACAAACAGATTGAATTGTTACCAGAGAATAAAAACCAAGTGACTTTGAATAGATGCCCAGTCTGTTGCTACTAATTAGTTCCCTTAGATTGTTCCTAAATATAAAATTTCTTCTGCGTTGATAACTATCCTTAGAATTCTGTGTAATTTCTGTAGGAAATGCAAAGTAATGTTTATGTTCTCCTATGCTACACTTACAGAGATTAAAACTAGAAGATGATACTTGTTAATCTTATATTTTTATTCTTAAAAATATAGAGCATAATTACCAATATTCCTTACAAAATAAAGTAAGTAAGCTGGAAAGTCATTTTGGCTTTGCACTTCTTAAATAGTATAGGGAAAATTTAAATACTATGTATTGAATTCTTCAGTTTTTCCTGCTTGTGAAAGATCTATGAACAAAATTAATTTATATAACTATTATTTATTTAGTTACACTCCAAGACAAAAGAGTCAATGGATCAGACGAATTGTCATGAAGTCCTAATTTCTGATCAGGAATGGAGACACACATATTTAGGCCGATCTGCAGACCATATCATTAAATCTAGAGCAACACCAAGTAAATTCTGTGCATAAGTTTCCTAGCTTCAGATTTCCAAAGAAGTGGACAAATTCAGAAATAGGCTCAAAGCTACTCTTGTCTTTGTTGCAAACAGACTAAAACCACAGGAAAAATCCACCAGGAAATAACAGGGGCAAAGATCAGACAAAGTGGTTGTGGGTAGCAGTATGGAAGGGTTTTTGACTCATTCTAGTGCTCCGATGAGGAAAAGGTGAATACAGTTGAAATACTGCTGTGGCCTTTCAGCAGTCCCACCAGTTGAAAGCTCCGGGTGTCCTAGGAGTCAATGCAATGTTCATCTGCATGTAAGACAACAGATGTGACCCAAGGGTAGGAACAGTAATAATGACACAAGTACTTACGTTTTTCACCATGTCACACACACTTATATAACAATGGTTTAAAACTGTGTAACAATTCTGGGGAACAGGATGAAAAATGCTAGTACTGTAATATTTGTGATCTTGCCATGCATTCTGTCAAAGAAGAAAAAACCACACACACCTGTGTGTTGCAGTGTGCCTGGGTATGGCTTGCATATACATGTACATGTCCTAGTCATTTATGCCTACTTTATAGCCATAGCGAGAAAAGAAATGGGACGACACTCTGGAATTGTTTACCTCTGCCCTCTGCTATCCAGGGAGTCTGCAATGACAGTACGGGACACTGACATCAGCACTGTGTATTGGAAGTCTTGTGAAGTGAATCCTGAGCACCTAATCCCTCACATGTGATAGGATTTATAAACTGATGTAGCAGTCTTTAAAAATGTCACCTACAAGGTAGTGCTGGGATTAAAGGAAAGAGCTAAGGAAAGAATTCAATAGGCATTAAAATGAAAGCTAAAAACAACTCCCAAGAAAGGAAACCAATTCCAAAAACAGGACAGTATCCTTTTCCTTTCTCTTGCATTTTTGCCACAGGTAGCACTGGCAGTGAAGACACGATCTTCATGGACAGTTCAGAACACTCTGTCAATCAAATAAATGAACTTGATAGAACTTCTAAAACACAGTGACAGATAAGGAGAACAGAACTCCATCCCTTAAAAGGGAGCAGTGAAAGTATACTCACACGGGAAAGCCAACCTTAAACCCAAAGGGTTTACAGCTCAGAGATTGGAAAAAAGAGACCTAAATCTCAGGGGAAATTGAAGTAGTCCAGGAGAAAAATCTTGTTAAGATTTCAAGTTCTTAAATTAATTTTCTCTTTTAGAGCTATTACCAGTCTGTAATACAAATTTAATCTTTGGGATTTTATTTTTCTCATTTTTAATCTACCGTTTCAAGTCTGTATAGTGATCAAACTGGATTCACATGAATATAACAGGCACACTATATAATCCTTTTTATGAAAGACCCAAGTCCAAACACGACAAACTTGCTCCTTGGAGCCTTTGCAACCCAAAACAATCTTAGGAATCTAAGATATCATGATGCTTTTTCTTCTAAGCGAAAGTCAGTTTTGTGTACCCAGTAAATTTGTCAGCAGGCACTAAGCACTGAAATGCAGATAAGTGGTGAGTCAATTTACAGCTGGAAGACTTATAATCTCCTATTGTCATTCTGCATTACACATGCTGCATCAACATGCAGATATGATAAATGTTTTAAATTAAGGTAAATGGGCTGTTTTCAATGGAGCAATGTTTTCTCACACCAACAGTCGTATGTATCTCATTCATGATCTTGGTTTCTCGGGTTGCTCAGCATTTTTGAGCCACACAGCAGACTGGACAAGAGAAAAGGATGAGGGAACAATACAGATGCAACAAAATTTTTTTTCATCCATATTAATTCTCTGATCTGGCTCCCTACCTAGCCTTGTGAGTGCTACAGTGAGCAGAGAGGGAGCAAGAAACATGACAACAGGAACCAGACCAAGTCTGTAGCATCTCAAAAGCAATACAGACATTAAATGATCAAATTCAAGTAATTTTCTTTCCAATCCTTTTTCAATGCCTTTTACTGCTCTCTAGTTCTGGCTTAATCTCACTAAGTTTATGGTAATCCCCCCAACAACTTCTCTAATACTGAAATTTTTTGTTTTGGTCCATTGGTCAAAATTAAAACGTGTTGCCTATCAAAACTAATGTAATGAACTCCTGTGTTATACAAGTCTTCATATAATTTAGCAGTTGTAACCAAATCTGTTTCATCAATGCTTAGCTTCTGTCTCCTTTTCCATTTTGATCTTTCAATAATTTCTTCTTTGGATTTCTTTTGTCCAATTAACTCCTTGCTTTTGAGCAGCTTTCCCTGGGTTTATTGAATATTATTTTATCCTGAACTTTAAGAGGTATCCTATGAATAACAAATAAATAAATACATTTAAATTACAAAGAAGGCTATAGAAAAAGACCCTATACAGTGACTCAAACTGAAAAAAGTAGGTTTAGAGTAGATATTACGAAAAGGAGCATGGCGCTAATAATGCCAAGGTTGCAGGTTCAATCCCCATACAGTCCATTCACTTCAGAGCTGGACTCGATGATTCCTGTGGGTCCCTTCCAACCCAGAACAGTCCATGATTCTGTAAATAATTCTTTGCTGTGAGGGTGGTGAGTCACTGGAACAGGTTGACCAGAGAAGTTGTGTATGCACCATCCCAGAGAGTGTTTAAGGTCAGGTTGGATGGAGCTCTGAGCAACCTGGTCCAGCGGAAGGTGTCCCTGCCCACAGCAGGGGGATTCGAACTAGACCAGGAGTCTGTATTTCATTGCATCTCACCAATATGTGAAGTTGGAATCTATTTTAGGTGTGACAGTAACAGAATTGTGGGTGTTAAGCAGAAAGTTTTTCCAAATCAAGGTGCTTCATGCCCAGAATAACACATTCTTATTGTTTGCAACAAGAGCTCATGACAAGTACAGAATTGAGCAATGCTATACTGTAATTAAAGATGACATAGCATGTTGATATTTAACAGCAATACTTGTCTATAAACATCTTATTCTTGTCATCTCTCTACTTACTATTAACTAGTAATCTAGAGAGACAGGGTGCTGAGAGGAATAAGCATTTAGTACTGACTTTCATTTCTGCATCGCCAGTTCAGACCCTGACTCACATGTTCATGTTGAGATGCCATAGTTTAGTAGCATTTTCTTATCCTGTGATTTCAAATCACTTCCCATAGGGTGCATATCTTCATCACAAAATCAGCTATACAACTGTCACTAAGTGCATCGGCGTTGATTATACCTTTAGAGAGACTGGGAATTGAATGCTACAAGTGACAATGATATCTGGTCCTAAAAGAACTAAGAACATTTATTGCTTAAAAGCATACTGACAGAACAGTAGGGGAAGGACAATGTAAATGCTAAATTCAATTAGAAAACCCCAACTTTTGTGATCCTAATGTTTTATTTCTTCTTTAATAACATAATAAATATATATCAGGAAGACTCCTGATCTTCTATATTTTATATGAAAACAGCAGGATTGCTTTCTGATATCAAGCTTGTCCATTTTCTCAATATACACTTCAGATGCTTTTTTATAGCAGGGAGACTACAGAATGTAAAATGAAAACCAAATGAAAAAAGGTACAAGAATTCTGCACCAAAACCTGAGCTGATAATCATATGTTTTTAATTACTTCATTGCTAATATTTTCAGAAAGTTCTTTAAAAAATGTCCTACATACTGAACTGATGTTTTTAAAGCATGTAATTTTCTAGTGTTTTACATAAAAAAAATGTATCAAGAATTCATCAAGAATTAATAAATTCATCAAAAATCAAGAATTCATTATGATTTTTTCTTAGAATGAGTCTCTGTTTAAAGGAAATAGCTTAGCTTTTGAGTTTTAAAGGATGTCTAATGTAGAGCTGCATTTAAAAAAGAAGTTTTAAACTTGTGCCAACATTTTGCGACAACTTTTCCAACTACATCTATAGTATGTATCTTAGATAAGTAGCTTAGATAAATAATTTTGAGTTGTAATGTGCTACTTATGGTCCATGAGATTTCAGTGGCCTGCTGCCAACCACCTGAAAAAGGAATGGCTTTTTCTTTATGTTATTCAGATAGGGATTCAAGGGAGAAGAGACAGAAAATTAATCTTAACTTTTATTTAATTATTTTATTTACATATATATATATTAACTTTTATTTAATAATAAATTGCTTCCAATTATTTTAACTTTTTGTTTTTAAATTTTAAGGCACTTGACTGACCGTTTAGTTCACAGCATTATTATCCATCCATTCTCAAAGCTGTCTAAATTTACAAAGTTTTTCCTGTATGACCTCATAGGCTAATGAGAATTTCTCTGCTAAGAGCTGATCAAAAAAGCAAATATCTTCCAAAATACAATTTTAACAAATTTTATTTTATTTTAATAGGAAGAGATTTTCAGTGCTGAGTAAGCAATTGTTCTTCTCTTCCTGTTAAAATAAAATAACCATCATAATCACCCCTAAATGGTTATAGCAGTATTGTTCTGGATAACATGAGTATCCAGATAAGTATGACTATCTTGTTACTGATTAAAGTGTCCAAATATGAATTTAACGTACATGTGAAAAACTGGCAAACTTTGAAAATCTGTTTATGACAAATTGAGTCTCTTCTTAGGTTATAGTACATTCTTGTCTAAATGCATGTTCTCTTCATGAATAAATCTCTCCATCTGTAGAGTTCTTACTGACTTACTTTTGGAGAATTTTTAAGTAGCATGCTGAGCATTCTGAACCTGTTCTTGCAGATCTGTGTATTTTGATATTATTGATAAAAAAGTTTTATCAAAGCTAACGTAAATCAAAGCAAAAATGCCATCAAATATCAAATGCAGATTGAAGGATTCAGCCATGTAGTTCTAGAGGTGTAAGTGCCACTTTTCAGCAACTCCATTTTTATAAACTGTATAGACATTTCAAAGTCTGCTATTGTGTATTACTATTTGAAAATTTCATTGAACTCTAACTTAGAAAAAGCATGAAGGAAGTAACTGCTTATAAACATGGAGCTGCATTTAATTTGATACTTTAATGAGCAGTATATACTAGTTCCTGCAGAGTACTGTTTCAGCTATATTAGATTACAGTTATCACTACTTGTCTAGACATGGGATCAAAATGTGAATCTTAAATTAGATTTTGTCAGGGTATTGTACTTATCTTAATAATATGACAGTCCAGTAGCTGAAGAATATAAGTTCACCAAGAAAACCTCGGAATCTCTTGGGAAATTTCTTTCAAGACTTGTAGTGTGTATTCAATTAGTTTTTAAATGAAAAATGACATTGAAAATACAAGAAAAAAACTGAAGTCTGTCATATAATTAAGATTTCAAATTAATCACTATCTTAGTTAAACTTCAATATGAGGCATGTATCAAAATGACAAATTACAGTACAATAAGCTGACAAGTATGGCTTATTTAACAACATTATTCTGAAAGAAAGAAATTAAACAGAAAACATTGAAATAGTAAGCAGATTTTTACCAACTAAGGGAGAGACATCTCATTTTTCTAATAATTAAGCATTTCTCAAGGCAGAAGAAATGATAGTTTTGTAATTGGTTTTCAACTTTCAAAGAATGACTTTGTTGAAGATGCTAAAACAAATAAATATATTTCCATTCATTTCAGCTGGCACGAAATTATGCATATTCTGTGGCCCTCTAATCAATCAACCTTTTTATTTATTTATTTTTTAAGATTTATCAAAGAAAATTTAGCACTGAACAGATAACCACTAAAGTCTAACTGCTAATTATGATAGAATAAAACACTAAGTCTATAATCAAGCACATGTCTATGAGGTTTTCTTCCTAAAAATTATATGTTATTTTTTAAATGAAAGGACTGGGAAGGGAAGGAGAAGTCTATCTAGATGATTTTATCATGTATTCTCTCAAAAATAGGATGACAAATTTGGCAGCAAAAGCAATCTTTAACTTACTTTGCATACTGATAATAATGAGACTCATCCACATGACCTTTGAGAGGTACTAGTGGTTAGATGCTCCCTCCTGCATGACACAGTTCCCTGCCTGCAACCAGGCTTCTAATCTTGGACCAGGTACTTCTTTCCTGGAGCCCAGACACATAATTTCACAGAGCAATTGCTGTTTGTTCAGCTTCACGACTGATACTCCATGCTATTCACCCATGTGAGGGATAATAACATGGCCAAAGGAAACCTTAAGCAGATCAAAAATTGGTATGGGATTCTGAGGAGAAGAATGAGGGGCATGTGATCCCTGATGGTGTTGTATCCCTTTCAATCCTTCTGGTGCATTCAGCAGACCAATGCCTAGTTGCAGAGTTGCCTTCAAGGGTTTGGTCTTCTTAATCATAGTACCTCATCCGAAGATGAAGTAGGGCTGCTGGGAAGAAATTAAACTACCTGACCAAGGCAAAAAAGAACATAACTGCAACTGGACTGTTTTAACTCAAAGGAGAGCCTTTAAAAATAGTCCTATCAAGGGACAGGGACCTAACAATAAAGCAGAAGAGAAGAAAATTGAGCTCAGGTTTAGAAGGAAGGCTGAGAAGTAAGTACTAAAATTAGGACACTAGACTTTAAGACATCATATTTGGATTTATTTGGGGAATTTTTAAGCAGAGTCTCCTGGGAAGCAATTATGAGGAAGAAGGGCAGGCAGAGAGATGGCTGATTTTTTTAAATGACATCCCAACTATTTTAAGGGGAAGTGAACTTTGGCAAATGACTCATGAGGTTAACATGGGAGATTCTTAATGAACTAGAAAGCAAAGAAGAATGGACCAAAAAAATTGGAAAAAAAAAAAGGATAGACAACAAGAAAGGCGTATAGAAGTGGGGCTTTAGTACTTAGGGACAAAATGAAGAAGGTCAAAGTACAAGAGGCATTCATACAAGTGAGGGGTGTTGTGGGTTATACAAAGCGATTCTACAAGTATGCTAGCAGCAAAAAATAGGCAGGGAAAAGTGAGTGGAACAGACAACAATATACAACATGGAAAAGACCAAAGAACTCTATGCCTTAAGCGCATCATTCCTCACAAGGAATGTATCAGTCCAGTTGGCAAGGAGAGACGTAGTCAGTTCTGGGTTTACATTGAGAAGTTGAATATATTGACATTCATAGATTCACCCAAGGGTACCAGAAGAGCTGTCCCACCACGACTGAAAAGCTGCTGCCAGTAACCCATGGAAAGTTATAGCAATCAGTGGTAGTCCTTCATGATTAGACAGACTAGTGATACACTTGTCCTAACGAAAGCAAGAGGGATCACCACAGGCACTATAAACTAGTAACCCTTCCCTCAGTTCCATAAGTAGCCTAAAGTAGCCTAAAGAGCACAATTTTGTAATCCATTTTCCATCACCTGAAAGATTAAGCTAATTGGGAATAGTCAGCACAGACTTACCTAGGGCCAATTTGTTTGATGAACTCAAATGACATTAAAGGATCCGAAGGGATGTTATAAGTGGCCACTGAATCCAGCAGCTCTGGGGCCTGGATATTTATCTTGCCTGGTCACAGGACCCCACTCTGGGGCATCTTGAGACCTGGTGATGTCTGACTCAAGCCAATGGACCTCCTTGCTGCTTTTTCATTTGTAGATTTAACCAGTTACACAGCTGAGCAAGCATCACAGAGAAACACATAGACACATACAAGACACTGACACAACAGGCTACAGACTGGCACAGGCCAGGCTCTGCCTTCAACAGCATCCACCTCAACTTGAACACTGGAAGCCAAGTCCCCTCTTTGTCTGGCAGACACAGTAGGCCACTCATGAAGGTGCACATGCAGCTTGTGAACCTGAGTTCACAAGCATATGTACATTCTGTCTGCCTGGCACCCCTGCCCAAACAGGGCAGGCCCTTTTACTGGACCCATGGGTCCCCTGTTCACTGACTGGTCCAGCTTGATGCCCACTAGCAAACATGAAGTACTGACACACTTGTCCATCATAGACTCTCAGCCCACCTGATACCTCATCCCATATCCAGAACCTCCTGCCCACTGGTGAGTCCACCTGGAAGTATGCTGGTGAGTGACACATGCAATTACCCTGACACTGCCTCAGTATCTGTCACAGGATCTCAGTACCTGTCACATGATCTGTTCCAAGGGCTGGTGCTGAGCCCCTCACTTGCTTCACTCATGCTGTATCCTCCCAACAGCTGTTCTTTGGGATTCATATCATTCCCACCCCATTGGTGGCAGATGAGACCCCCACCCACTCCAGTAGATGGCACTGAGACCCCACTCTTTCCAGCAGCTGATACCACAGGCCAGGGTCACCTACACCCCCAGGCTGGCTCCAGTAGCCTTCACTCCAGTGGCACTCAGCCTTTTAAACCCCCCCACCCCCAGGAAAGAGAGCAAGACTGCTCTGAGAGTTAAAAAAAAACATTTAACAAGAAGATAGGACTAGTAGTGATCATGTGCAGGGCTCAGCCAGATGAGTGTACTGACCAGAGCCCTTTTTCACACAACACTCACAAAATTATGAAAATGCAGAAGAATGGCACAAAATAATTCAGTATTTGGAACAAATTGCTTTATGTTAAGACTTAAAAAGCCCATATTAAAGAGAGAGAGTACTCTGAAGCGTGTGATTTTATTGCAGTACTTAAGAACCTGCATAAGAACTCAGAGATGCTAATACTAAGGGCTCTGTAATTTAGTAGATAAAAGCAGAACAAAAGCCAGTGGCTGGAAGTTCCAAAATCAGAATTAAAAAGTCTTACTTCTAAGTGAGGCAGGGTGATCTGTGTAATCAAAGAAAGTTTTCCTAAAGCTTGATATTGTCAAGAGCTAAATTTGTTTCCAGGAGTTATTCTTTAGTCAAATCCAAATTAGTGTTTTGAGTATCAAGAAAATGGTGTGAAATGCTATAAGAATTTAACAGATTAAATCCACAGGGTTACTTTTCTTTACTCCTTCTGGATCTATACAGGAATGGTGGTACCAATATAATATATAGGTAATATAGGTAGAAGTGCCAAGGCCACCTAGTATTGATTTCATAAAGGGTGATTGTCTTCTGTGCTACAGTTTTACAGGTACATCTGGCACTAGGATTAGCATGATAGTCCTGAGGGAATAACATATTGTGACTCTCAGGTGACACTGGGTGAACTGAAAGAAAAAAACATATTTTCCCAGCTAGTATCTATTTCATTTAGTGACACTATTAAGTGACAGAGTGTATTTTGGAAAAGTTACTCATGATTTTAAGAAAACACTGTCTAGGAAGATATCATGTGGCTATTCATCTCTGTATAATACATGGGAAAGAATATTGATGTATAGTTTTTCCACATAAAATACCTGAGATATTTCAAAAAATTTAATAGACTTCTTGTTTTGCTTGTTCTTGTCTGGATTGATGCTGAAGTACTAATAATAGGATCAAACTCAGGGCAATATCCTGCTATTGTTTATCATAACACAAAATTTGTACAACTTTATGTCTCTTATCTGAGTTACACTGCAAACACATCATTATAAAAAATCACTTTAAAACATGACCTAGCATCATGTCTTATAGCTTAAATATTTATTTAATCTTTCTGTAAACTTTGTTATGCTTTTATAACTTCCCTTCATTTGCTAAATTAATTTTTAAATATTGCAAAATGTTAACTTTACCTTCCTTATAAAAAGGGAGTTCAGAACTATCTACCACATTAATGACTATCTTGAAGAATGGTACAATGAAGTCAAAGTCTGATAAGTACCTTTCATGTTTTCCGTTTCCCTGAATATACAGTAATTTTATCACTGTATCATGTGCTGTGGAGAGTAGATACAAGTCCATGAGCAGGCATAGTGGAATGTTTTCCATCCAAGCTAGTATTCCAAGATCAGAAGGATATGTTAGATAATTCTATGGGACTTTGTAGACAGTGTGGTAGATATTCATACATTCAGACAAAAGATAGAAACTCCAGCAGCTTTATTTTCTTCTTGTTATCCAACAGGTTGAATGGAAGTAAAAATAGAGAATATAGATTGCCTTATATTTAGCATGTTTTCTTGTTAGATTTAATAAGTTTGGTTGTCAAAACAGGAGTTTCCATTAGAAATGTATCTGTTTATGTAATTTAATCATTCTCTGTTTAAATTTTCCTACCTTTCCCTTCCCTTTCCAAAATTTTAGGCAAATTCAATTTGATTCCATTTTTATTAAGGGGTTGCTGAAACAATGTAATGACAGAGGGCAGCCATACCCACAACAGTTATGGCAAAACCTAAACAGCAGCAACAAAAAGAGCCTATAATATTGTCAGGTAGTAAGCCTGATGACAACTTTACAGCTTAAAGTCTGTGGCTTTTACAACTCCAAACTGGCAAACAATTCTTCAGTGGACTCTTGTAGAGAGCACTCCAACGCTAAACAATAATTCATTAGTATTCTTTTAAATTTTATACTAAGTTAGAAGTGATATTATTAGCTTAATACATCTAGTACTTCATGAACCTTACCTAAATCCAAGCTTTAGATTATGTGTAGCCACATTTCTGAATTCTGATATGGAGGAGAGCTAAAAATAGGTTATTCTGTTTGTTCATTCTCTAGCTCTATACCAACTGCCAAAATTATTTTTAGCATCCACATCCTGGCACATTTAAGTCCTACTAGTATTTCTGATCTACACGCTTCAATAATCCTGTACATCAGCTACCAATTTTTCTTTATATTGCTGAAAGAAATGCATGATAGGTCCTTAGAAGTCACTAGATGGAAATCCTGTTCTGTTAATAAACACCATCTGCTACCTTCTTTCCTTCCCCCATCTCCCATTATCCATAAAGACATGATCTTTCTTGAAATTTTTAAAATTGTTCTCAAAACCCTCTTAAAAACATTTCAGCAGAATTGCTAAATTCCATAGCAACAGTCCAGTACAAACATGAAGACCATTTCATTATTCATACAGTGTCTAATAATTCAGTTTTACAATTCAGCTTTAAAATGATGTGCAGCAGTACAAACCAGAAAAAGTTACATTTCATACAACTATTATCAATAATTTCAATTCACCTCCAGGACATTCAGAGTTTTCACTATAAGGATAACCTATATATTAAATTCTTCTTTTCTTTACCATGACCACTAGGATAGCACAAACATGTCTATCATATTTACCTTGAATAAAGATTATCATAAATTCTAGCAGTAAATTTCTTAATGGAATCAATGATTTTAGTAATGTCAGCTACCTGTTTAGTAGCTGTAAAATAACACAGTAAGAACAAAAGAAGCACTGTTCAAAGCAGGGCTAGGTCCACTGAAGCCTCTTGCTGTATGGGCCAAGCTGCTATGCTGCTTTCTTTCTCAGCAGCTGTATTTCCCCTCCTGTACTCTCAATGAATAAAGCTGCTTATGTATCTTAGGACAACAGGAAATGGAAAAGTGCATCAAATTCTTCTATTTTGAAACCAAATAATCTCATCAGAAATAAAATAAAAAGGACACAGCTGCACTGTGACTTAGCCTAAATTATCAAATAGATGATTAAGTATAGCATTTCTCCTCCATACATTAATATCTACACATGTTGCACAGAGCCTGAGAGATACTAAAAAAAAAAAAAAAAAGTGCCAGAAACCTCTCCCGAAAAAATCAGGCACAGGATCAGAAACTTAGAACTTCCCCATTTCTCACCCCAACCACCAATGCTGTGTCACTAGACAGAAATAAAATTATAAATTACTGCTGGTAATTATTGTAGCTCCAGTTTTTCCTTTTCTGTTCTCACTGTAAGTGAAGTCTATTTCTTTTGGGTAATTTGTTCCAGTTTTCTCTCATGAAATCATTTTTCTCCAAGGGTATTGTGCTAGATAGAGAGGTATATTTATCAGATGTGTTCTTTTCCAAATAATAAAGAAATTGAACATAAAGAAGTATGTGCATAGTGTACCAAAAATAACTCAAATATGCCACTTGATATTGAGGAAAGAATGAGGGTGAGGAGAAAAGGAAGGAGAGGAGACATGGATGGTGGGACACAAAGTAAAGACTAAGGCTTATGATACTGATGTTAGTAAGCTAGAGTGGGCATTTCTGCGGTCTCCTGTGCACTTGGTTTGACTAAATGCAGTTGCAATGGCTCCCATATGGTGCATCAGCATAGTCTTTCTATTAATGATATAATTTTATATCTTTTCATACACATTTTTATTCTCAGGAGATTAGAAAATGACTATGTTCCACTGTGTTATGATCAAGAAAATTCATCACATATTCATATTTCCTACAGATTCTGTCAGGTACTCTGGAGTTTCTTGTCAACTTTCAGCTCAACTGCAAATTTGTCAAGAGCATAAGAAGTTAGAGAAAGAGATGTTTGCAGGCTTTGTTTTTAGGGTTTTTTTTTAATAGTGAACAGTAATGCATCCCATATAACCATCTACCTATGTTTTCTATTTCCAAGCATTTCAAAGCAAAGTGTTTTAAATTATCTCTGATTATGAAATGTATGTTCCCTCTCTTTCAAATCATAACTAGGTCTAATCCCTTCAGAGATATGTCTCTACTGCTCACTCTATCCTCTCATTCCACCTCTATCATTTTGCTTTATTGCAATGACAGGTTGCTAATTATTTCTGTCTTAAATTTCAAATTACAAATCCATAATGAAGCATGAAATTATGTGGTCTGATATTTAGGGGTACTAAGTATGCAGATGTTTCATCAGGAAGCTAAGAAGGAGCTACTGGGCAATCAAAATTTTTGAAAATTGGATACTAGGAAGAACCAGAACTTAAAATGTTGATTGCAGGGTTATACACATTCAGAAAGAGTACAAGATAAGAAATGGAAATTGCCCTGATGTGATTCTCATTTAAATACATCTTTTCTCTCACGTCAAGGAAGGATACATGAAATGAATGTAATGTAATGAGCTTTCATTTCTTTGCTGTCTGGGTATAAAGACAGGTAGCTTCACAGGAAGTCAGAAAAATGGGTATTTACAGAAAAATTCTCTAGTTGAATGAAGTTGCCTTGATGCAGGTCTTAAAACAGTAGATCTGGCTGTGGAAGGATCATTGAATTAAAACTCTGGGATCTAGCCTAACTTCTTCAAATTCTTAATTTCACAAAATAAAACCTCCGTTTCAAAAAAGATTAATATCAAGTTCAAGAAAACAAGTTTATATTTTGTTCTAAAATGCTGATTTCTGTGATTGAAGGTAAAATTTCCCTAGACTTGACATTGATTTAGGAGCTTGAGTTCTATTACTCAGCATGTTATTTTAACCTAGAAAAGAACTATGTGAGGAGACAGTCATATGCACGAACTGGTCTATTGTTGATCTTCCATTTTAGATTTAATTATTTTGTCATAACTGAGATGCATACTATGTTGTCTGTTAGCATTAGTAGTGCAAAATCTTTTGGCAAACAGTTTATAAGAACAACAGCTGATACCATATATAGTGAACTCAAGAAGCATGAGAGATACATTTTGCATAGTTGAAAAACCATAGGAATTGCATACATACGTTTTAATAGAACATTTTTTAATAACGTTACTGCTGAACAAAGTTACCAAATACTTGAAAAATTAATAGACTGCTGAGTAGCTACAAACTAGCCAAAACCAGTTACACATAGCCTGAATTTCTCTTTTGTAGATTACCTCTTGTTTTTGTGCAAGCCAGAAAAAAAAGATAGTGCGTAACCATTTCAGCTATTTTCTATAACTCAAGGGACAAGAAAAGCATGAATATTATGTTTTGCATTTCATATCTTGATATGTAGGAGGGAATTTCTATGTTAAATAGTATTCCAATGCATCGTACCTAAGGTAGACTATATCGATGGCTGAAGACATTTTACTACAGAGTGACTCTGGGCTGTATTTCTGTGGCCACCCTCCATTGTATTACTAATTTTTGGATATTTTCCTAGCTATCAAAGTGTTACTCAGCTAGGTACATTCTCAGAGATTAGTTTCTGTTGCAGATGGGACCAAGCAGGGAACAACAACAGCCTCAAAACTTCTCCAGGCAGTTTATTATAGCTACTGTCTGGATGATGGAGACACTTACCAGAAGCAGAAAGAGCAAGTGTCTTTACATCAAGTGTCTTAAAAAAAAAAGATGGGGAAAAAAAATGCAAAATCAAAAAAACCAAAACACAAAGAACAATAGCAAAGAAAAAGAGAAAAACAACAATTTCTTTGTATATCCTATAAACACAAGTTAGAGTTCATCGTCGCAGTACCAAGAAATAGATAGAAAAAAGAGAATGCATGATATAAACAACTCTTGAAACACCACTCAAGTGAGTTTGATTACAAACAAGATCCTTCCTGCAACATACATACAATACAATGAACTTCTGGACTTCAGGAATATATATTCCAGCTCATTTACTTAATGTTTGTGTGAAAACTGCAGACAATTGTGAAAATTCCAATAGGGAAGTAGCTTTGCGTCAGTTCAGAGAACTGAGTCAGCATTTCCCCTGTGTCAACATATGAGAAGGAATTCGTCCATGAAACTTGCAGATATAAATTCCACTATCTAGAGAAATTCGAGCGTAACTAGCAATGTGTTGATGTCAATTTGAATAAGCTTTTGTTAGAAGGACCAGATAGATTATGGTTAAGTTTTTCAGAACTTAAATAATTTGCCATTTTTGAAGGTAAAGTCATAAAATATTTTGTGTCTGTATGGCACTATATATGGTAGAGTTTTAAATGTTTTAGTTTCAGATGTGAATCTATGCATCTGAATGATTGCATGAAAAGCAAATATTGCAACTTGGATAAGGTTATAAATGTGTATTTGTATAAATTTTTGTGGGATGTTTTGTTTTGTTATGTATAGAGCTCAGAAAGAAAAAAAAAACAGAATATTTTGTTAAAAATGTCTTACCTTCATAGTAAACTTTAAACCCATGAGCACTAACTGCAAAGTCACTTGTCAAGCGAAGTGAAAATACAGATTTTGTACTTGTCACAGGTGGAGGAAGATGAAATCCTGTTAACCTAAGAAACAAAAAAGCGCAACTCATGGTTAATTGCCTGAAAAAAAAAATGTGTGTGACAGGTTGCTTTCAAACAATATTTAATCATCAAAAGCACAACTGGCTTAAAAGTATATATTTTATATTACTTGAAAAAATTATTTTTATATGATAATTGAGGCATTCATGTTAAATTTGACCGTCTTTCATGGACACTGAACCAGGTAAGGTACATCAGTTTGAGAAAAATATATTTAATACAGATGATAGTAAGATATAGAAACTGAACTTTAAAAATGGTTCAGATTATCAGTAGACGAAAGAAATAAAACAACCAAGCAAATCACAAACCACCAGACAATTTACACTCCTTAGAGTTATGTTCAAAATTGTATTGCAGTGCATATTTTACACAGGTCTCTGTTAAAATTTGTAGGAGCTGAACTTTTACACAGTAATATGATGAAAGAAAGGGGATCATGATTCACTTTAATGAGGGAATTTAATATTATTTAAACTATGCACTTTAGTCTCAGAGAAGAAATTTATGATTTCAAGAGGAAATGCAAGGAACATCATCATGAAATCACATATTCATACAGAAAGCTCCCTTGCAAGGAATTACAGTGTTGTTAGAGTTTGTGGTTTTGGTGTTGTTTGTATGTTTGGTTTTGTTTTGTTCTATTAAAGCCACTATGCTTGAGACACAGATGCAAGGAAAGTCTTTGTGTACTCAGCACTGCTGATACGCTCTGCTGATACTCACTTCTACACATTCTTTTCATTTGATGTTCACGTGCTAACACTTAATTTCCTCAATTCTAGGAGAATAACCTCATCAGGGTTCATACTAGACTAACAAAGCCCATTTACCTGTCGAAATTGCCTAAAGAACAAGCTGAAGAATTTAGCTGTATATACTCACCAGCGAAATTCAGACATATCTTTAGAGACCAGTTAGCCATGTGTGAAAAATTGTGTAGCAGATTAGGATGACTTATTTTATTAATGATTGACATAAAATTATTTTCATGTGTTTGAAAATGATCCCTTATTGTACTTTTTACTTTGAATTTAGAATTACAGAAAAATTTAGATCGGAAGGGACCTGTGGAGCTCAAGTAGTTCAACTCACTGTTCAAAGTGGGCTTAAAGTCAGTTAGTCCAGGTTGCTCAAGATTTACATTTTCTCTTTCCATTCTTATAACAAATTCTCTGTGGTCTTTTGTTTGTTTAGGATTTGGGAGGATTGGTTTAGTTTGTTTTGTTGGGTTTTTTTTTAGGTTGGTGTTGGTCTGTTTTTTTTTTAAATACAACTATATAAATAGCTACATAGCTTGGTCTTGAGGACTCTCATAAAAACTGTAAACTCTAATATTTTTATTGGAATAAATGGCATATATATTTAATTTTGCTTGATAGAAGTATTACAAACATCAATGCTGTTTACTGGTGCTTTAATACATTTGCTGCTGCTTGTACTGAAATTCAGTCTCAGTCTTGTTCTGAAATTGCAAATTAACTGATGAGTTATGTCCTACCATTATCAGTATTTCTAATCTCATCAGTGTGAAGGACATAGAGTGATGAGAAGCCCAAAATTCAAAAGGTCAGGAAATTATTAGCTAAAAAAAATTGTAATTGCAATATTAACATTTACTTAATGTTTTATTTATTTTTAGATTTAAGATACCTTTAGATGAGTTCTATGTAGTGTACCGGTAATTTACCATGAGACTTATTTGCTGTGGGGATCCTAAAAAGTTTTTTATTGTTCTTTGATGCCTATCTACCTGGTGTCCTTGATATTCTAAATTAATGATACTCTATAGATGTTTTTTCTTAAGCAATCTTTTGAAAAAAAAACAAACCAAAACATAATAACTCCACTACAATACAATAGCCAATGTATGTCATTGGTTACAGTCATGACAGGTATGAAAGCCAAATTATAATAGTACTCACATCACATAACCAGAAAATTTAAAACAATGAACAAAAGAAGCAATGGCCCCTAAAGAAGTATATATACATATTTTATATGTAGCAAGTCATCAGTGTGTGTATCTAGAAACCTACTCCTTGTTTTATCATTGGCAGTCTTATGAATAATGTCACTAAACCAAGACTAGATTAAAGAATTTATGTTGATACGAAAAGATGCAGAATTATTTACAGAATATTTAGGATTATGGAAATGTATTTTTTATTTGGTTATGAGATTTTTTTTCCTAACAGTAAAACAAAGTAATCAAATGATCATGTCTCCCAAACAGGCATATACATAATTCTTTGATAAGTCAGTATCAATGCAATTTTCCCAACAGCTTGGTCATTAACCAAAAAATACATTAATCCATTGGTAAGTATCAACACTTCAAAACAAGTTGATCTAATGTAAACCAAAACCAATAATTTGAATAAAACTTTAACTTGCATCACACAGTAGATCTTCCTGGTATCTATTTAGCTACTCAATACTTTTAAAGACTTGTGGATATAAACACATATCCAGCAGAAAATAAATACATAGTTACCCCAAGTATTTAATTTTATGAGTGGTACGTATGCACAGCTTAGATGGGTAGGGGATTTTTAAACTGAACACATATATTACTAACATAGCAAACATTACAGCTCCTCATGAAAAACAGACCATTATAAGAGCCATTTGATACCATTTAGCTTTCATGGGTGGGCCTTTTATAACGATCATTATGCTGCACTTAGGATCAGCTTGTTTCCTTAATTTGGTTGCTACACTTAAACTGATAGGAAGAAATGCAGAGGTTTTACTCCCGGCTTAGTAGATGCAAAATTCATCAAAATTTTTAATTAAGAAAAAAATCACATGCAAATATCACTCAGTAAAACACCAAAGATTTTCAGAAAGGAATGTAATGTAATTCACTCAGACAACTGAAATAATACTTGAGTAATAATCATTGGGTACAAGGCATTGACCTCAGAGCTTAAGTCCCATTTGTATGTTAAATTCTACAATGTTAGCTAGAATAGTTTCCACTGCCCTTTAAAATGAAACATAGCAAGCACATCATAACTGCAGCACAGATATGTCAGATAAGCAGCAAAATACCAGTAAGATAATGTACGTGCATAGGCCTGATTGCCACTTCTTCAAGGCAGTCATAACTAAATGTCTGAGTACCCCATACAAGTAAAAAAAAGGTGGAACACATGCAAAACAAGAAGTCATCTCCTTAAACTGGTATCATCTGCATATCAGACATGTTTAAAATTTACATTTCCCATCGAAGCTGAGGGTTTCTTTATCTACAGCAATTTTCCATCTTACTTTCTCTTTGTATATTTCATTCCATTTGTATCAACTTTTTCAAAATTTAAAATATCTAATGGATTTATTCAGGGGACTGTCTATTGCAGTTTTAGACACTCTGAGGTACTTAAAACGTCAGCACAGAGTTGGTAGATATGACATTAGACCAACATGAGATCCATGTACTTTTGGAAAGATGGAGGCCAGGCAGGATCCCTTAGGGATTCTAGATGTGCCTACATCTTATGTTACGCACTTCAATCATTCCTTTATAGCCTACCACTTTGGCAGAAGAAATTTATACTAGGACAGATGGACTTTCTTCTTCTATTTTTGGGTGGGATTTTCATTCACCTGGTCCTAATCTTCTTTCCCTTTTTGATTTGGGAATTGGCTCATTTAGTGTTCCCTGACCTCATAAAGAGATCCTATAAGTAATTGATACTGGCTCATGTAGGTAGAAACCATGGGAGCTAAAAGACAATGTCAACAGAAGTCTGAGAAGAAAACACAATTCCTTCTGTCTCAATTCTTTAAAAAAATAATTTTGAATTGTGACATTCTACTTGAGTATTTGATTGAGGTGATGCAGTTCAGCTACAAAGTATCATGAAACACAGAATAGAGATAAAAATTTGTAAATGAATACACTGCATACTAATAACTATGTTTGCTTTGTTCTTGCTAGTGTCTTACAAGCTTGTCAGGCACTTAACACCCACAACAAATGGACACATTATGTGTGTCCAAGACTACAGACAGTTCTGGGAGTACAGGAAAAGGTTGAGAGATATTTTTATTTATTAGCTTTTCTATGGTAGAAAGATCAGATGTTCATCTTGAAAAACTTGTCTATAGAAATTCTAAAACTCCAGTATTTAAATATGGTGAAAATAAAGATGACATGCCATTTGGAAACGCAACATACATTCAGAATTTAGATATTATTTGCATGTTACATTATGATGCTTTGTAAAGTAGTCTCAGTAACATGAATCTGGCAACGTTTTTCTAATCACCTTGAAGTGTAAGAACGGAGAACAGAAATCGGGATTACCTTGGAGTCAGAGAAAAGGTCGTATGAGATATGTCATTAAATTACTCCAAGTAGACCCAAGACTGCAGAGAAGAAAATCTCCATCATCACCATCATACTTTTCGGCAAAGAATTACTCCTACGGGTTGTTTGCCATAACTACCCTGTGGTGTCACTTTATCCTCCCGAGGAAAACCAAAGCAGTTGAGGATCCAAAAGGACATCAGAAGCATGAGAATATCACCAGAGAAAGTAGATTCTTGGAAGATTCTGTACAATTTTAACTGTATTTTCAATGTTTGTTTTTTTTTTAAATAATTACTTTGAGCGTGAGTGTTAGCAATATTGGAAGCAGATTAGTAATAATAACTCTTATATTCACTGTTATATTTTTATTTGTTAAGAATTCTTGGGAAAATAAGACAGATTTTATTTGATTCCTCAGATGTCTCTAACTACTCAGGATGCAAGCGCAGAAAATTTCCTGATGTACAAATAAAGTGACTAAAGGATGTCTGTTTTCAGGTGAGAGACTAGTTTTGAAGGATGCTCTGTCATATGTATTCTCTGACTCCATCCTTATTTATTTTTTTCAGTAATGGAAGAAGTCAAATGGAGTCTGAAACAAAACTGTCTTATGGATGCAAGAATTTATTAATATTCTGTCCCCATTAATTCAAATATTGATATGTTTGCATCTATATGAAAATCTGTAGCAATATTTTTTGTTTTGTAAATTATTGAAAATGACATAATTATTTTCTTTCAAACATGTAATTTACAGTGTGCCACTCTGTCTCTTCCTCCTGTGAGTTGCTATACTCTGTCACGTGCTGTAGATTCACAAAAAAAAGGCACCTATAGCTGATCTGTTTTCCTTTTTTATTTTAAAAGATTATGACTCCAAGAGTAATTACAATATTTCCATTATAATTTCTTTCACTCTCTTTTTTTAACCATTTTAAAATGACAAATCATCTTAGATTTGTGGTTTTCAAGTTTTTAGAGTCCTGACTGGAAATTTCTGAAGTTTGATCTATCATTTGTTTTCTGCTTTTACCTTGATTCTTGAGATAAATCTTAAACCATATATCAAGTGAAAGTTACCTGCATGCTGGACTTTAAACTCATCAGGCCTTAAGGAAAGACCAGTGCCCAGCTGTGGGATCAAAATAGAGCAATCTTTTCATAAAAAGTTAAAATTATGGAAAGCAATCTCAATTAGTAATACCAAGGTGCTCCTAGATTAATAGTTTACTTGAGATTGTGATGTGGTAAATAAGATGACTGCATTTCCTCACTATCTGTGGATCTGAGATATTTGCTGCTTGACAAAGCATTGATCACTCCTTTAAATATGTAGCTTTTAAAAATATATTTTAACAGCTCTTTGTTTTGCTGTTAGTTTCTTTTTTTTTCAGGTCCACAAAATTCTGGCTTTTCTGAAGTGTGTTAGTGATTTCCAAAGAAAATACAGTTCCTCTAGAAGATTTTAGCTTGGATTGGATAGTATACAAAGAGATTTTAAGTGAATAGTAGTCTTTCACTTCATCACAATAAACTTTTTATTAGCTAGTAGAAATTTTACAGCAGGAAGAGTTGTAGTCTAATTTGAAAAGTGTAAGAAATGTTTGTCGGTAATTTATATAAAATAATGCGGAAATGTAAAATGCAAAACATGACATGTCAACCAATCATAACTTTGACTGCAAAATAAAAGTGTCAAAGCCCATCCATTCTCACTTTTAGTCTGATCTACAAAGAACTGTTTATTCTTAATGTCATAAGGAGAAGATGGATTCTGAAAAAGAATATGCATAATAAGAAAAATGCCAAATATAAAATAAAAGTATGTAAAATGAACTTTTTTATACATTCAATGAGAATCTTCCCCACAGATAAAGCCAAACTTTCTGAAGACAACAGAAATGTTATTCCATAGTTAGCTGTTTACAGGAAGTATTTCTAATTATATTTTCTGTTTTTCTAATATCAATGTAATTTTTCTTTTCCTACCATGATGAAATTTTGGGTTCAGAAACACATATGCAAGTTGATAAACCTCAGAGAATAGAATTCTTGAAATCCACAGTACATAAACAAATGAAGCTGCATCACCAGGGGATTTCTCCCATTAAGGTAATTATAATCCTTCTACCAATTGTTTCATTTGTAATGTCCATTAACTTTGTATCTGCTATTTATGCTGTTATTATTTATCTGGTTTTTAATACTTGGCAAATAAAAACATCCTAAACTTAGTAAGGTGCTCCTGGGGCTTGGTTTTGTTGGATCACATGCTGATGAATTAATTAAAAAAACCCCACAAAAACCAAACAAATAAACAAAAAACCCAAACAAATCCTCAGCAGAAGGCATTGGTTATTTGAATTTTCTAAGATAAAATCATGATCTTCTCACTTAATTTGCTACTGTATTTGTTATGATCAGCATCTAATTGACCAAAATAACAGGGTTCTGCAGTATTTTTTTCTAGACACAATTTTGCCTTTGTCTAATATTCATCAAATATTTGGTTCTGAGGACCCTATTCCCATACTTCTACAATTCACGGCATTTTCTTATTTTGAATACTGAGATATTAAAAAGAAGATGTGATTACTTAACAAAGTATGAATTTTGAATTCTCAGTGTATCCAATCTGACACCCCATATTTTGATTGTCATATATTTAGCTGCCCTCTTACATGGCAATGTAAAATCTAGCATCTGTTTCTCTTCAGTCTGTGCTGTGGTCTTTTTTGCCTATGTCTCTTCCATAATAATTCATCAGACATGTAAGCATCTGTGTTGGTTTTGACTGAGGTGGAGTTAATTCTCTTCACAGTGACTAATATGTTTCATGTTTGTGCTGAAAACAGCACTGATAATACAGGGATGTTTTTGTTACTGCTGAGCAGTGTTTACCCTGAGCCAAGGCCTTCGCTGCCTCCTGTGCTGTCACACTGTGAGGGGAATGGGGGTGAATGTGAAGTTTGGAGGAGACACAGCTGGGATAGCTGACCCCGAATGACCAAAAGGAGGTCCTGTACCATATGGCATCACGCTCATTATACAAAGCTGGGGAAGATGAAGGAAGGGGAGATGTTTGGAGTGATGATGTTTGTCTTCCCGAGTTACTGTTACGTGTGATGGGGCCCTGCTCTCCTGGAGGTGGCTGAACATCCGCCTGCCCATGGGAAGCCGTAAATTCCTTGTTTTGTTTTGCTTGCATGTGCAGCTTTTGCTTTCTCTGTTAATCTGTCTTCGTCTCAACCTATGAGTTTTCATACTTTTACCCTTTTATTTCTCCTCCCCTTCTCCCTGATGGGGGAGTGAGGGAATCGATGTGTGGTGCTTACTTTAGCCAGCTGAGGTTAAACCACAACAGCTTCTCTGATCTCTGAAGACCAAACTGAGCATCTACCAGCAGAAAGTTTCAAAAGCTCTGCAAACTATTAAAGTAGCAGTAGCAGTCAGCCATAAATGGTAGTCAACAGAAAGGCTAGGAAAGTCAAGGAAATATGCTTTCAAAAATTAAATTATATATTTCACTACCAAGATCTTTGATGAAACAAAATGTCTTCTATGTCATTAAATACATTATTTAAATTCACCAGTGCTTTTAAGTATATGAAAGAGTAACGAAATAATTTATTTTAAAACATAAAGTTATGTACCACTGCTAACTATGTATATTTTGCTTTTGAATAACACCATGCACCTTTAAAGTGATCCAGAACATATTAAGCAATGCTTCTGCTCCTTCTTGGAAACTGGATAGTTCATATTTCACACACAAAGGCATACAGGTCATTCAGTTTGAAGCATATCTCATGCTGTTTGATTTCTATATCAAATTCCACAGCCTAATGCTTGAGATGCAGCTCTAACAGTTTTAGCATCTTTTACTCTATCAGTATCCAGTGTAAAGTAGCATGAATGCCACAAGTGAAAGATTTTTTTCACTCCTGTTATTGTTTTCCCATGCAGTTTACCAAAATTGCATTAATCTTCCCAAAAAAATAAATAGGAAATATTTTGTATTGAAAATATGAAAAATACATGTGAAAGTTACTGTAAAAAGATTGTTTGTATATCCAAAAATATTCATTCCACAGCACAAGATAACAGAATAAATCAAGTTGGAAGGGACCTTGGGAGGTGTCTATTCCAACCTCTTGCTCAAACAAAGGAGGGGAAGGTGTGAGGCCAGTCCAGGTTGTTCAGGGATTTATACAATTAAATCTACAAGAAGAGAGATGGCCTAGCCTCTCTGGGCAGTCAGGGCCAATCCTTAACTGTCCATGAGACATACTCTGTCAGCCTCCATCACCTGATCTAAGTAACAGACCTAAGCGACCACAAATACCACAGGAGAGAGGACCGTGCAATTCTAACATGCTTACTCTGATGACACACACCAAAGTCAGAAAGCACTGTTCTCCCAGCAAAGGAACAGGTCCAAAGAATATGATACCAGTATTCAGGTTTGTTTTAAAAGACCTAACCTCTGTAGAGAGACAGTTCTTTTTCACAGCCCTTAATTTAAATATAATCATGGAACATAGAAAGTTTTGGGTTGTGAGGCACCTTTAAGTCCAAGTCCCCTGCAATAAGCAGAGACATGTTCAACCAGATGCAGCTGCTCAGAGTCCCATCCAACCTGACCTTGAATAACTCCAAGGATGGGGCATCTACCACCTCCCTGGGAAACCTGGTCCACTGTTTCACAACCCTCACTGTAAAATATTTCTTCATTATATCTAGCCTGAATCTACCATCTTTTAGTTTAAAACCATTAACCTTTGTCCTATCACTATAGGCCCTACTAAAAAGTCTGTCTATTTTTCCTATAAGCCTCCCTTAAGTACTGAAAGGCCGCAATAAGGTGTCTCTAGAACCGCTAGCAGAAAGGATGGGAAAAAAATCAAATCTCAGAGGACAAAACTAAGGAAATACAGAGGTTGCCAAAGCTGAGAAGCATGATGTTTAATATGTCAATCTGCTAAACTGATGGTGAAAGATAAATTTCACTGTAGAACTCAATGAGTTTTACTCTTTATCATCACAGCAGTGAAAGTAAACTTATTCCCACATTAAAAAAATGCTATAAACCTTTGTTAGTACTATCATTATTTATTTTTTATGCAGATCTTACAAGATCATTTCTACATCAAGCAGATGTACAAAGTGCATCAAGCACTGAATTGGTAGCCAGTTGAAGGAGGTGATTGTCCCACTCTGCACTGGTGTGGCCTCACCTCAAGTACTACGTGCAGTTTGGGTGCCACAATATAACAAAAATATAAAGCTGAGAGTGTCCAAAGGTGGCCTTGAGGGGAAGCCGCCTGAGGAGCAGCTGAGGTCGCTTGGTCTGTTCAGCCTGGAGAAGAGGAGACTGAGGGGAGACCTCATTGCAGTTACAAATTCCTACTGAGGGGAAGAGGAGAGGCAGGCACTGATCTCTTCTCTGTGGTGAGCAGCAATAGGACCCGAGGGAACACAATGATTCTATGATTCCACATTCACACAAAGGCACACTACTTTCCTTATTTTATAGTATACATTTAGGGTGGGGTTTCTGAGTTACTTCTTAAACTTTTATTTCTTGGCTAGATCGAAGAATGGAAAAAAAAAAACAAACTCTCACATTTAAAAAAAAAAAATTAGTACACCTGAATGTTTCTTAGAGTAAAAGAACACTATTTACATCCTAAATATGAATTTAAGTTTCTGAAGATGTGAGAGTCTTATATCTAACCTGATGGATAACATCAACAATATTTCCATGATTATATATTTCTGACTGCTTTATTAACTGCCAGAGTAAAACTAATTTCTTATCAGATTTTCAATGCTCTGGCCTTTTCTCACATCCTTATTCTATGCACCTACCCATGCAACCATGCCTTTCTGAGCTTTGAGCAGAACAGACAATGTCCTAACAGCAAGTTCCAAGAATGTCCAAGGCTAAAAAGTCCAGAAACAATAGTAGCTAACTCAAATGAGGATCAAATAAGCTCCAAAAGAATTCTGGTGGATTTCATCACACAATCACTCATGATGGCAACCAAGTCATTCACTTGATACACACTCACAACGATTAATCAAATTGAAAAGTGTCAAATTAAAACTGGCAAGGTGAAGTTCAATTACCTCGCTGAACTAGTTCTTTAATTAATCCAAAAATTTAAAAGTATTCAGAAATGTAACATGTAACTGACAAGTACATTCAGAGTTAAGCAATATATCACTCATGGAATAGCTAGAGATTTAGGAAGGATATGAAAATCTCGTGATTCAAGAAATCAATTAATATGTAGGCAGTGAGTTAAACTGAAGCTCTGTAATATGCAGATTTCATGCATGCATTGGGTGCAGGTGCCAAGGTTTCAGTAGTGGTGAAGGCTCCGTAAGGAGAGGCCAGAAGTTGCCCTGTGCTGGACAGAGACAGTTCCAGCCAACTCCAGTGGACCCACTGCAGAATGCACCTGAGTCCATCAACAAAATTGGTGGCGTCACTATGAAAACATATTTAAGAAGGGGTAAAATGCTGCACAAGCACTGAGGAAAAAAGTGTGAAAAACAGACCTGTGAACACCAACACCAGAGAAGGACAAGGTGCTCCAGGCAACATAGCAGAGATTCCCCTGCATCCCATGGAGAACTACGCTAGAGCATCTATGCCCTCTCTAGCCACACAAGATCAGATGGATATTGCCTGAAGTTACTGAAGCCCATGGAGGACAGGCTGGACTAGGGAAAAGTGTAAGCAAAAAGAAGCAGCAGAGAGCTAGGCACTAACCACAACTCCACGTTCCCCATCTACTCTGTGCTGCTCAGGGAAGGGGAAGGTAGAGAGATAAATGAAGTTGAGCCTGAGAAGAAAATGGTAGGGATGGAGAGAAGATGTTTTAGTTCATGTCTTTATTTCTCACCATCCTGCTCTCTTTTTAATTGACAATTAATTAAAATAATTTTCCCGAAATTGAGTAATTTTTGCCTGTGATTATGTCCTGGTTTAGGCTAGAACAGAGCTAATTAATTCTATCCCAGTTGAAACCAAGAAAGTTATTCGGTAAGTGATCTCCTGGACTTATCCTGACCCAGGAATTTTTCCATCTTATTTTCTCTTGTTGTCCTGTTCTTGAAGGGGAGTGATGGAGTGGCTGGTGGGCATCTGGCAGACAGCCAAGGTCAACTCAGTACAACCTTTAATGGTCTTTCTTACATGCCAATTCAGAACAAACATTTTTTAAATCCCAGAAGTGTATTGGAAAGAGATAACACTTCTCTACTGAATAATAGACAATTAAGCTTGAATCTCTTTAGGGTTTAAGTTTTTGTGTGTCCTTGTGTGCATTCATGTGTACATGTTGACAAGTAATTAAAGATGTTGAATTGCAGCTGAGAGTATTGCAAGATTGAACTGCAACATCCTAGTAATTTTCCTTCTGTCATGGTTTGAGAGCTCCAAAATCCAATTCCCTAGTCCAAACCCCCTCCCACATCTCAACCCAGTGTGAGATGGGTTTTCCAGACACCACACGAGACTCAAATGGGGGAAAGGGAATATATTACAATGACTTTACAAATAAATACTTCAATACATTATATACAATCTTAGCTATCTCTACCATGACATAAGTATTTACAATGGATCAAATCTCTTCTCCCCTCCAAATAAAAGTCCAGGAGGGAAGAAGGAAAAGATCCCTTTTCACTCTCAGAGCAGCAGTGTCTCTAGGGCAGCAGGTTCTCTTCTTCTCATGCGGCAGCTGTAGCTGGATCTCTGCCAGTACACACGAGGGGGTATCCAAGCCCCTCGGCCACTTGTCTTCAAGCGAGGGTCTTATCTTCCGTGGGCTGTGTTCTCTCAGACAATGTCCGCGTCACCACATCATACCATGAAGCACGGGGGTCTTCGTGACTGTCTGTATCTTCAGGGGGTTCAAGTCCCCTTTGTGCTCTGTCTCAAGCAGCCGGGGCGGCCAAGGTTACCCTCTCTGCATTCCTTCTCTGAGCTTTTTAGCTCCTCTCTGCAGTGCTGCTGCAGTTTTAGGACTTCCATTCAGTAGGAGTCCATCCTTTCCACTTAGGAAAGGTCACAAAAGGAGTTTGGGGTTTTTGGTTCAGTTTCTTACCCCAACTCTGTCTCTGTTTGAGCTTAGTTTTCTCTCTCTGCTTCTGGCTCTCTCTCGGCTCTCTCAGACAACTCCGTGTCTTTCTTGGCTGCATGTTTGTTGCTGCTTCTTCAGTTATCTCTTGGCTCTTAGCGACAATCTCTGGATGCTGCTTCTGCTGCTGCTCTGTCTCTGCTCACTCACGGTGGAGAAAACTTCTTTAGCTTCTCAGTCACAGACCTCAGTCCAGTTTAACACTGTTTCTGAGTTTCTATGACCCCAGCCAGGGGCTGGGGGGCCGTGGCCCCCCAGAGGGGCTTTTGCCCCTTCAGCTCGTGGCTTCAGAACATGGTTACTTCTTCTACCACAACTACAACTATCTTCTCTTCCATTCTACTTGTAATATGTTTATATTTTGCAGATGCGCTCATTGGGTAAAACCTCAAAACTTCAAGGGTCACCACCCCCTGGGGTTTTACCATTTTATAACTTCAGGGGGAAAACTGTTTCCCCCCACCACAACTCTCAAGGAAGCAGCCACTTACCCACTGAATCAGGAAGAAAGTAAGAAATGTAAAGGTTTCCTTAAAAGCATGCCAATTAAAATATGAATAGGAGTAACTCCTACAATTTTTACATGTATATTCAATCAGTTTAAAATAAGTAAACAGATTTTGTCTTTATAGTCTATAAAACAAAAGAAACTAGATTGAGCAGAAGTGACTGACTGGGTTCAAGTTTTACTCTCACTGAAAATTGTAATAAAAATATGTTATACTTTATTCAACAATTCATTAACAAATTGACATATGATTTATGAACTAATTTATTTTTGTCAAATGACAATTTTTCCCTGTCAAAATGCAAAACTGCTCATGCAATCTATTATTTTATAAAATAATGATCATAGGTCAAGGCTGAACATTTTAAATTGAACAACTGCTTTGAACTAAAAAATAAAGTACTCATCGGGTTCTGGTATCATCATTATATTCTTTATAAAACAAGTTTCTAAAAACTGCCATCATCCATTATTAGCGTGAAACTTTTCTTATACAACTGTTCACTTTTTTTTTAGCATCAGAAATTAAATAGACTTTATAAATTATTATCTTTCCTATAGCAGTCAATTTATTTTAATATATAAAAATATCAAGAAGAACTTCAAATGATAAGAAGAACTAGACATCCCACTACCATACAAATAGTCTTTAAAAATCTCTAGGGTGTGGATTTGCTTCCTTCTTGTGGAGAAAAACTGGTCAGAACAAAACATATCAAAATAATAACTTGGAGAGTACTTGAAAGCATTCTAGGTCCTTAAAGTAACTAGAATGAAAAAAAAAATGAAACAAATAGAACATATTTTTAGCCTCTAGCAGCTGGAACATTGTGACAATATAGTTTATTGTCCTCATCTTCTTAAATCTGGGTAAAAATGTACAGTACATTTTAGCAGATCTTGGAGCTTTCAAAACATCAAAGGAGAGGAACCTGCTCCTTCCAGTTTTCCCAGAGTTCTGACACTGACTTCACACCAGTTCTAGTGATTTGCACACTTCTCTTGATGTGAATTCATTTAACCACTCCGATGAAGAGCTAATGCTTCAAAATAAACCCACATCAATTCAGTCATCAAAGGAAAGCATATCCACAAAATGATATGCCTGAGGAGTGCCAGAGCCAATGGTAAAAAAGTGAAGGATAACACTGCCAAATTCAGAGGAACATGGGAGACGGATTTGCTTCTGTGAGTGACAACAAGCTTTTAGATGAGTTGGACTATCTTTTGTAACTTTGCCTTAATGTGTGAAAATAGCGCAATATGGAAAGGAGAGATACCATATTTTGCTTATCACTGTTGTAAGTGCCAGGAACTTCCAGAACAGCCTCAACTTATACTAAATATTCTGTAGAGTTTTGGAATTCATCCACGAGCAAAAGGTTTATGACATTATCACCACACATGTTATTTCTGTTCTGGTACAGAGATAAAGTTGTAGTAGAAAGACACGTGAAGGAGGAAAAACTATCTGCATACATTTCAGAATCTATGCATGTAATATGAAAAAGTCAGTATTATAATATTGAGTAACTGCAACATATAGAATAAAACCTACCTAGCTGGAAAACTGACTGCAATAGCTAAAAAAAAAAAAAAACCAAACCAAAACCAACCAACAAATAACACAAAACAAACAAACAAACAAAAAAACCAAAATCAAATGAAAAGGCCACCATGGACTTTATTTCATCCCTTTTCTTTCAGAAAACTTTTACTCTGAGTCAAAAAGAACCTACTTTTCTCACAGGTCCCTTGTTGACTTTAAAGGAGAAAATAAGAAAATATAGGCAGAGTATGCAGAAAAGAGTAAGAGAGGAAGTCCAGAGGATGCTAGAGTAAGATGTCTCTCCTCCAACATGGGGTATGACTATGTTTCTACTTAAGAGGCTGGAGCACATGGTGCTTCAAGGCAGAGTCTGAATCCCCTGCAGTAGAGAAAGAAGTATGAATAAAGATATTATTTTTGACCACTGGAGGGAGAAATTAAGCTCTCAATTTCCCATATCCATTCTGAAATGCCCTTGGGGGTGGGAAGGGTAAAGAAGCAACAAAACCGACAACCAAATTAAACACAAAGTGGAGGAGAAGAAAGATAGGTTATAAAGGAAAACATTTTACATTTACAGATCTGAAATTCTGAAAAAGGCAGATCTGGGAAAAGAAGTTGTGACACTTGAGGTGCTATTTATCCCACCATAAATGAGACCCTATAACAATCTTTACAAATCCAGAAAAGCAAAGGGTTCTAAATTAATGTATCTGTTAAATAAGCTCAAAACATACACTATGTAAGCATAAATTACATAAACATATGATTTTCAGTCTCATAGCAGGTAAGTAATTAATTAAATACTGTTTATAACATGTAAGATACCATAGCAAAACATCTAGCAGGAAAATGAAAAGCATTTTTTAAGGGAATCATACCTGAGTTTAAAATAGAAGATAAGGTCACATATCCAAGGGAGAGAAATCTGAATTAGAAATTTGGACTTGGAAAATGTAGATTATATTCCTTTTCAGTTTTTCTCCTTTTCCTACAGAATGCATGTGTAGCCTTTCCTATTTCTATCCCCACAAAACCAGAAGGAGAAGACTTTCAAGGAATGAAAAAACTCTCCAGAGTATAATTAAGTTTCTGATTTCCTAAAAAATATTTCAATAATTAAGTGTAATTTTTCACATTAATTGACTGCTCTCTTCAAACATCTCCTATGATATGAAATGAAAATTAAAAAATACCAATTATAAGAGTAATTTTTATTACATGAAACATTTTTAATCCAGTATAATATAACAGAAGAGTATCAGGTGCCTTATTCTAACCTCCACTTTTTATAATCTTCCAGTAACTGGTCCAACCAAGAGGAAATACTGTCAAAATTAACAAAGATGTACCACAATCATTTCATGAAAGAAATTTTCAAAAATTCCGTTACTTCTGCTGAAATCAGGTAAGAAAATGCAGCTAGTGTTTGTCTCTGTATTTAGGTTTGGATAATAGCTATGTGCTTATAAAATGCTTATCTGTAAATAATGTGCAACTAGTATGTACCTTGTAATAAATGGGGGTATGTTTAAATAAAAATAAATTTATAATAGAAATATGAGTCCACTTAGCTGATCTATTTTGCAATCATCAAAGAATAGGTTAGTCTGTGTTATATGGATTCCATATCAGAGCCATTTTGACTGACATTAACAGAATCAGACAGAGGAGTAAACAAGACTTTTAAGGGAAATAATCATTCATGCAAACAGGATATCTCACAGAAAAAATAGAATGAGTGAGCCACCCACATTTCATACCAACATAAAGAGTTACAGTTCTTACTTTTTACTACTGTAACTGATAAAAACAGTAAAACAAAAAGCCTATGGAGGAAGTTTCAGACATTTTCATTGTCCTTGTATTATTGGGATTTGTGTTTTATAAAAATTTTAAATATAACTTTTTCAAACCATTGAGTCATATAATCCAAAATGTGAAATCAATTCAAAACTATTTTTGTACACAATCCATTTATAATAGCATACAGAGAATAGGATTTTTTAGGACATTCAAAATTGGTCCTCTGTACCTTTCTTGAAATTTTACCTTTGAACTCAATAGCAAGAATAACTGACCACTACTCTAAACATCAATCTGGAAAAAACCACTTTGTTTAAGCAAACATATTTTTATTAAAAACAAACAAACACAATAAATAAATTTGTTTGTGTGATGAAGGTTATAATTATTATTTAAAAAAAAAGAAAAAAGTAACTCCTGTTTTTTATATGACTTCTTCATGGCTTACTATCAGTTAAAAAATTTCCAACAGCTGCATCACATAAATCACTATTAAGAACCACTGCCATGTAAATCTGGATCACATTAGCATAATAATGAAACCTGGTGTTACAGCATTGTTGATCAATAACCTTGTGTGGTTCTAAAAAGCAAACAATGCCCAATAATACTCTGGGGGAAAAAAAGAAAAAAGCCCAGGCTTAATTTCCCTAGACAATCATCAAGAAAATGGTAGGTACAGAAAGATTAAACATAGGTCATATTGCTAATTATATGTGCTAGGCCAGAAATAGAAACTTGTCTAGAGTATTGTTAAGGAATTTTTGTGATTTTGTAAATTTGGTAATTTAGTGAAATCCTAAAAAAAAATTAATCTTCAAAAGAGATAGAACTGCAAATAGGAAATGCTTAAGTCAAAAAAAGAAAATTATGAGATTATGATTAACCATGGTGGTCTTAGAAAAGTAGAACAGAGATGGATAAAACAATTTCACTGAGGAGTGTGGAATGGAATGGAATAAGAGATAAATTGTAGAAAACAGATAAATAGTGAAAGCAATATTATGAAAAGAGGAAGGTACAAATACATCCAGTACTTATTTTTCAGGTGAAACACTAGTCAAATCCATTGTTTTTCACTTTAACTTCCGAAAAGAGAGACATCTTCATTCTAATTTTTTTGCCCTAACTGTAAGCTTATAATATCTTTTTGGAATTTATTATACAGACACTGAGAATGAGACTTGTCCATATTATTCTATAGTCTTTAATTTGGAAAAAAAAAGCAACTTTAACTCATTTACAGAGTGAATAATATTTTTTTCCTATCTCTGAGTTTTGTATTTTGGCCAGCCAAGACGTTTACCTGATTTTTATTTTTTTTTTTTAATGTATGGAGGATTTTGCGATGTTTTTATATTTTAAGTATTTTTTTCAATTCTATATTTAAATATATTTTCACTTCCTGTATTCACTTGAAATCACAGAGGAAAAGAAAATAATTAATAGAGATTATTACTGCCATGATTAATTTTCCCATGGTCTGGGTTAACAAGTTTACAATGGCACTTGGACTAGGCAAAGAATATTTTTGCAATTTTCAATATCAGATTGCTATGAAAGGTGATTAACCTGATTTGCATGTCACTGTGACTTTTTCATCCAGGTTACATTTATAGACTTGGATTATCAAGCACCACAGTACACAATGAAGGCAGGAACCCAAGAATTTACTTAGCTTCAAATTAGAAAAATAAACCCCAAACAATACTTTGACTTAATTCCAGATTTTACCATGGTAGATAATTTTGTCAGTTTGAAAATAGTGTCCTTTAATATTTACTGTTTCCTTCAAATAGTAGAAATCTTTTTGCAACTTATCAACAGCTACTTTATAAATGACAACTGAAACACTTCAGTATATGAAAACTGACACTACAAAAGTAGCCTAAAAGTACTAAAAGTTCAGCTGTTATCAGCACTCAGATTTTGCCATTTTTGTGTATGTACAGTTTCATTTGGGAGTTTACATGGGTTTACTATGCCCTTTACAGCATCCATCTCTTATCATTTCTCTTATATCTCACTTTTTAGTTACTAAAATTACTCTTTTTTTTTAAACTGGTGTAATAAAGATTCTATATATATATATATATATACTCTCTCTCTACAACCTTCCTCAGTTTTGTATTTAGTATTTATTAGTTAGATCATTACACTAGGCCCTGTTCATTTCAGCAGCACGGCAACATTCCACCCAAAAATATGAGCTCCATTCACTGTAGATAGGTGCTGGTTACTCTAGAGAAGCTTTCTCATCAACAATTTAAATAACCTTGTAAAAGAGTGTTAGAGAAATGTTGATCTGCAGGCTTTAGCACTAGAAGTCTTTATTGGTTTCTTTCAGACCACAGTTAAGAATAAACAGCATTTGTCCAAAATGAGATTCCTTTTTCATAGTATTAGAAAATCTCAGTTAAAACTTAGTCTACTTATATAGTTTTAGTATGGGGGATATATAGAAAGTGACTTTAAACTGTCAGCAAGAAAAGTGAATCTATTTCATCTTAAAGGAAGTTCTAATATTGTTTAAAACTGGACAAAATACACATTTGTCTCTTCACACGATTTCTTTCATACTATAGGGCAGCAGCATTTAATTTGCAAAACTACTTCAGCCTTTTGAACAGATGTTATAGATGTATAGAAGCTAAGTTTCCCATACACCTTGAAGAGTAGATGTCTAGTATATGTGTTTCACAGTGCAAAAATCAAAGCATATTGGACCATACAAGAAACCTGTATAAATTCGTGACTGAATTTGTAAATCCTAATAAAAAAGACACTTTTGCATAAATATCTGTGTTACTATATTTAGATCCCAAAGACTTTCACTGACTGCAGACAAACCAATGGCAAATTTGGAGATTTTTTTGATGCTACCAACACTTAGAAAGAAACTCTGGAAGGGTTTTTTGCCTTTTTTTTTTTTTTTTTTTTTTTTTTGGGTGGGGGGGGTGGTTGGCAGGATAAGTCACTCATCCATATCAATATATTCAGGGAATTCCAATATATTTTTTACATTAACTTGTTCTTAGGTAAATAATTTGGATGATAAAATATTCACTTCCAGCTGTGCAATGAATCTATAGGAGTCAGTAACAAGTGATCACAGTTACAATTTAAGACAAATATTAGAGAGAAAGAGAGAAAAGTTCTTTAGCTCAAGCCTTATGCCTGATCATTCTAACTAGTGTATATGTAAATACCCACACAGACATATAAATATTCTCACAAAAACTCATATCTTTTTCTGGCTTTCTGCAGACATACCAAGTTAAAATAGAAGGACGATGCCTTTCTTCAAAAACAACAGAAATAGTCTATAGGAACTACATGTTCAGGGTTCAGTTTAGCAATAGTATATGGTTGTTCCAGATACATTCTGATTCAGTTATCAACTTTATGAGGTATGTTTATTGATACTCTCAACTGCAACAATACAAGGTGAATTTAACAACTGGTTTAAGAGTTACTTTTCTATCATGTAAACAGGTCTAGAAGTTAGACAACCCTGTAACAGCACAAGCCTTTCCCATAGACTATAACTTTCTGGGACAAGACTATTATTGTGAACTATCATTCTTTTCCTTTTTATAACTGAAACACAGGTGGAAGACTAATGGCCACAAACTGTGCTAGCATGCTGTGTTACAATGTCATATAAGTTTGTCATATATAAGTGGCCTCCACAACAAAAATCTTTCCTTCCTAGGCTGTTTCAAATCCCATAAAGCAATTTAGCAACACACAAAAAAAATGAATAAGTAACATTTTTGGTTCTCAGAGACCACCACTCTATAAAACTGGTATGTGCACTCTTCATATGGAATCAGTTACCAGTTAAAGCTAGTTATCCACTTTTCCAAAGGAGATAGATAATAAATCTCAGAGACTGTAATAGAGTTTTTTCTTGCATTAGTAAGAAAATTAGTTAGTAAACAACCTAGTCCTATATCCATCAGCTAATTCAAAGTAGCCAAACTGGCCATCCAATTCAAAGAAAGATATGCTATGGAAGGCTGATAATGGGAAAGTCTCTTCCTAAGATCACTTAGTAGAAAGGTACCTCCACCTTCAAATAATTGCCAAAATTTTAGTTGGTTGGCTGGGTTTGATTCAGTTTGGCTTGGTTTGGTTCAATTTTGGGTTTGGTTTTAAAACCTTACAGTTTAACTTTGGATTTCCTTGCTAGCTAACCATTTCTTCCCAGCCTGTAAAAATCTTGGATCTTTTGCAGTAATATAAGCAGAAATTCAAGAGACCAGTTGCACCCTGTCTGGGCAAGCACATTCCTTTATCAGTTTTAATTATCTACCTTTCTCTCTCAATGAGTATTTAGACATTTAACACCATATCAAAATATTCCCAAGAGTATATGTTCTTTCAGCTTTGCATTTATAAGCACAATGACAAGTATTTTATTGCTTCAATATATTTTTTGATAAAAAATAAAAATTTCAAATTGAAAAAAAAGAAATTCCATTTAAACGTCTTGTCTACTCAGAATCTGTCTCAGAGCTGAATATCTACCATTACATTCTGTTACATTTCTTTCAGTTGTCTGTTTCTCTTATCTACAAATTTTGCCTTTTTATTGCTGTGTATCCCTACCAATTTTCAGTTCAACATTCTATATACCTCCAATTTACACTTTTACAGAATTTATTTCTTTATTCATGCAATGAAAAACTTCTTTTTAAGATTCATTCAGTTCTGTTATTGTTCTCATAATTTTCTGCTTTGATTGCCGGTTCACCGTGCACTCCTTTTCTTAATTGCCATTGTTCCCTCCTTCATCTGTCTTCCTCTTCACTGTTGTTGCTTTCTGTATCCTTATCTCCTCATTGGTCTTTGTCTAGCACTTATACCTTTTTTTATTTTTTTTCTCCTTCTTTGTAAGGGAGAGTGTAATTCTGTTTAATTTTGTTCACTGGTCTCTAAATTCTCAAGTGAAATTCCCTCCTTTCTTCTCTTTCTACATAAATAGTGGAGAAGTCTAGAGAACTGTGGAGCAGTTGAAATAAAAATCAGTGGCTCAGTGATAAGAGGTTTGAAGGTGTTTCCAAAGTGGTGAATCCTTAATTTGTTCCTAATCAGCTCCCAGTATCTTCTCTGCTTGACAATTTGGGCAGGAAGTGAACAGTGGTGGGGGAAGGAAAATGTGTATACTTAGGACATAATAAGCAGTCAGAGCTCAAAAAGGGCTACCATTGACAAAGGAAACGTTTTGAAGTTCAGTAAATGGTCCATTGTTGCCCTGTCAACAACTCCTGTTCTACATAAATAAGCAAAAAGACTTAAACAAGCAAGGGAAAAAAGATTTTTAAGTTCCAGTTGTCAAGGTTAGTTGTGAAAGAAGACCTAAATTACTGCGAATACTGCACTTTGACATGTCTTAAAGCCTTAACAGCCAAATAGTCAAGGAGATCTTATCTCTGTCAGATTCACTCTAGGACCTCACAGAGTTGACATTTTTTTCTTTATTAGTGCTGTCTGCTAACTCAAGCAACTGTTCTATTAGTAAATTAAAGGCATAGAACTAATTTGGAGTTAGATACTCCAAATTCCATTTGAAATGGCAATAATCTAAATGAAGTGATAACATACTCAGAAAGAGTCTTTTATGTAGTTTAAGTAAAGAAGGAATTGTTCATATGAGAAATAAATTACAAAGAACCAAAGCATACACATGTATGAAGTAAAATGGAGCTGCATACAAAACAACTTGGATTCAGAAAGGAGAATCAACAAACCCTCGTGGCATTTTCCTCAGACAAAACATTGGCATGAGCTCAGGGCACCCTGCACTCTATGCACTACACATGGTTCAGTGCGAGGGAACAGTCGCCATCCTATCTTTGTCTGGGGAAGCCACGGGGACACGATCCAGTGGGAGCATCCATCGTTTTGCTTTTGTTCCCAGTGGTGAACACCTGTTTGTGGGCAAAACACCTTCTCTTTTTATACAATTTTGTTATTAATATTGTTATTGCTATTGTGCGCTTCTTACTCCATTGCTTTGTGCTTTCAGGAAATTATCTCAACCCAGTCTCTGCTTTTGTCCCTCCCTTACCAGAAGGAGTGCGGGAAAGGGAGTGGCTTATTTGGAGTTTAATTTCTGACTGGTGGTAAAACCGCCACACACTGACATAGCAGAAGTGGGGGAAGAGGGAGGAAAAAGCAAGGAAAAAATGTGGGGCTTTTTTTGCCCTCTGGTTTTGATGAGAACTAATACGAGAAAGACTGGAGCACTTGCTCCAAGGATAATATATAGCAAATATATAAAAAGAAATAATAGCATAATAGTTTCCCAAAAAACTTAAGCTAAGGCATTTTTTCTGGGAAATAGTAAAGGACGTAACAGACATATAATGTTCACAAAGACATATGGATAAAGCTCAAAGGACCAGGAGATAGAAGGCATATAAGCCAAAAAAAAAAAAAAGATTACTGTAGCTACCAGGGTGGCATTAGTTGACATAACAAGCTGAAGGTTGCACTAATAACCTAGTAGAATAACCTAATAGCTGCCTGTTTGACACAGACTCATATCTGTTAAAAGGATAAACACATATGCAGCATGGTTAGAATAAGAAATGCAAAAGCAAGCAGAGGTATTAAAAATGAGGGCACTGGAAGTTTCTGCTAGTGCCAATACTCATTCTTTTACTAGTCTTCTTTCATTGTAACATTTCTGTAAGATAATTATGACAATTTAGCAATGAGAGATGTAAATTACAATTCTTTCACTTTAAAAATAGGAAGTTTTAGAGGCAAAATCTAGTCTCCCTGAAATATGTTTTTCCCCTTTTAAAATTGAGAATTGCTAGTATTTTACTTCATGCTGTTTCTTTTTAAAGGTAGAACATAAAATTAGTAAAATGGTAGTTTTACTTTGGATTTTGTTGTTGATTTGGGGTTTTTTGTTTTAAATTATTAAATGACCTGAATGTTTTTCAAAAAAATTTTAGATGTAGAGAAAAGGATGGATAATTCTATGATTTCAACACTCTCAAATCAACAAATGAAAATTATTCTGAGAAAATGTACCTTACATTTGTGACTGGTTTTGAGCCAAAACACAATGTTTGATTATGTTTCAGTAATACCTGGCACATTTATGATGGAGAGACAGGTACCTGACAATATTATCAGGCCAGGAGCAAGCACTAATGGGGTGACAGCAGGGTGCTCAACCCATCTACATGAGTGTTCCCTTATCAGCCAGGGAAAGCAATCATTCTGCTCCTTCTGTGGTCCTCTGGACCACTGAAGAAGGTCCAGCTCTTACAGAATGGTCAGAGAAGCCAGGCTGGCTTCTTCTTCTGGCATGTCTGATGTTTTTCCATGCCCTTTGCAGTTAGTGGAGCCTCACCCCAGAACCAACTCACCTACCTGCAACTGTAACAATATTTAATATTAATTGATACTAAGGATTTGCTTTTAATTTTAGGTATTTAACACTCCTTTTTTCCCTCCCTTCCCCTTCCCTCCCCTCCCCTCTCCTCTCCTCCCCTCCCCTCCCCTCCCCTCCCTTCCCTCCCTCTCTCCTTTAGTTGGATCAAATAAATTAATTTTATAGTCAGTCTGAGTCTGTTCATTTAGTACCAAATTCAAACCTTTGGAAGTACTGGAGTGAGGATACAATACAATGTAACACTAGGAGCATCTTGAAATTTTAAAGATCTGCTTATTAATCTATTGAAAATGTTTTTTCACTTCAAGAAGAGTAAAGGTTAAAAATGTAGGCATAATTAGGGAGTCAGATATTTCAGGAGAGCAATTCATCAACAGAGAGAAGGCAGTGGATGTCTCCCGTAATTTCAGTTAATTTCTCCTGTGCAGCTCAGCAGCACCGATCAGGTAACCTGTGTGTTTGATTCTTGGTGGCCTCAGTGGGGAGCATAGATGAAAGGATGATTTATCTTGCTTAAATACAAGAGATTAGAAACTATGATTATTAACTCCCCTTTTAAACATTGAGGATGGTTAAAGCTTTCTTCCATTCAAAGTTCCTAAGAGAAAATTAACCATGTGTAGCTAAAGAAAAGTGAGAGCACAGCCTGAGTGGGGTCTCCTCAACTCCTGACCTGTGCCCTCCATGGAGCAGTTCTTTCCATGCCACTCCCTAAGAAAAGGCAGTGGCTATCACAGTAAATTTTTTACAAATTACACTAAAAATTTACTAAAGTGGAAGAGGTATCATCAGATGACTCCAACTGGCTTTTGCAAAGCAGTTGATTTATGTGATGTTTTATCAGTTCAAACATATCTTCTGCTAATTTCATTAAAGCATGGGATTACTTATCACTAGTGCAAACAAAACTCTTGTTTCTCAAGCTGGGTACCCAGAAAATTGAAAACATATTATCTTCTTGACTGAAATGGTTCATCTAGTACCACACAAAAATAATGTGAAAGACAAAAATTTTGAAAAAATGGAACAGGATTTTATCTGCAAATGCAACACTTTCACTCAGAATAGTAGTTCGAAGTATTAGCTACTTGCCAAAATAAGGTCTATCCAAAGTTGCAATTTAAAAGTAATTACAGAAAATCAAACCCAAGGTCTTTTTTGTTTGGTTGGTTGGGGGTTTTTGTTTTGTTTTGTTTGGCTGGGTGGGAGGTTTTTTGGTTTTGTTTTTTTGTTTGGGTTTTTTTGTTTGGTTGGTTTGGGTTTTTTGGTGGGGGTTTTTTGTTTGCTTTGAGTTTTTTGTTTGTTTTGAGGGGTGCTAGTTGTATAAATGTGAAAGAAAGGGTACATAAAAATCACAAATATGCATAAGGAAGGCAACAAGAAAACCCTAAAAATAGTGTCTATGACATGACCCAGAAAGACTTCCAAGTATGAAATTTTTCTGAAAGCTTGGTTCAAATGCATGAATTAACACTGTCTTTCTGCAAAGATATTTTTTGTAGGTACTTTCAAATATAATTTATGGAAAGACAATTTTTTTCATATCATTCACAGCCTTAAATTATTTTATAGTTTATTTATAGTTTGAGGCAAAGATTATCATATGAAATACACTAAATCAAGCATATACAGTAACACAAAGATACAAGTATAATATTGACTGTACACTTTCCGTAATGGCCATATCTGACATGCTTCTCTTCCATTTGTTATTGTTTAGCTGCCATTTAAGTGCCATCTAAATCAGTTCAGGCTGTTAAGCATTCACTGAAAACAGTCAATGACTGCAATTTCAACAAGATTCAATTCTGAGGAGACCAATTAAACAAAGAAGTACAAAACTGGACAAGGATGGAATCAGAGGACATGAGCTTCACAAATAGTCAAACTGCAAAATCATTTTAATTTAGACAGAAATTTATTGAAGAAAAAAAAAAAGAAATAGTGTCTTTGTCTACCTGACACAATTTTTTTAGGTAGTCCCCTGAAAATATTTTTGCCTGTTACAAAATTAAAGGGAAGGCAACAAGTGCATTCTGATTACACCTTCATCAATGTCACTAAGTAAAATGACAAAATCCACTGTCATGCTAGAACAATAGCTTTCACAAGCAACTGTACCTCAGTTCAAGTTTCACTTGTTTAAATAAAAACCTTTTGCAAAAGAAAACTCTAGGAAACCACCACACTACTTGCTACAGCAATCTGAGAAAATAAATGTTTTTAAATCATGAAAGATTTGGTAAAGCTTGCATAATTTCACTATCATGCTTTCTTAATTTAAAACCCAATTCTCCACTCATACAAATGTGTACTATTCTTCTACTGTACTCACACTCTGGTAAGATCTTGTAAATCTTGCAAAAGGAGTCTATTTCAAGACCTATATTGAGGCTCAATTGTCTTTTCCTTCTAAAGTGCTGACTTATTCTACTCTTCCACAGAACTGCTTATACTTCTTCACCAGAATGTAATGGCATCCTAGATACACCACACCAAAACTTTTAAGCATGACAGGTTTCCTTGACTTTCTCCTCAAGACACTGACCTTTAAAAAAAAATAAAAATCCCCAAAGCTCCAGCATTGAAGGATTAGTTTAACTTAAAAAGAATCCTGCACACATATATCTATAAATGCATATAGGTATCTATGTATCTATATGTCCAGATACATATACATGTATATGTATGAATTAACATGTGCATACAAATACATATAAACCTTTGGAGCAGCTTGAACAAGACATAAAGAAAAACAATTCTTCTTTTCCAAGATATTATATTCCTCTTCCTTCCATCCTCCTAACTTCCTTACCCCCCTTTTCCTGATGCTCATTAAAATTTTAACTCAGTAAAGACCATTGGTTCCTAACTGTAGCAATTGTTTAATTCTTTTGCATTTGTCCAGAACATTGTTTACATACTCCTTGAGATTACAATTTAGAGTGGATTCACCAATAGAAGCCTTGACAGCCAGTGAGGGCCTTTTTGGTCTCCTACATTTGAGAAAATCTCAATTTTATCTTTTGAGGAGTGGGTAGAAAGGAGGAAAACTACATGATCTTGTTTTTTCTTGTTGTTGTAAAAGACAACTCTAAAATCTTTTATCTATGGGTTCCCTCTTTCCTGCAGCTGATATCAGAATTGCACACAAACATTCATGAAACAGGAAATAAAAATGGAAGCACAGAAGTACAAAGAGAAACAATTCATTAGAGATGCATTTCTCTATATCTGCTGGCTGTTAACCATTTAACAAACAGAATTCACATCCTGCACAGATTTGAGATGAAGAATTTTACTGTTCTAGTTTCCTTCTAGTACCAAGTTACATTTTCCTTCTAGTGAACAGATGCTGGATTGTTATGCAGGAGTTAAAAAAAAAAAAATCATTACCAGTGAATCAACATTTACCATACAACCTTATGAACACAAATCCCTTTATTTGAGCAGCATTATGCAAAGCAAAACGAAACTGGATGTTCCCTGATTAGAAACAGATATTACATTCTTCCTCACAGGATCACAGAATAATAAAATCATGGAATGTTTTGGTTCGGAAGATGATCTAGTTCCAACTCCCACTGTCGTGGGCAGGGACATCTTTCAGGTTACTCAAAGCCAAGGATTTCTTGGGAACTTGTTCCAGTATCTTACTACCCTCTTTGTAAAGAATTTCTTCCTCATATCTAATCTTAATGATAAAATCATAGAATGTGAAGGGGTTGGAAGGGACCTTAAAGACCATCTAGTCCCAAATCTCCTGCCATGGGCAGGAGCACCTCCCAGTAAACCAGGTTGCTCAAGGCCTTATCCAACCTAGCTTTGAACACTGCCAGGGTTGGGGCATCCACAAGCTCCTTGGAAAACCTGTTCCAGTATCTCACCACCCTCAGAGTAAAACTTTCCTTCCTAATATCTAACCTAAATTTCCCCTCTTTCAGTTTGTACCCATTACTCCTTGTCCTACCACTACAGTTCTTGATGAAGAGTCCTTCTCTGGCCTTCCTGTAGGCCCTTTTCAAATACTGGAAGATTGCTGTGAGGTCTCTACACAACCTTCTCCAGGCTGAACAGTCCCAACTTTCTCAGCCTGTCTTTGTCAGGGAGGTGCTCAAGTCCTCATCTACCCTCTTTTAAGTTTAAAACCATTGCCCTTTGTCCTGTCACTAGAGGCCCTGGTAAAAAGTCTCTATCCATCTTTCTCGTAAGTCCCCTTTAAGTATTGAAAGGTCACAATATGGTCTCCCTGGAGCCTTTTGTTCTCAAGGCTGAACAACCCCAGCTCTCTCAGCCTTTCTTCATAGGAGAGGTGCTCCAGTCCTCTGATCATTTTGGTGGACTTATTTGGATCTGTTCCAATAGGTCGATGCTTTTCTTGTGCTGGGAGCCTTGGAGTTGGACACAGTTCTCCAGGTGGGGTCTCACAAAAGCAAACCAGAGAGGAAGAATCAGCTCCCTCAGCTTACTGCTCATGCTTCTTTTGATGCAGCCTGGGATATAGCTGGCTTTGAGCTGTAACTGCACATTGCTGGTTCGTGTCCAATTTTTCGTCCATTCATCTATCTATCTATTTATCTATCTCCCCAAGTCCTTCTCTTCAAGACTGCTCTCAATCCATTCATCTCCCAGTCTGTATTGACACTGAGAATTGACCAGACCCAGGTGCAGGATGTTACACTTGGCCTCGTTGAACTTCATGAGGTTCTCCTGGGCCCAGTCCTCCAGTCTGTCAATGTCCTGGATGGCATCCCCTCCCTCAAGCAAATCAACTGCACCACTCAACTTGATGTCATCTGCAAACTTGCTGAGGGTGCACTCAATCTCACTGTCTACATCATTAACAAAGATACTGAATAGTCTTGGTCCCAATACAGACTCCCTGAAGGACACCATTTGTTGCTGATCTCTGTACTTTAAGCTCTTGACTGCAACTCTTTGGATGTGGCCATGCAGCCACTGCACTATCCATCAAATAGTCCATCCATCAAATACATATCTCTCCTATTTAACAACAAGGCTGTTGTGTGGGGCCATGCCAAAGGCCTTACAGAAGTCTAGGCAGATGACGACTTACAGAAGATAGATAATAATAAAAATAACTAGCAAGTGTGTGACTAATATATCTGTTGCAATTGCTGAAATGTTATGTATTCCTCAAGCTGCAGCCTTCCAGAACTGAAAATCTGGGCCATGACTCTGAAATAGACTCAGATAAATGTTCTGTGACCCATCACACTCTTGATATTTCAAACTGATTTTTTCACTGTTGTAAACCCTTTTTGTTAGAAGATGCTCATATACAAGAAAATAATTATCTAGTCCATCTTAAATATGTTATATTTTCTTGACCTTGATCAAAAGCCTCCTGTTGAAAAGAATACAAAAGTTCCACTGCTACTAGATCACGCAAACTGAGACCTCTACAATCCCATACTCACTTTACATCCATTTATCCATGCTCATATGCTTCTTAATTAATTACATTTTGTTGAGACAACTTTTATGAGGGCTAGATTAATTTCAGCACTTACTTTAACTAAAATTAAAGCACATGATCTAGATTTTGGCACTTACAATTAATTAAAGTTCACCCTAAAGACTAAATATGAAAGAAATAATTTAAAAACATTAGCTTTAACTATATTCTCATATATTTTAAGATATTAGTACAAATTAGATTTTATTAATATTTATTCATTACCTTGTCCTAAAGTTTGCAGGATGAGGATGCCCATCATATAATGACAAATAATCATATTCTTCTTCTAGAGCAAAAGACTGAAAGACGATTTGTATTCTGTTTCTTTCTTCTGCTATTATAACCCATGTACAGTTTGCACCATTTGGATATCCATATGGGAAGCCAGGGCTTTCTATAGTGCCATTAAGTCCTTTTAAAGTTCCACCACAGGTATAAATAAATCCTAAAAAAGATACCAAGGAAACAAAAGTCAGCAATCCATTTTTATATCAATCTTCAACAGAATACATCACTAGAATTCATGATTTCTGAAAAAATATCAAAATATTTCTTAGCAAATATGGCATTTAGAAAGAAAAAGCCAATGTTTTAATACAAATGCTGGCCACTTAATGCAAAACAACCCCACCCACCTAACAAATGTGTTTTCCATACTGTTTATGTAAAGGCATATGGTAGCATCTTTGCAAATAAATATATATAACAACATCTATGACTAAATTTGTCTGTGAGGCAAAGTATCCACATCAATTCCCTTTTTTGACAAAAGGAAGAGAAGCAGTCAGAGCAAAGCAAACAAATTTCTTTTGGTACAGGTCTGATACAGATTAAACCTATTAATCTCGTGCTCCTCCTCCACATATTTTGGGACTGTAAGAGGCTAAAAGGCTGCTTATTATGAACAAGCTTTTCCCAGTCAATAATTCTGGGTCATGAAAGCTGTCTACTTAAAGACTTAATCTGAAATACCACCATCATGATACTATGTCATGTAAATATTAAGATGAACGTGTTTTGACTGACCCTAAGTGGGTGTTGTTCAACTCCCGTGGGCAGGGAAGACCCCCAGAGCCACTCCCTCACCCACCACACCCCACACCCCCCCATCCGCTCCCTCGCAGTGGGATGGGAGAGAGAATGGAAAGAGTAACATGAGAAAACTCATGGGTCGAGACAAGGATAGTTTAACAGGTACAGCAAAAGCTGCACATGTAAACAAAGAATATGAAGGAATTCATTGGCTACTCTGCCAGGCAGATGTTCAGCCATCTCCAGGAAAGCAGGGCTACATCATGCCTAATGGTTACATGGGAAGACAAACATCATAACCCTGAACATGGTCCCTTCCTCCTCCTTTCCATCAGCATTTTTCACTGAGCATGGCACCACTTGGTATAGAATATCCCTTTCATATGTTATAGAATATCCCTGTCATTGTTTGGATTCATCTGTGTCCCAGCTGTGTCCCCTCCCAACTTCTTGCCCATCCCCAGCTGATTTGCTGTGACAGGCAGCATGATAAGCAGAGAAGGCCTTGATGCTGTGTAAGCACTGCTCAGGAATAACTAAAATGTCCTTGTGTTATCAACACTGCTTTGGTCACAAATCTAAAACATAATACCATAGGATATACTATGAAGAAAATTAAGTCTATCCTAGCCAAATTCAGTACAGTGGGTCAAAGGTGAAAGGTTGCTCTGCCAATAGATTCTTTTTAAAATGAACATTATCAAATTTCAGAAATGGCCCCTACATTCAAACACTGATTTTTCTTGGATTATAACAAATTTTCTTCGTATATAGAAAATCCATTTTCTGAGAAAAATAAGAAAACAAGAATAATTATAAAAAGATCTCCTTCAAGTCACTGTGTCCTGGCAGGACAGGTCCTTTTCTAAACTTTTGTTCCAAGTTCTAATGCTCAGTTACAGCAGTTCCTAACTCACTGGGGGCTTTAGGATATTTTTTCTTTCCACCAGCTTTGCAGTCTGACTGTAGGTCTGCGTCCTCTCTCCAGGCCTTCTGCTCTCTTGCCCCTTAAATATTAGATCAGCTTTCCTGCTTTGCCTTTTTTACCCCCAAAACTTCTCTTTCCCAAGCACGCTCAGAGTAAGCCCCCTCTGCTGGGGGGGATTTCATCAACTGAGAGACAGCACAAAACACTGAGCTTCTCTTTCACAGAAACACGATATACATTTCACAACAAACTACAAACAAACAAACCAGATGCCGACTCTTTAATTATACACACATGTATATATTTGAGCTCATTAAATCATCTTCTTCATGGCATATTCACAAGCTTGTCTTCACACTGAGCCTTTATATGTGCAGAGACCCCCTTCTCTGAAGTACTAAGCAGAAATCTCTTAAGATTTTACACTTTGTGTTGCTACACTGTAAAGTCACTTTTCTTGACAACAGAAGAGGGAGACATAAAATGTTTTTATCTCGGTTTTTTCATGTTTATCTCCAATGCTAAGAAAAGATGCCTCTTATGAAGTATGACTACTGTTTCAATACAAATATCACTGTATCAGATATACAGGACAAAAAGGGAATGGAAGATCCTCTTAGAAAGTAATTAGGCCTTTGCCTCATCTGACATGTATAGCAAATTTTACCTTCTACTGTGAATTAGCTTAGAGAATTCATTCTCATATCAGTGCTGCACAATTTTCATTGTTAGGAGTTTGTTTTATTTATCTCTTTCTGTATCTCCCTCATATACTTGAACTATTTTTAAATCTCTTTTATGTGTTATTATTTATTATTTAAGCTCAGCTGTTTTATTTAGCACTTTAAAAGTCTTTTGGAATAGAGTTTGTGCACAAGTCATTTTACAAAATTAAACTACATCATAAGCTCTTCATCCTAGAACTCTAACACTTCCCACAAAATACAGTCACTGAAATAAGACTTCAAATAGCTGTGTGCACATATTTATCAGTTTAGTTTTTCCTAGAAATCTCTTGCTGAGGCATATTCAATTGAATTAGAGAAAAAACTTACAGAGACAGAGACTTGAAAACTAAATAGCATATGCTGTAAATTTTTATGCATCTCCCCAGACCAAGTGTGGAAAGCACAGTGTAAACTTTGTCTCAGCATCATAGTATAGCTCCATAATTTAGAACCTTAGTTGCTGTACTTATGTCATGAAAGCTTTCAATTACATTTGGACTGTTCTGTTAATTCAATACAAACTACAAAGAAAAAAATCAAATATAATAGGTCTTCTGTTTCCAAAATTAAATTAGATTTTAAAAAAACCAAAGCCAAAACTAGAGCCACAACTATGAGTGAGCAGAACCTTGTGAGATAACACACTATTTATTAAGGAATCTAATGCTTCATATTGGATCCAATAATTGGTCCTATCCATAAATATATATGAAATATAAAGTTTCACAACTTATAAAAGTTCCACTTCTTTTATTCCATACCCAAACCATAACAAAAGAGAATTATTCATATTCTGCATGATGATAGAACTTGGATGTTTTTCTGAGATGACTAGTAGAATGTAACACAGCTATGCACGTGTCAGAAGATACATTTTTAATTCCAAGAATGGAAAAAACACCAACAAACCAACAGTGAAGTTTGATTTTGATAGGCCTACTTTTTTAGTCTATAAAATAAAAAAAATCATGCCAACAGACTCCATACAACACGTACTTTAATCTCTGCTTTCATATGTTAATACATTCTGTGATGTTCTTCACCTTGGCAGTCCAACTTGGTTATGATCAAAATAGACAGCGTGCATTAACTGACTGGTCTGATCAAATGTGGAAAACATGACATTTATTTTCAAGAGGTAAAATTCATGCTGAAATAACTAGTAACATATACTGTGATCTTTTTCATCTAGATTTCAGAACTAGCATTCCAAAAAGAATTTACTTGCAAACTGCTTTTCATTAAGGGGAAGGTTTTATTCAAAGCACACAATGAAGAATTTTGAATAGCTTGAAGTTAGACTAGAAAAGAAAAATTCTTGTTGAAGCAAGTATGAAGATGAACAACACCACTCATGATATTCTTTTAATAGTGAATATGATTCAAAGTTTCCATTGCATTGTTTTTTACCAGATTTTAAAATTCAGATGTTTAATTCTCATCAATTTTACATGGATAAATATTTCTTTAAATCAAAAAACACAGCCGCTCTTTCTGATTTCAGTCATCCTCTGATTCATTGTGGGATTACAGTAAGCATCAGTAACATCAGTTCTTAATCTACTTATTCAACTTTCATTGCCTTCTAGCAAAGCAAGTAATACTTACACCATATCCACACCCCTTGCCCTTGGATTTCCCATAATTATGCTCACTCAGTACACAACAAGATTGTCTTTGGCTTTTTCTCTTCCTTCTGACCATTCAATTGTACTGTTTAATAACATATGTCCACACCTCTCACCTCCCTAGTACTCCACACCTTTTGTTTAATCTTCTTTGTTTAATGTGTTCTTTAATAGCAGTCATTATCATAAGATAATTACACTGAGTCTGCATTGATTAACACACTCTCACATTTCTAAGTTGCTTGTGTATTTCCTTTTAAAGAGGTATTTAATACTTGCTGTCATTTGTTTTAAAAGCAAACTGAGAAAATGGAAGACGATTTGTTCATATGCTGGTTTTTTTCTTCAGTATCCTTTCTGATAAGCCAATCTCCTTTCATTTCTTTGACTTGCACCTATCTTAAAGCACAGTCAATAGTATCTTACAGTATTCCTTAGCCATGTCATCCTTGTTCACCTCCCCTTTTTTGTGCAATAAACCTATTTGCAACATTATTCTTTTCCCCCTAGTTGGTGGCTCTATTCCATTCAGAGTCCATCAACTTTGTTCATTTATCTCTCCTGCTCTTTACGTGTTTCTGCAAGACCTTTACTGTTTACGATCTTTGATCACCTGACTGTATTGAACAGCAAGGAGTAGCTACTTTTTATGCTGATCATAAATCAGGAAGGACTGTTCTCCTAATTCTCTTCTGTTTTGCTGCATTCTCTTTCTGTTCACTTACGTTATCATCACCTTAGATTTTATGGTTCTCTATGTTCATCCTTTTTGTTAGCACGTCTAAGAACCTACTGCAGTGCAACAGGGATAGATTTCATAGCGATGTGAACCCACCCCTATTTTGTGAACCCTTTCCTTCCTGCAATCAATCCTTCTCATTCTTGGAAAATATATACACAATATTTCTTTCTAAACTGTCTTACCATTTCTATAATTTTACTTGTCCTGTCATGCCTCACACCAAGATCTTTGAGCCCAATTATGAAAATGAGAATAGGACGCTCTCCAGATGTAATGATTGCATTTTACTTTGGACTGTGTTTGAAATTTATCTTTTTATCTCTTCTCATCATGTCTTAATTCTCTTTAATTTATGCTTTTCCATTTCACGTTATGCCTCTTTTCTGCATTAAACAAATCTCCTTTCTCTAACCTTAACTTCCAACACTAAGTTTTATTGAATTTTTTTCACTTGAGTACAAACCTGGAAGGCAATCATCTCTAATGCACTAAACTTATTAGTTCCTACTTACTCTCCACCTTTTTCTCTGCATCCCTCAAATGCCCAGCAGCTTGCATGCTTCTTTCTTACTCTACCGTGTTTCCATATGAACAGACTGCTGACTTTTACACTAAGGACACTCACTGGTGTCCATTCCGACCAGAACGTTATAACTCCCTCTTTCTTCATGAGTCTCACATTTCACCTGTGATAGGCATGGAAGGTGTACATACCAGCAGCAACCCTGCAGCACAGAACACCAGAACAGAAGTAGACTGCACCTGGGTAGCAGTTTGCAGTGGGATAGGTATCCATGCCAGCTACAAGGCATTAGAACTGCTGCTGTTTTAGAAAAGTCTATCTTGTATTCATATAGATCTCTGTGCCTGTTTAACTCAACTCTACTTCAAAGAATCCTCACTTCCACCTCAGCTCCAATAGGAGTTTTTACAATGAGCATTCTACCAGGTGAGCAAACCCTGGTAGACTGACATTTGATAGGCTGACCAGAGCCTATTTTCTTATGTTTAGTTTCCCAAAGTAATAAAAATTTAGAATCATAGAATCATAAAATGGTTTGGGTTGGAAGGGACCTTAAAGATCATCTAGTTCCAAACCCCTGCTGTGGACAGGGGCACCTTCCACTAGATCAAGTTGCTCAAAGCCTCAATCCAACCTGGTCTTGAACACTATAGGGATGGGACATCCACAACATCTCTGGGAACACTGTTCCAGTATCTCGCCACCCTCACAGCAAAGAATTTCTTCCTAATATGTGATTTAAGCCTACCCTCTGTCAGTTTAAAATAATTTTCCTTTTTCCTATCACTACACGTCTTTCTAAAAAGTCCCTCTCCAGCCTTCTTGCTGGCCCCATGTAGGTATCAGAAGGTACCTGCTGTAAGGTATCCCTGGAGCCTGAACAACTCCAACTCAGTTCCAACTCTTCTGTCATGGTTATGTCTCTCTTTGCGGGTGGCTTTTTACTTTCTATTTTTGTCAATCATTGTTTTTTACATATAATGCTTATTTCCTTCATTTTTAGACTGTTTCCTTTAGTCTCAGAGATGCTTAATAAAGCCTTATAAAAGAACCAAAAAACGCAACAAAAATCTTGCGTTTGTGAAGGGCATAAAGTAAGAAAAACACTGAAACACCTTGGTGAAAATCAGCTCTTAGGAGTTCCAGGAAATTGAGGACTTCTTAACTAAATTGACATTTCATTTCATTTTGTTCTTAAAAGCATTTTCTTTCACAAATAAGATATTTGGATTCCTAATCTTTGCACAACTTACTGGAAATTGGGCCACTATGAAGTTTAGACATTATGACATTTTCAAAAGAAGTCCATTTTAAACTTTTTAATCTATGATTTGTATCATTTTAATGCTATGAGAAAATATAGTGATACTTTTTGGCAAATAACTGAGTAAAATAGATTGCCTTGCCCTTGTATAAGCTATAATAAGGTATTTAAATGACTTTTCTAATCTTTTGGTAGGATTGACTGGAAACTCTATAACAAAATCAATGGAACTGGTATGGAATACCAGCCAAACAGAAGCTACCACTGTAAATCATCACCACATTTGAAACACTTTATGGAGGGACTGCTTTTCCTTCAGAGAGAAATTTCTTATCTCTGTTTCAGACACCTTTTCTGAAAGAGGTTTAGAAATATTTTAGTGTTGTCTTCCACTTGTCTCAGCTGTGAAAACTAGAAGGACGAAAGATTCTGTTCCCTCATGTCAACACTGAGTGTGTTACTTGTTTAAAGAAACATAAGGTCTAAAATACCACAGGACTGCTCTTGTTCACATGGAATATATCCTGAGGAGCAGAAGACTTAAAATGGAAAGATGGCAAAAGAAGCAACTGGTTTTCGTGTAACAAAAGTACATAAGGAAATACTCTCTATAAAATAAAGATTGAAACAAAAGTAACCTCTGGAAAAAATCAAGATATATTTAGTACTACACATTTAAAGCTGAAATGTCCCATAACATTAATTAGTTTTCAAATTAACTGTAGTGTAACAGGAGAACAGTCAATATAATGCTGACTTGAATTCCCAAAATTTAAAGCCCATCGGCATACACAGTAAACCTCTGTCATTATGTAGCTGATTCATTAAAATTGGGAAGGGAAAGGAAGGTTTGGGAAGGGAACAGAAGGGAAGAGAAGAAAAACAAAAGAAAAAAAAAGAAAAAAAAAGAAAAATAAGAAAGCACAATTACAGTATATTTCATCTGGTAGTTTGAAATCCTCCAGCAGTTTCAGACAAGTGATAGAGAGCAGATTATTGTAAATCTATGTAACCACCTTGAAATTCAAATACAGCTTTAGAGAAAGAAAGAAAAGAAAAGAAAGAAAGAAAGAAAGAAAGAAAGAAAGAACGAAAGAAAGAAAGAAAGAAAGAAAGAAAGAGAAAGAAAGAAAGAAAGAAAGAAAGAAAGAAAGAAAGAAAGAAAGAAAGAAAGAAAGAAAGAAAGAAAGAAAGAAAAATAAATAAATAAAGAAAAAGAAAGAAAGAAAGAAAGAAAGAAAGAAAGAAAGAAAGAAAGAAAGAAAGAAAGAAAGAAAGAAAGAAAGAAAGAAAGAAAGAAAGAAAGAAAGAAAGAAAGAAAGAAAGAAAGAAAGAAAGAAAGAAAGAAAGAAAGAAAGAAAAAGAAAGAAAGAAAGAAAGAAAGAAAGAAAGAAAGAAAGAAAGAAAGAAAGAAAGAAAGAAAGAAAGAAAGAAAGAAAGAAAGAAAGAAAGAAAGAAAGAAAGAAAGAAAGAAAGAAAAAGAAAGAAAGAAAGAAAGAAAGAAAGAAAGAAGAAAGAAAGAAAGAAAGAAAGAAAGAAGAAAGAAAGAAAGAAAGAAAGAAGGAAAGAAAGAAAGAAAGTTCCCATAAACCTTCTAAAATATCGTAGATTTTGTTAAATTCTAAAAGGGAGTGGGTGGAAGGGTTAAGAAAAGTCAGAATGAGGATAAAAGTTCCAGTAAGCATTCAGATAGGAAATAAGCATTATCAATAAATATGATGCTGATTTGAAGCAACTTCAACAAGATTAGAAAAGATTTTGAAGACTCAGTGCTTGGAAAATCCAGACAAAATTAAGGCTCTGTTTTAAGCTTCTGCCAATAGTTATTAAACATAGAATGGCTCAGTATTTACTGTACACTACCACAGACCATCTTCCTATTCTGTTTTCTTTTTAAAAAAGTAAGACACCCTTCTATGGCAGCTCAGATCACTTCAGATGTAAACAGCCTATAAAATCTTCTCATTCCTTCAGAGGGATGACCTTCAGAAGAAATGTAATTTTAAAAAAATGAAACAAACATTCCTGCTTTAGATAACATGGAAGTTCAGACCTTTGAAACTCTGCTATAAGCCTGAGAAGAAAAAAATGCATAACTAGTGTTGCATGCTTCTGAAATACTATGTTTCCCAGTGAAACATATATAAAACTTGATGTTAATAGTTACTTTGTGATGCCATAACTGTAGGGTTGAGAATTAAAGGAAGCAGCAGCTGGAAAAGCCAACTGTAGTCTTTGATACAATCCAAACTCCAGTGAGTTTTCTGTTTTTCATTTTCTAGATCATATAATAGTAAAAAAACCCCAAAGTCACTTCAAAGAGACACAGACTATATAAGGGTCAAGTGAATCCAAGGAGATCAGGAGCACTTCTCATGAAAGATTTCACACTATGGGACAGTTTCTGACAGTTCTTAAAAATGAAGGGAGCACAATTTAAACATTTTGGAAAAATGTAAACATCTTTTACTAATAGAAATTAATTCTGTCTTCATTTACTAAAAAAAAATTCTAAAAAAGGTAATTTTTAATCAAAGCAGTTTTTTAATATAGTAAAAAATAATTCTTCTCATCTAAAAATCTACAGACCTCTACTATTTTTTCAATGTTTTTGTGTGGCTGAATACAAAGATCATTTTCCAAATATTGTCAGTTCTGCTTAATTTTTAATTTTCAATTAATTCGCATTGTACATTTCTGCATTTGCAGTAGGCCAAAGTATTAACATCTTTACCATGTCCTTCCATGTGTCATAAATATTTGTTTTGTATCATAAGCCAGAATCTATGTTTCAGTAGTCCATTGAGGCAGTTCAGACTGAGGAAGGGTAAAAAATAAGTTAAAGAGTGTTGTTAGTTACTGAGATATCCGAGTTTGTAAGCCTTTCAATGATCCCTCATTTACTGATAGCATAAAACCAGTAATTAAGTTTTATCAATATTTTTTATATCATATTTATTCCTGGTAATTATTTCAATTTAAAATTAAATATCACCACTAGAGAGTCTGACCCTAAAATTTTTAGTATTTAACAAATAAAATAGTTGTCCAAAAAGAAAATCAGAGATTTCCTTCTCCGTACACTAGAAAACACTTTAAAGTCATGAAAAACTTTCTGGACAAGGTATTAAAAGTGCTAATAAGCTGTTCTACAAAAATAGATGAACAAATGTGTCCAACTCTCTGGCATTGATAGCTTTTTGATTTGATCTCACATTTTAGACTATTTAATAGAGATAACAATGCTAAAATGTCATAGAGCCAAGCAATACAATCAAGTGCTGTTTCAGACTTTAGTTTGGTCCCGATGGTCACAGGACCATTGAAGGTGTTGCTATTACTCTATATATTTATTCTGGTCTTTCCAGAGAAAATTTGCTTCTGTAGAGGTAGACAGGTGAACCCCAAGTTGTTATATTACTGTAAACTTTTTGGAGCTTATGTGAATAATTATGTTTTAAACATAGCTGATGAGCAGCATCCCTGAGCAGCTGTCTTCATTATGGCAGAGAGTTACAGAGGGACAAGAAAGACAATATTTACTGATTCATCCACGCCAGCTGATTTTGCCATCCTATCATGTGAGATAAACACCAACACACAGTCATCATCATCAGGAAAAGATGAATTATCTCTCTGCCTGGCTTGATAAAGCTTGATGCTACTCTGTCACCATTTGTAGAAAGGAGAAGGAGGAATAAATATTTAATGATGTCACTGGTATCTTCTTTTCCCTCCTCCATTGAAAATAGCAAACAAATAAACAAATAAAAACACAACCACACCAGCCCAGCATCAAAGAAAACCCATTTCTGCTCCAGAACTGACCAGTAAACCTTTTCCATAGTCCTGCCAACATCTTCTAAACAAAAATGCTGTATCACTGAACTGGGGATATAGAATGCATTTAGAGAAAAAGGTTATATGAAAAGCTGGACTGAAGAACTGTGAAAGGAGTCTACACAAAATGTATGGAAGAAAAACAAACAAACAAACAAACAAACCAAAACAGTAAAGGCAAACAGTGCAGCACAGAAGTCACAGAAACTGTGACTATCTGACTTGGATAGCATAGTTTAACTTGACACGTAAAACTGTTTTAGAGAACAGTTATACCATTCTATTTTATTAAGTTATTCTGGTAAATATTGAGATATTATTGTTGATTAGATGTCTTCATGTTCATTTTTATGGGACAAAGGAATTTGGCATCTTATTGATTGGAATTTGGACAGACTTTACTAATATGCCAGGTATTACGTATTCACCAATGCATCTTACATACTATTATGCTATTAGTATTCCCATGCAAACAATTTATGCATGGGAAAAATGCAGATGTCTAGACTGAGTCTTTCTTCTCGGGTTTCAGCTTATATCAGCACAAAAAAAAAAAAAAAAAGGATAAAGTGCTAATTATTTCTTGAGACTTAATGACAATTTGTTATATAATAGCCCCAGGCACAGTCTTGGACATTCAGTTCCTTTCTCCCAGTCATTAATACTCGGCAGGGGCCAGTGTCTTTTCTGATCAAGTAAGCAAAACACGTCATTTTCTATTAAATTGTGTGACTTTACAACTTTAATTGATGTGCTCCCTGGTTTTAGCTTATTTCACCTTTTGGCAACTGTTACTCCAAGTGTCTCATCCATTCTGCAGTACTGATGTCTGCTTTCAGTAGCTAATATCTCTGAAATTAATCAGTACCCTACATTTTTAAAAAATTGCTGGTAATATCGCCAGTGGCTTATCATGAATAATCATCCCCTCTGACATGACAAACTAGCTCTAACAGGAAAGCTATTACTTTGAAACAAATTGTACTGCATTGAAATATTCTCAGTAGTAAAGAATCTCAGTACAGTATTAAAGCTTGCTCAATTCGAAACAAAGAGAAGAGAGACCTTGCTGTCTTCCTCATGTCGTATTCTCTTTATCAAATATTAGATATTAGCAGTGTCTTACCTAATAAAATTTTCAGAAGGGAAGCATTTTTTTTTTACTTTTATTTTTATTTTAGCATTAAAAAAAACCAGCACTGCATCCTCTTGGCACCTTAGTAAAAATATTACGGAGCTCACCTCTTTTTTTTATGCTGTTTTTCATTCCTAAACCAAAGACATTGTTGGTTACTGATTCATTACTTCTTTGTGGTACATGAAAATGTCTGCTTATAACAGAGCAAATATGAATACACAGGCAGCCTATTACATAGGAAACATTTTGAAAATATTTGATTTCTGAATATACGCATGTATCAGAATGCAGATAGACAGATAGATAGATACATAGGCAGGAAACACACGTACCTATAATACTTCTTTAGGAAACTAAAATGTTCTTTTTATTACGCCACACTGATCCCCGTGATAAGGAAATGCTCCGTCTCATTTTGTGCAAGGTGTAGGAGTGGAATTTTGATTGAATTTTGGTAAAAAAGTACTGGGGCATGGTAGAAGATTTCATCAGAGTCAAAAAGCTTTCACTGTTATCAAAGTACCTGTCTCAGAGGAGATGTGAGCACCTTGTGTGGCCCTGTCTCTTCAGTGATGGTTGGCGCACTTGGAAGCAGAATTGATTTGAATGTTTGGATACAACGTTTTGTCTTTTTTTTTCTTTTCTTTCCTTTTTTTCCATATAATATGAGTTTGTTAAATCAAATAATCTCTGAATGTATATCCAAATACATTTTGGTCAGAGTTTCTTAGTGCCAAAGTGAACTTCTGGCCTAACTAAAAGTGACATCCCATGTAATAGCTAGCTGTTCACAGTAATTACTGGGGTATACTAAACTCAATTTCAAGTCCTCGATCTCTGTGTTCTCCCAATTTGTGTGTCCCACTGAGTATTGAACATAGGTTAATTGCAAGTCAGCTTCATGCTGTATCTTCTAGAGTGTCTTAGTTCTCATTAAAGTTGTTACTGAAGATCGAAGCCAAATTTGCAAACTGTTTCTGTAAAAGCAGATTTATTTTCCAGCCTTAATTGTATGTCCAGTGACTTCTGTGCCAGTGTATCCACAGTCCTCTAACTACTGAATCCAGTCCAGGGGTTTAAGTCATCTTTATGTTCCAGTACTGACATTTATTCTTCTCTCATCTTCTTACAAATGAGACACAAAGAGTAGAATTTGATTAAATGTGGGCGTTTACAATGTTCTAACAGCAAGGCTTCTGTTATTATCAGTGGAGTCCTGGACAACAGATTCAGCAACACTTAGTCATATACATCAGACTGCAATCAAATAAAATGACTCCATACAGTTTCTGTTGGCTACAACACAGATTTAAGTATCTAGATCAACTTAGATGTCTGCAGGTGCCTAATGTCAAGTGAAAGAATCCTGCCTAAGATACAAATCCTGCCTAAGATACATCAGCAGTTTAGTCCTTTCCAACCATTATATTAATATCTTTTTGCATTGCTTGAGAAGCAAGACAAAGACAGTAGTAAATTCAGGGAAAATTGGGAAATTACTTAGTGTTGGGCAATCCTCAGTATTTACTTCTAATTTTACCTGTAAGGTTCAAAAGTGTTTTCTTTGCTTTTCCTGAAAGAGATGAGGGCCAGGTACCTGAGCAGTGCATACTCAACATCTGGTCTCCATTTCCTACTTGCACATTACAAAATGGATTTGGCATGATTGCTGCCATCACTGTACCATGTACAGAAGAATGTAACATGGCCAGCATAGCAAGGAGAAATCTGTCAGCACTTTCCAACAGTACTAACTGAAGTCATCACATCTCCTTGGTAGTGGCAGGAGCATCAAGCTGGTTTGTTTCAACTCTCTGTAACAGGTTCCTCCCAGGTCCAAGAGGTGCAGAAGGTAAATAGGCTGTTTGACTGATCCCTGCCTCTGGAGGAGAGGCAGATGCAGGGAATCCCAGAGAGTCTCAAATCCTAAAATCAGATATTTCTGTGCACGGGGTGGAGTTAACGGAGAGATGGCAGTGAAGAGGAAAAGAACAGTGTGTAATCGCAATACTGCTTAACCAGCTCATCAAGAGAAACGTGACGAAAATTGTATTAGCTCTGCAGCTGGTGCAAATGAATGCTCCACACTGGGTTTCTTTCGAGAGCGCCTCAGCTCACATCACACCACTGAGCAACAGCAACAGCTTTATGGGAACAACCGTAAGCATTCGAACAAGAGCTAGAGAGCAAGAACAGTCCTTACTGAAAAACACCCCAACAGTAACCCTCTGTCTGCCTCCTTCCCACACAAAATCTTTTCCTTGGTTACAAAACTTCTGTATCAGTGCAAAATGTGATGCAATCATGAATTTTAATTAGTGCTTAGTGTGCCAGTAGAAGTCTCTACAGAAGTAAGGTGTGGTATATTCTTTTCTGTCTTATTTACTATCTCTATAATTAGGACTGTGTGATTATGCTATCAGTGCAGTGAAGCAAGAATGGAATCCACACCCAGTATGCATAATTTACCCAGTCTGCATGGAAATTACAGAATTTTCAAACAAAACATAATTATATTTTTATGTTTCTGTTAATTACTTTGTTGTAATTTGAGGGATGTGACTAGGATAATAATGCACTGTAATAAGCTGAAATCAATGCAAAGTGAATCCAAAAACTTTTGAAAAATAGCACTTACTTCTTGGATGTAAAGGATGTATTGACTTCTTTGAATTTTTGTGGCAAACAGCATATGATTCATGCTGCGGGGGGGAATACAACTGCATTCAAAAATCCAGATTGCTAGGCTATAATTGCATCCTACTAAGACAGTGTAATTGTTAACACTGGAAAGGCTCTTTGAATAAGTAATATGAAGTGGTATATCAAGGCAAAACGTCGTTATGATTTGAGCTGATTAACAGAGTAACTCTTAGAACTCACTAGAAAACTCAAAGAGAGCAGATCTCCATTTAAAGAATCTGGATATATCTATACGCAGATCCTGAGACTTCTTTCAAAGCTTAGAAGTTCATTAAAGCTCTCTGAAAGTTCATCATATCTGCAAAAAGAAAATTCAGAGAGGACTTCTCAGTATTTCAAAATCAAAATAAATCATGGGGACCGCTCCAAGAGGATACCTTCAAAAACAATAATGCTAGAGTACATTGCATCTTTATTTGTCTGATAAATGTTTTAGGAACTAAAGGGGGAATCAGAATTAACTCTAATTGTGATTTAATTTTTTTAAGTGCCACTGGACTTAATGCATTAACCACCAAATGAAACCAACCCACTAGCTTTGATTTGAAATAGAAGTTTAGATACCCAGAAATATGTCCTAATACTCAGAAATGCTGAGAATATTTATTTACATTAATTATCAATATATTTTTAGATTTAATTTAGAAAATATGGGACATGTTCTCCAGATCTTGTTTCCTTTTTTCACTTTGTGATTCTGTTCAAAAACATCACAAAAACTCTTCACTTGCACACCAAAAACCCTGTGATAGTCCAGCAGAAATTGTAAAACAATGAAAAAACACCAACCCTGTGCATCCAATGAAATATGTATTTTAACAACATTGAGGTATATTTCAAAATTAAATTCAGAATGGAGAAAATCTGAAGATTTAACTTACTTCCTTTCTTTGTACTTTATTCTTTGTCAACACTACAAAAAAATCTGCATTTATTCTCGTTTACAATGCTTTGTCAAAGACAATCTCATTCATTGTGGGTAATGCCTTCCTAGATGGTCCTATTTGGCAAAACAATTATGCACATTCTCAACATGAGACATTCTGTCCTGCTTTGCCTGTAGATTTGATTAATATTTTCCCTGTGTAAATCTGTAATCATAAATGTTCATAGGGTTAATGACCCCATGCAGAGTAATAAACAGCACGAATAATTGAAATAATCTATTTAAAGTTGTTCATGGCTCTATGAAATTCTGAATTGATTTTTTTCCTGTGAGCAGGAGTAAATCAAAACAACTTGTTTCTTGCAATTCACAACAAAATAAAGCTTCTGTTTTTATAAAGATATAAGATATAGATTTTATTTTAATTTAAAATCCATAAATATTGAAGGTTCTAATATTATATCAAACCTATGCCTTGGAAAAAATATTAGGTAATTCCAACCAGCTTAACAGATTTCCTTCTGAGTGTTAAGCACCGTACTAAATACATCTCAGTTTTTGAAATAACACAGCACCTCATTTCTTTGATGAGCATTTTAGTTCAAATATTCTTTCAGTTACCTTAATATACTATTTAACAATACAAGAAAAAATAAATAAAATTATATTACTTATTGAAAGTTTCTATATATCTTTATCTTTTATAATTAATTTTACTTACGACACCAAATACTGAAATTCCTATGTAAGGGGAAAATTGCAAACATTGCTATACTTGCATCAGTGTACGATGGACAATATTTTAACATCTTGTTAAGAATATGTTTTCATTTTTGCTACTTTATTTTGTTTCATTAAATATTTGCTACAATAAGTTTGCTACAATCTCAATATTTTCTGTTTTTCAGTATTTGTTTCTAGCTTCTGCATGCATTCTTTTCTTAAACAAGTCTTCATTGCAATAAATTGTATGCTGCATATTTTGACAATTTGTTTAAATACTATTTCTCTAATCTTTACATTACTGCGTAAAATGAAGAAAAAAATTGGAGATAAGTCGTTTTAGGAATAGGATAAAACATTAATTGATTGTCACTAGCAATTGATTTTAAAACATATAATCAGAGAAAACATCTCTTGATCTGCCTTTTCAACTTCGTGTTACGCAAATTTATTGCCTACTTAAGCTAGTAACCTTTCTGTGGCTTGCATTACCTGCTACAGGGGAAGATGACATTGAGATATTGTCGAGAAACATGCTGGAATATTCCATCTGGCTGAGTTACAAGATTTGCAAAATGCCTAAGGAATAATGCAGAAACATTAGGTACAGTTACCCTTCTCATCAGTCCCTGGATGTAAAAAAAAATTAAGTCTTAACAACAGGTAAATATAGTCATATCCCTGTGAGTTTTACACTTCAATGACTGACCCAGAATCAGGAAGATTATTACAGCTAATGAGCTCAAGAAAGATGAAAGAATAATTAGAGATTCACACTGACCTGTTACTGGCTTCACAAATTCTGACATTCCTGGTCACTTTTCTCTTTAATTTTCTCTAACTTAATGTTTCTTTGGATTTTTTATGGCAAAACATAAAGTTAGAGAAAGGGGTTCATATATTACTATCATTAATTCATGAGAATAAGACCTCACTGATTACAGAATGACACAGTGACATTGACTTTGAGCTAAGATAACCATTACCACCTGAAAATCTAGCCAAAGGAAAAAACATACTACAGCTTAGTGGTATCTATAAAGTGCACTGCCCTTCAAACAGCTGTAAATGACTCATTAAAAGAAAAAATCCTCCAAGAAAAAGGAAAGGAGATTCCTACCTGCAAAATCACAAAGCACTTCCGAATGAAATGTGTTTTCCGTTTCTGCCACTACTATTTTTATTCCTTTATTGTAGCACAAAATGCATGATATTTGTTTCATTATTGAAACTAAATTATATTTAGAATAAGACATAACTGCATGTGTTGCAATCTTACAGAGTCTGGATGTAAGGACTTGATTAGTAATTAGAACGTTTAGATTTGGAAGACCTCTTTAATTCCATTCATCACCACCCTCTTGGCCCAGCCATACAGCCAGTTGTTTAGAGTGCACCCATCCAAACAATGAACAACCAGTTACTGCAGGAGAACAACGTGGGAAATGTGTCAAATGCTTTACTAAAGTTCAGGTAGACAACATCTACAGCCTTTCCCTCATTCACTAAGCAGGTCACCCTGTCACAGAAGGAGATCATGTTTGTCAAGCAGGACCTGCCTTTCACAAACCCACACTGACTGGGCCTCATCCCCTGGTTGTCCTGTACATGCTGGGTCTGCTGTACAGGCCTGCTGTACAGGCCTTTACTTCCCTGGATCCTCCCTCTGACCCATCTTGTAGATGGATGTCACATTTGCTGTGGTGTAAGTCATTGAACATTTCTTCTTGGATCATGGGGGCTTCATTCTGCTCCCCATCCTTGTCTTACAGCTCAGAGGTCTGAGTACCAAAGAACAACCGGTCCTACTGTTAAGGACTGAGGCAAAGAAGTAATCAGTTACCTCAGCTTTTTCCTCAACCTTTGTCACTAGGTTTCTCCCTACATCCAGCAAAAGATGAAGATTCTCCTTTGCCCTCCTTTTGTTGCTAATGTGTTTTTAGAAATATTTTTATTGTCTTTTACATCAGTATCCAGGTTAAGCTTTCTTTGGGTTTTGGCCACTCTAATTTTCTCCCTGCATAAACTCACAAAATCCTTGTAGTCCTCCTGAGTTGTCTGCCCCTCCTTCCAAAGGTCATAAACTCTCCTTTGATTCCTAGGTTCCAAACAAAGCTCTCTATTCAGCCAGGATTGTCTTCCCCTCCAGCTGTTCTTTCAGAGCATGGGGCCAGACTGCTTCTGCATCTTTGGGATTTCCTTGAAGAATGTCCAGCCTTCCTGGATTCCTTTGCCTTTCAGGACTACCTCCAAGGGACTCTGTCAACCAGTCTCCCCAGCAGGCCAGAGTCTGCCCTCTGGAAGTCCAAGGTGGTTTTTCTACTGACCCTGCTCCTTACTTCTCTGAGAATCAAAAACTATAATTTCATGATCACTGTGTCCAAGATGGTCTCCAACCACCACATCCCTCACAAATTCTACATTCTCAAACACCAAATCCTGCAGGGCACCTTCCCTAACTGGCTCTCTCACTGGCTGTGTTAGGAAGTTATCTTAAACAGACACCAGTAATCTCCTAGCCTGCTTCCTCTCTGCTGTATTTTATTTCCAGCAAGTGGAAGTCCCCCAAAAGAACAAGGGCTAGTCATTGTGACACTTCTCCCAGATGATCATAGAATATTTCATCCACCCCTTCATCCTGGTTGGGTGGTCTATAACAGCTTCCCACCATGACATCTGCCTTGTTGGCCTTCCCCCTGATTCTTACCTAGAAACACTCAACCCAACTGTCACCAGCATTAAACTCTAGAAAATCAAAACACTTCTTGACATATAGGGCTACCCCACTGCCTCTCCTCCCTTGATTATCCCTTCTAAGGAGTTTATAGCCTTCTATGAACACAGCAAACACTGAATTTCATTGTTCTACATTTCTATGAATACAAAATACCTTCGAAAGCTGTTACACAAAAAACCTACCTGTATTAGGCTGTTAAGTTGTGTGGAGTGCTAAGAGTGGAGAGAAAGAACATTGTACTGCAGCTCTTTTTCCTTTAAATGGTTAATGATATTTGAAAAGGGCAAAGGAAGAGGTATCAGAATTTTACAGTGTTGAAATCATTTGAGAGATCTAAGGATGGAAAAAAATCAGGAAGATGTTTATAAGGACCATAAAAAAAAATGGAGAAAATGACAGTGGGTGAAAAAGAACACAGCTTGATTTAATACCCTTCTAAATGAAAAATAAATAGTTTAACTGGACATAATTTTCTTTAACTGAATAAAATCTTAATTACAGTGAAGCAATTATCTAAAATTATTTTTTTTTAAAAATTTAAAATTTGGGTGATCACACAAAATTCACATCATCTTTTTGTTTTGAATCAATGCATTTGAAGATTCCTCCCCTGAAGTAGTACATCACATCCTCTTCTGATACATATTGGAATAAATTCAATGAAGCTCAGCAAGTTACACTGATATAAGACAGCTGAAAACTATTCAACTACATTCATAAAGAAAAATAATACAGAAACTATGAGAAAAAATGTGCAGAGACACTGAGAGTGAAGGAACAGAAGCAATTTAAAAGAGATAAATAAGAACGGGATATATAAAATGATGGAGTGATTAAATGATAGGTCAGACAGTTCAGATAAGATGCTCTGGAATTATTATTTTGTGCAATTCTTGAGTATTAAAAGAAGATAATTATACATTGTAAAGCTCTATTTAACCAGTGTTCTGTAGAAGTTGTTCACACAAGAAAAGACTTAGCACATGAATTTACTAAAAATGTAAGATGAAAAGAAAATGGAAAGAAAATTGTTCCCACAATTACATTTCACAGACATATAAGCAGTTATGTTCCAGATGCTAATACCTATAACTACATTATGTGATTTTAAAATTATACTGAATTTTCTGATATAATTTCTCCAGTTCTATAATTTCTAAGATTAAAAGAGATACCAAAGAGCTTCTTTCAGACATCTCTTCCTTTCTTAAACCTATAGCACCCTACAAAAACTTTTTGGATGAACTACTAATTGTAACTAAAGTCAAACTGGCAGAAGGTAGTTTCCATCACAAAGTGTTTGTGATGGAAAGATAACCTTTCCATGATTTATTCTTTCCTTTCCCAACTACACAATGATAATGAGTATGAAATTATACATGTTTCATATATACGTACGAAACATGCCTATTGTGACTAATCAAAGTCTCTCAATCTCTGCATATTGCTAATCAACTTAGAGAAAAATAATGGAATAAAATACCATCGTAAATATGTTCATCCTATATTTCTTCTCTAGATTAATGTGACACCACTTTACCAGATTACAGACTCACTTTGATGGTTGTCGCTGTTCTTTTAAGATTAGCACACCTATTACTTCCAGATTTACTTTTTTCTTAGTAAATATTGTGTTAGATTTTTTGGGTCATGATTCCCTTTTGTTAACAAAATACAGTGATCTATATTTTTCTAGATGACTGTCTTGTACATACACAGAGATGCTTGTCTCTTTTTCTTACTATTGCATACAATGCCTCTCAACCAAACAGTATAGGTTCTCACTGATGGCCTCAAACAGGAAAGGAAATAAAGAGTAGAGTGAAAAACTTCTGGTTTGGCTGAAATAATAACAAAACTTGTATCTCTAATTTCATCCAGATTCTCATAAACATATGTGAGAAAATAAAATGTTATACCAACTTCTTATCTCTCTATAAAATCTTGATGAGTTCTAATATGCTATTTTTTTTTCAAGAACATGTATTTTAAAAAATGGATAAGATTTGACCTTTTCTGTATGAATAATTTTGAACTGGTTTGTGAACCTGCTGTCGGCATTATCTTTCTACAACTCCTTCTCTGGTTTGAAATGGAGAAAAAAACAATTGTATAGCAACTCCTGCAGAATAGGAATATTTTTGTTTTGCTTCTTCTCCAAGTAATAATTTCATCAATGAACGATGATAAAGACATCAACTCATATCTTCCTACACAAAAACTATAGATATCAACATTGCTATTCATCTTTTTTTTATACTATTCCTGTTTTATTTTTATTTTTAGAGACCTGAATGGTGTTAAGCTTGATGCAACATTGTTTTGTTATCATTGTTACTTCTAAAAATATTTTTGAGATAAAACAGTTTTCTTTTATGAATTAAAATTGTGAATGAATATAGTAAATTATACGAAAAATGGCAGTAGAAAATTATTTACTTGAGAAACAAAAATATCTGACATGATAGAAATTGTATTGTGAAAATATTTCTGCTCAACATTGCATACAAGATTTATTCACAGAAATATTCCTCCAGATAAAGTTACTGTTAGTCAGATAAGGAAAATGAGACATGAACATAATTCTTTCTATCATTACAAGGGCCTTTGCCTTTTAGACTGACTTCTTTAAAAAGTTCCAGTCTTTATTTGTTTGGAAGGGGTTTTTTTTGTGGGGTTAATGCCACCAAGCACTTGCATGTTTTCTGATAAGTCTGTAAGTCATAACAGGCACAGTAGCTAAAAAATAATAAAAAAAGATAGGGGTAAACAAGAGTTTGCTGCATCCTCAATGTCTGAGTTTGTTAGACTAGCTACTAGAGGGATTCATAGTGTGATTCATTTTTTTAATGTATTAATTATTTTTTAAAATTCTAGGTGGGACCAATAGAAGGATGAAGATTAAATTTTGCTCATTGTTCTGTTTTACTGTAGTTCTATCTTAAAGGTAAAGCCTATTTTAGTCTCTATAAATGAAACAAATCATAATTTCTGCTGGATGGCACATGAAAGATATCTCCTAAAATAATCAAGAGTACAAAAGGCTACAAATAGAGCACACTCAATATGATATAAATAGAAAAAAACCCAAACAACCACAACCACAACCAATATATTCCTTTACATAAAGGATGCAGTAGGATTGAAAGACATATTTTTTCAAGGGACTAGATTGTTTGCATCACATTTCCATAAACGGGCTAAAATTTTGTGAACGTATAGTGAATATACTTCATTCACATAACTGTGAACTGCATTCACAGTTAGCAATAATAATATAGAAATACTATTTGGAAATGTTAGATGTTTTGCATCACAGTCGCTTCGCATCTGAATGCTTTTAAGCGTTTGTTGCTTAAAAGGCAAAGTGTTAAGTGCTGCGGTGAAGGGTTCGGTATCAGCTGTGCCGATGGAACTGGGAAGTGCCGCATCCACCAGCGCAACCGACACGCTCCATCTGGTGGCTCCCGGGCGCACGGCAGAGATGCAGAGCCCCGCTGGTTCTCAGCGAAGGGCGCTCACACTTTCCTCTGCGAACATACACTGAGCAGTAGCAGCAGTAATATTTTTCACAGCCACACTCTCCGAGATGACATCTATAACTTCTACCATCCATGTGATCACATATTAGTCAAATAGTTTGTATTTAGCCATTCATAATTGGCTAATCTCTCTAAATGTTCCAGAAGTGAAAATATTATGGACTTCTGGATTACAGAAATATGGAAATGCCACAAATGTTAATCAGTCGTGAAAAAGTTAACAGGGTCTAAAATACCAGAATTATTTTTAGTGCTCCTTCTGTCCAGCTTCTATGGCAGTATCTTTCCTGATTAGTATGTAATAAATTGTTATGGCTGTAAAACTGCAGCAAACCCCACTGTGTAATACAAAATGTTTGGGAACAGATGTGTTCTGTGTAGTCTTCTACCAATGAAAGCCTTCACTTCATTCTTTCTCTTTTATATCTGCTAAGAAAAATAAATGTTATTGAATGACCTCGTACGGAGCTCTGGAAAAAATAGTTTTGGTAGCAATAAAGAGCTGCATTGGTCAGCCAAGCAATAATCTGCATCGTAACATCAAAGGTCAGCATATCTCCAGACAGAAGTTTCTCTGTGTAGATTCTACTTTTGAGGTCCAGGCAAGTGCAGAGGACAAATTTTCATGTTGTGTAGCAAGGGACAGGATGTAAAGAGCACTTCAGAGGCAGGAAGCAGCTAAATACCAGAGAAGGATGCTGTTGCTGCACTCTTAAGTATCATTTTCTATCTACATTGGACTCTTGACTTAATTTTACAGAAAGATTCTGACAAGGATGCCTGTGCAATTTCAACTACAATCCTATAAGTTGTTTGAATTTTAGTAGTTCATAATAGCAAATATACTAGAGTTTTTCTTCTGATTTTCCTTTGAAGACAGATCATCACCAACTTAATTCAAATATTTATTGAAAAACAGTATATAAAAATCCTGTGCTACATATTATTTTACCTAGTATATTTTTAAAACTGAAACCAAACTTTATCTGGAAATGCATATAGATGCTTAGAAACTATTCTGATACTATAGGTTTTCTAACTTGCAAACCTAGATATGGTGAAATGATATATACTAAGCTGTCATACTTATTTATCTATATGCAGCAAATGCTAGAAAACAATAAACAAGGATTGTATGAAAAGGGGTTTTAGTATGGACCTCCAATTCTCCTCTTCATAACCATATTGAGTTGTTCCACTGAAATCATTGTAGGTTTGACTTTACATGAACAAACTGCAAATACTTCAAGGCTTTTAAGAACAATTCATATTTCTTACATATATTTGAGAACTAACTTTAAGACAAAAAATCAAAAGGAAAGAAAAAGCTGTATTTTTCTCCTTCATTCTACCTGAAATACTAATGACGGATGGCACAAAAATCCCATAGAATTTTCACAATTATTCTAGTCATTAAATGCTAGGAAATGTGAGTAGTTAGTTATGCAATACTACATATATACTTACTGCATGCCAAGTGCTTACTTCTCTCTGTGTGTATGTGCAATTATAAAATTGTCAGCAATTGCAGAAGTGCACAGAAAGCATAACAAATATGAAAACAAGTTTAGAAACGTAAGAATAAAGTAAGTGCTATGAGTAGAAGCAAGGATTAGAAAAGGAGAGCACAGAGTATAGGAGAAAATATTGATGACTAAGAGAACTTAGTAATGTTGAAATCGCAGATTCTTTAAAGTTTATTCTCAGTTCTTATTCATCACTTTTTATACAGTGTTGTGATCTTAAATAAACTTTTGTGACTCTGCATCCCATTTAAAGAAATAGATTATTAAAAATAAATCTTTCCTTCAGGCTTACATATTTAAATTGTTAGTTCCACAAAGCACAAGCTAAGTATTTTTTCATGTCTTTCATTTCCTCTGCTACTGTTTGAAAAAAAAGGTAACACTGCCAAATATTAAAGGTCACTACTGCTAAATTATCTGATGCTAGGAAAGTAATATTGGAAACTCAAGAAAATCCAAGTCCATAAACATGTATGTGATTTAATTCTTATGAAAAAAATTTTGTGAACTCAACTTTCATATTAAAAATTCAATAAGCTTCAAGACTGACATTAAAATTTTAAAAAGTCTTAACTTCTATTTAATGAGAACCAGATACATATTGTAAGTTTTTGGTTTTGTTTTTTTTTTCCTGAAGAGGTTCCTGTCATTAGATGGTAGAAAAGTGAATATACAGTAGGTCTTTTGGGACAATCTAATGTCGCATATGGGAAGCTCCAAGTTATAGATCTGAATTTTTTTTTTATTTTTTTTTTGATGTGGTAGAACATGTTGGCAATAAAAATGTTTCAACAAAGACCAATTGTTCAGGTTTACCAAATATTTTTATATTTAAGAGATTATAGGTAGTTTTATGTTCAATGCCATAGATGAATATTAACAGTACTTTAAAATTTTAAAAAGTGAAATTATTTAATAAATTTTGTTTAGTTTATTCAATGGATTTTATGAAAATGAGATTCCAAATTTGTGTTCCTTTCCAAAATGGAAGCAGGTTCTGAAATCACAGTATTTACTTCAAAATCATTTTTTAATGGCAATGCTAACGTATTTGGTAGAATGACCTTCTCTTAAATAGCTTTTTATATATGTTATTTATAACATATTTAAAAATATATAACATCGTTATGTGGGCAAGAATGTTATTCTCTTTATTTAGAAGACTATTTTCATGTAATTAATGTAATGCATCCCAGGCTTTGTTTATCTGTGTAAGAATGCCTTGGAGTCTCTGCACCTTGGGGTACTTTTAATACTTGGCACTACTTTTGCTTTCAGGCACAGAAATTAATTTTCTCATCTTGGAATATGGGGATGGGAATTGTGCCTGCTCAGCAGCCGTTCAAAACCTGTCATTTTCAACCACTGAGACACCATTCCCAGTTGGGTCAGTCTTGGGTTTACAGGGATCATAACAAATTGCCACCTCTTGAATTGCATGCCAGTCTTCTTTACCAAAGATCAGGCATGAACATTAAGAATAGGTATTTTTTTTAATCCTATGGTTAAACAATATGAAAAGATTAGAAATAAAGCCTGCATGTGAAATGGCAGAGACAATTTCACTACTGAAATACAGTGCATATGCCTCAGATAGAGCACTCTCTCTACAAGTATCCAGTCACTAAAAATGTAAACATGTAAACCAATGTAAACCAAAAAATATCCATGCTAGATTAGTTAACACAGTTTACAGAAGAGGAATTGAATCATATAGTCTTCAAATCCAAAATTCATTACCAAGTTTGTACTTAGTCATCTCTTTTTTCACACTACTTCTATAGTTCATACAAGTTCAAGAGCACATTACTGCTGGCCTCCATTGGGAACTGTAAGCCTTGGTGCTCCTGAAAACTCTGGGTCCTTAGATTGGTTTCGGACAAACATACAACTATTGACTACCTAAAAGGTTTGGTTTAAATCACTTATCATTAAGGACCCTTGATCAGAAAAAATATATGTGGATTTTCAGCACCTAAATCCAGACTTCTGATCCTGAAAATCCTCACTCAGCTTAACACAGGAGGTGTCTACATTTCATTGACAAATTAATTTATCACTTCAAGCTCTTCAGAGGCTTAAAAAGGCAATCTTATCCTATGATGATTTCCAATCTAAATAGTGTGCCAGTTTGTCCTAATTATTTCTCTGTGGAGCCATACTTGTTTTTTGTTTATATCTGGGAGTAATTTCACACAAAGCTTTGTTGCTTAGTGTTGTTAAAGGACTTTATAATCTTCTAAAGGAACAGTTATAGATGTGTGAAATGTTATTGGGATTCACATGTTTTCTTTGTAAAGAAATGAAAATACTTTTTAAAGTCCCACTTCTACTGTGTAAAGTATGAAAATCCTGAAACTAAAATATCAGAAATGTTAACAGTGCCTACTTAGTGACCAGTGTTATCTATCCCAACTGCAACCATTTCACTGTCACCCCTAACTACCAATCCTTCTTTCCAACCCTTTCTTTATTCTCTGTGTATCATGCATCTCTTACTGCTCTGACTACACAACAAAGGAATCACTGATGCAGAAAAATACAGCAATTAGTGGTTTTCTATCACTGACAAAAATTAATTGTAGCACCATGCTGTCAATGGACAGTAGAGTATGTTATTTTCCTTTCACATTTTTCTCCCATACACAGCTTTATTTCCTGGAAGTACAAAAAGCCTTTAAAAAAAGTATTATTAATATACCAGTTCAACTTTCCTTGTCTCAGTGGAACCTGAAAAGCTATGTATGCTTATTCAATGTTGTTTAAAAATAGTTTTTTCTTTTAAACACGAAAGGTTAAAGAGTATAAAAGATCTAGAGTTGCAATCCCTGAAATACTTCCTCTGCTGTCCTGGGAGTCTGACAGTCAGCAGAGATGAGCTGCTTCTCGCATCCGTTGCTATGCAACCCCTGTGGAATCCCAGGAGCTCAAATGTCTCTGTCCTGTACTTCATGCACAAAATGGGGAAAAGAGCTGTCAGCTTTGGGGGTTCTATCAGTATTTTCCACTTACTACTCACTTGAGGGAATTTGTCTAGAAAGATCCAGAAAAACTGAAAATAAAGACCAAAAGAAAATTTAACAATGGGCAACATGATCTTAAAAACAATCTGTATGAACAGCTGATATGAACAGCCAAATAGTACTTTGTTCAGAGTACTCCTGAATCCTTGCTGGGTAAGGAGAGCAAGCCTGAGCTGAAAATAGGAACATAAGAGCAGGAGTAAGATAGGAAAATAAGGAAAACAGGAGCTTTTATTTGGGTCTCCTGCCACCCAGTCTCCATTTCATTGACTGTTACATTCCTAATTAAAGTAGAAATGAAACATACTTTTTCCATTTAAAAAAAAAAAGTGCTGAATTATGAACTGAAAGCTTTTTTCTTTCTGTTATGCCTGGGGTAGTCTACTTGCGGGGCTAATCTGTGCTTCTGCTTCTTTTGGTGTTTTTACACACAATTTTACAAGCAGCTTAACTTTATAGTAATGTATGCAGTTTTTAAGTTCCTTCAGTTCACCTACATTCATAATGACAATATAACCTACTTGGCAACAAACTATTTTATAGGAAATTATATGATACCATCTAATGTTATCAAGAACTGGCACCAAAGTTAGTAACTCCACACGTAGTTAAACCTGAGTGGTTTATGGCATCATAACCCAGATGATAGTAGAGAAATCTGGCTTTATAATGTCCTAATTAAATGCATAAAACTTACTGAAAAAAATCAAAAATTAACTTCAGAAGCATAACATTGGTATCCAAGGAAAAAAAGAAAAGCCACTTAGCTTTGTGTTACCCTACTTACGAGAGCATAGCAGATTAAAGCTCAAACCTAGAGTCTATATAATCACTAATTGTGTGATATCTGCCAGCACACCTTGCTTCAGTTTTCTCCTCCATTAAAAAAGCTTTCATAATGAAATGTTCCACTGGAAGACTATGCACTGAGTCCAGTCAGTCAGAAGCAGGTTTTGGTTCATAAAAGTTTATGAGGTTCTTAAAACAAGGACTGCATTAACAACAGCTCTGCTGATAGAGGAGTAAAACCCAGATACAGATTTTATGTGGTAAATTCCAAAGGAATTTTTTTTAAAAAGTAGAGTAAAAAAATTGGATATTTTTAGAAGTTTATCTGCAAATTCAGTGTGAAATTCTGAGTGTTCCCATCTTGAAAATGTAATTCATATATTCAGATCATTAGCTACGTATTTGGAAGACAGTTTTATTTAGGTCTTATTCACATTTCCAGAACTTGATAATTTGAAATAAAGTTATAGAAAGATATTTCTCCTACATTGTTACTAAATGAAATAAAACAGAGAATGACCTATGAGTTGTAGCTGTACTGTGCTAATCTTTTTGTAGATTCTGTATTTTTCTGAATACTCATTTTGCTGTACTTTATAATAGATTAATGAATTAACCTGACATTCAGGTTAATTCACTCTATTCTTCCCCATATATCCTTTCTAAGTCATTACAGATTTTAAAAGATGTTTTACTAAGTATTAATTTTTACATTAATTTTCCTCCCGCTTTGGTGTCTCTCAGAAACTTGATGAAAGTGCATTCCACACCTGCCTTCCAGTCACAGACAAAGGTGTCAAATAAGACAGGCCCTGACAGTATCTGACCTATTAACTACTGGTCTCTGAGTCCAATCAGTAAAACAGTTTTTACCTATCTGCTTTTTCACCCATCCAGATCATAAAGTTTAATGTGGGCGACTGTATCACAGGTTTTGCTAAAGTCAGTGTAAATTACATCCACTGCTCTATCCCTGTCTTCAGATCCAGTCATTTTATTATAGAAGACAATCCGATCAGTAATGTATGATTTACCCCTGGTTGTCTCAGAGGAGGTTTAGGTTGGATATTTTTAGGTTGGATATTAGAAAGAGGTTCTTTACCCAGAGGGTGGTTGGGCACTGGAACAGGCTCCCCAGGGAAGTGGTCACAGCACCAAGCCTGACAGAGTTCAAGAAGCATTTGGATGATGCTCTCAGGCACATGGTGTGACTCTTGGGGGATGGTCCTGTGCAGAGCTAAGAGTTGGGCTCGATGATCCTTGTGGGTCCCTTCCAACTCAGCACATTCTGTGATTCTGTAATCATGGTCCAGATTCTCTGCTGAGCTGCACATCCTGTTTTGCCTCTTTGAAATTGGCTTCTGGCAGTCCTGAACACCTCCTTTTTTCATCTTCCCCTCAAAAGTTTCCCAGACCATTTGAACCCAGAATTGGGTGTATAGTTGCTGAATTTACTTTAATCTCACAGAAAATATTTGTTATTTGATGTTGCATCCCTTGCTGTCCAAACTATATCTGCACTTCAGGCTATGGCTATATCCTCACATAAACATATGTTTACAGAGAGAGAATTTTCCACAGCAGGGAAAGACACCTTACTGCAGACTTTGATGCAATCAAAATTTAAAATATAAATTAGAAACCAACAAATTGCAATTCCTCTAATATAGTGTAAATCCTGTATAACAATGCTCAATGCACTTAATTAAGGTAGATTTGCAATGAGTTTTTTTCTTACAACCTTCAGAGAAAAATAAAAGGAATACTTTTTATTAGCATCATTATTTAGGAACTGATATGAAAAAAAGTAAATAAATAGAGTTTTAAGGACAAAGTCAGCATTTGGGAGGAACTTTGTCCTATACAATTAGATGTAAAATATCTGCTGGCTTGATTTTGAGGTGTGCTGTACAGGTTTACAAGTGTACAAGTTTAAATTATTGTCTACCATATATTTAGACATACTATTCACCACAGATTTGGATTTCTATTTCTATCATTACACTTTGTTTTTCTTCTAGTGCTTTAACATTATGTCCTGTTTTGACAGTGCTTCTCTATATGGGAATAGAGAAAACGCTTATGTGAAATTTTGTTATCTGTCAGATGACCAGGTTGCAGAGGATGCTTCCTTCCTTTTCCCTCATATGACTATTTTAAGGGTAAACCAGTCACTTTTAAGTAAGGAAAATAAGCAGTTGACTAGATCCATTTTCTTGTATTGTTGAAGACTTGTGCATTAAGGAAAAAGGCTAAAGAACAACAACAACAAAAAAAAAGGTTTAGAAAATGTATTCTGATAGCTATTACAACTCTGGCTCCTACACCCTCAGGACCAGAAAGACAGTGTACAGATAATAGATATGTCAGAATTACAAACTGATGTATTCAAAAGCAAATGAGGGAACTCATAACTTATTTGACTGTATAGGTAAACTATTCATAAACAATATTATTATAATTTTAACTTATTTGAAAGGAATTCCAGCAGTTCTGGTCAAAACCCTTGTGAAAGGTATAGTCAAGTCAGGGACAAGACATTAAAGGACTCTGACAAGCTTACTTTTCCACTTTGATTCTACTGAAAAAAAGCCTTGCTATGAAGTAACTCATAACCACATAAAAGTGTTTTGGTTCCTCCAGAAAGACTAAGATACAGGTTATTTAACCAAAACATTTCCTCATCCTAAAACTACCAAGTGAGTCATACCTGTGTCACAAGTGGACACAGCTGAAAATATATTTTTCACAACCATAATTTTCATATCCCTATCTTTATTTTGTTTACATTTAGTTCCAGAAATTTTTGAGAATCAAGACTGGAGTTTCAGAGCAGCTAATGTAAAAAATATTTAATTGTGTGTGCAGTTCAAATGCTTACAACTAGCAATCACAAAAGAGTAGTACAAGTGCTCAATGCATATAAAAGATGTGAATTCTCATCCTTATGCTTAATGGAACATTCAAGACGACAATTAACACCACACTCACAATCAGATTTTTCTAGAGGACCATTTCCAAATTTCCTTTTAAATATACATACTGCACACCTTCACTTCCTTCAAAACCATTATTTAGAGGTTTTTGCAGAGCAGAATTTATGTTTCACAAGCTTAGAATGTCAGTGTTTGAGAGGTCATTGTTCAAAGGAATAAATTAAATTATACACGTCAAGAATGTCAAGTATTATTTATAACTCTATGTTTGTACATACTTGATATTATTCTAGGCAGTTAGAAGGTCTGAAAATTTTCTAAAGAATCAATATAATTATTAATAAATAAAATTAATTATTATAAAAATTATTTGTGGAACTAAAGAAATGCAAATTTTAAGAATGTATGAGGAAAAAAATGAAACTTTTAAACAGACCACAATAATGTATATATTAAAGAATATATTGAAATGTATATGCCTCCATCCTAAAAGTGCATATTTGTGCATCTACATATTCTTGTAACCTGCTTCCCCAAACCACTCAGTTTTGTTCTCTGCTGTCAAATTCAATTGTCAAGTGTTACATAAATGTACTCTTCTTCTTTATTAAGATTATACTTGATGAATGAAAAATCTTCATGTTGAGGTGGATCAAATTCAACTTTCACACAGTTCCCCACATTTTTGAATATATAAAATGGGATATGTGCACAGACACATGCATTCCTTACTCAAACTTTGAGGTTTAGTCATCCCTGAATTGCTACTATAGCTCTCATTCAGAACACTCAGAATACAGAGTTGCTTGCATGAGGATACTTTCTCTTGTCATTTATTCTTATGATACTATCTACCTTCAGAGATGGAAGAAAAAAATCTAAATTCAGTAATAGCCACAAGATTTTGAAACATGAGTCATAAAATGGACAGGAGTTTTGAGACATAGGCCATGACAGTAGTACTCTGCTTCTGTTTCACATTTAGTTTGCCTGTTCCTTCAGAATCCATTAAAAAGCCTGTAAAAATGTAGTGTCCAAACCCCCATTTTTCCCATCTTTCGTCTGGAGACTGAGCTTCAGGAATTTATTCAGAGAAATAATTCTTAAGAATGGCCATCTGAGAAACTGCCTGCTATTTCCTTCCTGCACATCGTCCAGCCGCAGCTTGCTCTCTGTCCTGATCTGGTTTAGACAAGCTTCTAAGGAAGCTCTCACAGTCATGCACTTTTTTAAAGAATTCAGAAGATCTAGACTGTAATTTGTTCTTTTCAGATAGATTCACACAGGTTGTACACATAGCCTTTAACACGTTGCATCTAATCACTTTGCAAAAACCAGTAACCTCATGCAGAAGGCCAACAGTGCGTTCTTCATTTTCTTGAAGATTGTGGGAATAAAAAATTTTGAATAATTTGGATTTTCTGAACATCAAATAAGTTCTCAGAATAATTTAAAACTAGTACATGACTATCTGGGAATACATGAAAGCACAGTATAATTATAAATATTTACCTAGGTATGTAGAACACTACTACCGTATTGTCCTTGAATGGGAATATTACCAAACATATTATTAAAATAACCACCTGAACATGGAGCCACATGCAGGTACAAAAGATATCTGATATGTGGCATCTGATATCACTTACTAATATGAGATAACAGCAGTTCTGATTCTCTCCTACTACTCTTCTTTTAATCACTTATATTAATTCAATTTCTGAAACTGAATTATGATCAAGAATCTAGACAAGAAAACAAATAATAACAATAAATGAAACAGTAAAAATGAAGGAAAATTAAAACAATCGGGATAGAACTGAACTGAAGGAAATAAAAGAGAGGAAAGTTCTAAGTGGATCCTTAGTAAGCTAATTAAACAAACCATCAGTGACTGCAGGACTCCAATCTTTTGTTGTCTCTAAGTAGGAATGAATATCTATCTGGGAGATATGTTTCAGACAAACACCACCTTGTCCTTACATGCAAAAAATAATGAAATCATCTTATTCTAATCCTGTTATACAAGAATAAAGACTACATAATTTAACTGTAACTTTGGCCTTCAAAGCAGCCTAATTCTGACAGTGTTAAATTATAATTCCTAAATCAAATTGTATTACAAACACTGAAAATAGTAAGACAATATTTTTTCTTCTATAGTATTTTTAAAAATAATTTTTTCACATTGAGATCTCAAATAAGTAATCTGAGTCAGATTTGTAACTATCACAAATCTTAAAAGTGCTGCAAATTTAAGAACATTTTATTAGGACTCTGAAAAAATTAAAAAGAAAAACAGAGAAAACTCACGTCCTCACTGCCAAATTCTGAAACAGGCTGTGATATTTAAAGCTTCTGGCTCTTCAGAGAAAAAGAGACAAGAGTTCAGTAAACATATTTTACCATCTGCTTGGGATTCCATAAATTAAAGATGTCTGGGTATTTTTAACTGCATTCATACATACTTGGAAATCTTTTCTCTGTTTTGCATCTGTCATATTTAGCTTCTTGGTATAAAACTGGCAGAGTCCAAAAGATACAGAACATGCTCGCTCTTCTGGATTGTGATAGAGTGCAAAAAGATACTCACCCACAACTCTGTCGAAGATGTTAATATTTACTACAAGGTGTTTACTATCTTTCTATTAAAGTCTAAAATTCCTTGTCTATTATCTACTTGTTGACAAATTCCAGAAACCACAGCAGGAAATAAAAATGTACAAAGAAAGAACAAGCAATCTGAAAAACATTTCCCTCAGGAAACAAGATGCCATTCACTGGCATCGAGGTTACTGGTTGTGGACAAATATCCTATTATTTAAAAATATATTTAGATTTTAATTTTAATTTAGTAATTTATAAATTTCAATTCTAAAAATTTAAATCTAATTTAGAAGGTTTTGGTGATTTTGCTACATTGAATATTAAATTTTGATTTTCTTAATGCTTTCCTGAAAGACCATGGAACTTGGGTAATTTTTATTACAGTTAGCAATTATTTTCAAAAAGAAACTAGTAAAAATCCCTCTGCATCTGGAAATTACCGGAATGTGGAAAGTTCCCATTATAGTTCTTAAACAGACCTCCAGTAAAGATAAGGGAGAGTTTCTTTTTTCTTCTATTTTATAGTTAATGGGTGGGAGCAGCCATTACTCTTCATTTTCTAGCTCATGCAATTTAGAAAGCATTACAATATAGTGACTGCATTTTCTGCAGTACAGTCTTCTCATTGTAAGGTATTCCTGAAATACTTCTCTTTCCCATACAGTCCTCAGAGAAGATGATGAAGTATGGGCTAGATGAGTAGAAAGTGAGGTGAATTAAAGGGCTGGACCCAGAGGGTGGTTATCAGTGGCATGAAGTCTACTTGGAGTCCAGTAACTAGTGATGCACCTCAGGGCTCAATTCTGAGTCCAATTCTGTTTAACATCTTCATTAACGATCTGGATGATGGTGTAAGTATACCCTCAGCATATTTGCAGATGGAATACCACCAGCATTACTACTTGTTATCTTTCTTCCTATATATTGTCTTTCTTCCTTCACCAAAACTGTGAGAGGAAATCATAGGAAGAAATCGGAACATTATGAATAGAATAAAGAATATAATGGAAATAATACTATGCATAGACTACTTTTATAGGCATCATAATGCAAAACAAGAGCAGGAAAAGGCAGAAAAACTCCAACACATGCAGAGCTGTTCAATGAAACTATTTCTTCATTAGCTTTGGCAGGTTGTAGTACCAAGGAACACAAACAAAATATCAGCACATCAGTTCACACATATTCGCTTCTTTCCACAAAGAAACATAAGAAAGCACAGAGTTTTATTTTTTCAGGGTGCTTGTACATCACAATCTTTCCTGAAGAACCAGAGGAAATAACCTAAGAAGGACTAACAGCCGTAATATTAGGTTTTCACCAGTTTCAGCACAAAAGATAAAATGGCTAACAACTACCCTTCCTACATTTATGAATACTCTGCCACTACTGTCTTAATAACAACACATTGTTCAAAAGCAAAAATTTTGCGTAACAAGTTCACATAAATGTACTCATCCTCTCAAGTGTACATTGGGAAAAAAAGTTATTTCCTTTAATGGGCCTTGCATGGATTCCTTTACAACAGCTTAAGTTTTTACAGTAATTATTTCTTAGGAAGTGTTAATTTATGTTCCCATCTCAGCTCTATTTTTATTATGGGAAGATAATGCAAGTTTTCTTACCACCATGGATATAGCCTGGGGCATGAGTCATATTACACCTATGTTTTTTGCTGTTTGGAAATCATACATTTGTTAAAATCTGTAATTTTCCTCACACTACAATTACAGCCCTAAAAATGAAGCACAGTAAAAGTCACGCTGGCCTACCTGCATGCTACATTAGTCAGTAAAACTCTCAACACAAAGAAACTGTATGTTGGTTGGGAAAATAATACCAACTCAAAACACAATAGTTAAAGGAAGTATAGGAACAAAATGTATTATCTATACTAGTAAACTTACTGTATGTGTAAACCAGTTGTTTCAGTTCTTTTCATGGATCACCATCATCACTTTCCCTAACAAGTGTATTGGATTGGCATGCCAAGGTTTGTGGCAGGGTGGAGGGAGGGGTTACAGGGCTGACTCCTGTGAGAACCTTCTGGAAGCTTCCTGTATGTCCAACACAGCCAATGCCAGACAAGTCCAAGAATGACCCATCGCTGGCCAAGGCTGGGCCCATCACAGATGGGTAGTGATGTGTCTGTGGTAACATAATTAAGGAGGGGAAAAAAAAAAGTTATTGTGTAGAAGTAATTGCGGCGAAAGCGGGAGAGCATGTGAGGGAAACAGGGTCAGTGAGGAAGGAGGGGAGAAGGTGCTCCAGGCACAGGAGCAGAGATTCCCCTGCAGCTGTAGTGCAGACCATGGTGAGGCAGCTGTGCACTTGCTGTCCATGGAGGTCCATGGTGGAGCAGAGACCCACGTGCATCCTTTGGAGCAGCCCCACACTGGAGCAGGTGGATGTACCCAAAGAAGGCTGTGACCCCACAGGAAGCCCGTGCTGGAGCAGGTTCTTGGCAGGGATCTGCAGACTCATGGAGAGAGGAGCCCACACTGGAACAGGTTGGCTGGCAAGACTTGTGACCCCCTGGGGGATCCACGCAGGAGCAGCCTGCTCCTGAAAGATTGCACCCTGTGGAAATGGACCCATACTGGAGCAGTTTGTGAAGAACTGCAGCCTGTGGGAAGAAGTCATGTTGGAGAAGTTTGTGGTGGACTGTCTCCAGTGGGAGGGACCCCATGCTGGAGCGGGGAAAGGACTCCTCTCTCTGAGGAGGAAACATCAGGAGAAACAATATGTAATGAGCTGACTGTAACCCCCATTCCTTGTCTTCCAGTGCCACTGAGGGGGAGGTGGTTGAGCCCGGGAAGGAGGGAGGTTGTTGGGAAAGTGTTTTTAAGATTTGCTTTACTTCTCATTATTCTTCTCTGATTTTGATTAGTAATAAATTCAACTAATTTGCCTAAGTCAAGTCTATTTTGCCAGTGATGGTACTTGGTGAGTGATCTCTTCCTGTCCTTAACTCCACCAGCCTTTTGTTATATTTTCTCTCCCCTGTCCAGCTGTAAAGGGGAGTGATAGAGTGGCTTTCGTGGGCACCTGGCATCCAGCCAGATTCAAACCACCACAGCAAGTAATTCTGTTGCTAGCTACTGCTGAATTGATAAGATTTCCTTTAATTGTTCCGAAACTATTTAGAAGTTCAAATTTGCTCTTATTTTGCTATCTTTGTTCTGGTTTTCTCACTATAAAAGTCCGAGTTATTTTGGATGAGAGCATTGCTTTGCATTGAAAACATCTATTTCATTGAAATCAATCAAGAAGAAATAAAAAAAAAAAAAAGTAATGGATTCCAGGTCAAGGAAGAAACGCTAAAAGACCAAGAGGGCTCATGGATACATGAACTACACGAACATTTTCCCCTCCATTTCCTTAATTAACGATCACATATTATTGTATTTTTCTTATCTAATTTTGCTTTTAAAAGACTCATATGGTTTCCAATTAAAGCTGGTGACAGTAAGTATATGGTAAATTTCTTAATTCTTTCTCTAATTAAGATTAGTTTTCCTTGCTTACACCCACCACATGCTGTTAGGACACTAGTATAAGCAGCAGAACATCTGTATCCCACAGGCCCTGACTACATACATTAGGGATGCACTATTTTCCATAGTTTATTTACCAGTTCATTCTTCCATGTGATGACAGTAAATGCTTGAATAGGGTGGGCATTAAAATTAGTGAGGGAAATACCCCAGCAGTGGAGTGTTGTTCAGAGTTCTTATCACACTGAGGTATAAATTGCCATAGCAGATGAAAAACAGATTCTATGGTTAGGAAATGAAAGTAGAAGTCTCTTGCAGTGTAGCTTTTTTGAACAATGTATTCCTTCTCTGCTCATATCCTTCTGTTTTAACTCTCTAGTAATGAAATGCCTAAGTTGCAGATTTCTTCAAGACTTCATGTGCAATAGATCCATCTCTCATATAGTTCATAGATACTCATGGGAAAATTCTTTGTAATGTTATTTGCAGCTTGAGCAGTAGTTTGAAGGCTACTTATCCCTAATCATAGGCCTTGTGGATGAATAATGAAAACATTGCTTAGCTCATAACCTTGCTGTGCAACTCTGAAAACTTTTCCACTGTATCCACACATGCGTTCAGTGTTGTTTCTCAATTTTCCTCTCAGCGTTTTGTTACTTTCCAGGTTCAGCAGTTGGACAAAAATCTACTCCTTTCTAATATGCTCATTTTCATGTCCTATTAAAATTCAGATAGTTTTGAGGACTAGTGAGCACATCCAGAATTATTTTTCTTGGTGATTTGCATTGGAAGGGACTGCTGACATTAGATTTCTTATATTGCATTACTCCCCTTAGAGGATGAAATCAGTACTTTACAAGACAGTCCCATATTTCAGCCCCAAGTTTAGCCAGTAAAATTTACAAAGTAAATTATTATGAAGTTAGTACATATATGTATATGGTACCAGACAGCTGTTATCTACGTATCACCTATAAACTAGAAGTGTAATTAAGTGTATCTTTTACCTTCATTCAGCCCTGAAAATGGTATCCTACTAGTAGGATTATCCACATGAGAAAGCAATCTAGCATCCTCTGAAGTCCTGTACCAATTTTCTGTTCTGAGTTTTCAGCCTCTCCTCATTCAAGGAGCCTTGCAAAATTTTAGAAATTCTGTTCACCGTGCTCACCCCAGGCATACAGAGATGGTAAAATCTGCGGCAGGTAGAAGGGATTATCCTAAACTTCTAAGGGACCGAGTAAATATAAAAGCACAAATTTAATTAATCTTAATTTGACATGGGTTTATAACGTCAAATGTATAACATCAGATATACAGAACATATTTCTTCAAGATTAAATACCTGTCTCTAAAAGTGGAAGCACTTCTGTATCCATATAACAGGGACTGCAATGTTAATACCAGTGAAAATGCTTATCAGTACCCCATAAAAATCAGAGAAAGAGCTCAGTGATTTTGATTGTGATGCCTGAATTACCTGTGAATTGAGGGTTAGGCATCTGCTGATGCAGATAGATCCATAAATGAATTATTTATGCTCCATTGATATTATTACTAGATGCACATCTGTATCTTCTGACACCTCTCTATCTTTAAAAACTTACAGTTTTTACTTTAAAGAAGATTATTCCAGAACAAAATACATTAGTTATTACAAAATAATAAATCAGTGGAGAGGTTATTTCTATGTGCATGAGGGAGAAGCAAAAAAAAAACCACACGACCCAGCTGAGCAGTGCAAGTTTGTATTTCCCAATCAGAAGAGTGTCTGTGAATGCAAGTATAGTCTCAATGTCAGAGAAACAAATTCTTTCTATGACAACTACAATACTCGCTTTTGCAAAATGTATTTACTGTACAAAAATATTTTTATTCTGGGACAGTCTCAGCACAGTGTCTGGTTTTAAAGATTAAAGATGCCCAACCTTAGGAAACCCTGGAGGAACAAGTCTCTGCAGAGGAAAGGAACCAATTTTCTTTAAAGTTTTCTTTTATCTATTTCTATACAATTTAATTGTGATGACCCAGATAGGTACTTCATGCTATCATCTTTTGTTATTTTCTTGACAGGGAATACAGTTTAATGACAGCTACAGAAAATGGGAAAATATTTACCACTTATAGGAAAATTTAGCAAACATCATTATATCCAAATCATAAGGAATTGTTATTTATGGAACAGGGAATAAATAAAATTTTGAAAGCAGGAGACATAAAAACAATTTCTATGGAGAATACTGAGGACTTTAAAATAAACTTTCAGTCAAAGTTGAGGCACAAAGAACATCCAATATCATAACTTATAAAACACTGTGAACTACATGCAGGCATAAGGCAAGATATGAATTCTTTTCCTGGAAAAAAGTTTAATATTTTAAAGGACTAGTTATTATAGCTTCATTAGATATAAAAACCTTATAAAGATTTATTTTCAGACATAACTGGGAAAAAGATAGCATCAGTTGTGTTTCCAACACTATACATAATGTATAAACCTGAAGCTGCATTTTAATCATCTTCCTAATCTCGGTTTTTCTATATGTTATTTAAGGCTTAGATTAACCACTGTTCTCCACAAATAATAAAACCCCATGTTAAGAATAACTCCCTTCTGGCTTAGATGAACTTTCAATCTCTCCTAAGAGACTAGAGGTTTAACTCTTCTGTTTTCATGGAGTTAAGCAGCAGAAAGTGAACACAAAAGCACATCATCTAGAATAGTTCTTAATTAAGACAAAATTAAGAGTAATCCATACTGCATGACAGTCAGGTAAAAGGGTGACTCTAATACAGCTACACCTGGTCACAGATTAGGAAAGCTAAAAGCAGAAGATTTTTTTGCAGGCAAAGGGAAGATGAAATTGTGATTTCTCTAATTTTTCATGTCTGTTCAGCTATTTTCTCTAACTTTTACCCATTCAGGATATCACTGTTCTCCACTTACCAGTATGATCTTTGAACTTCCTAACTGCTTCATTCAAGTGTGCATGTTTGTGCCAAGGTTAAATTTAGATGTATAGGGCAAATTATGTTCTCAGTTTCATTTGACTGTAAATACTGAGTAATTGAAATCAGGACCTACTCCTGATTTATACAAGTGTTATTAAAGGCAGAATTTGATGCCTCTCAGGTCAATACCAAGGGTCTTGCACACAAACAATTACATTACCCTATATGAGCTCTTCAGCTATGTCAAGGATACGGCTATGTGTAAAGTTGCAGCATTTTATGCAGGCTGAAGATTAACTGAATCCAGAACAAAACAGTCTTAATGGCATTAATAAATTTCCATAATGGAGGTGAAATAAGTTGCAGCAAAAGTAACAACCTTCTGAAATATATAACATGATTACTTTAATGCCAATACAGTATACATTGGCAATCAGAAACATAAACACTACCTGCATGAGTATGAAGTCATTCTAACACTCAAAGGAACCTTTGTTTCCCTTTATGACTTGAAAATACTAGAAAGTTTCAGGGAAATAAATCATAGTGAATAGGTAACCAAAAAGACTGCAAAGATTAGACACAAGTGGATATTTCTAGTTTATATTTAAAATCTTACTGTCAAGTAAATATAACTGAAAATTATTATAAATGAAAGTAAATTTTATAGATGTAGTAATTTGCCATCCATTTTGCAAATTTAATTTTAGTGTTTTAATATGTTACTCAGTTAAACCATTGAAAATATTAAAATTAGACATAGGCAATATTTTCAAATGGAACAGCTAAAATAAAGTCCTTAAATCTATGACTAAGTTTCAGAAATACTTAGATTGTAACTGATTTTTAATTGTAAATGAGGTGGGTTCTGGAAACAATTCTACAATTCTATTCTGCAAATCAGAATATATCAATAGTGGAATCCAACCTGCATTAAATTAAGCTGGTCACTGATGGATTCCCACAGTAAGAAGAAATTAGCAATGTCATTGACCTTAGCAAGTGATATGTGTGCTGCTTGCAGCACCATTACATACATGACAAAATAATAGGACAAATCTGGCTAATAAAGCAGAGCTGGTGGATTGGTGAATTGTGAAGAACGTTTTTATTTCCAAGACAGAAAGATTAATAACCAGTTCCATCAGGGGAAAGATTAAATTCAATGCAGGACCCACTATATTTGGTTTCCTTCTTCTGCCTCAGCTTTCCTTGTTATCACACATAACTGACCTGGATTTTACTTGTTTTTTGATTTTGATTTCTATCTAGTAAAAATTTTACCAATTATTTTGAAAGAGTCAGTGAATTATTTTAAAAATTCCTAGCTTTTAATGTTTATCTAGACTTCCAAGTTGATATTGATAACCAGAATATTTTATATATTGTTCTATCCAAATGACAGTTGCGAGTATATTCTCTTCTCATTTATTCAATTTCCAAATAAGAATAAACACATAAATTAAAAACAAACAAACAAACAACAAAAACAAAAAACCAACCAACCAACCAAAACAACAACAAAAAACAAAACAAACAAACAAACAACACCACCACCAACAACAAAAAAACCAACCAACCAACCAAAAAAACAAACAAACCAAACCAAAAACAAAACAAAAAAAACCCCCAACAAAACAGAGATAAACTAGAAGAGGTAAGGTATTTGTCAAGTAGAGTAAATATGAAACTCCATTTTAGACAATGCCAAGGCTTCTCTTCCCATTTCCTGCAGCTTTCTCTTTCTTCCCTTGACAGTTTGCCCTGGCACACACACAAGGAACTCTGCCTGCAGTTGCTCCACAGCAGTCTTTTGGCAGGGTCACTTCTACAACATAGATTTAAGACAAAGCCAAGTATCTTCACCTTTGGAAAACTGTATGAACACTCTGAAATAAATTAATCTGCTTTTATTAGGAAAACGGGGATAAGGAGAAGCACAAACATAAAGCAGCACAGAAACAGAGAATTAAACAAAAACAGGAATAATTTAAAAGTGAGTGCTACAGCTCAAAAGACACTGACTCTTCTGCAAGCTACATGCTTCTGTTTTTCTACACAAAAGAAGCAATTCAAACTTCTCAATCCTATCCTCATTAGTATGACCTGGAGTGGCAACCCCACAAGCCCATTCTTCCTTATGTTGGACCTGTCAAAAATAGCAATATTGGCTGTGTTAATGAAGTTAGTGGAGTTGATGGTCTCAATGTTTAATTAGATTATCCAAAATATGACACAAATGGAAAAAAAAGCTGAAACAAGGTAAGTACTTACTACCAAGAAGCACAAGAACAGCAAAAAAATGGAATTAATTCTGAAAGGGTCTTTTCCATTAATAATCCTGTTTACAATTTTCAGAATAACTGCAAATGTACCAGAACCACACACAGGCAGCTCACCATTGTTACTCCCTCCCTGTGCTTGCTGTCATGCTCAGTATTCCCTAAACACTTCAACTCCCAAGAATTACTTTCAGGCTCTCTGTTTGGTGTTTATGATTTTGAAATGTTTCAAAATGTTGAAAATTATAACAAACATTTATCTAGAGCTCCCCTATGCACAAATTTCTGTAATAATACAAATGTTCTTTCTTATGAAAGACCAAGTTACTTGTCATTAATGTTGTTTCAAGTACTTTCACTGAAAGAAGGAAGAGAAGAAGTAAATATAACTGACAGGCCAGTGGACAGTCGAATTAAATTTAAATTAGAGAGATAAATCCAAACAATCTCTAACAGGCACAGCAGCTGTATTTTTATCCACTTAAGCAGTTTTCCAATTCAATATGCATAACATATTTTTTTAATGAACTCATTCAAAATGCAGATCTTAGGACAAAACGTAAGAATTCATGAGGGAAATGCAGTGCCTATGTCCGATTAAGAGATTTAGAAGTTCTGTAGTTTTACTTGAAATTTATTTACTCACTGAAATTACAGTGTAAAAGGTCAATTAAAAATTAAATTAAAAATGTAAAAATTAAATTAAAAATTGTATCTGCAAAAGTTACTGTTATAAAATCAGTGATCAGAATAAGCCTATATTTGTGGCAACCAATCATCAAGTGACTTTTCTGTTTGTCCCTCTCAAAGCCATATTAATTTATTCCTCCTCAATCAGTACAGGCAATTTTAAGAGAAATGCATATGTGGCACTTTCAGTACTGTTAAGGTTCGTCTGAAGATGTTTGGCTTAAATCTTGTCACTCACTGTTGGCACTAATGAAATGAATAATATTCTCACTCCTAAGTCACGGATTTTTCCATTAAGTTTTTTATATGAGACTTTGTATTCATAAAACAACACAAAGGGATAAGTGCAACTAAAAAGGATGGGCAGGGTTTTGAACAGCCTGACAGAAATCCCTTCTTTTGCAGTCACTAGAAGTATCTTAAATGAGAACAAGATTAGGTCAATACTAAGGACTTTCAAAATCTCATCCTCTATATTATGCCAAGCAAAAAAGGATGCATCTTTTTTATAAAGGTAGCACACTATCTACATGCTCATATTTGTATCCACAAAGCCAATAATGTTTACTTTTAAAAGAAAAAAAAAAACTTCTGTAGTCTATAAACTAGTTTGTTCACATAAGCAAGTAGCCTGCATTTTTCAATCATTCTTTTTGGCTGTTTTCAGTGAAATGAAATAATAGGATTTGCTCTAATTAATCAGTTTGATTTTCAGCAATGGGGATTGCCAGGGGAAAGGGAACCTCAGTCCATCCCATTCCTGACAGTTTGATGCCAGTGCCAGCAACAGATACCCAGAGCCTGGAGAGGGGCTTCAGGTCAGCAGGACAACATCTGATGAGCAGGACAAAGCAAGTCCAGCCACTCCAGCCAGTACGGCAGCCTCACTGGGGCTCCAACTCAAATGCCTCTATTGAAACACAAGCAGCATGGGGAATAAACAAGAGGAGCTGGAGATGTGCACACACCTGCAGGACTGTGATCATTTACATCAAGGAGACATGATAGGATGGCTCCTGTGACTCAGGTGTTGGAATGGAAGGATACAGGTTCTTTAGGGAGGACAGACAGGGGAGACAAGGATGGGGTGTTGCTCTCTTTGTCAGTGACAAGCTGGAGTGAATGGATCTCTGCCCGGGGATGGGTGAGGAGCAAACCAAAAGCCTATTGATCAGGATTAAAGGCAGTGCAGGGATAAGTGATATAATCGTGGGGATCTGCTACAAGCCACACAACCAGAAAGACCCAGTGGATGAGGCCCTCTATAGATAGATAGGAGAAGCCTTATATTCACAAGTCCTAGTCCTCAAGGAGGACTTCAACCACTAATATCAGTTGGAGAGACAACATGGCAGGGTATAAGGAATCCAGGAGGTTCCTAGAATGCATTGATGATAACTTCCTTCTCCAAGGGATAGAGGAGCCAGCAAGGAGAGGTGCTACGCTGGACCTCGTTCTCACCAACAAGGAGGGATTGGTGAGGAATCTGAAACTCAAAGTCAGCCTTGGTTGCACTGACCATGAAATGGTGGAGTTTGAGATCCTTATGGCAGTGAAGACGATGTACAGCAAGACTACAAGCCTGTATTTCAGGAGAGCAGACTTTGGCCTCTTCAAGGATCTGCTTGGAAGAGTGTATGGGAGAAAGCCCTGGAGGCAAGAAGGGCCCAAGAAAATTGGTTAATGCTCAAGGATATTGAGACAAAGATGACCAGAGAGCTGGAGTGCCTCTCCTGTGAAGAGAGGCTGAGAGAATTGGGGTTGTTCAGCCTGCAGAAGGCTCAGGGGAACACTTTAGAGCAGTCTTCCAGTACCTTAGGGGGCCTACAAGAAACCTGGACAGGGCCTTTTTACAAGGACATGTTGTGATAGGACAAGGGCTTATGGCTTTAAACAGGAAGAGGGTAGGTTTAGATATTAGGAAGAATTTCTTCACTAATGGGAATTGTGAGACACTGGAACAGGTTTCCCAGAGAAACTGTGGATGCCCCATCTCTGGTAGTGTTCAAGGCCAGGCTGGATGGGACTTTGAGCAACCTGGTCTAGTGGAAGGTGTCCCTGTTCACAGCACGGGGGGTTTGGAAGGAGATGGTCTTTTAGGTCCCTTCCAATTCAAACCATTCCATGATTCTATGCTGTCCCCCTGCAGCCCATGAAGGGCCATGGTGGAGCAGATAACCATGGAAGACGCAGCGTCAGAGTAGGTGGATGTGCCTGAAGGAGGCTGTGACCCTGTGGGTCACTGGAGCAGGCTTCTGGCAGGACCAGTGGTCCCATGGAGAGAGGAGCCCACACTGAAGCAGGTTTGATAGCAGGACTTGTGACCCTGTGGGGGACCCACACTGGAGCAGTTCGTGAAGGACACACACTGGAGGAATTTTTGAGATCTGTCTCCCGTGGGAGGAACTCCACTCTGGAGCAGGGAAAGAGTGTGAGGAGTCCTTTTGAGGATGAAGGAGCCACAGAGATAACGTGTGATGAACTGACCACAGTCCCCACTCCCCACCCCCCTTCACCACTGAGGGGAAGCAGGGAGAGAATCTGGGAGTGAAACTGAGCCCAGGAAGAAGGAAGGGGTGGGCGGAAGGTATTTTACGATTTGGTTTTATTTCTCATTATGCTACTCGGATTTGATTGGTAATAAACTATAATAATTTCCTCAAGTTAAATCTGTTTTGCCCATGATGGTAACTGGTGAGTGAACTCTCCCTGCCCTTATCTCAATTCATGAGCCTTTTATTATATTTTCTCTCTGCTGCCCACTAAAGAGGGCAATGATAGAGCAGCTTTGGTGAATGCCTGGTGTCTAGCCAGGGCGAACCCACCACAGGCTTTATTTTAATACCATGTGAAAACAAAAAGTTGTCTGTTGCCTAGGGGATGTTTCATATAATAATAACTGAGAAACACCTGGAAAAAGAAGAAAAAAATCCCTGTAATTCAAGGAAGTACTTAAATTTAATTGCCTAATTTTAAATACGTGCTGAACTGTCATTTATTTTAATGAAACTTCAGCTTTATGCATAAGGCTATTGAAGACATTTTCTGCTGCCAAATGAAAGGTTATTCCTATGAAGAGTTAATATTTGTTTACTCTGAATATCCTTGCTTTCCTTTGCTTTTCTTCTCTTTGTTAATTTGTTTGTATTTTCAAGTGGTTTTTATATCCTCAATTTACCTAATAAGCTTTGAAAATCGTCTTCTAAAAAATAAGAAGAAAAGAAATTGGATTTTTTTTTTTCAGATAGAATTGTTTTTGCTTTAAAATATTCTGGTAAATAGTCTCTGGGAAATATGCTATTGCATGCAATGCTGAAGTGTTCTATGGTATAATAATTAAAACATCAGATGCAATATATAATTGTATAATTGATATATACATGAAAAATATTCTTACTCAATGCTTTTTTTTTTTCCTCAATGCTTTTGCCTATTATGTTGGTTAATTTCCGAAAGAAAAACCAGTCCTTCCAAACATATGCACTTATTGCATACACATTTTCCTGCTCTTTATAAGTGCTTGGGAGAAGTGGATGTGCCGACTGCAAGGTGATTTCTGTGAAATCTACAAAATCTGGATGAAAGGACTTCAGAATTGTTGAAAAAAAAAATAAATATGCTGGAGGCAGTCTAAGCTTTTACCTAAGCTAAACACAAGTCACACACAGACAGGAGTAGAACAGCTCTGTTCTAGCTTACAACATGCTTTTTTTAGATGGCCCCTGGAAAGAAGGGAGGGAAGGCAACAATACTAAGGGAGCAAGTGAATGCTGTTTGTTCTATGATACCCATGTAATTGAATCCAGCCACACAATTAATTTTACATATTAAGAAATTTGTCTGATTCTTCAAGTCCTGTGGGAATTTTGCCACTCACTTCAACAGGAAAAGAACAGGAAAGAGTTAACAGGATTATTTCCCTGTAAATTAAATTAAACTTGTGTGTGCAGGATCAGACATACAAGTAAAAACACACAGATAGGTATTATCTGCATAATGTACAGATATTTCATCATTTTCCCTAATATTCTGGCTCATAATCACAGAATCCTTTGCAAATATTATTTGGTCCCTATGATATTCCTTTAGGGAATGAAAAGGAGTTTTCTCTGCTTACAAAACATTTTTTTTTTGGTAAAAGCGAAGCTGTACCAATGAATGATTGAATTTTACATAAAGGTTTGAACATTTATTTTATTATATACTATGCATTAGAAGTTTTAAACATGAAGAAAATCTACACGTGGCTAGTAAAAAGAATGTTTTATATATGATGAAACTGATGAAATTCAGAATTCACATGCTGAACTAATCTCATGCAGTTTAGACCCACACACAAAGATTTTTAGAGATGTCAGCTTTATGAGAATGAATTATAAAATGCAGGATAAATAATGTCAGAAGCCTGCCAAGAGCAGCAGACTAAAGAGATGAGAGACTGACTTCCCATTATCAAAATGCACTGACAACAGAGCAGTAACTGTATCCACTATTTCTTGAATACTAAAATATTATTTTAGCATTATTGTTGTGAGTATTTCTTCTTAAAAGCAAGCAAATAAACAAACAAAAAAAAACCACCAAAAAACAAACACACCAAAACCAAGGTCTAGCTGGTTTAGTTTCAGCAGTCATGTACAGTAAATGAAAGCAGCTCTCTCTCCCAGCAATATAGATGACAAACAAGGTCCATGTGCATGCCAAGTTTTTCTGCAGACGTTGTAGCACAAAATAGAGAACGTTTAATCCCTTATAGCACAAAGAGTTGCATTGGCTTGAACTCAGCTATGAGAAACAGAGCAGTTACTGTGTTTTCGCACATAGCCGTTTCATGCATGGCCAGTGAATTACTTCTGAGGCATTCATATTTTGGGAATTTACAAAACTAGAGGGAAGGAAGGGATAGATACCCACAGCAAAACAAGATCCACACACTTTTTTAAATACCTACTGGCACACCGAGAAAAGTCAGAAGTAAGTGCAATTCCTTGAACAAACCATGTACCATTTGACAATAGTTTTTTTAATCCTGGTTATTAAAGAAAAATTCCCAGTGTAAGAAACTTAGGCCAAGGTATTTCAATTCAAATATGTTTTCATAATTATTAAGATGTATCTTTACTACCTGCTATTTTGACCCTTAAGAAAACGTTTTCCAGTCCTTCCACTACAGATCTCCCAAACATACAGTGATGCGTCCATACATAGCAAATCACATGTCCATGATTTGTTCTGTCTACTGCATAAGTGTTGATGTAGGTGAAATATTCCTTTCACCTATGTAGGTGAAATATTCCTTTCACCTACAGGTTTTTTTATAAAGTACTGGGCACACAGAAGTGTTATACTAAGTTGGGGATTAAATAAGTTACTTGGAAAACCACTGAAGCAACTGGAATTCGAATCAAAGTACCTCTGAAGATTTGAGCATGTTAAGTGTGAAACCTTCAAAGTCTGCTTCGCCACCATAAAAAAAATTGTACAAAATAAACTTAAAAGCCTGGGTTCCTTTAATCAAGAACAATGAAGACTAGATACTCAGAAAAAGAAAGTCCAAAAGAGTGTAACACAGACCAGTAACACCTGATCTGAATCAGCATCAGTCATAACACTGCTGAATGTGGTTTTATTATTTCTATTTAATACTTTTGAAATTGCCAAATGAAATCATTTATGTAGATCAGAAAATGTCATATAAGTAACACTGCATAATAGGACAAGGTTAGGAAGCGATGGATTGGGCATCTCAGCTACCCATTGAACTACCTTGTGTGTACTTATGTGGTAAGATCACAGAATCACAAAATTACAGAATCTGCTGAGTTGGAAGGGACTCACAATGATCATCAAAGTCCAGCTCCCAGCCCTGCACAGGAGCCTCCTCAAGAGTCACACCATGTGCCTGAGAGTATCATCCAAATGCTTCTTGAACTCTGTCAGCCTTGGTGCTGTGACCACTTCTCTGGGGATCCTGTTTCAGTGCCCAACCACCCTCTGGGTGAAGAACCTCTTTCTAACATCCAACCTAAACCACCCCTGACACAGCCTCAGGCCATTCCCCCGGGTTCTGTCACTGGTCACCACAGAGGAGAGATCAGTGCCTGCCTCTCCTCTTGCCCTCACAACGAAGTTGCAGACTGCAGTGAGGTCTCCCCTTGGTCTCTGCCTTGTGCTTCAGTGTGTTCCTCACTGTTGGATAAAGAGGGGTTTGGATACATAAATTTTATCTCTATGAAAATTATGATCCAGAAATCTCCTTTTTCACTGATATCTTATTTGGGGAAGAAAACAACTCAGTATTACTAAATATCTTACTTAAAAGTTCCATGGATGCCTAAAAACCCACTCTGAACATGTCTTTTGTTTCAGTATGATGGTGTTGAGACACTGAGAAGGTATCTGACAGTTAGCCTGGACTTGACCTAAACAAGATCAAGGACATCTTTTTTCTCATGCCTTCAGAACATCTAGTAGGCATTCTCAAAATACTCTAGAAGACTAGGTCTCTGCTCTGTCTTAATCTTTTGCGTTCAAAGAAGGGCAATGAAGAAGGTGAAGGGTCTAGAAAATATTTATTTCAAGGAGTGGCAGAGGGAAGTGGGATTGTTTTACCTGGAGAAGAGGATGCTCAGGGGAGACCTCATCGCTCTGTACAACTACCTGAAAGGAGGTTGTAGTGAGGTGAGGTGAGGGTTTGTTCTCTTCTGCCATGTCTCAAATGAAAGGGTGAGAGGAAAGGGCTTAAGCTGAACCAGGAGAGGGTCAGATGAGTTATTAGAAAGAAAAAAAATCACTTAATGAGTGGTTAGACACTGGACTAAGTTGCCTAGGGATGTCGTGTAGTCACCATCTCTGGAAGCGTTCAAAAAGGGGTCTGGATGTGACACTTGCGGATATGGTTTAGGGGTGATTATGGTGGTACTGGTTTGATGGACTAAATAATATTAAAGGTCTCTTCCAATCTAGATGATTCTGTGATTTTTATAAAATGCTATGAGGGTCACAACTTTACTCAAAATACATCAATTTAATGTGATGCTCTGTTCCTCTTTCTGTTCTCAAAAACCTCCCAGAGGAAAAAAAAAAAAAAACAGAAATACTACAATGAAGATTGTAATTATAGTATTCTTCCTTGTTCAGAAATTGTCACTTCTTCTTCAGGGAATTCAGTTGTCTTCTAGATTTACCTAAACAGACTGTGATTCTTGGACATTTTCCAGTCCCCCATTTGTAGTCATTCTATTGTTATCTGGCAAATGGTAAGAGGAGGAAAAAAAAATAAGAAAATAAATATACATTCAGATGGGAGGGAAGATCAAGAATACAAGCACGATCAAGAATAAAATATTCTTGGTTCATGCAGTAATAACCACTGAAATAATTTTTCTTTCTGAGTTATACATCAAACCAAATGATGGATATAAAGTTTTAAGTAGAATTCCCTGCCTTGAGTCTTATAATAGCTGTTGGCCAATACAACTATAGTAAATATGGACAACTGCCTGCAAGCCTCAGAGAAAAAAAAAACAAAGAGAGGTAAATTTAAAGTTTATATTGATTTGAACTTGTAATGAACATAGCAAATACATTCCAGGACATAATATTTACATACAACTGAGACACTGAAATGTGAAACTGCAAGACAAATACCAGAGCCTATATCTCCATTACTTTGCATCTGGTCTGATTTTCTACAACCTTTCAAGCCCTTTTATCACTGCAAAATTATTACAAGAACAATTAGAGGATAGAGCTAAAAATTCATTAGTATCTTACAGATTTATTCATGTCTAAATAATAGCAATGTAGTGGAGAAACATATTAACAATAAATACTTCAGTATGTTATTTATTACAGCACTGATCATTACATATTAGAATGGATACCAAGGGGGTAAAGAAAGTTTGGCCCATTTATTTTTCTGGATTTCTAAATTTTGCAGCATATTGTGAAGCTAATGCTATTTTTCTGCAATCCAGAGGAGAGAATTTAGTGAGTAGATGTCAAAATTACCAAATCTGATGTTTGGCAGAGACATGCATTCCACTTCTATTGAATGGAATGTGGACAAGAATATAGACCTTTACAATGCATATTTGAGAAAGATCAGGCTATTTACAGACTGGTAGGCATATTTTTACTGAATATCTAACCTATAATGTGAGAACTCGTTCATTAGTTCATGCTAGAAAAAAAAATCCTTCAAGAAACCACAAAATTTTTCTTTATTGCAGATTGATAATTGATTAAATATGAAAAAGTTCCAGTAAAAGTATGAAGTCGTTTGTGACATTTAAGCAAAGTATTTTCCATTTTGGACTTCAATATTAAAAAAAAAAACAACAAAAAACAAACAAACTTTGAAGATAATTAGGTTATTGTTGCATGCATTTTGATTAATCATTAGCCAGTTTATTGAAACATGCTTAGGAGATTAAAAACTTTTGAAGTCCAGTTTATTTACAGGCCAAGAACTCCACAGAGATGAGGTCTGATTCTTCATCTCTGTGAATGCTTTTTTGCCATTAATGTCCTTGAAAATAGACATAAATTACTATTGCCATTGGAAATGCAAAATTATGACTTGGTTTTATTTATAGAAACTGTGCTTTTCAAAAGCAACAAGCAGTTGACAATTAGACCCACTGAATCAACTACATATGTAGTTTCCACCATTATTATGTGACAATATTTCTGAAATACTGACATATATAAGGTGCATTTTGTGCTACACGCTGCACAGACAGGAAAGACACTGATTTCAATTTGAGAAGGTTGCAGTCTAAACAGAATGCAGGACACTGCAAGTGCATGCAGACTAGGGAGCACAAGAGTGTGGAGACTAGGGAGCACAAGGAAACAATGAGATGGTGCTAATCACCATAAACTGTGGTGCTCTCAGCTCATCACCTGTCTGACAGGTACCAGGTTTGGAGAAATTGCAGCAAAGGAGTCTCTTAAAAAGGAATCATTCATAGAGCATGTCAAAACCCTTATATAGCTTCCTTCTTTACCAGTCTCATTTACCAGACCTCCCACATATGCTGCGGAAGTACAGTTATTTGTATATTTTACTCAACAGTAATGAGTCTCATATGCATTTATTGTATGTGTGTCCTTTTCCGATGGCTTTGACTCTATGTACATGTATGTTCCTAGTAACAAGCTCCTAGTAACTAATGTTTCACATAGTAAAGGCAAAGTTTCTCAAGTCCGTCAGAAAAAGTAAAACCTAAAAATTAAAGGCTTGTGTCACTTTCATTTTATATATTATTGCACTAGTCTGATTATTTTATATGGAAGGTAGATCAGTACTGAAAAGTGGCATAAAACCTAACATCTTATTAGAAAAAAAATAGCAGCTTACAATAATACAAAACACCTCTTGGAGATTATTCCCTTATACCTAGTAAGATATGTAAGACAACATGGTTAGTATTTTACATTTACTCACAGAAAAGAAGAGGATTTATCATGAATCAGTGTTAACAGAGCCATCCTGGAATCAGGAGACATGGCTTCAGCTTGCTGCTTGACCAAAGACTTCTGTAACTTTGGGAAGTCACTTGGGACATTCTAAAAATTCTTTAAGATTTTTAAAAGGTATTTTCCAGATAGGCCACAGCACGACTTTGAAAAATGTAGTACCTAATACCTATTGAAATAATGGGTCTTAGACATTTAGGCTTCTGTCAGTTCCGCTAGGAACCTTCCTGGATCATTAGGTACCTAAATACCCTGAAAAAATCTGGCCCATAACTGACTTGCAGAAAGATTTTCTATCTGCAAGCAAGGTAATAGGTAATAGCGTTCCCTCATGACATTGGTATAAGGAAACATGCATTAAAGATTATAGCACTGCTAGATATTAAAGCATGGGATGGTATATCAATAGGTAAGACAGATCATTAAGAGATGTCATTGCAGAATATTAATGGTGCAGTCACATCTGGAAAACTGCATACCTCGTGCCCAGCCTGTCCCAGAGATGACACTGCAGAATTAAAGGTGGTTTAAAGACTGCGACAAAAAGGATTAACTGCATTGAAAAAAAGATTTGAATGGAACTTGAAAAGACTTGAGAGAATCTCAGTGACTGAAAAACCAAAAAAGCAACCAAACTTGCAACCAAGATCTTATGTTAAATGATCTGGTCTGCTCACTGTTCTAGATCCCCGTGCTTTCTATCAATTTACTTGAATTCACACATTAGTCTAACATGTTTTAGCTCTATTTGTTTTGCTTTTCTCCTTTTTTTCTGATGCATTATCTGTCAGATACTTTGTAGTAATAAAGGTATTTTATAATAAAAGTCAATATCTGTATGTGTTTAATTTCAGAATATATATTTTTCTCTGTTTCTTTTTTTTTTTTTTTTTTTAGTTAGTCCTGAGTTGGCTAGCCTCTTTTCTCTATAGCTACTGAATAGATCAAAGGAACACTTCAAATGTCCATTGAAATACATGTGAATTTAATGTATGGTACTGCTAATGACTGAAGATTTTGCATGGACTTAATGTACTGATGAAGTACCAACCGTCAATAAATTCTGTGATAGAAGATAATCCAAAGTTCTGCAACGCATGATAGAGTTAAAAAAGTCATAAATACTCTCACAACATGACAGACTATGTCTAATTTATCTGTTCTGGATCAGCTGTCTTTAGAATTTGTTCTGGAAACATTTTTCCTCTCCTTTTTCCTCCCTAACAGTTCTGCTTCACATATACTGCATTTCTATTTTACTATCACTTCGTATTATCTTAGTGGACTTATGGACCAGGATTTTCCACAACAGCATCTTTGTTGCACTGTTGTATTTGAAAGTAAGCCTGTTATCCCAAAATAGAGAAGCCCACTCTTGGCATGTGAGTAAAGCAATTCAATTAGAAATGGGTAAGTTAAGGCAACTATTATTAGGAAGGGGAGTGAGTCTAACAAATAATCCCTATTTCTAATAAATCACTATGAAAGAGGTAATACTATGAAGAGAGACCACTGAGAAAACTGAACCCAAGTCTTAATTACCACAAAACATTTTACATCCCACTAATAGAATATGTATGTGACAGTCAATGTATTGACTGCAAAAACAAGACCAATTAAAATCCTCATAGTCAGCTTGGAAGTTTTTGAAACATACTTCAACATCCGCTAACTAGAGAGGACTATCACATTTTTTATGTCTAAGCAGCATTATCAAAATCCTTTAAGAAAAAGTTAACTGTCAGAGACTATTAGAAAACTAGTATTCTGTGAAGGATAATTTTTCTTTACTAACATCTCAAAACAGTGACAGTATTTACTAGGTGACACCACATGAAGTGCAGCTTTTAAATATGCTGCTCCTTATCAGTGGTAGAGAGAACTGAGAATTGAATTTTGGAATAAAAGTAAACAAATCACTGGGCAGATCATCTGCCTGGGTGTCACCTTCTCCCCTACACTCCTATTTTCCTTTCCATGACTTCAAACATAGAACATTTGAGGCTTATTTTGAATGTCAGACCATGATTATATTACCATATATTGTAATTTCTTTTTAGCAATGAAAAAGAAATATTTCTGTGTGTTACAGTTTTAAGCAATTAGTGCTGGATTTACATATGTCACTACTCACATCTGTGATGTCTGTTTTGCTATGGACCTGAAAGCCTGTGAACTCAGTAATGGGCCCAATGAACTGTGCAATGCTGAAGTATAGTGATGTTTGGTTCAGTATTTGTGAAAAGAACTACACGTAATCCAGAAAAAAAGTGGTAGGTATGGCACTCTTTGAGACACTACGTTTTAGACAATTGTCAGGGAACTTTTATTTAATTATTTTAAATAGCTAAATTTTATTTATTTAATTATTTTTTAATTACTTAATTAATTTATTTTTTTAATAATTTATTTTATTTTATTATATTTTCCCCTTATTGAAATAGCAAATGATAATTTAAACTGATTGATATGCTAATTTCTTTAATGACTCACTAAAGTTTTTACCTAGTGTATAATATGTGAGGCAAATAACAGCTTCATTAGATAACTCTTTCCTTTTGTTCTATACGTATTTTAAGTATAGATATGAAACAATGGATAGAATTCTGCTTCAAAGAGCATTTTAACTTTTTCTCACTGCTAACATAGTAAGGTTCTGGCACTTCCCTTCATAAAGACTAATAACACCAGTTGCCTGAGATACTAAGAAATGTCATAATGACATATGTCCCTATTTTCAAAAGCTGCAATGAAAATGTCCTTTTAGGATGAACATTTTCTCTATGAGATGTATAATATTATGTACTGCATGAAAACCAGATCACCATCTAAAGGAGGTTGCTCAAGATAAGGCAGAACTAAGGTAGAACTGAAATCTGGTAATTCTGCTGTAAACTTCCTTAGAAAGTCTATTGCCAGCTGGAGAGAAAAAATAAAAATAATTTTTAAAATTTACAATAAATCTACTTTTAACGACTTTGCATTGAGATCTACAGATGGCTCCCTGAAGCTGCAACTCCCCATTACATCTCAATACACTTGCAGTTCAGACATTTTCACTAACCAAGGCACCTGTAACTGTACATAGATTAACTTCCTTTCATTATGTTCCTCTTAGAAAAATCACCTCCCACTCCCTTATCATTCACATGTCCCTCAACGTACAAATATTTTCATACAATACAATAACTGGCATTAGCCACAGATATCCGTGAACACACTAGGGTAAGGAAGCTGGCTGCTAAAGAAACTGGCCTTCATTATGACTGCATTTTCTTGTTCTTGTCTATTGGAGGAGAAAGTATAGGGGCTATTGCCAAAAGCGTTATTAGTCTGAGAAATTTTCTGTAAGTTTTAGGCAAAGTAACAATGATAGGACTACTAAAGCCATCCTCAAACATTTCCTATGCAGTGAGAAAGCAAAGAGTTTATTTTTTACTGAAATTTTGTATCACTCTTGGCTTTTCTGACTAGCTTGGTATAAACTGGTGAAACTTAATTGTGAATTACTGCTGATGTTCTTACCACGGTGTAATTTAGCTCTTATATCCAGGGAGGGAATAAAGGTAGAAAAAAAAAAATCTGTTATGTTATGCAACAAAACACTAATAGGAGAATACAGATAGAATGGGCAAACTTCATACAGGCAGAAGAAAACATCCTAGGAAAACGAGAAGCATAAAGAAGATAATTTGAAAATAATATGATGCTTGTATGCAAATAAGATACTGATGATCTTCCTTTTCTTACACTATATTCAGCTAATTTGCCATGAGGCAATGTAGAAAGTGATAACAGTGAGCTAGTATAGTAGAAAACCTCTGAATTTTCAAAGGAGACATTCAATCATTTAAGGCTCACAATATAATGTAGTGTGAAATTGTTATAATATGGTGGGAAGCGGCCTACTTAGCACAGAGGATGCTCCACTCTGCATGGCTGCTTTCTGCTCTGCGCAGGCGCACCCAAGCTCCCCGCAGGTCCACGTGCTCTGTACAGGTGAGCAACTAGGCTAGTTCCTGACAGACAAACCTCCCTGCTGAAGAGACAAAACAAGAGGAAGATACCTAAAAGAATTGTATGGCTTGCTATTTATTATGGAAGTAATAACTTTTAATCCAAAGGACCACAAAGGGTATAACAAACTGAAATTCATGCTGTCTCTATGGAGCCGCATCTCTGGAGTCGGGCCAGAACATGTTACTCCAAATGCTCACACAAGGATTATTTGGCTCTTTTTTCCTTTTTTCTCACTCCCAACAGGGAAAGTCATCCATTGTTTGCAAAAGCTCATAATTATGCTGAGGCAAAAAGAACCCTTAGATCTCTTCTCAAATATGAAGAGACCAACCAACCAACCAACCAAAAACCTACCATAAAGTTTATAATGCAAACAGTAAAAAAAATTGATTTTAGTGATGTTGCCTAAGCAGTTTCGATACACAGGTGTTCGAATTGCCTTGGGGAGAAGAATATTTCAAAGGCAAAACTAAGATTCTTAATTTAGTTCCGCAACCTACAGTGCATTTTTCTCAAAGTGCAGAAACAAGCAACAATTACTTTTTCCTACTATTTTTGCGAGTAGAGAACTTATTTTCTCAAATTTGTATGTCTTTGAAATCTGTAGAATAAGAGGCACTTGGGGAATCCTCCCTTTTTTCTTTCATTTTCTGAAACTCAACCTTTTTTTTTTCTTTTTTAGGAACTGATAGAAATAAATAAGTTTTTAAAAATATGCTATTACAGTAGATTGAGTTCACAACCATGAGTAAGTGCAAGAGGAAACAGACATGCTCGTATGTCTATTCTTTAATTGTGTAACAGCAATTCAAGAACCTGCTGCCCCTCAGCTGAAATGTGCTGATTGAGCAAGTAAATTATTTCAGCACTTATAACTGTGTAAGTTTCTCTGTACTGTGGTATTCCCTGAATTGCAAGAATGCACATGGAGAAAAGTTGCAGAAGTTGACACAGATAGTCAGCAAGCACAGAAGGATGAGACACTGAGCAGACCTATGGATCTAAATGGCCATGTTGATACAGTTGCTTGGCTGTGATTTTAATTTTTTGTATATTTAAGCATTTTAAATAAGATTATTTGCTCCACTAGGCAGCAGGAAAATGTTTGATTTCAGATGCAAAACATAACATATTAATGAGCTCAAACTCAGAAATAAGCCATAAATAAATGCAAAATGAAATGTAATGCAGTTATGAAAGTGGGATAACTCTCAGAGAAAAAAAAGTATCTCTTTAATGTATGAAAGAACTCCTATTCTGGCAATTTTGAAAATATTGCACTGTCTCATTCCCAACTTGTACAGTAACAGACTCATAGCCCCAATACTGAAACATCAGTAAAATGTGTGCTTAAATCTCGTTGAAGCTGGCAGAAATGATGCATTATCTGAGAGTCTATTTGAAGAGCGTTGTGTTTTTTTCGTCCTAGTGAAAAATCTAATTCCCAGAAACTTAGTTTCACAGAATCACAGAATCAACCAGGTTGGAAAAGACCTCTGAAATCATCAAGTCCCACCCGTGACCCAACACCAACCTGTCAACAAGACTATGGCACTAAGTGCCACATCCAGTCTCTTCTGAAATACCTCCAGGGACACTGAATCCACCACCTCCCTGGGCAGCCCATTTCAACGCCTAATTACTCTCTCTGTAAAGAATTTCTTTCTAATGTTTAACCTAAACCTCCCCTGGCACAGCTTAAGACTGTGCTGTCTTCTACTGCTGGTTGCCTGGGAGAAGAGACCAACCCCCATCTCGTTCCAACCTCCCCTCAGATAGTTGTAGAGAGCAATAAGTCTCCCCTGAGCCTCCTCTTCTCCAGGATAAACAGCTCCAGTCCCTCAACTGCTCCTCATAGGACTTGTGCTCTAGTCCCTTCACCAGCCTTCAATACAGTTTGATCTTGAAGATTAGTTATTTTGTGCTGTCTGCATGGATCTGGACTCATTCAGCTTCTCAGAACAGTTATAAAACAAACCATTTATTACTGTTTCTTAATGTGCAGATATGAGAAGATATTACTTGCTCTTTTTCACTTTGCTATTTATGTAACTGAAAAAAATATTGCAATACTAACCCTTGAAAGAGCATATAAATAGATTTTTATGAATAATTATTCATTATCTCCATCTGTTTAAAGTAATTAAAGCAGATGATATTCGACCCACTAACTTCAAGATTTTATTTTTTGTTTTTCTCTAGCAAAGGACAGTAGCAATTCCCTTGAAGCCAATTTCTTACAGAACTGTAAAGAACTGAAGACTTCAAAGTGCATTTTGAACTGCAATATATATACTGACTTTTTTTGGCAATGCAGTGGTAAACTGCATACCAAAGTACCTGAGGTTTTACTAACCCACAGATAACAAAGCTGTTTAACAGAGAAATTATCTTATTCTGTTTTTCTCCTGATCATTATCTTCAAGAATGCTGTTATTTGGTTTGGAACTGTGCATATCGTATTTCACTCATATTTATTAATTTTGTATTCACACCATAAACTAAGCTCATGAAAATTCTATACTGAGGAGACTCCAAAGCAGCAGTTAATGCAGTTTTTGGCAACAGTAAGCCATAGTGATAAGCAGGCCAAAAAGTTTCTGTAACACCAGAGAAATACATGTCCTCAATCTTCAAGATCGCAATCAAGTCAAACATCTGCACTGTAATATCTGTTTTCTTAGAATCAGATTTAAATGGTTTCTCAAAGGGCTATAAACAACCTCTGCTTCCATTCAGTCCAGATATGTATCAACCCTGTGAATACCTAATTTTCACATAATATTATGTAAAATGATCTTGCTTTTTTAAGCAGATTGGACTGAGCTTAGATGTAGCTTAAGTAGATATGAGTGCGTATGATGTTTTTGTTTTGAACTAAAATAATGCCAAACAATACCCGGATTGTCATAGAATTATGATTTTGCGTAACTATGTTGTACTGTTCTCTGTAAAACACACAAAAATAAAAGTTTTCCTGTGAGCATGTACAGAGTTTGCAAAATACAAGGTAGAACAATCATGAGCAAAACTGTCAACACTGCTGTCTTTTTTCATGGAGAGCAAATATCTTCTGGATTGATAGAGGATATTCTGTAGGAGGTAAATAAGACTGGAAGAAGCAGTACAGGAGAGGGTTTCTTCTAGTTTAACATAGCTGTGGCAACAGGCTCAGAGAAAAGATGGAGATAGTGAATGTTAGAGCATTTTTTGAGGAGTCTCTGTGCTTCCTATCTTCTTTTATTTTGCTGAACATTGCCACTTGCCATGGGGCAGACAGGGAGAAGCAAACACCACTTGTGATGGATTGACGCACTGAAGATCGACAAATTATCCTTAAACCAGTCTAACAATTACAAGTGTTCAAAACATGTTGAGCAATTGTGATTAATATTAAATTTCCTTCTCTCCTCTCCTCTTCTCTGCTCCCCTCTCCTTTCTCTTCCCTTCCCACATTGAAACAAACAACTGAACTAGTACGTACTTACAAGAAATGTCTTATTCAACTATATCTGAACTGTTTCGTTTTCATCCATTTATTGCAAAACAGGGACTTGACTTCATGACTGGTCCAACTGACCTATTTTTTCCCTTTGATTTTTTTCGTATCTGAAGAAGTTCAAAGCTTTGCACAGCTTTGCACTTTTCTATATTCTCCTGTGTACTACAGTTGTGTGTATTTATCCTTCATCTTGAATAAGAAGTCTTTATTTTAATCTTCAGCATCTTGTAACTTTTCCAAAACTTTCTATGTAGATTTCTCCAGGCTCATATTCCTCATCTTGGAAGAAAATACTGTATTGTTTATCTAAATTTTTTCTATGAACTCTTAATTAAATTGCAGCAGTCTTATAAAGGGGGTAGTTTCCTCCTGGTTTTCTAGAGTGCTAAGGAGCTCTTCCTACACAGCAAGCACCACCAATGCCGCTGTGTAATTTATCACTGAGCATTGGGTAGTCAACACACCTTCTAAAACAGTCACTTTCCACTAGCATTTAGAAGCAGCTGCCTTTTAGATTAAACAGATCTATTATTTAATAATTCTCAGAAATGCCCCTCGGAAGATTAGAAAAGGAAGTCTAGGAGGTTATTTAACACACTCTGCTTAGAGAATTCAGACAGCAGACTGTAATTATTCAAATTGGAATTCAGCCAGAAGATGAAGGCTAATAACAATCTTCTGTGAAAAATACCATGCAATCTTCCAGGACAAGATATGCCAGAAACATTTTCTCTGAAACACGGCAACTACAAGAGCTCAGTGTCTTTAACATTTTGCTTGGAATAGTAGTTTAGTTCAAATTCTAGAAAGTGCTTCCAACAGAAACAGGACCATTTCCTGCAACTCCAGAAATACATTTTTTAAGTGTGCTGCAAAAGTAGTACCTCAAAAGTAATATGAAAAGCGTTCTGATTTAGAAAATATTCATGGTTCTTCTGCGTAACAAAGACGGCAAATATATGGGCTGCCCTCTCCTCCAGTGGTTTTGGGTCTTTAGTTAAAACTGCCATACAGAAAAAGGGAATTCTGGGTACAGATCCATTAATCAGAAAAACTAATCTTTTTAAGTTTAGTCACTGTCAACATACAAAAATCTTTTGTACAAGACTCCCCACCAAAGGCTATTAAAAACAATTTACCACAGGACAGATGAAAGTTCCTTTTATGAGCTTAAAGATGGTCAAAATACAAGACACAGAGTAGGGCTTAATGATCACTTGCTTAGATGATGAATCAAGAGTGAGGTTGCCCCAGGATTAGGGATGGGATCAGTCTTCCTTCCCATCTGGAAGGAAATTCTCAACAGAGGATCCTCAACAAAGTAAAGAGTATGCAGTGAAATTTCCAAGACTGGAGATGTTGTTAAAGATCCTTGATGATGCATCAATGTTGAGGAACTCCAGAATGTCCTCACAAACTGGATGAGTGTGCAAATGCATAAGCAGATGAGTTTTAGAGATTAATATGCATATAGGAAATTATAACTAAATGATACCTCCATGATGCTGAAGTTGGAACTCAGAATTTTGACCTCAGACACATCACTGAAATTTCTCTGAAATTACTGACTTTGTGTTCCATGGCACTTCCACAATCAGAAAGAGTAAGACAAAAAGAGTAAGACGAAGTGAAACTCATCCCCTACAGAAAACACTGGTGTACCTGTATCTTCAGCACTGCCTGGAATTCTAATCGCCATGTGTCAAGAAAGGCAGAGTGATATTAAAGAAGATACAGAGATGGGCAAATAACTGATCTTGGAACTAAAGTAGTTTTTTTACAAGCAAAAATTAAAATTCCAGGTCTCTTTCTGGAGAAGGTGGCAGTTTGGAAAGAAGGTATCAGGGCGGTATATTTCTCATTTTCAGTCCGGATATTTCTTTGAGCTTTGTCACTCCTTGCTGTGGGAACCTTGGAGAAATAGATTGCATTCTCACAGCAAACCACAAAGGCAAAAAATGCTAGAGGCTATTCTGTTTCCTTGAAGGGTTACTGTCATGTGTGAAAGCTGTTCTATAGGCACAGCTGTGTGCCCTGGCTAGTGCACAGAGATTATGTGGAGATGGAGTAAGGCTGGTATGTCTGAATCATCCATCCTAAGCAATCTCTGCAGAACAAATACTCTCTAGCTTTTCAGGTGGTTATAGCCTGGACACACTGGGGAAGATTTTCAGAGTCGGGGGAGGGGGAATTAAAAAGACATTGAGAAAAAGCTCTTCCAGACAATCTTAAAGACTGTGATCAAAAGTTGGCAGATAATGGAGTTTCTATATTAAGGATTTTGTAAATTAGAGTCCAGAGAATTACTTTTTATTATTACTCCCCTTAATTTTCTGGAGAAGTTTTCTAAACATATCATCCTGTATTTCCTCCTCCCTTCAGTGCAGAAGATTTTAGCACAGGGGGACAGTATTAAGGCAGTGAAATGACAATGTCTGTATTTTTTGTTGGTTGGGATTTTTTTGCCGTGCCAAGTCAATGACAAATTTCTTCTATGATAATGCCTCATTGCCATATTAGAAATGGTTGATTGTATCTGTTTAGTCATACTTTAAAAGAAAGGTGACTCAAAAAGATTGAAAAATGGAAGTTAAGTTAAACTTTTAAGCATCACTGGCTGCTTTTACAGTTCCACAGAGGATACTACATCTTTCTTCAAATAATTTTTTTTGTCACTGCTGCCTCCATAAGTGGATGTCTGGAAGAAAATATAGCATTGCTACAGTTTAGCATTTTCAACATAAAGTTCCTTTTTTCTTCCTTTCCAGAATTTATATATTTAACTCCATTGTGAAAGATTAGACAGATAAAGAAGCTTTCAGCAGAATTACAATACAGGTAATTACGGGTCTGTCAGCATTTCCATTATGAACTCCATTTAGTATTAAGGGCTTAGCATTTTTCCATCATTTCAGAAAATGTCAAGCTGAAAGCTGGCATGCAGATTAGCAGCCTGGATGCAAATTTGTTTACACAAAATATTTAAATCTGCTCAGCTGTTTTTGATTTAGAGATCAGCCAGAAACTTTAAACTCTCAGGGTTTCTCATGTGTTTGTGCCAAATTTTAGACCAAATAACAGTTAGAAAAATGTGATTGGTTACCTGTTGACGCATTTTCTTCTAAAATTTTGATATTATTTAAGCTTTAAAATGGATTTTAGATTTTCGGTTCATCTTGCAACTCTAGTCTTTATCCTTGCCATCTTTGTAAATGAATGATGATTTAGAATAGGATTTGAAACTATAATAAAACATGATAGCAATCCTAAAGTCTGAAACACTCACCTTCATAATACAGTGAACAGAAAAGGACCAAAGCCTGTAAGGTTTTTGAGAGTGTCAGTAACTTAGCCACCTAGATCTAATACTATTTTAGGGTACTGGCAAAAAGATGGAGTTCAACTGTTACAGTTCTTCAATTCCATCAATTTAGTCCTATGAATGGTTTAAACAGTTTTGGATATTTTGCTTTTTTTATCAATCTGCTCTGTTCTGCTAAAAGTCAATGACAAATCTTCTTTTCAGTTCAGTGGGGACAAGCTCTAAAATAATCTACTGGTAAATATTTCAATAAGGTTATAATTGAACGGATGATCACTCTTATTCAAAAATACACTTCTCACTTGAGAAGTAAGAAGCTTTGAGTGGGAAGACTTACAGCCACCAAGCAGCATGAAATAGAAACACTGTTAGAAACATTAATTGAGCCATCAATAGAAATGAGATTGAAAAATAGTATTGTCAGGTAGGGGAAAAAAACACACTGAGACATTAAAGTAGTTAATAGGCATATTTAAAATAGTGATAAAGAGATGGGAAAACAAACAAAAAAAAAAGCTACAACTTCTAAAAAAATGCACAATCATCCAAGTGGCCCAAAGAATATGAACCTTGCCCAAAGCAATCTGTGAAATGAAAGCACCAAAAAAAGAAGTATGGCACAAAAGACATGGTGCAAGTAACTTTGTGCACATGAAGCATGAAGGAAGAAGATGAAACAATTGATCAACTAAGTTTGGCCAGAGGATGATTACCTACAGAACACTCTGTACTGGCTTAATAACGCAAAAAAATAAAACTTGTAAGAATGAAGAAAACATTCTTCAGAAAATACCGCAGCATTAAAGTACACTCATGTATTCAGAAGTGATGATTCAATGCTCATTGTATTGATTTCAAAATAAATGATCCATTTTCCTTACAGTTACCTCAAATTTACCCTAAATTCTAGCAGGTAATTCATGTTTTCTTAATAATTACAAAAGTTCTGCTGAGCAGATTCTCTCCTTAGCTGGTATCTGTGACACACACTGATTCTTAGATTAGACGTTTGTGTTAACTCAGCTGTCAATGGATTTCAAAGAGATGACGAGTACAGGAGGCCCCAAAGGGAGCAATTTGGAACAGAACCTTTCACAAGTCAGATACACAGCAAACTCCCCTAATTTCACTGAAATGCTCAAAGTCAATTGGAACAAGCGAGTAACAGTATCCCTACAAATCTAGGCCTGTTTTACCATATGTGATTTTTATTTCCTTTTTCTATTTATTTTTTTTTATTAATCTACAATATCATGTAGAATCCAGAGCCCTAACTAGTCTGTTATGGTCATACCATGATGATGATATTGGTGAAGGATACAGGAGTTACATTAGATCTGTAAAATTTCCCTTACTATGTCACATGGACAGTTTAACTGTATACTCTGGAGCTTGAAAAACCAAGAAGATATATTGTGCATTTCCAAAATATACCAAGTATCCAAATTTTAAATATCTGAGTCTATAGTGTTTATTTATACACAAATAAGGATGTTATCTTTCCATTGCTATTAGGTTTTGAACTTTTTTAATCACCTGTTTTGAAGTTTTTTTGTTTGGGGTGAATGGGCATTATTTTGGTTATGAAAAAATAATCACGTAGAAAGGCACAGTATACTGAAGAATGAAAAGGAATATAACTGAAATACCACTCTTCCAATCTTGATTTGGTGCAGATGATATAAAATCCAAAGAACTCTCTGAAAAGTTAGTAAGTAATCTATGACTGTAAAGCTGGGAGGATATTTCATTTCCTAGCATATTACACTCAAATACTTTGGGCCAAAAAAAAGGACTTTACAAATGACATGGAAACTGAAGAGAACTTTCTATATTTTACTGCAGGCTTTATGTTTTTGGGACTTCTCCAGCCGTACTTGTGGAGTGGGAAGAGAATTTGGGAAGGGAGCCCAGAAGTGCAGAGGAGGCTGGATAAATTGGGAAAAATTACAGGAGCTAGATGATGAGCTAGAATTTGAGTGTAGTAAAAATATATAGATAGAGCTTAGAAGAATGGTGTTTTTTCATGGGTAGCTTAATTTAAAACTAGCTGAAAATAGTGTAGAAACTCATACAAATTTCAATGGCCTGCAACTGTAGTACTAGAGATTTAGTTATTTTGAAAGCATATCCTTAGGAAAATTGTGGAGGTAGGCATGCAGGAGTCAGCAACACCACTGAACTTGTATATTAAACACTGATTCTGTTGCACATTGCTATTTCAGATAAACAGCTTTGAAAAGCATATGTTTGCCAGGATGTTTTCAAAAATGACTGTGTCTTATATGGTTAATTGGTGCAACTTTCCACTGCTGACAATGAAATATATCCAATAAAATATATCCCAACTATTTTTCAGGTGAAAATTATTATCCTTTTGTGAGAAGACATTGGAGGTTCTGCTCACACCATATCCTCTATAAAAAACACAGAAATGCTATTGCTTGTCTAGTGTCTCGACTATTTTTCTTTCCACTGAAATGGGTTGAAAATTAGACTTTCACAAGGATGCTTAAGTAATTGGGAAGAAAATTAGGCCACTGAAGAACTATAGTAACATTCAGATTCTTAAAATATATCTGTAATTGCTATAAGGAGAATATGTTTGCATTTAGGATATATGAAACAAAATGTATGAAAACCTCTAAAGAAATATTCTCCCAAATGTCAGAGGTATTTTATTTTCCTGGGAAGGAGTTGACAAGACTGAAATAAAGGGTAAAGAGGTGATATTACCAAAGTCTCTAAAGCTAATAAATATGACAATCATGTGAGGGATATTCCAAAAGAGCTTGAAGAAAGGGGCAGCTATTGAGAAGAATTATGAAATAAAGTGGCAGATATGCTGAATAGTAATGTGGAAACGAATAGGTAATGATGTTCTCATTTGTTTTTAAGTTGAAGGTGACACCAAGAAACTGAGGGCTGAATAGTCAGTTCTCTTTCTGTTGTGAGGACATCTTTTAAGCCCTTCAAATGTAAAGTGTTGATTTTTTTTTTCTCAGTTCCAGGACCCTTTACTGAAGGGTAGAATTGAAGAGGAAATCTTTTAGCAGTTTCATGTGAAATTATTTAGTAAATAACGGGAACGCTCTAAAGGTTTTAGCCATTTTGTAACAGTTTGAAGAGGGCAGGATTGTTGCCTTAAGCAATGCTAAAACATTCACCTGATAACATACAAATTGTATCATGTTACTTCAGTATATTACACTGATAAAAATTCTCTAATTAGGTGACCACTTTTGTGAGCACTATATTGATGCAAAGATTTTTGAGAAAATATCTTGCCCTTTTATTAAGAATTATGAATTATATGTATTTCTTCTCTTGTGGTCATTAAAACTAGCATGCCATGCATGGCAGTCATCTCATCCCTTGGCAGTGATGAGTTAACACCTGGACTTGATGATCTTAGAGGTCTTTTCCAACATAACCAGTTCTGTGATTCTACGTAACAAGCACTGCTAAAGTCAGTAGAAGTCATATGACTGAAGCACCAGTTACCACCGATGTATTCAAGGGAAATCACACAAGGTGGGCCTAATCATGAATTAAACATAGTTTCCTCTTGATATAACACACAGTTACAGATGCCTGCTACCAGAAGTGCTGGAGCATCTGTTTTCCTGCATGCACCTGGAGATGCAAGAAAAAAACATCTATTACCACAAGCTGATTGACTTGATCATATGAGGTGGCCAAACACCTATTCTTTTTCTCCCTCCACTTTTGTTTAACCAGGTAGGCTTTCCAAAAGTCAGGATCTGAACCCTTGTTTTATACTATATTTTAGTTCCTATGATTTTGATTCAGCATGTTAGATGTATTTAAACTAAGACAATGGCAAAACCAAAGAATGTGCTAGAAAATAAATGCAATAAAATTAATGTGGAAACTTCCCTATTTTGTGCTTTGGTTTTGGTAGCTAATTCAGCATTTTCAAATGTAACTACATATGGGAATATATGATAACCCAACACAAGTAAAACCAACTTGCATTATTATTTAAATTTGAAGCATTCTAAACTGAAATCTCTTTTATCAGTTCCTCCTAGTTCTTCTGCAGCCATTAGCAGACTTCTGCAGATTCCAGAATGTTTTACAAGAAGATGAAAAATTAATACGGAATCTTGAAATCAGGTTATAAAATTGCTGTAATTCAGCCTATGTCCTGACATGAGTATTCTGTGCTAAACTACAGCTGACATTGCATCAACACACTACTATTACACTGAACCCACTGAACTGATCCTCAGAGGTGCTGATGTGACCACCAATAAAACGTGGAAAGAGCATTTTCTGACTGTTTCGAAATACAGAATTTATTTTCCCTTAATCATAAGCAATTTACTTTTGTAATCTTTAAGTTTATAATGTGAGTTTTCCAAATACCACTTCTAATGAAAATTTCTAGTGTACTGTGAAATACATGGCCTCTGTTATAATTAATATTTCTGAGTCAAACAAAATATTTGTACAGAAAACTCTAATTCAAAACTCAGTATGAAAAGAAACAGAGGCAAATCTACTCTCAAAGGTCCTATTCTGGACTCTCCTCTTGCTTTCAATGGGCTCAAACAACAAGCACTTTAGAAGCTCTTTTTTTATCCTGTTTTATAACTTTGATTTAACTTAGGACCAAAGCTGATATACAGAAGCAAAAATGCAACTTTTAGTATAGGCTTTTAGAAGAATAGTTTTAATTAGACTAAGCTTCGGTTCCCAAATAAAACTGCACAGCAATCAAGAAAATAACTATAGTAGACTGTGAAATTTTCATTCAGGGTCAGATTAAATAGTGGAAGAAATGTTTGGTAATTCAATAAGTTCCATCTCAACACTATGTTGAACCAAGAAGAATATCTGTACTTTGTATTTATGTGGCTCAATTTTGCTAAGGACTTCAAACTACACTTGCCAGTATCTGCTCACTGGATTTGAAAATAGTTCTATAAGGAGATAACGACTGCAGAGGGCTCATTTTAACTGCCACTGAAATACAGCTATCTCTGAGATATATGTCAGCCTTTTTAAATGATAAAACCAGTATTAAAATAAACTACAAAATAGCACAGAAATGCTCTTTTTTTTTCTGTATTCAAAAGGTGATTAGAGGTTTTCAACCTATAAATAACAGTTTTACAGAAAATACATTTGGTAAAAAATCCTTAAATCAGTAGAAATAAATATGTCAGTTAATTCTTAATGTGCTAGGATCAGGTTTTAATTGCTGGTTTTAGTTAACTGGTGGGTTTTTGTTTTCATCCAGCTTTCCTCCCTACATTTCCTCCTAGTTATCATTACTATCACTCTTCTTCTATTAATGAAATCAGTTACGTATTATAGTAGAACTTCATTCTGAGATTGAGAATACACAATAAATTAAGAGGTAATGACAATAAATTAAGAGATAATGGATAACTTAGGAAGCCCATAAGTTTCAAGTTGTTACCTGCACCTTTGTAAGCTAACAATGCAGTCTGCTGAATTTCTTCATAACATAACCAAATATACAGACATAATTTCTACATGTGCATATTATATATGCTCGTGTACAGATATATATACATGCAATTCCATGAGAATGAAATCAAACAACTTACATGCATAAAGATATAAAGCTAATAAGGTATGTAAATATGGGAAACAGACAAAATAGAATGCAAGGTCAGAAATAGTGATTCAACATCTGTATAATCAGTAATCACTCAGACATTTCCGCCTCAAGCCTCCAGATTCCTTCAGTTCTATTGCAAAGATAATCTGTGTTATTTACAGGCCTCGGGAGGAGAGAATTCATCATGCCATGAATGCTTCTGTGGCTAAGTTACTTACAGTTATTTTCCTTATGTCTATGACACAATGAAAATATGATACATGACACTAAGATGCATTTTGTGGAATCTAAGGGAAAATGAGAAGTCTGTCCTTCTATGTCTGTCCTGTCTGCATCCCATCTTGTTGTTTAGTGACACAGACCTATGAGAGGACCAGCCCTGGTGGAATTCCTTGTATGCTATTTTCCAATACTTTGGTGCTCACTCTCTTTGAGTAACACTGTTCCTAAATCTATAAACTTGCCCAACTAAGATTTCAGACCCCAAGAAGGACACAATCAACTTCCACCACTTCCTTCTTTGACATTTATAACAGCACTCAGCATTCGTAATGCTGGAATTATGAAGCCATACACAATCTGTGAGAGTAAAACAGTGCAACCATGAATGCAAATCTGCCCAGGAAAGGTAAACAATTGAATGTAAATATGTACAAATGTAAATGGTGTGTCTGTGTGTGTATGTTTATTTTACATAATCTTACTTACAGTCCAATATGATTGTCCATTCCATTTCCCAGAAGAAAAGCTGGATATTGGCAAGGAGATCTTCAACATTTACTACTACTACTACGACTACTACTACTACTACTACTACTACTACTACTACCTTTTTTTTCTTGAAAGAGGCAGGTGAAAACCTGTACATTACATATCATGCACCCTTCTATTTAGGTCCAAGATAATTGCCAAATATTATCTCTTGAATTTTAGATAAAGGCAAGTATTTAATTGAGAAGGAAACATTCATCTGTGAAGTTGTTTTAAAGGCACCTGTCTAAAGCTCGTAAGAGTTCTGGAATTTTGCAGTAAGCCTTAGCACGGAAATTATATAAACAAAATAATGAGGTAAAGCATACGGCCTTGCAATAATTACTTTTATCAGATACCTCTCTGATTTGTTACTTAAATATTGCTTCTTCAAGTATCTCATGCCTTAAGAGCTGTCTTAAAATCGCAGAGGTCTAAGGAAAAAACAACTTAGACCAAAATTTCTGTTCTCTGACTGCTCTTTCCTGGGAAGTTGCTTTGGAGTAACTGCTAAGCTAATTTCCCACAAAGGCTTTGTTCTGTCCTTTCAACCTTAACCATTATGATCAGAAATACAAGCTGACTGATTACGCATCAGCAGGAAGTTGAACCTGAGATGTCACAATCCTACTGAATTAGAATTGAAGTTTCTTATTAGTAGAAAAGGAAAAAAAAACAAACAAATTTTACAGCAGATCATAAAGCCTTTCTTATTCCTACCATTTCAACTTATCAGATTCTGTAGAATTAACATTGTATATATAATTCTGTTTTATAGATGTTTTCCTTTATTTATACTGTCTCTCTCTGTCTCAACATCATAATGATGGAATCACTTGGCCGTGCTTCAGAGGTGCTTATTTGTTCCCCAGGCTCTTACTGGAGCCAGCTGAAATTGTAAATGCTCAATACCTCTGAAAATCAGTGTGTCCAAGACACTTGCTTTTAAAAAGGAAGGGATACAAGGCTATATTATTCTTCATAACATTTTCTCTGAAAAGATGTTACAATCATGCAAATTGACCCATCCCCACAGGATATTTCAAAACCTTTTCCAATTTCTTTGAACAAGTATGTGCTTTGCTTTCTCGTTACTAAATACATGTGCATTCAATGGTTTCAAATCTCCATTTTTTGGGGTTGACCTTCGCAGTACATCAACAACACTGGATATAATAAAACCGATTTTATTACAAGTGTTCACATTATTCAGTGCTTTCAGCCAAATGCAGACTATAAAGAATGAAGGATATATAAGAATGCAACGGTATGGAAGAGAAGGGCATAGGGAAGAGGAAGGCAAAGGGGGAGGGGAAGGGGAAGGGAAAAGGTAAGGAAAAAGGGAAGGAAAAAGGGAAGGGAAATGGAAAGGGCAGCAGAATGAGAGAGAACAGGCAAATAAGTGGAGTATGGGCCAGTTCATGCTTTTTAAAATGTGATGTTTCAAAAACAGCGTCTAGCTTGGGAGACCCAAAGCTGCTGGCTGCTGAGATCCAGGATGTACTAGTCACTCTACTTGCTGTGTTCCTCAAATCTTTTACTAGACTGCTGCTACCAGTCACAGTTGAAAATAAAGGGCACTAAGCTAGACAGGCAATTGATCCTGCTTGACTTGTTGCTCAAAAACACCCACCCCCCACACACAAGCAAGTAAAAAACCGTAGGTACACTACAAGTTCCTGCTATGTTTATTGCACAAGAGTCTTAAAAAAGGAGGGATTTAAAAGCACATCCACAGAATTCTGTAAGTCTCCTGACCTCGTGCTTGCAAATCGAGATGTTGATAACAGAGATGAAGCTACAACCTGTCCCTCTTCAGCCTGCGTGGCTGCCTAGAGCACCCCGCTCCACGTCGAGGAGCGGGCTGGTAGTGCTCAGCGAGCGAGGGGCTATTTCTGTGTGTCAGCAAAGCAAACCAACCAACCTACACCCCCCTAATGCTGCCTCAGACTTGCCAACAGGAGTCACCGAGATGAAGGAAAGCCAAAAGACCGAAGACTGCATTAAGAAGGACTGCTCGGGCGGCTGCGGAGGCCGGTGCCGGGCGCAGGTGGAGGCGCCCGGCGGAGGCTCCTGGCGGGGCGGCCGCCGCTCGGTGCCGGCTCCGCCTTGCCACTGCTGCCTCTCGCAATGAAAATGCGGAGACCGAAGGTGAGGTTCCCCTATGCGGGTCCCTAATGGCATCGGGCAGGGGAGGCAAAAGCGGACCCTGCCGATGCTGCTGGGAGGGGTCTTGTGCCTCTTCACTGCCGCCCTGCAGAAGAGGAGGAGGAGCCGAGCGCCAATCGGGGGCACAGCGGAGCCTTGTCTGAGCCCTGAGAAAGGCGGAGGGAGAGAGGTAACTTTGCCCGCAACCCTGAAGAACTGCGTAGCTTGAAAAAACGGTGAGTTGCGATGCCCGCTCAACACAGCAAGCCCTGTATCATCTGCGGGGCCTTATGGCAAAGAGGCATCGTGGAGGAGGTGAGCGTGTGTGGAAGAGCTGAAAAGGAAGGACGGCGTTGTCCCTTCTCCAGTCAGTGTGTCCCTGCCCCCCTGCATAGGTACATACACACAAACACATGAACAAACATACACAACACACACGCACACACACAAAGATGCAGCAGCAGCATCGACCATCTGGAAATAAGGAAATCTAAACCTGCTGTTACTCCCCGACCGTTCCCGCTTCGGGGACAGAGCCAGCACCTCGCTGCGCCCATCCGTGCCCCACTGAGGAAAGCCATCCGCCAGTAACCTCATACCCATCACCAGTAACACTAAGTCAAATCACTGGGAAGGAAGCGGTGGGGAGGGGCCGGCGGAGCATGAAGGGAGCGGGACTGAGGTGGGAATAGGGGAGAAGGGATACTGCAAAGGTGGCTGAAAGAAACAGGGCACGCTTTGTCCCTGCTAAATATTCCCACATGCCAGGTACCCATCACTGGAAATGGAAATGCTTTCCTTTTTCTCATCACTTCTTCTGTCAATGAGCCATTTAAAATCTCAGTGCTTCATGTCCCTTTCATTTTGAAAGCTGCCCTTGTTCCGCTTGTCACAACTGCAAGAGGGGAACGGAGGAACAACAGCAACGGCAAAGCTTCATTTTAGCCAGGCAGACAAAAGAGCCGACCTTGGTGCTCTCTGTCTTGGAGTGAAAGCTAAACAGAAGAGAGGGAGAAATCTTGCGGTCATTTTGCCTGATTTCCTTTCTGATTTCCTTCCACTAACAGATCGCAAGCATTCTTTTTTTTGGTGGAGGGAGGTGCCAAACCGAAGGGGTGCAGCTATCAGTGATTCCTCTACTAAATCTCAGAAGGCAAAGCTCACTGATGCTGCCTAATTTCCCCCCCCTCACTTATGCACTCCCCTTTCCGTAAGGGAGTTGACAGTGGAGGTTTCCTATCCTTAGTCCTCTAAACTTGTTTTTTTATCTCCCGTGTCTCAGTGGTGCTTCTCATTTCTCCCATGGTGGGGGAGGGAGAAGGGGAAGGAGCTTTGCTGGGTGTCTCACACATCTAAAAGGAGGAGCACAGGATTCATGACCCACTGTAGCTGGCCAGAAATCACTCTGCTTGGCCATTTCTAAGGTCGAGTTGTGGATTCGTTTGTTTGTTTTAATGCCTTCTGTGCCTTCTCTCAATTTTCAATGGTGCCATTCCTTTGCTTTTTTTACTCCATGGATATTCAAGGAAGATTTTACAGCAGATTGTTCCAGGGCATGATGGAATATTGTGTAAGCAGGATTTTCACTGAAGAAAGTACAATTCCTTTTTACTTTAGCTCTTCATATCACCCCTTCCTCAGAGGTTCTGACAATTTCCTTCCCTCCGTCTTCTCTTACTTTCTTCTCCCTTTTCTAATCCCTTCCAAGTATTGTTGCAAGGTTCCAAAGAGGCACGAATTTATAGATAAATGTGAAGGGGATTTTTTTGTTTCTATTAATACATCCCAGGAGTGCTTAATTAATCAGATATGAGCATGGTTTCGTAAGCATCCTAAGATAGTTTGACACTTGTAACACTGGGAGAGCTGTGGATTGAGACTGGAGAAATGGTGACAGGACAATGACAAAAGTAGGAAGGGCCTGAAGGACAGATATCAAGCAAAGCCGTGGAAGTGATCTCGATGACAGGAATGTCAGCAAGAGTTTGGTGTTATGATGTGGTGCTGTAGACCAGTAGAAGTGTTTAAGCAAGAAAGGGTATGGGCTAGAGGTTGTGGAGGTGGGGTGTGGTAAAAAGGCCTTGCTAGTCAATGGTAAAGCAGATGTAGAATCTGGGGAGTCATCTTGCTCCCAACATCGGGAAAATGGGCAGGTATTCATTCATTCTTTGCCTCTGCTTTCTGGGGGCACAAGTGTGTGCTGAGACAAAGGGAATGTGAATCGAAGTAAAATGCTTTCATTCATGGGAGTGGGGAAGAGAACTAAATATAAATGCCCAGAATAGATGCTGTGCTGCAGTGAGTCTAAGCCAGCTCTATGGAGCTTGGCTGCCTAAAGGAACCCACATCCAGTATGTAAAATCTGACCTACTGGCTCTGCAGTTTCTGGGAGTAGCGCCCCGCTCCGAGGGAAGTCTATGGAAACTGCCCTCGTCAGCACCTGGAAAGCTTAGGCCCTGACAATGGGGAGGAAGAAAAAGGGACAGTTTTGCAAAGCCCGTTTTTTTCCTCTTTTTCTTGGGCTCTTTCTGGTGCTTCATCCCAGCTTTTGCCCTCAGTGCCCAGCTTTTTTCCTTTCCCCACCCCCAAGGGCAAGCGAGGCGGCTCTCAACAGGTGCTGGGGAAGCCGCTCTGCTCCCGCGGCCGCGCCAGCCCGTCCCTCGGTCGGATGCTGCCGCCCCGCGACTCTCGCTCACAAAGCAGCCGCCTCGGAGCGGCGCCGGAGCCCCCGCTCGCCCCCGCACCGCGCCCGCGGGGCGCCGCGGAACGCACGGCGCGCCGGGCCGGCCGCCAGCCCCGGGACTGACGAACCCTGGCACCGAGAAGGCGCTAATGGCAGGGGGCCGAACCAGGGAAAAGAAATGCCCCCAAAGCGCCCGGTCTGCGCTCATAGCAAAGCATCTCCAGACCGGGGCAAAGCGCTAGGAGCGGCTCCCTTCAACAGATGCAAACAGAGAGAATGTGCCTGTAATTAAAATGTGCATAAACGTCGCAGGTAAGCCCCCTTCCCCTTGGATACCCCGCGTCAGGATAACGTGGGATGAGGTAAAAAGCCCTCGACACCCCCCTTCCCGTGAAACGCGAAATGTCTTTTCCACGCGATGCAAATTGGGGGACAAGCAGCTGCAAAGCTCTACAATAAACTGTTTCATCCAAGCCAGAGCCAGCTCGAGAAGGCACGCCTTTGAATGCCACCCCCCCTCAAAACATCTTCTTCCCACTCGTGCAGGCAACCTCTGTAGGCGATAACCAAGTCTAAAAACTCGGAGAGGATCGATAACGTCTACTAAATATTCTGGGAGTGTATGAGTGTGGCAGGGAGGAGGGGGATAAAAGGGTGATTAATCGGATATTAATCACTGGCCACAAACAAGGGGAGATTATTTCGGGTAGGCAGCCGACTGTTCGGAGTTGCAGAATAGATCCTTTTACTGAAGGCACGCGTGATGGGATCGGCACTCCACTGTTTAGCGATGCCTGTGTAATTCTGCAGGTGCACATTATTCAAGCCACATATTTCTTCTTTTCTCTGTGTGTAGCATTTCCCTTAACTGTCTGCAAGCACAGACTTAGTGGAGATATTTATGCCGCTAACTAGACATTTCCTTTTTGCTCTCCTTTCATGAACACAGAAGCAAGAAGAAAGCAAATAGCCCTTGCCCCAGAAAAAAAAAAAAAAAAAGAGAGAGAGAGAGAGAGACAAAAAGCCCAAGCCAGAACCCCTCACATACATCAGGGAAAAGGGACCGAAGGAGGAGAGAGAAAAGGTGTCGATGTTTGCACCCAGCGACAGACCATGCCTTCAAGGCTGAACTGCCAACGCACCTTTCCGACAGCCTGGGAGCCCTGCATGCGTACAGACAGCCGAGCGTGAAGCGCATTTCGGGCTGTGAGACGGCTACGCATACGCTGGGCTCCCCCGTAACTTTCCCCACGCAACGGGTTAAACTAATAAGTGCATCGATACAGGCATTCCCGCAAAGAGCCCGCTGCTCGACCAAAAACCAGAATTGTAGGTAATCCCCCCTCCACCCTGCACGATCATCATCGTCACCTTAAAAAAGTCATCCCGTGGGATCTGTTTGAATATACACTAGTTAGACGCTATATGAACCAACTCACGTCTCCGTTTGAGCATACTGCAAGAATATTTATTGAGCCTCAGCTCAGTCACTGCATTGAACGCCAGCCCTGGCAAGCAAATACATTTTCTATCTCCGAGGAGAGCTCTGAATCAACTCCTTCTTTCCTCCCCGCTTTAGCGATCGTTTATATATTTCCATTGCAAAGTACCCAGGATAAAAATATAAAATAAGAGATAAATATATTTTGAAATACCCCTTGGTGTAAGGCGAGAGCTTGCAACGCCCTGACCGAAAGCAAATGGACCCCTAAAAATATACCCCTCAAATACTACCCTACCTTTCACACACGAAACCATCAATAAAAAGACGAGGTTCCAAAATGTAAATCCACTTTTAATCTCCATTTTCTTCACCAGGATGAAGTCCAGCCGGCCACATTTAGTACATCCCCTTTCCCAAAAGTCTGCTAATTTCGATTCCTTTGCACGAATTTCCCCTCTGCAGATCCCTTTCATATTATTCTTGAGAGCTCTTAATTCCTATTCCTCGGCCAGGCGCAGCAGAGTTGTTGCTGTTGATGGTGCGCGGTCACAGCTCGGAGTGAATGGTGTTTCTGGGATACCACAGCAACCTTGACGAGGACTCAACCATCTCTCCAACGGGGGCACAAAGTCTCAGCTACTCTCGATCGTGTCTTTTCCTTCCCCCACCCCCCCGCTACCCCAACTCCCTGCACAGCCGAAACCCACCACAATCCTGGCTCCTTACAGCATCCACCGGGAGCCACGGGAGAGCACCTCAACGCTCAGACGCCCTCATCAATAAACTCCAAACAGTATTCGCAGTTGAGACTCTCCCCCCACCCCCTCGTTCTCTCAAGAGGATCAGTTCTGCCTGGGAGAGCGGCTCGGGAGATAACGGAGTGGCGGGTGTCCCCCCCCCTCGCCCGGAGGAGCCTGGGGCGGCCGGGCTCGCCCATCCCGATCGCTGCTGCCTCGTTATTAACCACGCACGTGCGGTGCCCGGGGCTGCCACCGCCGCTCAGCCCCCACCGTCCGGCCCGCCCGCGCCCTCGGGCACACACCCGGGGGGGCGCGGGCTGATGGCTCTGCGCGGGGACGTTAATTACAGGCCGAGCGCCGCGGGCGCGGTGGGGGAGCGGGCACAGCCCCGCTGCCCGTGCACGCAGCCGAGGAGGCTGTTTGCCCCGGCGGGCGGGGTAAGGGGGTCCGGCACTGGGGCTCCGGCACTGGGGCTCCGCGGGCGGGGCGGCGGCTCCCGGCGGGCCGGGCCGGGCCGGGCCGGGCGGGGAGCGGGGGCGGTGCGGCCGCGGCTCCACCAGAAGAGCGATGGCGCCACCTACCGGCCGCGCCGCCGGGCCGCGCCGCTCCGCGGGGGCGGGGGCGCCGCTCGGGGGGGGCCCGGCGGGGGGCGCTGAGGGGATCCGGATCGGCGCCCGCGCCGGGGCTGCCCTGCCCTCCCGGGCTGCCTTGCCCTCCCGGGCTGCCCTGCCCTCCCAAACACCGCGCCAGGGCCGCGGGCGGCGGCTTCCTGCAAGGAGGAGGGGGCGGGCAAGCACCGGCTGCGGTGCGGGGGCGTGCGGGGGTGCGCACGTGGGCGGCGGTGCGGGGGTGTTGTCCCGCGTGTGCGAGGGCGGTGCTGGTGCGTTTCTGTGCCTGAGGGGATGTGCGCCGTGCCGGGCCCTGTGGTGCGGGTGCATCCGCCAGGGCATCGTCTGTCGGTGCATGCGGGGGAGGTTTCCTGGGGGCGGCAGTGTGTGTTTGGGTGCGCGTGTGCCTGTGAGGGGTTTGTGCTGGCACGTGTGTCTGTGTGAGCGTACGTGTGTCTGTGTGTCTGTGTCTGTGTGTCTGTGTCTGTGTGTCTGTGTCTGTGTGCTCGCGTGTGCTGCCGTGCTGAGCGTGGGTGCACGTGTGCACACGTGTGTGTGATGTGCGTGTGCCTCTGTGTGTGTGCATGTCGTTGTGTGATGCTGTGCGTGTGAGGGCAGGTGTGTGCACACACGTGTTTTGTGTGTGTGTGTGTGTGTGTGAGAGAGAGAGAGAGAGAGAGAGAGTGTGTGCATGGATCCTTTCCAGTGCATCTGTATATACGTATATTTTGTGTGTGTATATATGTGTTCTTACATGTGTCTGTGCCTCTGTGACATGCTTTTGTCTTGCGTGTGTGTGCAGGGCGGGCATTCACACAGGCGTTCATGGAGGTTTCTGTGTGCATGTGTTTGCATGGATGTGCATATGATCCATGCGTGCACATGTGCCTGTGTGCCAACGCATAAGTATAGTCTGTAGAGCTCATGGACACAAGTGTATGAGCTGGGAAATTTTGGCAGCCAGTCACAAAGCATGGATCTTTCCAGATGTGTCCACACAGAGGTTTGCATTTTCCTATGTTGAACAATGTGTGTGTGGGAATTGTATGTGCGTGAAGTGCAGTTGTGGAAAGATGTGTCCTGGTTGGAAACTGTTTTCAATTGTGTGGATGTGATGTGAGGCTTTTTGTGTAGATGTAGGGGCATATATGAATTTGTACGAACCCATACTTTTATGGTTTATATATACGTGCAGTAGTATCACAACAGCATAAGTAATAATATTGAGGAAACATGAAAAAGTAATGATTCATCCTTTACTCCCGAAGCACAGTGCAAAAGAGGAAGTTTGTATAGCTGTAAGTCTGCTCCCATGTGGGTATCAGAGTGAGCAGTGTGTGCCCTCCTTCCACCTGTACTTAGAACCATACCCTCTTTTAGTGAGGCCAACAGCAATTCACAGAGTGTGGCTCTGCATATGGCTGGCTGAACTTGTCTCTGTAACTGTAAGACTGCATGTAGCTGGTGTGAGAAAAGAATAACTGCAAGTGCTGACACTAACCAGCCCCATCGGATCCATACAGGTTTGTTTACTGGGGAGAAGCAGAGATATATTTTTCACAGCCTTGTGTACTGTCTGCGGCCTTCTCTTGCAGACACATAAGTTTTGGAGTGTGACTGTTGTAATTGAAACTTGGCGGGCCTGTTCCCTTCCTCTGCAGCGGCACAAGAATGTGTTCACACAAGTGATGCGAACCTTGTGCTGGTGTTAAAGGCAGTGCCATGTTAGGATCAGCTTTCTGACAAAATTTTGGTGGTTCCTGGTTTAGGTAAAGTGGAATGGGTGGAAATCACTCTGTTCTAAACCTGCCTACTGTATTCATTGATTCTGGTATCTATCTTGTTACTGTATGCATGTATTTACATTTATGCATGTATGAGTGCATGTAACTGGAATCTCTTTTTCAAGAGAAATTCAAAACTGGAAACCTGTGCTTTCAGAACATCATAGATGGCCTCTAGTATTCATCTTGTTTTGTATGTGACTGGAATAAAATTCTGCCTCTATTCCCTCGAGAACACTTTCCAGTTCTGAAACTCAAAATCCCTTTTGGGTAAATACAGTTGTAGAGGATAAGAAATAGATATTGAAGACAGATTTATTATTTCTAATTCATGCATTGTACTGTTCAAGACTTCAATACCTGACTTATTTAGAGGGCTTATTTTAATGGCATTAGAAGTCATGTCTGTTTGACATCCAGCAAGATTTATGCTGTGTGTTATCTGTATTATTTCTGAAAATGAAATTTTGTCTCATCAGTTAGATGTTAAATGTGAATGAAGAAATGCTTACAGTTAAAAATGGGATGCCCAAGGATTTTTCGTGGTGAAATTCCTGCTAATTTTCAAAGACCGTTAGGTTTCCAAGTAATTTAGATGCATTTTAAAAATAGCACTTCAGCTACTAAAGGAAATGTTAGACACATTTTATTAGTATTAATACTAGGGACTCATTTGAATTCCTTTATAGAACACTCCCCACTCCAATCCTCCACTGCTGTAATGTTGCATTTTTCTTGTGATTGATTTGTTGGTAAATAATAGCATCCCATAACCTTCTGAGTGATTCTGGGTTCAAGCTGTAGATTATGCTGTATGCTTCATATTGTGTCCTCTTTCTCCTCCCTCTTACTTTTCCTTTCTGCTTTCCTTCTCTGTCTTCCCTCGTCCTGTCCTTCCTCCCCTTCACTTCTTTCGTTCCTCCCCGTCTCTTCTTTCCCTCTTTCCTTCTTGTTCTCCCTTATGCTGTTTTTCTTCCTCTCTTTATGTTTTATTTTGTCTCCCTCATTCTTTTTATTTCTCACCCTCCTCTTTTTCCACTTTGTCCTCTATCCTTTGTCTCTTTCCCCTCTTTTGGCATGGTCAAGCTTATTGATCATTTGGGTATCAGTCAAGGATGAAAGTGACTTGGCAAGGACCATTAAGTCAATCACTATGATTAAATACTCCCAAGAATTTTAAAATGTGCTGAAATCAGAACTAGGCAGATACTTAACTGTCTGACCTGTCAGGCACAGGAACATCAGCACTGCTAGTGGAAGACGTGTATCACAGACCTGACAACGATGGTGCTCCTTCATGCTATTATTGTTGGATACTTCATAAGCTGTGGTGCTGTGGTTATACTATCTGTAAGCTGGCACTCTTGCCTCAGAATCCCCAAGAAATAAACACAACAGAATAGTGCTCTGGAATAATGTGTTACTATTGGTATTCACATTTTCCCCCTTCACAGTTCCCTGTTCACTTTGTGAAGGCAGATCAAATTTAAGTTTGATAATTACATTCCAAATTCCTCCTACATTTTCAGGTGCATTTGTTATTCTTCATTCACTGTCATATACTTTTGCGTAAGGTAGCTGTATTTTGTTAAACAGCTCCTCCATTTAGCTCCCAGGTAACTTCACACTCTAATTGCAGATAGACTGATTTCTTTGCTTAAAGAAATGCAGTGGGGTCTTCTGTGCAAATAATACTGTCAATAATATGGTACACAATGCTTGCAAGCACAGACAGCTTCTGTAGGCATGTGTAGGCATGTGTAAAGCATATAGGCAGTGATATTTAAAAATGAGTATTTGACTTAGGATAGAAACCTCATTCACTCATATCACATAATTCTTTTGAATGTCCTGAGCTAATGCAGAATATAGAATATTCGAAATTTCCATAACTTAGTTCGTCTGGTTATAAACCCCAGTATGATTATTAGTCCTGATTCTGACCCTGAACTGACTGCTTGTCTATCAGTCAGAACATTCTTATGTTGAAAACAGTTGGAGAGTGTTACAGATATACTGCAAACTTCCATTTCCTCACACTTTTCAACAGGTGTTGGAGCCCCTCAAGGGAGGTTACAAAGAGGAGGACATGATTGTACCGCCCCCACTTCAGTCTCTTTACTCAGAGTAGAATAGTTTTCCTGCATGAAACAGATAATGAAATTCAGATGGAAAAGAGTGAGGTGGAAATTATTTGACAAGTATTGGGGTACTAACATGCTATTGTTACTGCGACATATTCACAGTACAGGATACAACCATGCTATGAATATTAAGTATAATAGAACCCAAACAATGGAAAAATGCATTAAAGCAAATACAGGGATGGAAATAGCTGGAGGGGAAAGTGCCATAATACAGACCTCCTCCTGACTAGTTAAGTTTTCATAAGTAAGGTTCTATGTTGCCTCTAACACAAAATATCTCTGTTCAAGGAAACTGAATAGCAGCAATATCCAAGAGTACCCACTTCAGAATTAAAAATAATAATGAAAAAAGAATGTTTCTTTCAGATACACTGTTCACAGAGAGACAGAGATCATATGTTTCAGTATCACAATTAGCTGTGATTTTGTTAATTCCCTGTTAAATGTTCCTTGTATTCTGCTAGAGGCCACAGCTGAAATCTGTTTGGAGAAGAGAGAGAGAATGCAATTTTATTTTATGCAACATTTCTTGATTTAGATATTGTACCATATAACACTTAGTTTTCAAGTGGAATTCAAGGAATTAGTTTTGGTCTACTGCTACCAGATTTTGCTTATCTTAGTGACTGCATTTATTGTGTTGTAACAGTCATGATCAGTCAAGTTGATCTTGGTGTGTAGTTCTGTGTTTGTCTGAGATTTAGACAACTGGCATTCTCAGCAAAAGCTGTCACCACTGTATTGTTCTTCCATTTCTTGTCAGCAGAGTTTGATGATTTGGTCATCCTATAGGTATGTGAAAAGCAGAAGTGTCTGAGTTCTTTACACAGGTAGGATGACTTTTTACGGTGCAATGACATGCAGTGCAATGTTGGGCAGAATTCATAGCTCGATTCCTGCCCCTAGGAATGGAGTGGTGTGTGTTCAGATACCTATTTGAACACTGGCTGTATTTCCCTGTAGGTCGGGCAGTTTAGGACCTTCAGTCCGTGACCAAAGATGTCATTGTCTATTCTGCTTAGTGTGCTGTTTTGTTGAGATACATAAGTAGCTCCCAACAATGTGGTAGCTCCCACTGACACTACCCAGCATTGGGTAGTGGGAGCTTGCCAAGGGACGCCCGAGTGGCCAAAATTTAGAAAATATATTTAACGTGATCATTGCATTGAATACAATTGTTTAGTGTGTACTTAAAGGCAGATTATCACCTGGCATTCTGTATGCCATAGACATAAAAAAGGGAATTTCCACAAGAGGGAATGACTGCACACAGTGTCAGTAAGCAAAAGAGAAGAAAAGGTAAGTATTGTAGGGAAAAAAGTATGTTAAGAAATTGCTGTACTTTGTCACTGAAGTAACAAGCACAAGGGAATTGTCCAGAATTACAACAAATATTATCCTTCTGTCATAGTAGTACTACTGCAATATGTAAAAGAAAAGAAGTCAGGAAGGGGTGGTGCAGTGCTGAAATAGGAAGAAAAAAAATTGTTTATTTAGTGGATTGAGTAGAGAATAAAGTGGGTGAGCTGGCGGGAAGACATTAAAAAATCCTTCCAAATTTTGCTTTTCTGTTTGCGTTGGATTGAGATAAAGGTATATTAAACATGTCAGTTATTTTACTGTAATTCATTGATAATCAGATGCCATGTATGTACTATCATTCTTCATTGATCAAATCTGAAATGCATTCCATGGATGAGTGTATATTTTCTCAGTAAAATTCTATTTGTTAGCTGGTGGGGTGAAAAGAATTCTTCATACAAAAAATGTTTCTCGCATCTCAGGTTTTAATTATTTCTGTGACTGTTTTTTATCTGTATTATGTGTTGTAATGTTTTTAATGTCTTTGGTTCTTGAAGTGTGAGGGAAGATAAGCACTCTAGATATCAAATTAATCATTATTCTTAATGATACTTGCAGGAGTTACATGAATAAATATTCCAGCATATGCAGGAGAACAAATCTAGCAGACCTCTGTTTTTCTGTTATTCTTCATGAAGGATTCTCCTTGGCTTGAACAGGAATTCTGTGCGTGGAGCTGTAGAAAGTAACCTTGACTCTAATTTCAGACTGAAAATTATGTAATGAAAATTATAAGTAATTTGGAGCTAGAAAGAAGACTGGCATTCTGTGTGCCTGCCATATATACTTTTATAAACACTTAAGATTATAGAGACTGTTGACATTGCAGACAAAATTGATAACCTGGTTTAGAGACATTTTTCTAGACACACAACTAATATATTGATGAATTTTTGATGCCATATACTGCGATTATAAAGTTATAGATAGGTCAGGAAATTTTTGGTAGCAAGTGTTTACAATTACTAATTGTGAAGAAAAGACAGGCAGAAATGGAACGTAGGTGTATCTGATGAACAGCTGAGACATTTGATTCATGACTGCATTATTAATTTGTTGCAATGTTCAAGGTAGCCTAGTAAAATATTTTAGACTTTTTTTTGTATTATTTAATGTTAGACATTGATCTGAAGCTGGGGGAGGGTTAAAGAAAGTGGGTGGAAAGAATATTGGACGAGTTTCATGCTATTTTGTTTCAGCTAGATATTTGGTATGCATGAACATAGCTAGACCCTTTTGCTATCTATTTCTCTCTGTACTCCACTCTCAAATGATTTATAATGTTTGAATCCCGTCCCCTGTTTAGCCAAGTGCAGAATTACAGCAAAGAGTATATTGGTGCTGATTTTGAAGAGTGTTTCACAACCGGCTTTGTCACTTGCTTCTTTTTCTGTATGGGCATCATGTAACACTTGGAGAATGATGAGCTAAAAGTAATGAGTGTTGATGTGGTGATGCTATAATTTTTTGTGCAGTTTAAAGGCAATTCTGAGCTCACCTATGTTAAGGAATGTGATAAAGAGCTCACCTTCCCCCACACAGAGGAGCACAGAGTTAGGAATCCCTGCCCTGACCTCCACAAGGCAGTCCTGGAAGAGCATCAGCCCCACAGGCCAGGTGAGACACAGCACCCTGAGTCCCTGGGGTTCATTCTCCAGGACAAAACACAGGCCAGGGGAGCCTGCCCTTGGGGAAGAGTGCTCATTATGGCATGCAGGGAGCATGCTGGAATGGTGTGAGAGGACTTACAGGATGTTTAGAGGAGAAACCAAAGGTGGGGAAATGATGGGATCAAGGTGATTTGGGGAGGAATAAATGTGCAAAAATGGAGAGAGAAGAAGATAGAGGGGACCAGTCACCTCTTGACAGTTAGCTCATGAGCACCCTAGTCTGTATTTCAGGTGGTGGGCCACATTTTTCAGCCCTAGACATCTATAATTTATGTAGTTTGATGCACTTGAACATGCTGCTTTTTTTGGTTTAATAGGTAGCAAAATTTGTTGATATGTTGATATCTAGTGTTGATTCTAGAACTGTTCTGTAATTACTGTTTTTTACATTAAAATATAGGATGTATAACATTGCTCATTCTCATGAGTGGACTATGTGTTTTAAGTCCTCCAAATTCAGTTATTAAAAATAAAACATGTAAATAAATAGAAAGTATAGTATTAATATATAGAAGCACTAATTTTTTTATTTTCTGTACTGTGCCAATTTATCACATATAAACAATTTCTATCAACAAGTTCCTCTGATTTTGTATCTTCTGATGTATTTTTACTACTTTAGGATTTCCAGTTTCCCATGAAAGTGTTAGCTACAGTTCTGAAACAGTAATCAGATACATTTTTATTTCAGGCATATTGTCTATCCATATATGTATTTTTCATTATTAGAAACAAAGAAGAATGGACTGTGGGATATCGTCTTACTGAATGTATGACTGTATGCATCTCAGTATATTTACCTTTTTAAGGAAAATTGTTTCATTTATAAGCCGTTTCTTGTCTGAAATTGTAATAGCCTCTGGCAAAAGTATTTTAGAGATACAATAAATGGCATTCAAATATTTTATACTAAATGAGAAATAAGATTTGCACTTGAAACATTGAAGGGTTACAAGTAAAAATAATGAGATCCTTGAATATTGAATATGTTGAAAAATTGACAATGAACTCAGGTGAGTGCAAAAGAATCTTTAGTAGCTCTACAATCATTAAACGGAGAAAGTTCAATTTATTTGTAGATGTTTCAGAGTTATTTCAAGAAAATACATTGGACATAATGTTGAATATTTGAAAGGCTACTCAAAATAATTAATTTTGTTTCATCACAGTAAAATGTTGAAATATTCCCAAAATAAGATGGAAAATAAATAACAGGATGCAATATATACCATATGAACTCTATATAATTTTTTGATATCATTAATTCATAGTATAATAAAGCAAACAGGTGGTGTAGGAGACCAACTTGCCTGAACAGGGAACTCTTCCTGGTGATCAAGTGGAAAAAGAAATTGTATGATCTCTGGAAGCGAGGTCAGGCTTTGCAGGAAGATTATGGAGATACAATTCACAGATGCAGGGAGAAAACATAAAATGCTGAAGCTCAGAGTTGAAACTGGACGGTGTTGTGTCAGAAAACAGATAAGGCTTTTTAAAGTACGCTAATAGCAAGAGAGGTCTTAGGAAAATGTTTGATCAATACTTGATGGTTGCCTGACAAATAGGGATGAAGAAAAGTTGGAGGCATTCAGTGTTGGTTTGCTTGGGGTTTTTTGCCTCAGCCTTTAATAATACTGATAAACCTTGGGCTGTTTGGTCCTCTGGATTGGAGGACCTGTGAAATAGTGACTTTTGTTATTGATGGACACTGACAGTGTAAGGGAGCAGTTGTATCTGTTAAATGTGCATAAGTCCCTGACCCTGATAGGATTCCTCACAGAGTACTGAAAGAGCTAGTGCGTGTTATGGAAGGACCCCTCTTGATCATCTGCCAAAAGTTTTGGAAGTCTGAGAAGTCCCTGCTGACTGGAAGTTAGCCAGCGTTATTCCAGTCTACAAAAAGTATGTGAGGGAAGACCTGGGGAACTACAGACCTGTTAGTGTAACCTCAGGTTCTGGAAAAATTATGGAGAAGATTATACTGGATGCTATTGAAAGGCATTTAAAGAACAATGCAATCATCAAGCACGTTCAGCTTGGGTTCACAAAGGGAAAGTCCTACCTGATTTATTTCTATGATAAAGTAACCCACATACTGGATGAAGAGAACACAGTGGATGTCGTTTTTCTGGATTTTAGTGAGGCTTTTGATACTTTCCCTAACAACATCTTTCTTGACAAGTTGTCCAATTGTAGGATAAGCAAGTTGACAGTGAACTTGGTGAAGAACTGTCTGAACAACAGGGTTGTACTGAGTGGGGCTGCATTTGGCTGTCACCAGCGGTGGTCCTCAGGCTTCAATTCTAGGGCCAGTTTTGTTCAATATTTTTATCAGTGATCTAGATGCAGGAGTTGAATACATCCCTAGTAAGTTTGATGATATGAAACTGGGAGCGATTTGATTTACATGAGAGATTTCAGTGGGATCTTCATAGATTGGAGCATTGGACAATCACCAGTGGCACTAAGTTTAATAAGACCAAATGCTGGGTTCTGCCCCTAGGACAGAGTTATACGGGACACAGGTATTAATTGGGAGAGGAGTGGTGGAGAGCAGCCCTGCAGAAAGATCCGTGGTTGCTGACTCAAAAGGAAACAGCAGTGTGCCCTGGAAGCCAAGAGAGCAAACTGCGTCCTGTGCATCGCACACAGTGTGACCAGCTGGGCTGTGTGCACACGTTGCTGGCTCATGTCCAGTCTCTCATCAGCCAGCATCCCCAAGTTCTTCTCAGCAGGGCTTCTCTCAATATTGCCCTGACCTGGATGCATGACCTTGCACTTGGCCTTGTTGAACATCATGAGGTTCATGTGGGCCCATTTCTCAAGCTTGTCCAGGTGCCTCTGGGTAGACAACATCCTTCATGAGTGCCAGCCACACCACTCAGCTTGGTGTCATCTGCAAACTTCTTGAGGATGTACTCGATCTCTTTGTTTATGTCATTGATGAAGATGTTAAATAGCACGAGTCCCAATATGGACCACTGAGGGACACCACTTATCACTGATATCCATCAGGACACTGAGCCATTAACCACTGCACTCTGGATATGACCCTGCAATGAATTCCTTATCTACCAAACAGTCCACCCATGAAAAATATGTATCTCTAATTTAGAGAGAAGGATGTTGTGGAAGACCATGTCAAAGACCTTACAGAGAATGCAGATAGATGACATCTGTAGCCCTTCCCTTGTCCGCTGATGTAGTATTTCATCATACAATGCCTTGGTGAATCCCTGCTGGTTGGCTCTAATCACCTCCCTGTTCTCCATGTACTTTAGTGTAGCTTCTAGGAGGATCTCTTCCATGGTATCATTTAACTGACATAAGTAAAATTATGCCATGTCACATTAAAAGATTATAATGGCCCTTATATCCATCTCTTCTCACATCATTACATAGGGAATTAAGGGGAAACAGTGAATACAGAATGGAAAAAGTACAAGAGATGAGGAAATATTTCTGAATACAACAAAGAAGTTAGAACTTACTAAATTCTACTTTCTTTAATGGCTATTTAGTAAGATTTTTATATCATAGTTGTTAGGACTAGACACATGTTTCTGTTCTCTTAAGAGAATGTATTAGTCATTGAATATTTATTCAAGAGCATTTCTCAAGGGGATGACGCATATTTTTCTCCTTTGATCAGTGCCCATACTTTCCAGGTGGTCTGTCTCCTATATTGAACATCCAGTCTGACTCCCAAATCCTGGCAAGCTGTCTGCTCCCAAGATTTTTACTAAACAGAATTCCTTCCAGGCTTCCTTTAGAACAAATGGCTCTGTTTCTTAAAGAAATTATTTAAGAACCACAGTCCAGGAGAGAATTCTAGGCTGATAATCCTCATAATAAAATAGTTTCCCTTTGGCCAAGAATCAGGTATATAAACTCTTGACACATTTTTTTCATCATTGTTTATTTGCCAATTCAGGAAAGTCTGTACTCAGAGGACTGACTGTTGTGCATCAGCTTACTGAATGCCTAGATCTCGGTGCACATTTTGCCTGGAGCTAAGACTTAGAGTTTAAATAACTTCTCTTGGTGCCAGATACCTTGTAGCCAATGCAGAGGCCTATGTCAACTAGAAACTGTAAGTGCCCTAATCAGTATGAACTTATTTTGAACTCAAATATAAGGGTACTAAAATAAGGTACAGGGCTGACGAGCTCCATCTGCCCGGGCAGATGGAGCTCATCAGCCCTGTAAGGCCATCCATCTAAAAGAAGGTCACTCTAAACAAACCTATGTCCTGAGGACCTCGCTGCCACTGTCCAAGCTCATTTGGCCCCGGCAGATGAACCTTAGGATTAAAGGGTGGGCTCAGTTCAGCGCACACTGTGTCTCACCTAAAAAATCCACTGCACAGGCTCAAAGGGTGAAGACCTTTCCCAAATCTTCGTTCGCGAAGACTGGCCATGATGAAAATAAGGTAACCAGCATTAATATTATGTATTGGTTAATGCTGTGATGGCAGAAGTAGACACAATGCATAAGCGCTTCACAAAGTATTTGAGGACTGTGATCATCAAAGGGACAAAGATATGCGTAGTTGCTTACAGGCTGATTTAGGGAAAAGAACCATGACTTGCAAGATGAGAAAAAAACCAATATAAACAGTATTAGAAGCAGATGAGACCCCTGCTTTCCCCTGGGAGGACCACATAGCATAGAAACATTAAACATAGTGGAAATATAAAGAAGAAAGAAAATTAACCCCTTTCAGTTCTAAATTGTCTCATCAAAGTCTCTTGGGTTTAATCATCTTAATCTCAACAACTGAGAACTAGCAAGGCCCATAGCCAGTGATGAGATCTGGGATGGTGTAAGTGTTGCTGAGTGACAGTTTTGTATCTATAGTAGTCATGATCAGTAACAATGAAAAACTAATTATTAGCATAAAGTATGTTGATAATGAATAAATATAGTAAAGTTTTTTTTAAAGCTTAAAACTGGCCTGAGTTTTCAGTCTTCTAAACACTATATGGTAATCTCTTAATTAACTGAAACATACATACATGTATATATATAGACACATATATATTCAGTCGCAGTGGCCTAAAAATTGAATGTTGAAGCTCTGACCATTGGAGAAGGAGCACTGTTTTGTCCTTTCAGCCAATTAATCTTCTGCAGACATTGCTTCCGTCTCTCAAACCCCCAGTTCTGAGGGTGTTCTCTTCACTTGCTTTTTCATCTTCATTGCTTCTTCGCCATGCTGTCAGTAGAAACCTGAAAATTCTTTTTTTTTGTTGGCAACATTCATTGAAGCAGCAGCTGTTCGACTTGTGGATAGTTGCTTACTCAGAAGGACACTCGTCCCATGCTTAGTGCTGAATTTTCTATTCTCAGCAGTCCTCCGAGGATCCTAGATCTATAATTTGAAATTTCTAAAATGAGGGTTTTGTTAACAGAACCATTCAACACGACAGCTTTCATAGCATCTCACTGCACAAAGTGTTTGAAAATTAGATTAAATGGACCTCTGATCTTCTACATCAAGTGCTGTGTTCCTGTGAAAAAGATATGAGTCAAACAGCTGAAAATAATGTTGTTTTGTATTTTTAATGGATCTATGTAAAAGCTGTTCAAAGCAAATCAAATCAAAACTAACGTATCTAACTCAAAGGTAGTAAAAGTGAGAATATTGAGCAAGTTATGAGTTGTTGAAGTGTGAGGATTCCAGGACCAGGGGTTCTTCTTTGCAGTTGCTGAAGCCCAGTCAAGTGCAGCCTGGAAACCCAGGTGTTCCTCCATCCCACTCCCATGGATGTTGCTGCTGTTCCTGCTTGCAGGTTTGGCAGCCGGTGAGGCTGAGCCTGTGTCCCAGAGAGTCCATGTGTGAGTGCACAGTCATACACACACACACACACACACACACACACACACACACACACACACACACACACACACACACACACACAGAGGACTCTGATGTTTGCTAAGGATTGATGTGTGCACATGCACGTTCAGGATTAAATTCACTGGGGAAAGATAAACACATCCAAGCCTCTAGTTGCTGGAACACATACCTGTGGACATTGTGACCTACAGCGCCTTCTCTAGTTGCTACCACTCCTATGGTGTGCAGCACTGACACACAGGATAGAGAATGAAAGAACACAGACAAACTAGGTAAGAAAAGGATTAATAAATTCATGTGATGAAAATAAGAGATCTGAATAGCAGAAAAACTGAAATAAGTTATTACAGTCCTTGTTGAAGAGTACATAGTCTTCTGACTACATATATTATTTCCAGGAAAGACTGAGATTTAATTCCAGAGAAGGGGTTTGGCTTGTTAATGATTTCATCATTTGATTTGACTCCTTTTTGCCTTTGAGCGAGAAAGTAGTTAACTTTTGACATGATTATGGGGACAGTATGGAAGAGGTTATGTTAGGGATGCAGTGTAGGATATATCTATCCTTTGTTTCAACTTTAGGTCAACATACAGTGATCATGGACTGACTCTGTATCACTTCATAGAATGAAGAATGATTATTTCAGTCCTCTGTTGTATCTTTCCACAATAATTTCTTGCCTTCCGGTTTGGAACTGGAACAGCTTTTAGTACCTTAATGAATCCATACAAAGCCTTTTGTGTCTGATTGGATGCTCAGTGAAAAGTAGACCACAAGAAGAATGCAGAATTTGCCTTTCTGGGTTAGGGTGGGAAAGAGGAACCAAAGACATAGATTTTCATTTAGTTTTGGGTTGGTTGCAAATATTATCAGCATTTATGAAGGTTCTACTGGTGTAAATCAAGCAAAGGTTGATGGTTGGTTTAGGAGAAAATTAAAAGGAAATGTCAAATTCAAAGGGACCATAAATCCCTCAGTGGATTTGAGGTAGATGTTTTTAGATGCATAAATGCTAGGAATTGTGGAGTCTAATTAACAAGGGATCTTTTTAATTCCATATTTAGGAAAAAAGTAAGAAGAAACAGGAAACTTTAAATGGGCATGATTTAAGTCATTAAACACTGACATATGAAATTACTTCATTCAGTAAATTATTTGCTTTAAATTTTACATTATTTTTAGTGTCTTTGTATACTTGCCCTAAGCATTGAAGAAACCCATTTTCCATTACTATCACAATGCATCTTTTCATCCATACTAAATTCTCTTCAAATGGTTTAAAGAAAAAGAGGGAAAAAAAAAAAGGGCTTCCACAAGCGATTTAAAAAAAAAAATCTTCTGCTTTAAATGCCTGAAGCCAACATTGTAAACCTTAGAGTTATGCATCCCTTTTCCCCAAGTGTGAGAATGATGCTCTTTAGGGAGAGCTTTCTAAACCAACAAAATAATAAAAACATTTATATATAATAAAAAATCAAATTATCCAGTACTCGCAATTCCTAAGTGTAGATTTTAATAAGAGATTGCCATTATTGAATACTTTTCAATAAGAGCATATGTGTAAAAAATAAAACCACAGAAACAATTATTATCAGGGCAAGTAGTGTTCAGTCAAATATATTATAGACACAGATTCAGAATTCAGCTCAGTTTTCTGGAGCAGGTTGTTGTATGTTGTGGTGTGATGTTCAAGAGTCTTAAAGCAGGTGAAAATTTCATACATTTTTGTGTACTGTACCTTGGTTATGGCTAAACATGAAGGGAAAATTACTTTTTATGTGAAAAAATGTCAGAAAAGATAAACAGGGCAAAACATCTACAGAAAATTAAAAATAGACTAGCTCAAACTTTTTACGAAATTTCTACACTGTGTTGCATAGATTAGTATATTTTATATAAAGGATTCTATTACTATATGTAACTATGATTTCCCTCTTGTTCAATACAAAGTTAGTTTTCAGTAACTAATACAAAGTGCTAGTATTCTGGGTTTTTTATTTTCTTTCATAATTTACAGACTTTGCAGTGTGAGCTGATACTCATTTTACCATAGGTACATATGTTCATCCTGTAGCATCCACATATTGAGTATATAAAAACCTTGATTCTCCATATTAAGCTGTCAGGTACTACTTACTGCAAGGTTTGAAACCGTACAAAGAAATGTACATTCTTAAATTAAGATAGTATCATACTAATTTAGTTAAGATAGTTTATTAGATAACTTGTATACAAGTCAATATGCTCCCAACAGAGTCAAAGAAGATAGACCCTAATTAGATGGTCTTTTTTGTAATGTACTTAATTATGGTGTTTTGTGGTTTTGTTTTTTTTTTTTAAGTTGAAAAAAAGGTATTCCCTAGTAAGCATTTTAAAGGATAATCAAAATAAATCATACTCTATCATAAGTAAGTTTGCTGATGATACTAATTTGGGAAAAGCTGTTGACTCCCTCGAAGGCAGGGAGACCCTGCAGGAAGACCTGGACAAATTAGAGGGCTGGGAAATCAGCAACCATATGGAGTTCAACAAAGACAAGTGCTGGATTCTGCACCTGAGATGGGGCAACCCCAGCTGTTTGTACAGACTGGGGAATGGGATGCTGGAAAGCAGTGCCACAAAAAGGGACCTGGGGGTCCTGGTTGACAGCAAGTTGAATATGAGTCAGCAGTGCCCTGACAACCTGGAGGGACAACCGTGTCCTCGGGGGCATCAGAGATAGCATCACCAGCCAGTCGAGGGAGGGGATTGTCCCACTCTGCTCTGCACTGGGATGGCCTCACCTTGAATGTTGTGGCAGTTTTGGGCACTGCAATGTAAGAAAGGAATAAAGCTATTAGAAACCATCCAAAGAAGGGCAACAAAGATGTTTTTTTGTTCAGCCTGCCTCATAGGATTCTGCAGCTTCCTCGTGGGGGGAAGAGAGGAGCAGGCACCAATCTCTTCTCTCTTGTGAGCAATGATAATACCCAAGGGAATGGCAGGAAGCTGTGTCAGGGGAGATTTAGTTTAGATGTTAGGAAAAGGTTCTTCACCCAGAGGGTGTTTGGCCACTGGAACAGGCTCACCAAGGAAGTGGTCACAGTATGACAGTTCAAGAAGTGTTTGGACAATGCTCTCAGGAACATGGTGTGATTCCTGGTGTTGTCTTGTGCAGGGCTGGGAGCTGGATTTCAGTGATACTTTTGGGTCCCATCCAACTCCTGATTTCCTATGATTCTATGGTTAATGTAATAAATTATAAACTAATAAATTGAAAATATATAGTATGTGCTAAATTAATTGATCTCAAAGTGCAAGCACAAAATTAATTTTGCTGTTATACAAATTCTTGCATAAAGCAACAGGCAAGCATGCATTGCTATCTTTTAACACTAACATAAAATGCTAGTTAGAGGTGTAACTGCTGCATTTAATTGAGTGGAATGGATATTGTTATGGCTAAATAGACATCTAATGAAAAATGTAGAAAGACTGAGCCAACATTACTGCTGAGATACTACTGTGTCTCAGCCTGAAAACTGTTTATAAACTCATTGAACCTTTTAATGCATTATTCTGTTTACCAAATATAAGATCAATCATAAACTCATTTTGCCAGAGAGGGTACAATAATTTGAAGTTCTTGATGATGCTATATCTAATACATCAGTAAGATGAACATTTCATTGAAACTCTTCTGTTTGTAATGTTACACTGATGCGACTTGATCACGACAATCTTTTTTTTTTTTCTAATTGTTTTCTGCAACAATTTTGTGGGCATATATACTGAAAAAATAGTTGTACACCCATATTAGATAGCAAACTGACCTATATGTAATGAAAGGTCATTCAATTCTCATTTTAAATTGTAGAAGAATGAATGAGATTTTTAACAGAAAATTATTGTAAACTAAAGTTTTATATATAGTGCTCAGCTTTCAATAAAAATTTATTTGGGAAAGAATTTTTAGAAAGTTTTAGTGACAATCATCGGAAAAAAATAATCCAGTGGTGGATAATTATGTTTGTTAACATTCTCAGAAAAGACATGAGGTTTGGGTCTTTTCTGTCTTTCACACTGGACTGACTTTTGAACCTGTGTATCTCACCAGCTTCTTAACCTCTGAACTACTGGATGCCATGGAGTTCATGTCATACTATAGTTTCTTATGGCCATGGACATTTTTGAACTATGAAAGTTTTATTTCACTGTGGGATGTGATTTTTTAAAAATCTGCTATCAAACACCTCTACTCAATACAAAGACAGCATGTGCCAAAAAAAGAGCAACTGTTGCTGAATATTTAGCTTTTCTGTATATTGAGCTCTAGAGGGGACACTGACTGTGCATTTTTCCTTCCACAGCAACAAAAAGACAGAACTAGAACTCAAATAAAATGGTCAAAAGTGTGTTTCACATGTTTCTCTTGCTTGAGAGACTATTTCCCACTATTTTTCTCCTCAGAGACTGACACAGAAAAGAGAATTCCAACGTGATTTATAGTGGCTTGACAAAACACTGAACACTGATTAAAGAAGATGCAAGTACAAATACAATTTGATGATAATTCAGGGATGTCTTTGTTATTGCTGAGCAGTTTCTTACACATCACTGAGACCTTTTCTGCTTCTTACTCCACCCCACTAGCAAGGGGACTGGGGGTGCACAAAAAGTAGGGAGGAGACACAGGCAGGACAGCTGACTCCAGCTGACCCAAGGGATATTCCATACTGTATGGCATCAGACTCAGCATATAAAGCTGGGGGAAGAAGACAGAAATATAAGACATTCAGAGTGATGGTGTTTGTCTTCCCAAGTCACTGTTCTGTGTGATGGAGCCCTGCTTTCCTGGAAGTGGCTGAACACCCACCTGCCCGTGGGAAGTGGTCAGTTAATTCCTTGCTTTCCTTTTTTTGTGTGCATGGCTTTTGCTTTACCCTTTCCCCTGTCTTAGTCCATGTGTTTTCTCACTTTTACCCTTCCAATTCTCTTCCCCATCCCACCATGGGAGGAAGGAGCGAGTGTCTGTGTGGGGCTGAGTTGCCGTCGGCGGTTAAGGCACAACACATCAAAGTTTTCAGTAAGATGTATTTAAAATTCTTAAATTGCTCCTGAATTTTCACATAACAGTGTTAGCTATAGAGCTTTGTGTTTCAGTATGTGCCCAAAAATATTGGAGGTTTCCTCCAATCAATATTTTTTGGAACAATTTACCTACTGTAACACAACCTGATTGAGTTTACATGCGAAGCTAAATTCGGTAGTTCAGGATTCAGATGATATCTTTTGTAGGAATGGTAGCTCTGGGTAACATTGCTAATTGAGCACAAACAAATGTGTTTCATACCTTTGTGGTAGAAAGCAATGTGAGTTCAGCAGTTTTCTTTAGGTGTATATTTAATGATACGTCTTTGCTCTGTTCTTTGACAGAAATGGTTTGATATGTTCCTTTTACAGAAGTAATGACTGAGAATTCAGACAAATATACTAGTTTCCAGAATGCAGAGTAGTTTGTGGTTCCATTGATCTTTAGTTAAAAATAAACATAATATTTTATCAGGTAATGAATGCCAGCTGAGTGTGAGCTTTTGCAGAGTTTAAGAAACAATATCTAAGATACTGAAGAGGCTTGAATCCACTTGTCATTGGAATTGTGTAATTGTCTTTATAAAGTTAAACCAGAAAACAGTGTAACAGAATAAAGACATATTAGTTGCTGAGACCTAACTGTGGAGCAATTAAGAAACATTACAGGGGTTACAAGTAAAATATTACTGAGCTAAAGATGAAATATTTGTCCTTTGCAATAACTGAACTCTTTAGAGTTACATTGCAGTTATAGCAATAATTTAACGAAATGTGTGAATTTTTTAAGGAAATGAAGCAATGTTGAAAAACTCTCCCAGAGTATCTCAGAGAACCACATAATCAAATTAATAGTTTTTCTTCTTTTATCTATGAGGGATGGATTCAGAAGTTGCTGATGCTAAACTGATAATAATAACTAGGCATTTTAGAGCTCTGAGGGAAGAATCATCCTCACTCCTTTCCTAAAAATATCACTTACTAACAGACACGTGTCATTAGTAGAATGGAACCAGAATTCCATTCTGAAGCCTTCAGAATACCAATGTGTGTTTTTTAATGATATTAAACAGCTATTTATATGAATTCATTGAAATATGCCTGCAAAACTTTATGGTCTGGTATAGCAAAAAGACTGCTACCACAAGCAGGGGCATAGGTCAACCTGTTCTGTGTGTACTTACATAAATACGTAGCTGTAGATATATGTATCCTTGAGAGAAGACATTTATTCAAGATCCATTCAATCATTCATGATAAACTACTATTTAATTCCAAGTATTTTATTTATTTTATTTATTTGTACCTGCTTCAGTTTAGCACACTGCAAAAAGAATGCAAGACATACCATTTTAAAAAAAAATACATGGTAATCCACAGTGTATCATGCCAAATAAAATGCAGAGCAATAGCTCCTTTCTCATCATCTATTCTTAGGACTCAAGTAGTTTACGTTGCCATCATCTTTCTTATGCAAGTAAATAAATTACCTTTGTCTTGCAGAATACAGAGTAAAATTTGCTTGACACAGTATGCGAAGCTCATAAACTGAATGCAGAGAAAAACACAAATATTATTTAAGGTCATATGCTTAATATCTTTGTGCTATTGTGAATTGTATTGTTTATCTTATTATTGTACCTCAAGGCCTCATCAAAATCATACAAATGTTCTTTGTCTTAAAACAGAGTGGGGAAAAAAACCACCTGTTTCTTTTCAGAAATTGACTGTGCAATTGGAGAAGATAAATCAAAGAAATGGGTGCAGGAAACTAAAAAAAAATCAATATGTAGGCTGATAAAGACTTATTTTAACTTTTTAAAGTTCAATAAAGAGGTAGAGATGTCATAGAACCTTTCAGGGTTAGTTAATAAGATAAAAAAAAATTGAGCTAAAGAAAATTAAATTGGAAAATAAAAACTTAGAAAAGACCATGAAAAAAGCAGAAAATTGAAATATAAGAAACATTGCATAGTAAGAAACAATCTTCACACTCCCTTTCCTTTTTAGAATGGATTTAGCCCACTTTATACACGTGAAATGAATTAATGTCAGGTCCATAGCTGATAAGTACATTTTCAGTTCTGCATTAATATGTTTAATTGTGCTTACAATTTTTCAGATTTTATTGAAGATGCAAGTATTGTATTCCTCTTGTAAAACATCATCCGTATCTTCAGTAACACCCTGTGACTTTCCAAATGCAGGAGATTCAGAAGATTTTTTTGTTGGGCAGCCACCATAATTGCTTTGATTTGATATTGGAAATTTTTTCCACATAAGTAGGTGCTACAAAGGCCATACTTTCATCTTTGGAAACTGTTTAAAAAGAAGTAACATCTAAGTTCTAAAGCCTTTAAGTGCAAAGTATTTCTTCAATGAGAAATTTCATCTAGGAGCTCAAAGTCTTCTTATTGCAAAGATGATGAATTTTTGTTACTTAAAAATACGAATCACTCATCAAAAATCTGGAATAAAAAGTGATCCTTTAAAATAGTTTGAAGATGTCCTTTGAATACTTTTGACATCCACTTGATTTATTTTTCTGGCTTAGATAAAATGCTGACTTTTTTTCTTTCTCTGGAGAGTATAAACAGAGAGATTCACAAAGTTAGAAGAAAGAAAATATTAATTAGCATACCAAATATGGGCAGCCCAGCCAAGTGTGTACTTTCCAGGAGTACATCTTTGATGGATCAATATGTTTTATCTGGAAATAATTCTAGATGGGTACCTAAGTTATCCTCTGGGCTCATAGTACTGTTAGCTGATGCATAACAGAATAATTGTAAGGAGGGCATAGATTATGTTCCTAAATGTTACCAGACACAAATCATAGAACCTCTAATATGACTTTCTATCAAATGGATGTTTATTTTTATTGAGGTTTATTTAGCTGAAGAAGTTTACCTTATAAGACCTTGCTTTTTTTTCAGAAGTTACTGAATATGATACAAATTTCAGTGAAATAAACATTTTCAGTCTTTAGATGATATTAAGACACATCTGATTTCCTTGCACGCATTAAACATGTGAAACTAATCAACTGATTGCTTACTTTTCTTCTTGCATCTGTAATTCATATAGGTCAAGTGTTGTTTCATATCAGATACACTAAATTGTACACAAGCATATGCATACATACATTCTAGTAAAAAAAGACCTCCACTTCGTAAAAACTCAAGAGGAACATTAACTTTTCTGTCTGGAGAACCAAGAAACTCCCTGAATGGGGACCTCTGCAACCATTATATTATCTATTTCTTTACTACTGTAACACGTTTAATTTAAAAGCTCTCTTAAATGTGGAAATATACCTCTTTTCTCTTTTCTTCAAGGCTTGCTTAGCCAGATCTTAAAGAGTACTTTATGAAATCAGTAGACCAACCTGCATAAAAAAAGAGTATCATAAATTATTATTTGTTTGAAGGGCTTTAAAGCTTGCCTATAACTTTTAAATAAAACAAGCTCTGCTATTCCATGAGGTTATGATCCATACAGCTAATAATCTGATAAAAGGCAGTATAATTGTAGGGACAACCTTTAAATAAGTAACTGCTTTTTAGAAATCCAGGCAACAGTGTTGTAATTAGAGGTCCAGTAGCTCTAAGGATATTAAAAATGTAAGCGTGGAACCAGCTACCTTTGGAGTGTCTGTTTGCTAACAACATGTTCTGTGAATTGAATCAATATACAGTCTCTGTATAAGGACTATTCAGTGTGTCTATAGTTTTCTTTTTATTAAGGTTAATTGTTCTGTTAAAAAAAAACTTGTTAAGTAAAAGAGAATAAGTTGTTATGTGCAGAGAAAAAACCCAAAGCCTCCTGTAATCTGTGTTTGAGGATTATTTGCTTAAATAGCCTGAGGTCACTGAGTATCTTTTTTTCTTCCCTCTGCTGAACAGTTCAGATGAACAAATTGATACTTCACATACTATTGATTAATTTTTCCCTGCTCATTGCTTTTACTTCATCTCTGGGTAGTTTTGCTAATCAATTTGTTATGTGTATAAGGACTATTTAAGTGGCTGACTTAAACTTTTAAGAAAGGTTACTAATTTGTGTAAATAATATGGGTTACAAAAGTGCAAAAGAATCAAATGTTCCTATGGCCATTAATATTAGGAAATTGGTTTTTTCTTTACTAGGACCCTCTCAACTGATAAATTTTTGAAACACTAAAAAATTACAGGACCTTTAAATACATGGAAAATTATAAAATATTTGAGATGGCGTTTTTATTGTTGTTTAGAAAATATATTTTTGATGTTTCATTTTAATTTATTTCTGATTCATTTCTTCAAAACATAAAACTTGATATTGTTGCAGAGATTATTGTACTATTGATTCTACTTTCACCTAATGATGTTTTGTTATTTTTTTTTTCTGAGGCACGTGTGTTTTGAAGAAACCTAAAGTAAAATCTCTTATGTAACTTTCATAACCTATTCTTTGGAGTACCTGTAAATTGTTTTCGGTTAACATGACTGACAATGCTCAAATATTATAGTTATTCTCTGTTTTACAAAATGATAAATTCTGTGATATGCTGAGTATCATTTGTGTTGTACTGAGTAGCCTTGTTTAACTCATAAGGACACATAAGGATATGCTTAGCTTTCTGCTGAAACTAGTATATATCATGAATGCCAACGACATGGTTTGATTTGAATGGCATTAAGAATAGACTATTCACTACTTTCCAATTAATCAGAAGTAATTTCAACCCATAACTCTCAATTCCTCAAAAAAAATATCCCTATAATATCACATATTCATGCCTTACTTGTAGGTCATCACTATCCCTGTAGAATCTTTAGAGGTCTGTTATCTTAGTGTTTAATACAAAGACATGTGATGACAATATTTAGGTGTCCAGGTGTTTTATATAACCACACAATTATGTATTTTCTCACAGTTCTTGAGAATACGCCAGGATTTTGTAAGGGGGAGAGCTAACATTGAGTTATTTGGTTGATTTACTCAGTATGATGCCTGAAAGAAAAAAAAAATTAAGAACCCTAATGATTTACAAGATTCTTTCTCTAGAGACACTTGTCTTTACGTAAGTCTCTTGACACTGGAAGGCAAGGCAATTTTCCAAAATGGCAATTAGTTTTCAAAACTCTAGATACTCTTCTAAATAATTTACTTTTTTTATTATAAAGCAAATCACGGACACATCCAGTATCTAAAGTGTAAGATAATCTAAATTTTAAATATTCAGTAGATCTCTGAAAGCTCTCGAGTCTTTAGTGGTCATTGTCCAGAGCAATAAAGAAATACAACTCATATTTAGTGAAGTACTGAACTCATGAAGCGATATATGTTAGACTTCGTAGTATCTCAGCGGAGCAAGAAAAAAATGTTATCTACATATTGTACATTTGTTCTTTTGTTGTAGGAACATAGGTTTCATGTTTCATAACATACTTCCTTCAGTATATGCCAGAGTACACTTTCATTAAGTATATGAACACTTATTGAGCTGGATGTTAAGTGTTCGTTGTAACATGGAAAGAAAGTAACATGGCATTAATGCATTCTCAGTTCCTTGCTCTCATCATGAGAAGAGACACAGTCATAATACACAGAGGAGATTAAGGACAGATTAACAAAACCTTTAACTGCCTGGAATAACTGGATTTAGAAGAGGACAACAGTTATTCTTTGATTACAGTCCTCAGACAAACAGTTCTCTGAACTCATACCTGGTTTAGTTATGATTAGAACCATATTTGTACGTGCTATTTGCATTCTTAGCATCTTCAAGGAGTAGAAACTCCTTTTGTAGGCTATGGAATATCAAAAAGAAATGAAGCTGTTCTTATTCAAATTGAAGGAATTTCACGTTACCTCATTCAGGAATAATGTAATATTGCTCGCAAGTTCATATTCTTATTCCTTTGCTTGTATAAGGGCTTTAGGAATAAAAATCTGATTATTCTGATGATTGTAATCAGTCCTGGAGTGAAAATAAGAGTAAACTAGAAAATTGCATTGTTTTAAGAGAAATCTGGCAAAGTGGCAAATTGCAAGTTAATTGGTGTGCCTAGACTAATTAGTATCTGCTATTATTTGTATTATTATGGAATCTGAAAGTTTATGTTGGATATACCAGAAGTAACAGGTAAAAGTAATGGAAGATATAGTAACTGCATTCATAATCTGCTTTGAAACAGGATATAACAAGACCCTGTTAATTCCAAAAGTAGGAAAACAGAAAAAAATGAGGACAGGAAGAAGTGAGAATTTTTTGGTCATGTTCCTGTATTTGTTGAAAATTTTGCATTTTACAAATATATTGGATAAACTATTCACAGGTGCCTCTTTGCTGTTGTACTGCAAAGCTGTGTTTGGAATGATAATGTAGCAGACTGATGTTTGTAGCTAGTATTTAGTAAAATGTAAAAAATGTGCATTGATGATGAAGAGAGATGAAGATGTATATCACAAATACAGATTTGAAAGATTAATTACTAAGCATTTCTGAAAGTGGTTTCCCTCACTGAGGCTGATGCTTTTGTAGAAATTACATGTATCACAAGGCAGTCTTCAAAGAAACTGCAAATCATGTATAAATATCTTAATGTACAGAAAGTTCCAGTGATTTTTTTTGTTGTTTTTTTTTTTTTTTAATCTGGTGGAGATAGGTATAAGAGGAATTGTAGTATGAAATTATAAAATCTAGTGAAATTAGAAATAAAAGGTACATTTTTGGTGAAGGTAGGATGCAATTAAATCCATGAAATTAGAAGCTTCCTCTTTCCAACTCTTTGAAAAAAGACTGGATTTTCTTTGAAAGAGGTGATTTATCGTTATGCAATCACTGAGATCAATAAAAATTACCTTTTACAAAAGTCAAGCTGGTAGTCTAAGAGCTTTATCTGGATCAATCCAGACTGAGTTACAGCCTTCCAACAAGTCAGCAGACAGATGCTATATCACTGCAATGGACTACGTGGCGTCTTAACCTTGCCAAAAGATAAGGTAAAATTTATACTCCTATGAAATTACTTTAAACTAATGCATTTTACCTCAGAAGATAGGGTGAGCTAAGTGTGCACATATGGTCTGTTGTAACTCGCTGATGAACAGCGAGTTATAAAGCTGCCATAAATTGTTAGCTTTTGATTCTGTGCCCCTATGCTTCTATGAACGGGAAATATTCCATACTTAAAAGCTTTTACAGTTTGGCCCTCCATGGGTAATAGCACTTCTGTGAAACATGGTGGATCTGTAATTCTGGTGGGAATAAGTACTTTTTAAAATAAGAATACAAATCAATTTTGAGCCCTTCCCTACAAGAAAGACATTAAGATGCTGGAGTGTGTCCAGAGAAGGGCAACAAAGCTGGTGAAGGATCTAGAGCACAAATCTGATGAGGAGAGGCTGAGGTACCTTGGGGTGTTTGGTGTGGAGAAAAAGAGTCTCAGGGGAGACATTATGACTCTCTACAACTACCTGAAAGAAAGTTGTAGTCAAGTGGAGGTCAGTCTCTTCTCTGAAATAAGAAGCAATAGCACAAGAAGAAATGTCCTCAAGTTGCACCAGGGGAGGTTTAGATTGGATATTAGGAAAAATTTCTTCACTGAAAGGGTTGTCAAGCGTTGGAACGGGCAGCCCAGGAAAGTGGCTGAGTCACCACTTTTGAAGGTATTAAAGGATGTATAGATGTGGTGTTTAAAGACATGGTTTAGTGGTGCACTTGGCAGTCCTTGGCTAGATAAATGGTTAGACTCAATCTTAGAGGTCTTTTCCAACCTAAACAATTCTATGATTTTATAATTCTAAGTGCAAATCAGTGTAGGTCCTTATTTAATTAGTTACAGGATGAGTTTTTGTGAAAGTCATTATATGATTCATAGATGGTAATGATGCTGTGCATTTGATACAATATGATATACTTTAAGACCTTTGCTAAAATAATTTTTTTTTAATTCCACTGTCTACTCCTTGTGAGCTTCTAGAAACATCTTTCTCTTAAAAGATGACCTAAGTGGTACACGATATTAATTAAAAGGTTTGATCAGAAAGGGCTCAAAATTCCAGAATACAGGCACTACAATGAAAATATTTTTCAATAGTGCAAATGTATAAGATAGTTCAAAACTACAAGCTATAGCAAATACTTACGTTGCCACAGGCAGAGGATTTCAAATTCAGGTTGAACAGATGAGTTGTTAAAAAATAAAGATCCCATTTACATTTAAGGTGGTTCATAATGCTGCATGAAGCAACATGTTTTTAAAAAAGAAATGAAATAAAATGTTTATATTTTTTATAAACAAAGCATTGTCTAAAGAGTGCTAAGATGCACCTGTACTGATGTAAATTAGAATTTCTAAATTATTATATTATCTTTACTTCTCTTAAGCTATGCAATGGTTCATCAAATGTTTTTCAGAAGCTGTCATTCTCATACAATAACTGGCCTCTGTGTCACCCTTTCTTGCTGAACAAAGTAAGTCAACAACCTTCTTGCTCTTTCTCAGATTTGCTTCTTCCAAAACAAGGCTGGAACACCTACCAGTATGTCTGTGTGAGAATCTAAAAGTAGAAACATCTGCTCTGCAGATAAACATCAGTCTTCAGAACTCTCAATGCAGTATCTGCTGATGCTGTGCAGTTTGATGTAACCCATTTTCTTATTTTCCATATGACCAAGAACCTTGAATGAAAACAGGATCTTAGCTGCTTATTGTCTCTACTTGAATTAATAATCTTCTGTTTGTGATATCTCAAATTATTCCTATGAAAATGATTATGATTTCACAGAAGGCTGTGGTAAAAAATAAGATGTAAATGCTTCTAATCAAAGATACTCTTCATGCAAATGAAACTCTAATTAGAAGAGGAAACAATCTGTTTTAACAGACCACCGTGAAAAGAGCTACTCAGCATTAAATATAGTTTGATAAAGACATTAGCCTGAAAAAAGATACTGGAGTAAGTAAAAGATACTGAATATTTAATCTGGCTTTTAGGATATAATCCTAAAATATTCAGTCCGTGGGTTGAATTTAGGAAGTGGATTTAGGATTGAATATTGCTGAAACTAGAATAACTTTTGCTGTTGGAACCTTTGCAAAAGTAAATCTCTCATTTTCTTACAAGTGTTTAAAGCTGTTTCATTGGAACAGGGAATTCATATTAGATAGATTATCAGAGTTTAGTCTATTTGCATACAGAATTCTATCATACAGTCTCATAAGAATGTCTTGAAGTTCTGAAGAAGAGAGTTCCAAGAATAAATGTCATACTGTATATAAAACAGCCATTTAGATTAACTTTTAATTTGCATATTTTTTATTTTCCTCTAAAAGTCTCTTCTGTTGTCTGAACAATTAATATTTTACAGTAGGGATTCTTTATTTATAAAGGTGGTTATTTTTTCAGCTCTGTTCTTTCAGGACCCTGTTCCCTGATCAAAAACATCATCCTGAGTTCACTTATTAAAGTTGGTAGGCATAATATTATAAGCAGACATTAGTATTATAACAGAATGTGCTTTATTAAAAAATACAAGTTTGTAAAGACAAAAGATCTTCAGAGAAGCAGACTGACTTTATATGAAATGTAATTAAGATAAACTTTTAATTTGAGAACAAAAAATTTCAATGTCATGAAACAGTGAAGCTGTAGAAAACCTTGGAATAACTGAAAATTTTAGATCAATTCTTCCCATTATTTTGTCTTCTCACATTAATGAAATCTTGAAGGTCGGTTCATGAAATATCTTTTGGTTGCTTTGACCATTTGCATATTGGTTAATTTTGCTTTTCTCAGTCTTTTTTCCTGTTCAGTAGAACATAATCACTAGATGAAGGAGAGAAACCCATAGATCACTGGTTATAACATATGGTTGGGTTATGAAATTTTGGTATATCCTATTGAACTGAATGGGACAAAGCAAGTATTTGAAATTATGCCTCTTATTTCCTACACTGGTTTGAGAGGTTCCTTATTCTAACCAGGCAAACCAGAGAAGTGACTGTATTCATAGTTACAAACTGATTGCTTATACCTTTTTATAATAGTGCAGATTCAGAAGTTCTAAGAGGAACAGAACTAAATGACTGTGATATCACCAAGAAACCACCTCAAAAATGCAAAATACAAAAAATGAAAAACCCTCCACCCAAACTGTGCTATAAGTTTGCATTATTCGATTAATTTTCATATCTGGAATACAAGAGCATTAAATTAATGGCTTTAAGCACAAAAGAAGTTCAAGGAATAAAAAAATGATATAATGTATTGTTCACGTTCCAATTATGTGAAAAAAAGATATATGTTCAATATATATAGTATATTATTCACTGAGTGCATGATATAGTATGAAGAAGTTTGTTTAAAATGTTGTATTGAGAGAAGACTATTGGAATCTAAGGATGTTACCCATTGAAATAATTTGCATACTACAGCTTCTTTAATTGAAAGTTATAATGAAAAAACATCAATTTTCCCTTTCCATATTGTTGCCTAATTTTTAATATAATATTTCTCTATACAAAGGATATGACATTTTATAAATGTACTCACATATGCCAAAATAAGTTCTTAAATTTATGGGGAATGCTGCTAAAAAAAAAAAGCCCAACCACCCAACCAAACCCACAAGCCTCTGCAACCCCTGCCCCCAAAGCTAAAATCCAAATAAAATACATAATATCCATGTATGTTATTATTATAATTTTTGTTTCTAATCAGATTACATTACAGTCAAGAAAAATGGCTTAAACAATGTGCTTGATATTAAAAACATGGCTTAAGCAGTGAAATTTGTGAATTTGGGACAAATCAAATAAACGGTGTCACCTGCAAAAAAAAATTCTGGAATGGGAAACTTAATTTGCTCTTGATTGTGCTATTCAGTTTGATTTTACACTTCCCAACATGGTTTTCATACTGAGCTGCAGTGTCACTCAACTAGGTGGGTGAGGAGGTGGGAGGGACCGAGAGTCTGAACTCTATGTCAAAGACTGTTGATGAATTTTACATTTTAAATTAGTTGGATAAAATGCATTATTACCTTGGGAATGTTGATCAGAAAGAAAGAAAAATCTTAAATCTTAGAAGAGACCTTGTCATATAGTTATCAGGCTTCTTTTTCCTTATTCTCTGTATGACTTTCCTAATAATGCGTTTGGTTACTAAGAGTATCCCCTTTTCTTCAGGAAGGCTAACTACTCAGCCCCAGGCTCTGCAGTTTGTAAGTTCAGACACTTTCTCAGAAAGCAGAGCTGTAGGTTCAAGGGCAGGCAAGGCTTAATGTCTCAATTCTGTTACTTTAAGTACTTAAGGTACTGTTACCACTAGACTGCTATGTGAAAGAATTGTATGTTTGTTGCACTGGTCCTGTTTGATCAGAAAAGTACTTGACATCTATTCTTGAAGAAGTATTTTGATGTGACTCACATTTTCTCTTGCCTTGTTCTCTTAGTTGATACATGATTTGGAAATGCACATGGAGAAATGTGTCATTGGAGAAAAGTAACTTTTCCAGAAGATCTTCTTGTGGAAGCTGTGGAAGGAGTACGGGTGCCTTATTAGGAGATTCTGGTGGAGCTAGGAAACCACTTTTATGAGGTAGCTAGACTGCAGCTGGCCCCGTGTTACTTTATAGTTCGTGGTCAGACTCAAAGCTGATGAAAAGCTGATGTAAGTCTGAATGATGTCAGGCCTGAGCCTTTAATATTCATTGATAACACCTTGAATCCTTTTAGTGGTATCTTGTCTTCATTAACTTTCTCTTCTGGTGACACATCAATTTTGGTATTTGGACCTACATTTGGCTTTTTATATTGATTTTTTAAATTTAGAGAAGATCGTGAAGTTCTTCCGAGTAGATATGAAATGATTTATCACTACCAAGAACTATCTATGTTTCTCTTCAGTGGAATCGAAAAGAAGGGCTCAGCTCCCACTGCTAGCTAGGAGGTCTTTTGTATATTGAGCTACATTTAAAAAGTGCAGGAATTTATATAGGTATCTTTTATCCTTTCAATATATAGATTGGAATAAATCTAAACATTTTCTATAGCCTTTGGTGAATCAATGTGCTTTGTATGACTAAGGAATATCCAGTCACCTTGCCATTAATTATTTCAGTTCACTTATCTTGAATTCCAACTCCTTTGGAGAGAAGCAAAGATTACACTTTAACCCAGACACTGGTCTAAGATACCTTACATAATGTGGGGATAAAATAATTTAATTTCCAGTCTTATTTTATTTGTGACCAGCTAAGATTCTGACAAGTAGATCTTTTATATAAAACAATGATAATTTGTCAAGTTAATGGTAAGATTTCCTAAAGTGGCAAAGGTGACAATTACGAAGATACCACTTGGTGACACCCCCATATGAAGATAGCAAATTCAGAATGAAAAAAGATGCCCTCTTCTTCACTGACTTTTTTAGTAATATTTGACATAGGGATGGGGTGTAGGGCACTAACACCGGTCTCCTTCCAGTATCAGAGCTACTTACAGGACTCTTCACTGTTTCTTCAGCTCACCCTCACATTACTCCTATCCCTCACACCCTTCACCCTTTCTCTCCTATTTCTCCTTATGAATGACTTTTACTTATCCATCTCTTCTGTGGTTTTTTTTTTCCACTTTATCCAATCGTCTTCTTTAAATAAAGTTATTGTCATTACAAGTAGAGGGTCCCAGGTTTTGGGGACTCAGAATTTGTTTGTACTTGTCTTTATCTTCTTTTAGATACATTAGCAATTGTCTAATGATCAGGTAACTTTTAAAAATTTTGCTTTAGCAAAATGAGAGATCGAGTCTGTGCAGATTGTCTCTGAATAAAAAGTGATATGCTTGAGTGGACACAGAATGATACCAGAGACTGTTTCTAGCACTGAAATTTCATTATGGACAGACACTTCATATATGCAGCCAAAAATTTACTGTTCATACAGTTGAAATCTTAGCAGTCTCTTCAAAGATTTTTTTATTAGCCCAGATTCAGTTATTGCAGAAAAAAGAAAGTAAAGAGTACTACCATTATAAAAAAAAAAAAAAGAATAATCTCTTATAATACAATTAAAGCTGTTATGCACACATACCTAGCCCTTTTTTCCGGAGTTATGCTCATGTTTTCACTGTTTTACTGTATCCTTGGGTAAATGGCTTCAGTTTGAAGTGGGGTATTGCAATCCATCAGTATCCTAAGTCCTTTCATATGGAGGAGTATGGTGTTAATTATGATGCTTTCTTCCTCCTCTCTCCAGGATTTACTTAGGGGTATTTTTATGCCTTTGTTAAACCCACTTTGCAGTTTGAGCTTTCTTCTGTGGTCTGTAATCATTTCATACGTATAGTGCATTTTATGTATATATAGTTTAGTTTTTCTTTGTTCTCTTTATGAACAATCCCCCAAAACAGTTCCCATGTCTGTATTTTTTGAGTTGTTTATAGCCCGAGGACTGGAGCCTGTGTTCTGTCTCTTTACCATCCCATGCTTGTACTTCTGTCTATGAAAAATTGCAGCTACACTGTGCAAATATAAGTGAAAGTAAACCCAGTCATTTGAAAAGTTGCTGTTACAGGCAAATCAAATAAACGCAAAGTTCCCAGTGTGTTGAAGCAAATTCAGACAAAGTAAACTTTACAGACGTCAGTCCATAGGCCCCAACTAAGTCACTACACAACCTGTTGCTGAAAACGTCAACTGTGTATTTACTGGACTACAGAGCTAAAAAGTCCTAGTTCACAAGGACTAGAAATCACAAATCACACATGGTATTGTTAAAGGTATAATCAGTTTTAAAGTTAACAGAGGATAGAAAGCCTGAACAATCAGGAATCACTGAACAAAAGACACCTAGAGGACAACCTAGAGGACCCCTGACTGACACAGTCAAGGTGCTGGTAGACAGCTTTGGACTCTGATGGCTTGCTGTGATGCTCTGCTGTATTTTTATAACTGCCATGTTTTGATTAGACTTATTGTTAGAATTATTTTAATTGACTAGGTTCTTGGATTCTCAAATAAAATGTGTTCTTTTCATGCTGATGACAAGATTATGAATGCAATACTAATTTTTTTCAAACAAGGAAAATAAAATATTTATTATTTGACTAGAACTTTTAAGTGATTATTCTTTTTTTTTAGTGTGTAATATTTCAAGAAGATTTATCAGTGTCTTTACAAAATTTACAGAAATAAGGAAGATTTAGTATTAATTTACTACTTCACAATGAAGAAATTAGTATTCATTAGCTGTTCGGATCTAGTACTTTGAATTCAAACATCTAGAGAACTGAACTAATCTCCAAATTCCACTCTGTATTCTAAACTAAAGCTGAATTGTCTTATTTATACTGCACTGTAAGTTGTGCAAGTCATAAATGACACCTTTTGAAAGATGTCATTTTTAAATGACAACTTATCAGTTGTCTTTGTCGTATTTACCTTTGTAAGCAGAAACATAATCAGAAAATTAGTTGGGAAAAGTCAGAACCAATGCTACAAAAGTCCTAAAAGTATCCTCCCAAAACCTGGGGGAGAAAAACTGGCTTCTCTGCTGAGAGCTGGTGAGTGGATAATATGGAGAAAACAAACAACACAGATGAAAAATTTTCATAGCAGCACAAAAGTGAAAATCTGGACTCATTTAATGCCTTTTTTTTCCCTGTGTTTTTGGGCCTCTCTTTTAACCTGTTCTTGATATATGAATTCACTCTGTGAGATTTTTGAAACCTGTTGATATTTGTATATCTCCTAGTTTGGCTGTCTACTCTGTAAGGATTATTATGAGCAATGTGGTTAATGTAATGCAGAGTATTTAGTGCATTTTAAATGACTAGTAAGTATTTAATTGCATGTCCAGTTAAGGCATTTACGTAAAGTGTAAATTCAAGCTTTTTAAGAGTCTATTTCTTTTATGGATGAAGAAAGAAATAATTACTCCACAAAGAAAATCAAAGAACCCTAAGGAGTCGGACTAAAATATGGCAGCTGTGAAGATTCCAAAAGGTCAGGCATACTAAAATCAGCAAAGAATTTCAACATCATGCTAAGACAAAGCTATAAAAAATTTATGTAACCAGGGAGCTTTACTAGAAGCAGGATAAATAATGGTGTTATGTCTGCCCAGGATTTTATTTTCTGAATTATTTATTGGGAGGGAGGGGGAGTTGTTTCTTGTTGTATGTTCTTTTTTAGTGACTTTTTTCTCTGTTCAACTTTCATGCTGAGTACCAGATAGACGGCACTTATATACCATGTTTACTTATCTACACAGAGATTGCAAAATGTACAACAGTCTCAATGCTGATTAAAGTAGGTGTGTCTGCATATCTGAGTTTATCTATGACCTGTCTATAATGGCCTAGCATTCAAAAATTGGATTTTCAATAATTATTATCTTTATATGGAAAAAAAAAAAAGAGAAAAGAAAAAAGGAATTGAGATTCAAAACTTGAACTGGACTAAGTCTAGCCAACATAACTATCTATAGCTATTGTTGATGGATTTTATAATCCATGTTGTAGTGTAACACATACAAACTTCTCCTCTTTCATTTTGGAAATCCTCCTTTCTTTCTGTGAACTTTGATCCTGAATGATGTACTGGCTTTGTATGTTCTGCAGTGTTTATATGTTCTGTTATCAAAATCTCCAGACTATCTTATTTCTTATTTCTGTCTTGACATCTTTATGTTTCTTTTCTTTTTATCTGCAGGGATATTACACTTTTCAATGTACTATGGCAGGCTGTGTGATATTTAGCACATAACGTGTTTTTCGGATTGTATTTTCTCATCTGCTTTCAATGGTTATTCAATGATAAAGGAAACCAAATAAAACTCATTTTGTATTTTATAATGATTTTCATGACAGCAAATTCCACCAAGTGAAATTCTTTTAAAACATCCACATTCTCATCTCCATTTTCATTGAAATGGTTTCTTCTTTTTGATGGGTGTTTTGTAACTTAAGCTGTTTATCTTTTCTTCATTTTGCTTTACTCTATACAACAATATTTTTTTCCTTTCTTTTTTTTTTAGTGTAGTTTGAATTCTTATTCACCAGTTTCAAGTGAACAGGTTTTTTTATACCTTTCACAAAGCATGAAATATTGAGGAATCTTTACAGGGAAATTCTTCAAGCAGCCTGTAAAAACTATACAATCAGTAACAAACAAAATACTACAAATATTATTATTGAAAAGAATAAGAGATAAATAGTTCTTCCTTTAATTTTAAAATACCTGTTTTGATGAATTTATTGCATAGGTCAATAAGCAAATTAAGCTCTGGTATAATTTTTATTTTGCTGGCATACTTTTTCCTATGGTGCTTTAGAGAGAGAAAGGCCTCTTCTCTTCATTCTTTGTATTGATCTTCATTGTTTTTTGAATTCATGTGTCTTTTCATTTCAGCTATGAGTTAATTTCTGAAGAGCTAAAAGTGAACTAAATCCTAACTTTCTTTCTGAATACAATGGGTTTTGCTCCTGCAAATATTTCACTACTTTTACTAGTGTTCATCCAGATTAAGACTAAGACCTGTAAGTAGAAAGGACCTGCACTGCATTTGGAGTGATTTCCCTCCTTGGCACTGTAACAAGCTCCCTGAGAAGTGGGGAGACTGCTGGTGATAAAAGGGAAATAAGTGAATTGTAGATGACTGTGCTTTGCTTCCAGTGATGAAGAACTGATAGAGATCTCATATGAGTGAAGAATTAAGTAGGAGCATTGCTGAGGCCTTCATGATACACAGTGCACAATACAGCACATACTACAAGACTAGAGATCATCAAACCCACCTCCCTTCTGCCTGTCCAGAAGGATTCCTGTTCTTGCTTGCTCTGCCTCACAAGTGGAATCCTAGAACTTCTTTAATTAACTAATGCCTCTGTATCTAGGAAGATATCATTTTTCTGCCTCCTTCATACCTGTTTTTCATCTCTGTGGTCTAGCTTCCCTCCCACTGTATTCTGTAACAGTGCACTTTTCCATAAGAGGAACTGCATCATAGTCAGGTTAGAGGGTCAGCCTGATTGTTGTGTTCCAGGACAAACAGAAACTGTGAGTGGCCTCTTCTAAATTCGACTATTCCTGGCATGTAGTGCTTAGAAAAAGACCATAAAATTGTATTAGTTTCTTAATAGATTTAATGCAGCAGTTTAGTTTATTCTGTTGGTCATACTTCTGTGAGAAAGATATAACTTATATGTATATCAGAAGCAGACTCTTTTCTTACTACCCTCAAATAATAATAATAATAATAATAATAATAATAATAATAATAATAATAATAATAATAATTTTAAAAATTCCTTTTAATTTTCTAAGTAGTTCTAAATTGAAATGAATGAAAAGAAAATGTGCAACAGGGTTTGCTGAAAAATATATCTACGTGTTATATCCTTGTCCCCAAAAGCATGAACTGAGGCTTTAAATGGCAAGTACATTTGATCAAGCCCCACATTTGTGGGCTTTGCAAGTGATCTAAAAATCCATGCTATTTAATAATATTACCTGAGTATTACACATCCTGCAATGGTAGAAAAATAAAATTATGAAGCTTATGCCAAATGTGCCAGAAAAACTAACATTTTTCAAAATCTTATTAAAAAGCTTATAAAATTCAGTGTAATTTTTCCTCCTAATATTTTGGAACAGTGTTGTAATTCCCATAATTATTTTCAACCTATTCAAGGCATATATTCTCCTCAGTTACAACTTGAACTGTAATGTAGCTTTTTCCCTGTCATTTCAGTTGCATCATAGTAAGAAAAGAAATGAAAATGTTCTCTCTCATCTAATCTAATAATTTTCATGTTTATGCAGATACCAAAGGTCTGGTACAATGAAACTGCTTGCCTAATAAGACACATGAACATGTTTCAAAGCAGTTCAGAAGACCTTTGTGTTTCTGATCATGTCCTTTTTCTTCTGTATTCATCAGATCAGAGCATTTAACTGGGAAGGACCTTCTGTTTCTAGAGTCATCTGCTATGATAGATAACCAAGTCATTAAAGTTATTTAGTTAACAAATTGAAGTTTATTATTAAACTGAATTAAAGTTTGTCATTAAAGTAATTTTTGCATCTCCTTCATCACTGTCGCTGAGATACTGCTAATATATTTTCACTATTCTTTAATTTCTCAGGTAAGTAGTTATATTAATAATAGATTTATTTAAAAACATTAATTTATTCGATACCTAATTTGTAATAATATTTTCCTTCTATCAAAATTTCCCATTTGTTCCCAGTGTTTATTTCTCACATGATTACAGTCCTTCATCTTCTTTTTTTGTTGCCCTTTTTTGCTTGCCAAAATGTCTTTCCTGTCCTTCTCATCTTTCTCTCTCTCTTGCATATGAGATTAATTTTCCAAGATTACATGAATCTGATTAATAATTGATCAGGGCTTCAGGAAGCACAATTCAGATTAAACTAACAGGAAACTACCTCTAGGGATGGTTCATTCACCATAAATTGTCAGCAATATCCAGCACAGGTAAGTCTGCATGGATCAGCCCTAAGGATGTGGCCAGTATTTTTCTTTTTTAGCTTGTGAGAGTCACAAAGAACCACTGAAAAAATTATGTTCTCCTTATTATCCTTGTGTGGTAAAATTATATAAAGTGAAACAGTGAATCAATTCTATGAGGCAGCAAAGTAAGGCTAAGCTATTGTTTATGGAAAATGCTTTGAAATCCCCAACCACGCCCTTATTAAATTACCAGTAACTGCAAGAGGTAAGCATTCAGTATTTACTTACACTGTTAGGTCAATAATTTAGTCATCTGTTTAAATTCATCTATTCTCTGTCCATGGAGACAAAATAATCCAAAGCAGTAGGAAAATTTGAAATGTTTCATTTTTCTATGGTGAAATCCTTTGAATTTGCTAAGATTCTACCTTCCATATCTTAACAATTCTCATTCTTAAAAAGTCTTATTCAGAGTAAAACTTCCATTGTCTCCTTTCTCTTGTGATTCTGGAGGCACCCTCTTCAAGCATTCCCCTTCATTTGAGTGGAGCACTCTGAAGATAATGCATTATTTAAAAAAAGTAGATAGATGTCTTATACTACTTGAGAACTCCTACTGGTATTGCCTTTTAATACTAATGCTTACTATTTCCAGGGCTGCTGAGTGGGTAAGGTGAATGACTCACTAACTGTTTCACATTCTCCTTTAATTTTGTTTGTCTTAGATGTATCTACTTGAATGCATTCAGTAAATGAAAACCAAACAAAACCCTGAGATTCAGAGTAATTTATATGTCAGAAATGTCAACTGACTGAACAGTTTCTGAACAAATGGAAGAGAGGCCAGTGCCATAATCCTTAATACACCCACGTGGCATTTACTGGCACCAACTTAGAATGGCACTTCAGTACGAAAGCTTGAATTGATAGTTATTACTTAGCCCAAGTAAAGCTTATAGTATAGAGTCTTCTGTTAGAAGATTGAAATATCAGGGGAAGTAAGCAATAAACTGGTTGCAATGAAGGGCTGAACCTTTTACAGTCAGGATATGGTTTGACATGGATTCTGCAACCAGTTCCATTGCTGCCATTTAGAGCTGCCCTGCCCCAGTTATTTCCACTGATGCAGCTATTTGTGGGGAATGATTATGGAATTGACTCAATTTAAAAATACTTTTTGGTTTCACTTTTTTCTTCTGCTCCAAATTATTTTTATGAAGACCAGTTCCTTCAGCTGGCATTTCTGGAGTCCCCCCAGAATTCCTACCAATACAGCTGGTGCTACAAAGAGAAGGCAACATGGAGGGTTTGGTGGCTCTTTGCCACTTGAACTATGGCCAAGAGAAGTCCACGTCAACTCACAGCTATATCTATAACCAAGGTAGGAAGAACAGCTATAATTAATAAATAAAATAAAATAAATAAAAAAACCCCAAAGTAATAAACTTCTCAGTTACTTAAATTAATCTACTAGCTTTGGAAAATGAAACAGCTTGCACATATGATGTAGAGGGGACAAAAATCAGTATGTACTCATTTTATGCAGTTACTTTTTTTTTTTTTCCTGTTTACCTGTTTACTTGACAAGGATTCCTGAAAATAAAACTCTTAGAAATTCCTGGGATTTAATGGCCTTAAACATAAATTTAGGAACTTGAGTCATCCCTTTTTGAAAATTATGACATCTGTCTTAGAAATCAGGGTTATAATTTGTTGATTTAGTCCTCTTTTCTGACGTTTCGATGTTGTTGTACTTTTACAGTATAAGCCCAGGATGGAAAGGTACAGTACCCTGTGGGTACTCTTTGAAAACTAGAATCCCAGAATTTCATGTTTATTGTGTACCTTTTTCAAGAAAGTTTGTTGAACAAAATAAAAGTTGTTAAACTACAATTTAACCTGGGAAAAAAAGTGGTCAAGCTAATAAAGTAGCTGCTCTGTTATATAAATCAGATCCATATCTTTGTTGTACGTGACATGATTCTGAACTTGCATTGTGCTAAAAGTTGTTAAAGTTATATTGCAAATGTTAAAATAGCCAAAAATATAATTTGAGAAAAATCAAGCAGTGTTTTATGCAATAAAACATAATCAGTCCTTCTTTTGAGTGCCAGTGTATTAACTGTCAAGAGGCAGCTTACTTCAGACTTGTAATCATTTGGAAAAAAAATACTCCCATCACCCGGTTGTCTCTTATTATTGCATTGTTCAGTTAGAAGGTATTCTCAAAACACATCTGGAAGATGTGTACATGGATTACAAAGTGCCTAATAAGAAGACAGTGACATCTTAAACTTTTATAAGGAACCATACACAGATTCTAGAATCTGATATTATGTAAATAGATTTTGACTCAACATAAATTTTGTTACTCAAATCTTTTTATGGACCCAACAGAATACAGTAGCACCACCAGCATTATATGTTGAAGCCTTTTAATGCTGATGTCCATTTGCTACTTTTATGTTCAACATTGCCCAGGACTTCCAGTAACTTTCACCCTTAAATTGAAAATCAAATTACTGTGAGAGAGAGGCTTTTCTCCTTCCACCTCTTTAGTAATAAAAGTACCAGTAACCCTATTCCACAGCCAGCTGTTACTTGTTAGAGTCACATTGCTGAGCTGGTACGCAATATTCTTTTGTATTACAGATATGGAAAGATTTTAGAGAAAAGCTTAGTTTGACCCATGAATAAATAAAGGCAATGTTTTTTCCTATCTCCTTTTTTTTTTTTTTTTCCTTTGCTAGATCATTTGCTTTGACTTTCAGGTAAGAAGTATGTGCATAGAAAGTAGGAGTATATTTTTTTTCTAGATGAAGAATAGGGCAAATCTTTTGTAATGGAATTACACAACCATGTTAATGAAATATGTTTTGTGGGCTCTGTTTCCAGTTTTTCCTTCTCTTCTAATTAATACTTAGAAGAATAAAACTTTCCAAGTTCAAAACAAGAAAGTGAGTATGAAGAAACTATTGCAAACATCTAGTCAGAACATGACTCAGTTTCAGTCAAATGGATAGAATTTATTTTCTTCAATACAAAGCAGACATCAGAAAGAGTTCAGATAAAAAGGTTTGAATAGTGCAAAATCCATGATTTGACAGTACAGTAAATGTAGCCCAAAGTCTTACTAAAAAATCAGAAATGGGAAAATGAAGAACATATTGTAAATCCTCATAGGAGGCATTAATCTGCAGGTTTACATCTGATAACCTGACTTTGTTACATATATCTCAGAGGTGAGATACATGTCTAGTCTCATTTATGTTAAAGAAAAGTCTAATCAGGACAGTCAATAGATCTCAGAGAACAATTTGGTTGAGCAAATATAGGTGTCTAATCTAAGGTGAGTATTTCTGCAGTTTCTGCTGGTAGAAATATATAATGTTGACTATAGCACATATATTATATGTATATATAATATTGACTGTCATGTGGGTTTGGATGTACAAAGTAATTGACATTTAGAGAGGAAAAAAGTAAATATTTTAATTTGGAAGTGGATTTCACTTGATCTGACACAGAATAATGATATCCATAAAACACTCCTGGGAGAAGTATATCATCATATACATGTATGACATTAAAATGTACAGTGAAATACATTTTTCTAAAGAGAAATATTGCTATATAAAAATATATATAAATATATATAAATATATATAAATATATATAAATATATATAAATATATATAAATATATATAAATATATATAAATATTGCCAGTCCTGTTTAATATCTTTAATGATGATCTGGATGAGAGGATTGAGTGTACCATTAGCAAATTTGCAGATGACACTAAGTTGGGGGGAGTGTTGATGTGCTAGAAGGCAGGAGGGCTCTGCAGAGGGACCTGGACAAGCTGGAGAGATGGTCTGATTCCAAGGAGATGAGATTCAACAAGGCCAAGTGCCGGGTCCTCCACTTTGGCCACAACAACCCCATGCAGTGCTACAGGCTGGGGACAGAGTGGCTGGAGAGCAGCCAGGTAGAAAGGGACCTCGGAGTTTGGATTGACAGGAAGCTGAACAGGAGCCAGCAGTGTGCCCAGGTGGCCAAGAAGGCCAATGGCATCCTGGCCTGGATTAGGAACAGTGTGGCCAGCAGCACCAGGGAAAGTGATTCTTCCCCTGTACTCAGTGCTGGTGAGGCCACACCTGGAGTACTGTGTCCAGTTCTGGGCCCCTCAGTTCAGGAAGGATATTGAGGTGCTGGAGAAGGTCCAGAGAAGAGCAACAAGGCTGGTGAAGGGACTGGAGCACAAGTCCTATGAGGAGAGGCTGAGGGAGCTGGGGCTGTTCAGCCTGGAGAAGAGGAGGCTCAGGGGAGACCTCATCACTCTCTACAACTACCTGAGGGGAGGTTGTAGCCAAGTAGGGGTTGGTCTCTTCTCCCAAGCAACCAGCAGTAGGACAAACTCTGCCATGGGAGGTTTAGGTTGGATATTAGGAAGAAATTTTTTACAGAGAGAGTAATCAGGCATTGGAATGGGCTGCCCAGGGAGGTGGTGGATTCACCATTCCTGGAGGTTTTTAAGATGAGACTGGATGTGGCCCTTAGTGCCATGGTCTAGTAACCATGGCAGTGCTGGATCAAGGGTTGGACTTGATGATCTCAGAGTTTTTTTCCAAACTGGTTGATTCTATGATTCTATTTTGAAAAAAGAAAGAAATTGGTATAACCTCATGAACCTTTTATCTACATAATTACAACCTCAAGGAAGATATTAGTCTTTTCAACCTGGGAGCCAACTTTTCATATTTTATACTAATTTTGGCCTAGTCTGCATAAAATTTTGACTTGTTAGTTATCAAACCACTTTTTTTTTCTCCAGTTTTATGGAATGACATGTTGGCCACAGATTTATATTTCACCAGTATTTTCGTTGGGTTGACCCAGCACTGGGCATTTACAGCCCAGAAGCCAATTATATCCTGAGCTACATCAAAAGCAGCGTGGGCAGCGGGTCAAGGGAGGTGATTCTACCCTTCTGCTCTGCTCTGGTAAGACCTCACCTGAAGTGCTGCATCTGGTTCTGGAGCCCTCAGTTAAGGGAAGTCATTGACTTGTTGTCCAGACAAGGGGCACAAAACTGGCCAGAGGGCTGGAACACCTCTCCTGTGAGGACAAACTGAGAGAGTTGGGGTTATTCATCCTGGAGAAGAGAAGGCTTCAGGGAGACCTTATTTCAGCTTTTCGGTGCTTAAAGGGGGCTTATTGGAAAGATGGGGACAGAGTTTTTAGTTTTTATCCCTGTTGCCATAGGACAAGGGATAATGGCTTTAAATTGAAAGAGGGTAGATTTAGATTAGATAGAAGGAAGATGGTTTTTACAATGAGCAGAAGAGTTTTCCCAGAGAGGTGGTAGATGACCATCCTTGGAAACATTCAAGATCAGGTTGGATGAGGCTCTGAGCTACATGATCTAGTGGAAGATATCACTGCTTGCTGCAGGAGGGTTGGACTAGATGACCTTCAAGAGGTCCCTTTCAACTCAAACTAATCTATGATTCTATGTTTCAAAGATGTAAAGTGCTTAGGGGACCCCTAGAGTCCTCTGCCACAGAGAAGACCTACAAAATGGAGCATGTGGGATCTGAACTAATTTAAGGGAGGTATGCTCACACAGGGTGAAAATATTTCAGCTGTTTCTTCAAGGAAATTACCGAAGGACTGTATTCTCTTGTTGAACAGGGTTTGATAATTTTTTAGATGTTACAAGCTTGAAGGCTCAGGTAGTGCTCTCACATTCAAAGCCTCTGCTAACATCTTACACTTGTCGTTTTCTGCATTTCATTTTTATTCTAGAGTTATAAAAAACCCTACTTGCTGTGAAGATCCATTTGTTACAGAAATTTAGCAAAATTTTTATAACAAGAGGTGTAGTAATTGCAGAAAATTCAGCTAGAGCAAGATTGAGTTAGGTAATATTCACCTGATGGTTAGACAGTTGTTGCAGAGAAACAAGCTAAACCAAAGCTCCTGGCAGGCCAAGATCAATCTGGGCAATTTTTACTCCTGAGGCCCTGAGGAGTTTGCACAGACTCTGTGGCCAGTAATACTATACAGGGCTACATTAGTTCTATGTGAAATGCTTTACAATCCATCTACTTGTGTAAATAATACGTATTTTTTGTGGGAGAAACTAAGATAGTCTGGGAAAAATAAAGATTTCCTGACAATTAGTCAGGATTACTGTGTGTGTTTGGAGCCTAGTCAAATTCCAGTGATCAGTTCTACTCAAAGGCCTTGTAAATTATCTGGGTTACAGGACTGAATGCCTCCTCAAGAAGCCTGCAGACAGCATCAGACCGGGAGGAGAGGTAGATACACTGGAAAGAAGAGCCAGTATATGGAGACACCTCAGTGGGGTGGAAGATTGGGCTAGAAATAATTTCATGAGGTTTAACAAAGGTAAGGGGAAAGTACTGCTCAGGGGATGAAATAATCTCCAGTGCCAATGCAGGCTGAGGTATAGTTTTGCTGAAGTGCCTCTGTGGACGGGAAGATAAACATCAGTTAGCAGTGTAGTAGGGCAGCAAGGAAGGCAAATCATGTCCTGGGCTGCATCTGTAAGAGAAAATTCAGCAGATAAAGCTGTGTGATTAGTTGGAATTTTATAGACAACATGTGGAAAATTTGGTCCAGCTGTGTTTCCCCCAGTTCAAATAAGGAGAAAAACTGTAATATTGAAAAAGGCCCGGTGGAGGCCCATCACTGATTATTAGAGGACTGGAGAATTTGATGCGTAAAAATATTGAAGAAATTGTGTTCATCCATTATGGAGAGTAGATTGCTGAGGAACACGTGCGAGTCTAATCACAGTCTTCCAGAACCTAGAATGTAATTACTGCAAAGATGGAGATATTTCCTTTGCAAGAATATATAGCGGCAGAACAACATGCACAAGTTTCTTCAGGGGGAAGTTCCATCTAGATTTAAGAAACATAATCATTCCTATGAGAATAACGAAATCTTGCTATAAGTTGTCCAGAGGAGTGATAGGATCTCCTTCACTGAAAATATTCAAGACAGTTTTGACACAGCCGTGACTAACCTAATTTAATGCCTTCTTTCAACAGAAAGGCGATCCCAGAGCTCCCGTCTAACCTGGACTTTTCTATGATTCTGTCATTTTTCTTGTTTATATATTTCAATTGAAGGTGATTTGAAATATATGGTCTGATGGAACATTGGTATTAGAGCTGTATGACTGCAAAAAGCTTTGAGGTTTCACAGAAAGAAGTCTGACAGGAGGGATAAAAAAAAGACACTCCCTCAAAGAAGCCGTCTACAATCACTACATCCAAAGTCTACAGAGGTTAATAAGAGTCTTTCTGTTACCACAATGGGCTTTAGTTGTTCCTTTAAGTGTTCTGGCCTATTCTGGTATTTTTTTCGTCTTCTTTTTCTTTTTCATTCACATATCTGTTTTCTTGTGCATATCTTGTCTAAGAATGCCTAGCATTGTCCGTATTCTGTCTGCACAATGGACTCAGATTTTTTCATTTCATACATCATTTACAACTTGCTACCATTATTCCAGGAAAAAAAGAGCATTAATCTTTATGACTCTGGGAGAAAAAAAAATTATGTACATATATGTATGGAATTGAGGTACATTATCTATGTGCTTTAATACCAGAAAACGTTGTATAAAAGAAGATTTCTATCCTAATTTTAATAAATAAATAGAAGATAATATCTAAAACAGAAGATATTTTAATGAATAAATGTAGATATTTTAACATGGTTTTGAAATTATATCCGTAAAACCAGAGAACATGCCAATATAACTATTCATTATAATATATTAGCAAGTGTTATTAGTTCTAATGTAATAGGCACTAATAAAAATGCCACAAGCCAAAGGATTTGAATTTGTAAGGAGTTCTATGTTAAGAGAAATGGAAAGAGGGAAGGCAAATTTTTTTAAAACATTCTGCTTTAAAGAAGACCAACAAAAGACTCTTCCTATTCAGTGGAGCTGGCTGTGAATGTAAGGATCGCTCAAGTCTCTGTCTAGCATGCTAATCAAAAGGCCATCCTTGGGAATAATAAGACACTTTTTTTAGCATGTACAGCAGATTACTCATTCAATAGTTCAGTGCTATTATCAGTGTACAGTTTACAAAGGAGATCCAAAATTTGGGATGTATGTTTAGGGAATCCGAATACGTAATGTCTAGATACGCAGAAGACCCTAAAATCAACAGATTTGGATTCATTTTAGTAACTTTTTTATTTATCACAAATCAAACAACATGTACCTATCTAGGTTTCAGAGGGTTTAGGGGATTGCCCTAGGTTTTTAGGGGCAAGAGATAAGAACCTCTGATCATTCTGTGATATATCTCCCAGACAGGTGTCTTAATTGACTACAGAGTGTCATGGTTTGAGATAGTCTCAAAATCCAATTCTCTAGCTCCATCCCCCCTCCCACATCTCAACTTAATGTGAGATGGGTTTTTTCCAGACAAAACACACCAGACTCAAAGTGGGGGAAAGGGAATATATTACAATGACTGTACAAATAAATACCATATCACATTATACACACGATCACAACTATCTCTACTATGACATATGTATTTACAATGATCAGATCTCTTCTCCCCTCCAAATAAAAGTCCAGGAGGGAAAGAAGGACAGATCCCTTCCAGTCCTTAAGCAGCAGCTCCTCTTCTGTCCTCCATGCAGCAGTAACTGGGTTGTTGTAGCTGGATCTCTGTTCAACATACACAAGGGGGTCTCCAAGCCCCTCGGCTCTCCTTCGGTCCAAGCGAAGGCCTCACCTGTGGACTGCCAGCAGGGACAAGACTCGCATCACCACAGGCATATCACGAAATGCAGGGGCATCTTCGTGAAAGTCCCTTCCTCAGGGGATTCAAATTCCCGTTTGCAGAGCTCCGTGCTCTGTCTCCAGGCAGCGGGGGGGGGGGGCAAAGCCCTCCTCCACATTCCTTTGGCTGTCCTGGTCCAGCTTCAGGACGCCTTTGAGCTTCTCAGCTCCTCTCTGTAAGTGCTGTAGCACTCCAAGGCTCTTCCCAAACAGGAGTCCATCTACTCCTCCTTTCTCGGAGGTCTCAAAGGAGTTTGAGGGGCTGGTACAGTCTCTTACCCCAAACTCTGTCTCTCAGCTGCTGGCTCTCTTTCTCCTGGCTCTGTCTTCCAGGAGTCTTCTCTGCGGTGCTGCATGTTTCTGTTGCTTCTTGGTCTTATCTCTGACTCTCTGCCACCGTTTCTCTGGTCAGTGTCAGCTGCTGTTCTGTGCCCATGGAGAAAACATCTCCCAGCATAACTACAGGCACCTAGCCCAGCTTTATGCTGTTCCAGGTCCCTGCAGCCCCCAGCCGGGGGCTGGGAGGCCCCAGAGGGCCCAAGGGGCTTAGAGCCCCTTCCTCGTGGCTCTACAACATGGCCACCTCTCCTACAACAACTAAAACTACAACTCATCTCTTCCGGTCTGGTTGTGATATGTTTACATTTCTGCAGGAGCGCCCATTGGGCAGAATTTCAAAACTTCCAAGGGTTTCCACCCCTTGGGGTCTACCACTTTTCTCAGCCTCTGGGGGAAAACAAGATTCAAACCACGACAAGAGGCATCCTAAGTACCTAACACTTTAAGAGGCTAATGTTATCTGCAATCGATCATGTTCTGAAGTTAAACTGGAAATGTAAAATGTATGAAAAAATGAAATGGTGAAAATGCATAGGTTTAAGCCTTAAACAAAGTCACTAAAGAAAATGAGAATACTTTCATTGACTTCAAATTATTTAAATGTATCTATTAAATATACCCAGTTATAGAAAGGTGACTAGAGTGTAGAATATTTTATTTTAAAATATACCTCCAGTAAAAGAAGACAGTAAGGTGTAAGGTTCCTATTGCCTTCACATTCTGCAGATTTTTGTAGGAATAAAAATCAATCTTTTGTTATGAAAGCTATTGTATTTTTTAATTCTTCAAAATAAAAAATAAAATAAACATAATGTTATTGAGATTGGATAGTTTTCCATAAGACTAATTTCCTTAGTAAATGAGTTCCTGAGTTTTTGTAGTTAACATTGAATCCGCCTGTAGTGCAGAAGATAGAAAATTATTAAATAAAGATACAAAAATGTATCAGTGTTAATCACACCCATAGGAAATCAAGTAAAATATGCAGATTTTTTGGTTTCCTTTTAGACATGACAAAAATACTGGATTTATCATATATTGCAATTCAACACAACAATCTGTAATACATTTGAATGAAAGCTGTTAAAAGGCCTAAAAATCCCCATTGTTCATAAGATATAAATTTAAAAACACATTTAAGATCAATTCAGTTTTCTGTTTGAGAATAATAATAATCATTTGTAATGAGGTAACACTAAGGAATCTATTTCTATTCTGGAGGATACTACACTGAACAAGAATAACTCTATTCTTCTATTGTTTCCTTCTGCAATACAGAGAAGAGATTGAGAATAACAACAGTAAAATCAGATGAAATGAATAAGTCTAGCATATTTCCTATTACATTTATGTCTGATGCCTATTATGTAACCACAAGACTTCTGTGAAATAGAAAGGAAAAGAGTTAAAAAAATGTTAGGGTTTTTTTTGTTGTTTTTTGTTTTACAGGATACACCAGAGTGTAAAAACAAAGGAAAAATGTTCGTGATTAATATTACAGTGACAGCTGGGTCCATCCATAGTTCCCCATCCTGTTATGTGAATTCCAGAAGACTTCATTTCACTACTTGATTGTACTGCTCATAGTGTATTACTGCATGGAAACTCATTGGGCCAGCTCCCAGGAATGGGTCATTTCAACCAGAAATAGATTGCAATAGACAAATGAACAATTGTGCTGAACTTAAAATATTTGTCAATAGAATATTTGCTTTTATTTTATTGCAGCCATTTTATGTTGAATATGACATTTGCCATTTTTTACTTCAACTGGATGAGTTAATTTTTCATCTGAATAATTTTTATTTGTACATGGTCCTTTACACATTTCCAAGTTCATTGCGACAATATTTTGATTCTGCTGAGCTGTCTTTAAACTTTCTTTATTTTTTCTCTCCCTCAATTTCAAAGGACTTTTTTTCTGTGCATTAGAAACTTCCTGCTAATATCACAGAATCATGGAATTGGTAAGGTTGGAAGGGACCACGATGGGTCACCTGGTCCAACCTCCCTGCTCAAGCAGGCTCATCCTAGAGCACATTGCACAGGATTGCATCCAGACGGTTCTCGAATATCTTCAGTGCCGGAGACTTCACAACCTCTATGGGCAAATATGATTTCTTTTTTAAAGATTAGATTACCTTTCAATCAGTTTTTAGTTCTTCTTGAAGTATTCATATCAAAACCCCAATGCATAACACGTATCTTACTTTCTCTAACAATTACTGTTTTTCAGCTCTTGTCTTTGGAAAGGAAATTTTTTGTAATCCCAAAGGAAGATTGACAGTCTTCCAGCTGAGCTATAGCTCAGCTACTTGCAGCATTGTTCCTTTTCTTAGTTTTCTTTGCAATGGTGGAACCTTTCTGGGGAACTATTCGACCTCTAAATTTGTCAGAGTTCCAGATGTAAGGAGCTGTTAGTGCTACATCTATGTAAAAAAATATATAATACACTTTGTAAAAAAATATATATGAAGATAATTACAAGTCTGTAATAATCTTTATGAATTTATAGATGAAGCAGTTGTGCAGTCTTCTCAAGGTTGAGTTGCACTGGTGCATGAAAGTATTTGATGTTAAAGAAAAAAAGGTAAATGAAAATGTAAAGTGGGCAGCAATACCTTCTAACCAAATAAGCTCGTCATTAAACCTCTAGAGATTGCAGATGCAAATGATTTCCATTTCAGCTTTTCTGAATTCAGAAAACATTTCTTTAGTCATGCCTTAAAGATCTGCACCAGTAGCCTTCTCAGATTAGCATAGCTCACATTGAAGATCACATCCTAAAGGGAATAGTTAATTTTTCTGGCTTGAAGCAGGGATAATTAAACAAAATGCAAAAGAGAATCTTTATGTTTTCTTCCATCCGATCTTTCAGATTTTATTCTGAAGGGATTTTTTAATATAAAATATTCCTTTAAGGAATAAGCAACTCAGATAGATACTGTGTTTCTATAGAGACATTATAGCTATTTCTTGATTTGACTATTTATGGTATGGATATTTGAGTGTACAATATTGTGAAGTAACCATATCTCTGTTCTCAAGTTTTAAAGAATGAGAATGACTATTCCCATTGGTGAGTCCACTGGAATAATGGCCCAGAGGGTTTTGTTTGCCTATTTAATTTAGCAAAGAACACAGATGTACAGAGCTTCAGAAAGAAACAAACCCCTGTCTTCTTTTTATGTGAGGGGAACATAAAATAGGGCTATCAAAAGAGCTTCATTTGTGCAGGTTTTTGACCAGGAATTCTTCTCATTTTTAAAAGCACTTATACTTTTTGAAAACTCAAATTTTTCTGTGTAGGCAGCCTGATGTGGGAAAAAAAAAAGAATAAAAAAAAGAAGTGGTGTGGAAAGAGCTGTTAGAGATAACCTTGATAGCAATTAAACAGCTAATGTATCACAGAAATTTGGGATCTGGGTGCTCAGATAGGTCAGTGAAATAAAGCAAACTCTCATTATGTCATTTTTTTCAAGCATTACCTGAAATTGAAATTATAGCACATTGAAGACAATGAATGATGATAGCACTCAGTAACATTTCTCAAGAGAGCTGAGATAGGTTGGCTGAATATATTTCTCATCTGGGAACTGAACACCAAACTTTGATATGAGAACAATTTTCTGGATGGGAGAGAGGTAAATGGTCTGGTACTGGACTGTTTATCTGCTAGATAAAGCTGCTGGGGAACCAAGGTAACAGTTTCCTGATCATCTCCTGCCCCAAGATACTAGAACTGTTTTATTTATTATGGATCCACATGCAATAATAATGTGCTTCATTTTCTAATAATAAATTTTTCTTTGCTGCATATACAAAACCAGACTTCACCTGACTCTAATGACAAAGTTAAGGATCTGAGGTAGCTGTAGCCCAGTGATTTCAATCTCCTTCCGATTCCTCTGTAATTGATGAAGACAACTAGGTGTTTATCCCAAGGGAAAGAGGTGGGGACAGTCAGTTATAAGGGCACCAGGAGAATATAGTTAGTGATTTGAAAAATTTTATCTGGGTATCACGTCAGCAATATTAGTTTGAAGATGAAAAACTTACTTTTTTATTTCATAGACCATTTGACCAAAGCTGTGAAGTAGGTAGGTAGGTATGGCCATTCTTCACGAACGAAGATTTTGGGAAAGGTCATTACCCTTCGAGCCTGCGCAGTGGATTTTTTAGGTGAGACACAGTGTGCACTGAACTGAGCCCACCCTTTAATCCTAAGGTTCATCTGCCGGGGCCGAGCGAAGCTCGGATGGTGGCAGCGAGGTCCTCAGGACGTAGGTTTGTTTAGATTGACCTTCTCTTAGATGGATGGCCTTACAGGGCTGACGAGCTCCATCTGCCTGGAGGAGTTCCCTGACGGGAATCGAACCCGGGCCCCGGCGGTGAGAGCGCTGCATCCTAACCGTGTTACTAATAGAAGTGTTTAGTTTTGTTTCCCCCATTATTCAAAATTTAGGATATTTTTTAGAATGAAAAGAATTAATAAACTGTCAGTTTTCACTGAACAATTGACTGGATCATCCAAGGAACTGGAGAACTTCATAAAGTCTATTTATTGTATTACTCTCTCATTTTATCATGATTTCTGTAGTCAAATTTATATGTCTTTAATAGATTGGGTTTTTTTGTATTTTGCTCTCTCTCTTCCTCTATACTAAAGGAAATGGAATATAGGAAAACATGGCTTTGGAGCACATTTTTTGGAGGCAATTTGACTGATTTATCATGTGTAGTTAATTAACACTCTTAGTTTCATTGCTTCACAGCAACATTTCACTTTTCATTTTAAGATTTACTTCCAGAATTAATCACTTGTAATTTATTTATTTAAAAAAAACCCCACTAAAAACCAAGAAACCAAAACAACCTGGAGTAGTCTTTTAGCATAGGAACTACTAAATAAAAATTACTTCTGTGTTCATTGTAATATCAATGTTATTTGTTACAATAAGACACGTAATGGGTGATATTTTATCAGATTGTAAAAAAGGTAATGTTGGATTATTGACATTATTGAACCTATTCCAGCATTCTGTTTCCATAAGCAGCTGCCTCTACTTGATGTTTCAAGTAACAACAAAAGCCACCATAAAGCACTTGTCCATTGTTTAATGTCATAATGAGAGAAGAAAAGTTCTTTCCTGATTCCCACAGATTATCAATTTGTGCCCTGAAGCATACGATTTTATTTTAATTATGTTAGCTTGCATAGTTGCAACTGTTATTAATGATCATGAAGTTGTAGCATTGCCATGTAAATGTATTGGAGAAAGAAATAGGACAACGTAAAAGGTAACCTTGACAGCAGTAGGAGCTGTGGAGCCCAGCAACCTGGCCATTTACTGAAGTGTTGAAAATACAGTTTTAGTACTAGGTAGTACATATCTAATGCAAGAAGGAGGAGAAAGGAGTCCACATTCTTTAGAGTCATTATGGTTTTATGGATCGCAAGTAGGTCATCTGAAGGTTTCAGCAGAAAATGTGCAATGGCTGGCATACATTCAAATTGCCAGAAGGTTTAGGTGATGGCAGTCTAAATAAAAAGGGATGAACTGATATGTTATTCTATCTGAGGAAAAAATCTTTTCAAGTTGTGGGGGTTTCGTTTAGGTTTTGCCTTTTTTTTTTTTTTTTTTTTTTTTTTTTTTTTTTGCTTTTGTTTGTTTTCTTATTTCTAGCATCATGTTTGCTTTAGTTATAGTTTTGGATCAAGAGTAGAGAAACAGTACTCTGCTGCCTCTAAAGATCATTTTGGAGGAAAACTGGGCAGGGGTATGCAGAAAAATTTAGAAATTAAAAACTAGAAATTTTTTCATAGGCTATGCGGAAATGAACCTTGAAACAGTTGGAAAAGAGCTAAATGAAAATCCCTCTCCAAAAGTGACAAAAAAGTGTAATCACAGGATGAATGAAGGCTTTGCATTCTAATGGAAAATTTTTAGAGTCTAATATGGACATGTCTAAATGTCTACTAAAACCTATGTCATTAAATAGATTGTCACCAAAAAAAACCCCATTTTATACAGAAGCTACATCCTGAAAGGATTAGAAGAATAAAGGAATTTAAACATTCCCTTAGTCTTTATATTCAGATTTCCCAACATGGTTTATTATTCTTATTTTCCATCCATTTCAATATGCATATGTGCCATGTTGCAAAGACTAAGCATATTATACAATTTAGGAATTAAAGATTCTTCATTTAGCACTGTGGAAAGAACCAACAACTGTTGATTATTAACAGGTGAAAATGTGTGATACTCTGTGTCTTTCCATTCTAAGTTAAGTTAGCACAGTTACAGTCTTCCTCCAGTGTAATTGTGACTAAGTGAATAAAATGTCAGTTGGGATGATGAAATAAGTGTAGCAAGATGGTGCCAAAAATTAACTGCCGAACTAGCAGCTGCATTAGCATTTTTATGTTTGCTTCAGTCTTTGACTTTAACAGTTTTGAAAAATAGCAAAGAAAAGCACTCTGTACTCTTTGTTCCTGGGTAGACCCTTCAGAAGGAGTCTAGCAGTGCCTCTTTGGAGTAGACACTATGACTGAGGTAGCAAATTTCTGAATATATGTTATTTCAAGAATGTTTGACATTTTGCCTGGGAAGCTGTCTTCTAATCCTGAAAGAAGAACAAGCATGTTTTTGTACCAACGAAGCAGAACCATTTTGTTTTGTCTCTGAGGATGCTTACCTCACTGCTCAAGACTATCAGTAAAGAAGTAATGAAAAATTCTTTTCCACAGCATCTCCAATAAAAGAATGTATGACACTGTAGCCATGTGTGATCTGTTCTTCTTTTAAAATCAGTGTGTGTTACTAATGCTAAGTCTTAGTGGAATAAGAAATTATTTGGCAAGATACATCCAGCACCGCTACATCCAAAAAACAACAAATTTGTAATTCATATCAATACATGGTTATAAACTAAATAGATACCAATATCAAAGTTACAAAATTGCTATAAACATTATTGTATATTGTATTGTATTATACTATATGTGTTTCATATATATGTTATATATGTATATGTTATATATATACAGATGTTTCTGAAATCTATTGTTGTCAATTATTAATATATATGGAATAAGAGTACATGCAACCAAATTATATAAAGACTGTAGCAGACACATCTGCTCTTGCTTGGACTTCTCCCACCCCAAAACCAGAGATATTGAAAGTTCAGGAGGCTCTAAAAGTGTTCTCGCAAATGACTTTTTACCAACATAAAATTGTGTCACACCCTAATGAAGGAACCTATACATGAGACTACGGGCAGAGCTGTCTGTAAATTCTGTAGAAGACTACAAGAAACTTCAACAGAAAATAGATGGATGATTAGTAATGTGCTTGAGAAACTCATATGCAGATTGATCACTCCTGTCTCATACTGCACTGCCGCCTGTGTGAGCATTGCCATTAAAGGGAACTGTAGGGCATTTGCCCTACAGTTTTGTTGTTGGGTTTCTGACAAGGCTGCCTGTCTTTAAAGACTGGCTGTTTCACGTGAATGCAAAGGCTTATGCCAATCTTATAGCATGTTTATATTGGCCCATTCCTTTGCAGAATATGGCAAAGATAAGTCAAATGAGGAAGACAAGAAAGAAGCATTTATGTCATCTTCCATTGTTATCACTCTGTCCATATTCAATCTACGCAGCACCTTGGTTTTTTTTCTTTCCAAGAAGAGAAATGTTACCTTTTCATTTGGTTCAGTTTTTCCTACTCTTCCCCTGGAAATGTATTAACATCATATACCATATTTTCCTAAGGAAGATCAAAAAGTGAGGGAGTCTTTTTTGGTAATCTCTGTCCATCATTCTTTCCTTCATTCTCAGTTACCAGGGTGAATTAAAAATTTTAAGTATTGGAAAATTTGAAAGCCTATTTAATTTTGCAATATAATTTAAATACTTTTATATTATTTGGTTTCTGTATATAGAGACCTGTTCTACATATCAAAGAATAATAGATTTTTCAAAAGAAATTCATGAGCAGTGACATTTGCAGTGCATCAAGATCCTTAGCTACTTTGGCTCACGTGACAGATTCCTACTGAGATATTGAAATAATACAAAAATGTTATAAAATGCAGTGAGAAATCTCAGCTCTCATCAGAAAAATTAATCTGCTGCAAAAGTTGAAACATTTTAGTGTAAGGTCTTTGTGTAAAGGTTCTTGCATCAGTTTCTTGTATAAACATAATAAATGTGTGCCTAATAACCATCTTTGTTTGAAATATAAGAGAATTTTCAGCAGTAGTCCTTTGAGTCCTGTTAGGTTTATATTACTAGCAGATGTTTCAAACTGTTTGTTAAAAGATATTTGGAAGCAAGTCATGAACATTTATCTCCCTATAGAAATCCAACACAGTATACCAAACACAATACACAAAGAGAGAAATTCATATATTCATGTGTCTGACATTGATTGAAGCAATGTATACAATGAAGATTTTCATTGGGAGTTGTTAGCAAGAGTGTTTCAAAAGGGAAAGTTGTGCTTGCAAATGGTTTTTGAAGTTACGTTATAAAGGGGGTTCAAGATAAAACAAACAAACAAAAAGTTTTCTCTTATTTCATAGAATTTTGAACTCTATGTCCAACTACTTCTCAGATCTGTCATCACAGATATTTCATGTAACTAGTAAAATAGTAACGGGAAGAAACTCTGAGGAAATTGAGGTTGCCTGGAAAAGAATAAGATCTATGGTTAGTATTCATTTGTGCTAGTGAAAAGATTATCTATGCTAGTTATAATTCATAGGTTTTAGGTACGGAACACATAAAATTATCTGTGTAATTTGAATAAAGGGAAATGTGGTACTTAATGTACCATGGATAATGAATTCATTATTGCCAAAACTCCAGTCATACATTCTTTGCTACTTTAATTCATATGAAAGCAACTATACCGACTACTGGGAGGAATTTAGAACTCTTACTTTCCTGGGACATCAGGCTAATTTTTACTAAGACTTTTCTCAGGGACTCCATTTGGTTTTGTTTGTGGTTTGTTTTTTTTTCAGTGGAGCAAAGGAATTAATATTTTGCATCCATTACTTGAATAAGGTGTTATAGAAGCTTTTCGCCAAAGTCAAAAGTAACAGAAATAGATTTTAATAAATTTTAAAAAATCAGTTTTTCTAAGCAGCTTTAGGAAGAAAATTAGTAAGATTTAGTGCAGACACTGAAAAATCATTAACAATATTTGGTTTGTAAAAAGTAACAATAAAAGCTTCCCCCATCCCCTTCTGGCTTCAGTTTTCTGCAGAGACTGGGGATAAACCTGCATAAATGTATTTCTCATTTCTATGGCAACTACCAACAACTATTTTATGACACTAAACATTCAGTAACAATTCATTAATCATGAATGAGAAGTATCAGAGGCTAAATAAGTATCAGAGGGAAAAGAGTATCAGAGGGAGAATAAGGTGTGGAAGGGATGCTTGTTTAGAAAACATTTATAGTATCAGTGGAGAATTCAATGTAAAAATCTCATAAAGATACTGTAGAGCATTTATTTACTATTCCTATCAATATACAGTCGAGTTAAAGTTGTTACTGTGTAGCACTAAGTCTGATGAGAAACTTGTTTGAACATGTCTTAGGATGGCTCTTTGTGTGGTCTCTTTGTAAACACGTGTTTCTTCTTCCCAACACCCCCCACAGCAACTGTTATCTCCCATGCAGGAATGTCCTGAGAAAGGTGTCCTGAGGTGTCCCATTGGTCCTTGTTAACCCTTTCCTGTGATTGGGTGTTCCTGTAAGCCCCTTGAGACTTCTAATTGGTTAACCTGTGATTCTCCCTAACCCTATAAATGTGACATCCCCAACAATAAACACTCTCTTGCCTCCTCCCCACGCCCGGTGTGCTGTCTCTGTGCCTGCCATGGGACCACGTGGGTGCTGGGGGGAGGGGGGAGCACCTCTCCCCTCCAGGCTCGGGGCCTGAAAAACCCTGTCGCTGGAGTCCCCTTTCCCCGTCCTTTCAAGACGTCGGAATGGTTCTTCAGATGGAGAAGGAACCACAACTGGGCTCCCCCACGTCGAGGGTGGGGAAAGGGATCCAGATTACTGGGTTTGGAGTTTTTTAATTAATTTTATATTCTTATTTTTTCTTCCTTTCTTTGGGCCATGGGCCCTTGGGTCCATGGGCTCTGACAAGATACATCCACGAGTGCTGTGAGAGATGGAGGACAGTATAGCCTGGCCACTCATGATCATCTCTGAAAGGCTGTGGCAGTATGGAGGGGTGCCTGGGAACTAGAAGGAAACAAATGTTCCTGTCTTCAAAAAGGGAAAGAAGGACGACACAGGGAACTACCAGCCAGTCAGTCTCTCCTCAATTCCTGGAAGGGTAATGGAGCAGCTCATTCTGGAAGCCATGCCAATTCACATGAATGAGAAGAAGGTGATCAGGAGTAGTCAGCATGGATTCACTAAAGGTAAATCATGCTTAACCAACCTGATTACCTCCTAAAATAAACCAACTACCTGGATGGATGAGGGGAGAACAGTGGATATTGTCCACCTCAGCTTCAGAAAGGCTTTCAACAGTCCCTCACAAAATCCTCATAGACGAAATCAGGAAGTGTGGACTGGAGGAGTGGGCAGTGAGGTGGGTTGAGAAGTGGCTGAACAGCAGATCCCAGAGCGTCATAATCAGTGGCTCAGGGCCTGGTTGGAGGCCTGCCACTAGTGGTGTCCCCCAAGGTTCAGTACTGGGCACAGTGTTGTTTAACTGATTCACCCTTGACTTGGATGAAGGGGCAGATGCCTCCTCAGCGAGTTTGCTGATGGAACAAATCTGGGAGGAGTGACCAATACCCCAGAGGGCTGTGCAGCCCTTCAGAGGGACCTTGACAAAGAAACACTGTCTGAATTTCAACAAAGGCAAGTGCAGGGTCTTGTACCTGGGGAGGAATAATACCATGCCTCAGTACAGGCTGGGGACTCCTCAGGGTTGCTGGAAAGGGCTGGGGATGCTGATGGACAACAGGCTGTCCATGAGCCAGAAGTGTGTCCTTGTGGTCGACAAGGAGGTATATTTTGCTAGGAAAGAAGGCAGTAGAAGAGGGACTAGCCAAGCATTTTAACATAAAGGACAAATTCTGACACTGAAACTTAAAAGGAGCTTTCTGAAAGGTTCTGGGTAATAATTCAGGGCAAAAGCAATAGGAACGTTAACATTATAGGATTCCCCATAAACCATACAAAATATGCTTTTTGTGAGCTACCTCACATCACTACAGATATTCACAATAGAGACCATTGCATGGGAGCTGATAATTCTAAGCACTCTCCCTGGTAGTAGAAGAAAACTGGTTCTTACTATCTGCTGCAACTTAGCATGAGCTGAATTGCATTCTAGGAGTATCTGTTTCACTACATCAACTACGCAGAAAAGTGTTATCATAGTAGATATTTGCATGTGGTCAAAATAATTACTTCTTCCCAAAATATAGTAAGAGATTGCTGGGCTGACTTTTAACTGACTGCAAAAACAAGAAGGCATACAGAGAATGAAAAAGTTTGTTAATAGTGGGTCCACTATTATGAGAGTATGAAACCATTGGTAGATGATGACAAGAAGGTCCACATGCTAAGTAATTTTTTTATAATTTTTGACTAAAATACCAGCTGCAACCTAGAAGTAAATATAGATAAAACCAACAGTGAAAGATTTCCGCCTTGAATAAATCAAGAATAGGCTAGACGCTGCTTATATAATTGGTTTCTTGTATTGTAAGAGTGATGGTTTTTATTCTATGCAGTTAAAGAATTCACTGATGAAATCAGACCACAAATAGTAGTTATTTTGAGAATTTATGGATCAAAGATGACAAAGGCAATTGTTGTGGCACATTTGAAAAAAAGATATGGAAGAGACGGGGCCACAGAATTATGCATCTTTCAACTTTAATTTTTAAATAGTGACTGGAACAATAGCACCTATAAATAAGAAAAAGATTTATCAAAAATAATATCAATAACAAACCACCTTAAAACAATCTAATTTAATTCTGCCATAGGATAATAGGTCTTGTAGACAGAATAGAAGTAGTAGAGTCATGTAACTTAGCTTTTAAAGACTTTTAACATTGTGCCTCATGATAGTACTAAGAAAGCTGGGAAAAAATGTTTGAATGAAAAGCTTGAGGGTGGAATTCCAGCAAATCTGGCAAGGAAATTTTGTCTATGTTGTAGCCTTGAGTTCACTGCCAAAAGAATGTGAGGTATCAGTAAGTACAACAAAGAACTAAAAATTCTGCTTGGGAATGAGTTGTATTCTTCTCAATGGATCTTCAGCTGTGGAGTAAAAAGTGTCTCTCAATTTTAAATCTATATAGTCTATACGTAATAGGACAGAATGTCCTACCAGAGACAGCCGGAAAGATTGGATAGTCTCTTGAGATTCCTGCCATGTATTTGTTCCTTTGCACATCTAAATGTATGTGAGAATAGGCAATAATTTTTTGACTTACAGGTTTTATTTCTCTATTCATTTATGTAGTAAACAGTTTTGGTATAAATAGGATTATTTGCAGTTAAGTGCATTCATTACTGGGTTTTTTGTAAATACATCTAATTGTTGGTTAAAGACAATGCGTGATTTAGTACTTGCAGGCAATTCTTAGGTCAAAGGCAGAAGCAGATATTTAGTTGTATGAATGGTTAATTACTCAGACGTAAATTAAGAAACATCAATCTCCTGTTTTTATGAACATGCTATTTATAGAGATCAGAAAGAGATGGACTTTTTTACAGAGAATTTGAAGCTTTGATGGTGGATTGCTTTGTGAGGAGCTTTTTGGATTATATCTATGCTGTATAGTATTTACTAAATTAAAAAGTTAAGTTTTAATGCTAACACTACAAAGAGTTTGAAGTCTAATTCTAAGGAAGGTTCAAATGATGCTTTGTGCCTCTAACTACACCATATGGTCTAAATGCTGAGTATTTTATAAACATGCCTGACACAGCTCTAAATTAGGTCATGGCTACAATAGCAAAATCAAAGTAAAATTTGGGTCAAAAGGACCTGCTTGTCCTTTCTGTGTAACACAGAAATCATTCAATGCATAAATCATGTACATCTGCATAGATGTCTAATTTGTGAATCACGTTTTTGTCATTAAAATTTCACATGTTGAGTAAAGGCACAGTCTTCCATCAGTATCAAGTTATACTTTACACAGAGAAAAAATGTCCTACTTAGAAAGAAAAACATGTAGGCATAAGTATTAAATCCATAGTTAATAGGTCCTTACGTTTTTTTTAGATCTTTCCACTGAAGCTGGATTTAAATTCCCATGTTCTGCAGTTCAGTGACTAAATTCATTCTCTGCATCTGCTGTTATTACTTCTTTCTGGGTAGTCTAATTTTCTGCAATACTGTATATTAATCCAGAATAGTCATATATTACATAATACATATGCAATAGCTGTTAACATTGAAAAATGTGGTAATTTCTTTCCTCAGAGTCTCTTAATCTTTTGATGAATATCACTGGTATGATACAATATTGATGGGTCTTGGCAGACCCAGAAACTTTGGACAACCAACTGCAGAGGATACCTAACATCTCAAGAATGTATCTGCATAAAGCTCAATTTCTTAAGCAAGCTTGTCTTGAAATGCTTTGGAGTGGCTTAGCTTAAAGTGGTATTCAGCTCACCTAAAAATTAGATTATCTAAAAGTTACGTATCTAATAAAACGTAACTTTTGGGCTTTGACTAATGAAATGAGAGAACTCCCACTGGGAAGATAACCATGTTTTCCTAAAATGGATATCTAAAGTTGAGTCAATATAGTCCAGGGCACTGTCCAATGTGCCTGTCTGTGTTGGTTCCCTAACAGTCCCCTTTGGGTATATACTGGCTCCTTCACTGTCCACATACTCAGATACATATTTTTACATTTTCAGGGGAAGGACAACCCAGACTGACCCTGGCATGGCTACAGAGCAGTGAGGATCTAAGTAAACAATATTCAATAAAACTGAAATATACTTGGATGACTATGGTAAGCTGGTCTCTATAGGTTCCCAGCTCTTTCTGGTGCCTGTAGATTTAGACTTAAACTAGGCAGCTAATCATTTAAGAAATACTTTTAGTTATTGAATATATTTCCCAATCTGTTAATTTCCTAACAATCCACTGAGCTAAAGCACTGAGGAAAATAAGTGTATCATGATATCCAGCACTCAGTTCCATTTCAGTTTTAATTTCACTGAAAGTTCTTTATAGAACAGAGAAAACATTTTATTTGTCATTTGCCTCAATTTTTATTAGCAACAAATGAAGTCTTTAATGTCTTGGAAAGATGATCTGGAAGATTCCCATGTTTTTGCAATACCTTAATGTTAAGTAGCTTTTTTGATTTCTCAGAAAGTACTTTTATAAAGCAATGACTCATGAATCTTGAGTGCACTTAGTGATTTCAGCAAGTCAGTGTGGTATTTATTTCACATTCATACCAATATATAGTACCATTCAAACTGCTTAGAGGAGTCTAACTTGTAAGCAACTCTTTTCGTCAGAAAAGTACAATAATTTTATTACATAGCATTTTTTTTCTGCTATAAGTAAATAAAACTAAGAATGATAAAAAGATTAATATTTAATTTAGTATGATGTGATATGTGCTAATGAAAAAGCATAATCAAAATTCAAATATTATAAAAAATAGCATAAAATAAATATATAATACAAATAATTATTTTTCAGGGTATCTTTCCACAGATATGTGAGTTTACAAGTGTTCTCTGTTACTCACACTTTTAAGTACTGCTTTTCAGGATATTCATAGTGAAATTTTTGAGATCATTATATGAAATTTCCTCAGCCTAGATGAGATTATATAGCATCCTGTCCAATCATGTCTTGAAAAACTCCAGTGATGAGAACTCTACCATGTCCCTAGGGAGGTTGTTCCAGTCACTGACTGTTCTCACTGCAAAAATTTCTTATTAATCTTTTTTAAGATCATTAATTATGATTGCCTTACAAGTCTATCTCTGGTATTGAGCCATTTGTTGTAATGCAAAATAAACCCTTTGGACCTTCACTAGTCTGTCCACATCTTTTTTGAATGTTGGGTACCAGAAATAGACACAGTACTTCAGGTGTGGCCTTACAAGTTCTGGGTAAAGTGGGATGATCACATCTCTACCGCTGCTAATAATGTTTCTGCAGATGCAGCCCAAGAGCCAATTTGCCTTCGCTGCTGCAGCCGCACACTGCTGACTCATGGTCAGCTTGTTGTCCATCAGGATCCCCAGGTCCCTTTCAGTGATGTTGCTCCCCAGACACACAGATTTTGGTCTGTTCTGGGCTCTTTGGTTCTCTCATCCCAGGTGCAGAACCTTACACTTGTCTGTGTTAAACTCATAGAGTTCTTGCTCACCTGCTCCTCCAGTCTGTCCAGGTCTCTCTGTAAGACGGCTCTCGCTTCTGACAAATCCACCTCACCACCAGTCTGGTTTTGTCAGCAAACTTGGTGAGGCTGCTTTCAATCCCATCATCCAGTTCCTTTATGAAGATGTTCAACACCATGGGGCCCAGTATTGATCCCTAGGGGGACCCCACTTGTGTCAGGTTGCCAGTCCGAGTGAAGAGCACTGATCACCAACCACCCTCTGAGTGCAGCCTGTTAGGCAGTTCCCTACCCATCCCTCTAACCACCCACCCAAGATGTACCTTGCCAGCTCGTCCAGGAGAAGGCTGTGGGAAATGATGTTGAATGTTTTGCTGAAGTCCAAGTAAGCAACATCCACAGCTCTCCTCATGTTGACAGAATGTGTTATTTTGTTGTAGAAGGCTATCAGGTGAGTCTTACATTGGTAATTCCCAATTAACTACTACATTGGGTTCGTAATAGTTTCTAGGAAGAGTTTTTCTGCTACTTTCCCAGGAACTGAAGTAACTCTAATGGGCTTGTAGTCTCCTGGGTCTTCTTTTGGACTTTCCTGTGGGTGAGTATGACATTTGATGTCTTTCAGTCATCAAGGACATCCACCGATCTCCACAACTTTGCAAATATTAAAGACAGTGGCTTTGCAACAGGGTCAGCCACTTCTCTTAACACCCTGGGACAGATTCTGTCCAGGTCAACAGATTTGTATGGATTGAGCCCCTGAAGAGGCACAGACTAGCCCTTCCTCAACTACTGGTGGGTCAACAAATATGTTGTCATTGCTATGGGATCCTGTGATCTGAGTTCCCTTTCCATTCATTGTAGTCTTCTAGTTATGTAATTTTTTCCCACCAAGTTTCTGTTCCTTCTGCAGTATCATAACTCTCAGACTGAGCATAGAGCTCCACTTCCTCCTGTTTGTTGCCCAGATTACATGCTTGGCATGTATGTTGTATGTTGGAGTTGTATGTTGGGGACCATTCCTTACTGCTCTGGAAGGTGCATATGCAGAGATGGACATTTCGAAATGTTAGTTAGGAGAAGACATTGTTAGAAATGAACCATAAATGCCTATAGAAGGATCCAATTTGACTTGGATATCAGAAAAAGGCTCAGGTGATGCATACAAAGTGGATCAGAGACCAATTCTCTCATCAAGACCAGAAGTCCCAGCTATAATGAGGATCAATAGTGTTTATACACATACATCCTACCTGCAGACTTTCCCAAACCCTGTTCTGTGGAGGAAAAGGACCAAGCCATCTGTGTTGGTCATATTTGTGTGAAAGCTGTACATTTTCATAGGTGCTGGTAAGGCACTGCTTTCTCTGTGTTATCTGTGCAGGCAGCTGTGTGCATGCAGGATGTGTGTATGTGTGGCAGGCTGTGCATGCAGCAGAGTGTGAGTGTGGTGTGAGCATGTGTGTTCCTGTTGGGGATTGTGTGCTGAGCCTTGCTGCTGGGACTCTGGGAACAAGGAGCACAGCAGCCTCATCTCCATCAGGCTACAAAATGCAGCAACCTCTAACATGGGATATATGGATCTTCAAGTCGATCTCATGTGTAATACTGGTAAGAAAAATAGTTTTTCTATTGATGTGAACCTGACATGATTCAGGGGCGGATGTGCCCTTGAGGAACGAAGTAGTGGTCTGGTTGAGCTTTCTGGTTTTTTTCTTCCTGTTTGCTTTTTTGCCTAGTTGTTATTTTAATTCACTTAGAGGTAAAATAGTTTATTTATAGCAGCTTGGACTGGCTTATCTTACAATGGAGATAAAACTACTTAAAATAATGTGGAGATCAAAGCTTGTTTACTTTATGCAGACAATTCAGTAGAATAAACCTTTCAATGTAAGAAGTTTTAGTTTTCACTGTGATATCTTAACAGCAATATAGATTTTTGGCAATCAATATTTTCCCTAAAATACTCAGAATAATTAAACAGTAAAGATTACTGTTGGGAAAAGTACAGCACATCTTTACATTTTTCACAGAAAGAAATTCTTGGTGACCAGACTATGACAATAAAATTGCTCTGATATGACCGACATGACTATATATTATACATAGCAATTACCAAGTCTAAACAAACAGACAAGAAAACTGTTTGCTTTTAAAAGAGCTAAATAGATTGAGAAGGCTGTTGTCTTTGTTATTGTTGTTATTAAGAAAAGAGATTATTTTGGGGTTGGCCTAAACTCTTTTCTTCAGAGGGAGACTCCTTTTAAGAGTCAGGGGTTTAGTAAACAAAACAAAGAAATCAGATAGAGAAAAACCATTTAGCAAGAAGTTTCTGAGAAGAATTTGTACCAGTCATCACCTACTCTAGGGAAGAAAAGAATATTCAGATGGAACATGGAGCATATAAACTCAAATCCTTTATTTGTCTGAGGAAACATGGGTTCATGTTGCACATAAAAATTCTCTAATGCCCTTATTATATGGTATTTTGGGATTTCTCAGGCTTTATAGCATGGAACTAACTATAAATTGCACAAACTAAAAAGCTGGAGAAATTCTGTGGAGGCTAATTGTATTTTGTTGTGTTATTTTTCAAGTCAACTCCCTGTTCCAATCATTTTGTGAAACTTGTTCACACACTCATGTGGGTGTAGCACAAAGGTACCACGGAGGAAATATGAAGAAATGGCTAAGGGTGATGAAATGGGTGTGTTAAGAAGTTCTGAGGAATGAGGTGTTTAACTACATTATTATATATCTAAGTATTGAAGTGGTGTCAGTTGCTTCTTTTTTAGCATTCTGATTTTTATTAATCTTATTCTTGTTTGGTTTTGTTTTGCGTTTTGGTTTTTTTAGTTGTTGTTGGGGTTTTTTTGCTAGTCCTAGAAACAAAATAACAAGGATAGTGGGAAATAAAATAAGTTTTCAGGTGACTAATGGTCATTACAAGACCGTGTGACTTTAACCCTTCAAGGATTTTAGTTGTATCTAGTGAAAGACCATAATGTTATACTCATCTAATAATCAGGATATCCAGAATGTTTTCAGAATTACTTTATGTCTTGTCTGTAAGACGAGCCAGTCAGTGAACTGTATTATGCAAATAAACATTTCGGAAAGCCTCACACCTAACTGTGCAGAATGGACTCTATTCAGAAATGAATGAACAATATTTGCAAGAAAGGTGATAGAGAATTCTTCTTACATTGGATTTAAGATTTATCTAAACATAGGAAGTCATGGTGTATATCTATTTGTACAGAACTGGGACTTGTCTATTCTGTAAATTACCAGTGTATTTGAGAATGTTTAAATAACAATAAAGTTGCCAGTCCTGGAAATAAACATATAAACAGGTTGGATAAAAATGTATATATGAATCCCCACAAATTTTGTTTTATTTGAAAACAAGGTTTTACTGCATTTTAATACCCATTCTAATTTTGACTTTTATACATTTTTGGTTAGTGTGTCTGATTTCATCATACTGTGAGTCAGTTTTCAGTTTCTCTGTTTCCTGTCTTTAAAATTGTAAAGATAAAATACTGACCTATATATAATGTCTAATGTAAGCTTCATGTCAGAATTATGATAAGAAGCACTATTATTTCGGTCAAAATAGGATTTCAGTTACCATGAACATTTCCCTGACAACTCAGGCAAGGAAACTTCTGTTATTATTTTTTACAATAGCTTTCAGGAAAGGATAAAAGAAATGCTTTGTGGAGGATACTGAGTCACTGAGTGATATTTTACTTGAGGACTCATGAAAATCAGTCAAAAATAATTAGTTGTAAAGATTCTATCTGAAGTTATCAACAGACAGCTAAAGAAAAATTGCATAAATTAATGTAAAAATAATTAATATTGGGCTGCTCAAATCCAAAAGAGAATCTCATTTTTATTAGTTTTTCTAGGTTTTCATGTTCCATTTTATGTGATATATCGTCTAACCACTTACAATAAGTTAAAATTTGTGTATAAGTTTTGTTCCATTTTAACAAACCATTTTTTGTATGATTTTGCCTTTTGTAAGACAATAATTACTTAAGTATGAAAGAATCTCTTTTCCCATAAATTTTAATTGTTCTGGAGTCAACAAATTTATAGTGTTTATTTCTCCTCTGTATTACAAAATATATAAAGCTGTGCCTTCAAATACATACTAGCTCCATTATGGTGACCTATATTAATAGAGACTATTTTTGCAGGAAAGGTCTTCCTAATCCAAATTTATTTAGGATGTAAACTAAATGGAAGTGCTATTGTCCCATAGCTGAAGAAGTTTCTCCTACATGTAAGACACATTGTCAATAACATGGAAAGGAAAGGCAAAAATAGCTGCAAATGTAGTCTCAAATTCTGTCTTAAAATAAACATAATCAGATTCTCTTCCTGGTGGTTTTATCCAGGAGATGAGTCTTTTCAGACCTGCCAGAGACCTGGTCATACCATGCTTTTACACTAACTTTCAAATTACTGCCTGTTTGATATTACTTTCTCAATTTTTTTTCCTTTGTCTCAATAATTTTTCATCTTTGTATACTTTACCAAAAGATTTTAATCGGAATATAGCAGTATTTGCTCTTCTGAGAATAAATAAATTATCATGTCCTCTTTCCTGTGACTGTTTCCAGGTTGTACTTGTACTTATGACATCCATCACTTTGTCCTAAATTTTTATCATTTTATTTAATCTTTCCTTCTTGTTGCACATTTTTTATCTCTTTGTTATCTTGCCTATTCCACCTATAATTTCTTGCCAGATACTTGCTTTTGGACTCCTAGCCTCTCTTCTGAGGTCATGACTCCCAAACCATGGTAAAAATCTGGTCAGAATCCTTACAGAGTAAATCAGTGAATTCTCATTCTGTTCAGTCATACAATCTTTTCCTATTATCTATAGCCTTAATTTTTGGTTATGAAACAGAGGAGTGAAATTACTTCTTGTTAGAGGAAAATAAAGTATTTCTACTGTGGTGCTTTCTTTTTTAAGAAGTAATCAACTTCATTATGATAATTTATGTTTGAGAGAATGAGGAAATTTTTAGGATTCCATTGTTGTCTTTAGTGCCATCATGTTATTCAGTGTACAAATGAGTAGAAAAAAACGTCCCTGTCCAAAGTAGTCTGGAGTCTTACTCGCTACCCAGGAAAAATGTTACACAGAATACAGGTAAAGATTTTTATTTCACAGTCAGGTATAATGGTATATATTCTTTCTATATTGAACACCAGTCTGTTTCCAAGCTGTCATGGTTGGGGCCTGGGTTAAGACTCCCAAGGGGCTACTGCATGAACTCTTTTCTGCTTGATTTGTTAAAAGGCTTGTCGTTGCTTTGGGCCCCATTTCAAATTATTCTTCTTCTGAGTCACTTGATAGAGAGGGTTAACAATATGACTGTAATTTGGAGTGTGCATTCTCCAAAATCCCACAGCACCTAAAAAAGCTTGGGTTTCTTTCTTGTTAGTTGGTGGAGACATTTCTGTTATCTGATTAATACCATCCATTAAGATCTGCCATTTCATTCAAAAAAAAACGGATTTCCTGTGCAGGACTCTTTACTTTGTTTTATGGCAAAATTGGCTTTCAGACGGATTTGGACTATTTTATTTCCTTTCTCAAAAGCTTCTGCTGCTGTATTACTCCACACAATCACATCCTCAGTGTGTTCCAAGTGTTCCAGAGCTTCATCCTGTGCTAGTGCAGTCTGAATCATTCCACAGCAGTTGGTAGGGTTGTGTTTCCATCCCTGGGGCAGTAAATTCCAGGTGTACTGAACTCCCCTCCAAGTGAAAGCAAATTGTGGTCTGCACTCTGCTGCCTAAGGGATTGAGAAAAATGCATTAGAAATATCAACTGTGGCACCACTTGGCTGCCTTTGACTCCAGCTCACATTGAAGTTCCAGCATGTCTGGTACAGCAGTGCTCAGGGGCACTGTGACTTCATTCAGGCCATGATAGTCTATTGTTATCCTCCATTCTCTGTTAGACCTTTGCACCGGTCATATGGGGCTGTTAAAGGATGAATGGATACTGCTGATCACTCCTTGGTTCTTCAGTCAACAAATTAGTTTATGGTAGGAATTATGGAGTCTTGGTTGGTATGATATTGCTTCTAGTGCACCACTGTAGTAGTGATTGTCATCTGCTGTCCTTCAGCCTTTACCAATAACACAACAGAAGAGTCGTCTAAGAGACCAGGCAAGAGAGACACTTTAATCTCCTCTGTCTCCAAGGCAGCTATAACAAAAGCTCCCTGATACCCTTTTGGGTCCTTGAAGTACCCTCTCCTGAGATAATCTATGACAAGAATGCATGGAGGCTCTGGGCCAGTCACAAATTTTTTCATATCTCCCAGAGCACACTCAAGGGAAGGATCGAGTGGTGCTTGTCTCTTCTGTCTCTTCTTTCTGTTCCTGTGATGGCTCTTGTAATGGCCTTGGTAATGGCACTGAAAATGGCCCCTGTGATGGCCCTCCTTCTTCTCTGACCTCTTTGTTCTCATTTACCATCCTTGCTAAAGCTTTTTTACAGGGTGACTTTGGTGTGCATTCTTCTTCTGCTGTACAGGGGAAAATGACACTGGCATATGTTGGTTCTCGGGTTCAGTGGCAGTGTCTGTCGCTGACGTTAGAGCAGCCACAGTGTTTGTCACAACAGTTGGAGCAGCTGCAGTGTCTGTTGTCTTATGGTCAGTTCCAGAGACCTTCTTCTCCCCCGAGGATATGGAACATTGTTGAACAGTGGCTCAATAGGCCTGGGCCAGGCCCCAGCATGTTGCAATGATTTGTACTCCCTGGGGGTGCCAGGGTGCCAGCACAGCTTTTTAAAATATTTTACTAGTGTTTCTGGATTATGCATTTATTTAGGAATAAGGTGCAAACACGTTGGAGGTGCCCACTTCCCTAGGTACTTGCCCATACCATCCCACACACCCCATCACTCAGAACTATCCAGCTTTTGGGCAGATCTCTGGGTGGTGTTCTTAATGGTGTTCTTAATGTCTGACCTTAAACAAGACCTGAACCATATGCAGCCACATACTGGTTCCTAGCAAAAAGACCAGATTAGTTTCAAGGGTATTCAAAGGATATTCAAAATGTCGAAAATTCTCAAATGCTACTGTAATCAGCCTGGAGGAGAAGGAAGGAAAGAAGAAAGGAAGAGGTAGGAATGTATCTCCCCTATAGGTTGTCTTTCTGAGGAGAAAAGGCCACAGCTGTGATTATTAATCATTCCCAGAAGATGACTCCCAAAGTACTGTACTGAATACGTACACCAGATTGGTTTACTGATCAGTGACGCTATCATATCATAAGCCAGTGCTACAAAATACCCCACAATGATAGTCTTAGCCCAGGCCCCAAGGACAATAAACATTAAAGCAGGGAACACTGCAGAATACTGCAAGTAAGATTTTACTGATATTACAGTACCCAACCATGAGATAAAACACAACTGTGAGAGCAAATAAATCAACATTGTAACCAGCAACTATTAAACCAATACAATGAATGTTTATAACAATTATCTTTTAACACACTCTTGTAGATATTCCATTATCTCAGCCTGTTGTGCCTCTCATTGAGCACCAAAAAGAACTGTTGTGGTTTAAGCCCAGCTGGCAACTGAGCACCACACTACTGCTTGCTCACACTTGGGCGACCCCTCCACCTTTCCCCCCAGGTGGAATGGGGAGGAGAATCAAAGATAAAACTTGTAGGTTGAGACAAGGACATTTTAATAATGGAAAAAAAGTAAAATATAAATAAAAATAGTAAATTATAATAATGAAAAAAAAAAAACCAAAAAAAAAAAAAAAAAAAAAAAAACAAAACAAGGAAGACCAAGTGATGCACAATAAAATTACTCACTACCCACTAACTGATGCCAGACCCTGTCCCAAATCCTGATCAGGTCCCCTTATGGATGGGGACCCGTTTATATACCAGTTTGCATACTGGGTATGATATTCTATGGTATGGAAATCCCATTGACCAATTTAGATCACCTGTCCTGGCTGTGATCCCTCACAGGGTTTTTTGTGTGCCTTATCACTGGCAGAGCATGAGAAACAAAAAAAGTCCTTAATTTAGGATTAACATGATTTAGAACAACCAAAACATCAATGTGTTATCAACATTATTCTCATACTGAATCCAGAGCACAGTGCTGTACTAGCTACCAAGAAGAAATTAACTCTATCCCAGCCAAAATCAGGACACAAGACTATCCACATGTGCAACCACTCACTTTTTGTTAATAGAATTTCACCATATAACTTTAAATATTTATATTTGTACATGAGTATTGATCTATTTCCCTATATTTATTAAATAATTTATACCTGTGATCTTAGAAGAGGGTTCATGATAGCACATTTAATAATTGAAGATAAAAGTTCATAGCTCAGTAAGAAAGTATTCCTAATCAAGCAATTACTAGACATTGGCAAGGTAAAAAGTAATGTAGCTTGATGCTGGAAGGGCAGCCTCTGAAAATGAAAAAGACTTTCGGTGCTTGGTATTAAAAACGCTGTATAAACGAGTAAAATTTAATGTAATGTAATGTAATTAGGGCAAAGATGAGGTCAAGTATCCTTTAAACTGGGATTAAGCATATTATTCATGACAGTGTAGACATCATCAGACATGTATAATGTCTATGAAGAGCAAGCTGTGTGGAGGACATTAGTAATTGAGCTTGACATCACCAGTCAGCCAATTCAGACTTCTCTTGTGATGCATAAGTGATATAAATCTTCAGGAACATTATTTTGTGCTAGAACTGGAAACATAAACCTGTGCAACTGCAAGTCAGGGACACAAATCTCTATACTAACACAATAATTCATTTGTTATTATTTTGCAATTGATAAATGACACAGACAACATGAAAAGTGGGAGGCAAAGTTGGAAGGTAAAGAAATAAAGGTAAGAAAGAAAAGGGTGGGAGGGAAGAAAATAAAGATAAATGCCTTTCCTTGATACCATAAAACCCGTCAACAATTTCAGGATGAAATATGAGAGAAGGAAGCATAATGAGAATAAAGGCAAAAAAATATTATGAAATTCAATACAGTTAACTGATGTAAATTATGCAGTCTGGTTCTGCTAAAGTATTATCACCAGGTGCTATGAAAGTTTAACATCTTATGTAAACTTTTGTATACTTTTGAGAATAAATGCTGTCTAAGAGTTTTGACCAAGAGAAACTAGACTCAACCTTTTTTTATTATGATAGTAACAAGGTACCTTGCTCATAGGGACGTTTTGTCATGGATTTCTTGTGAATTTGTGACAGGGTGCTTACAAAGGGGCAAAGCAGCATATGTATGTTGATAAATATATTTAAAAGAAATAATAATGGAAGGCATTGGAACCATATGGGAGTTAGTTAAATTTAAAATGACAGAAACAACACCAAAATATTTCTTTGATTTTCAGCATGCATTTCATGCTGCGCAGGGCAGGTTCTGTACAAGAAGAACCTCAGGGAAGCTGAGAGAGTTGCCAGGTTGCACAGCCTGCAGAGCAGTGGCTGATGGGACCAGATAAGGGCCAGGAGCAATGGCTGTGAAGCCCCCATCCCACACAGAAGCAGCTTCTGGGAAATGCTAATGACTGGGAGTGCTGCCAAGAGGGCTGGAAAACAGGCTGTGGCATATCAGCAGTTGGTGCAGAAGGGGCTCAGGGCAGGTGTTGAAAGCCTGCCAACCTGACCAGGGAACAATGGTATCCATCCAGCTGAAAGCCATGGCCTCTCTGGGATCTTCATCCACCATGACTGATGAACCTGCTCAGAGAGAGCTCCAGTGGGAATACAGACACCTCAGTGTCAGCTGCAGGGTGTGTCCAGCTCTGATGGCAGCATAGGATAGCAGGAGTGAGCACAGCTGTGGGAATTGCACCTGGAGAGAGGAGCTCCACTCAGTGACCGAGCTCTGGGGAGAGGTGAGTAAGTTGAGGAGAACCAGGGACAGTAAGGGAGAGATGCATATAAATGTCTCAAAGGCAGGTGCCAAGAGGATGGTGCCAGGCTCTTTTTCGTGGTGCCCAGTGACAGGACAAAGAGCAATAGCCATAAACTAAAACACAAGAAGCTTCACCTCAACATGAGAAAGAACTTCTTTATGTTGAGAGTGACAGAGCACTGGAACAGACTCCTCAGGGAGGCCATGGAGTTTCTGTCTCTGGAGTCATTCAAAATGCAGCTGGATGTGTTCCTGTGTAACCTGCTCTAGGTGACCCTGCCTTGGGAGGAGAGTTGGACTAGATGATCTCCAGAGGTCCCCTCCAACCCTAACAATTCTGTGATTCTGTGAGATAGGCTACTGGAATGGCACTGTACCTTGCCTGGTACAAGCCCCACAGGCAGACAGGGCACAGGATATGGAGGATTCGCTCTCCTTTCTTTGCCTGCCTGAACACAGCAACTTTAGGGATAGGGGCCAATGGCAACAAGGGCCTGCCCAGCTTAGTGGGCACATCTTTTCTGTGATTGCCTCACTTCCTCAGGTTCCCTGTCATTATAGTATGAGGCTCTGCAAGCAAAACTGAACAATTATGAGGATGATAGTTCATCTATCATGGAGACATCACTGAGGTCAAGTCACCATATATCCTGTGTGAAAAGTGCTCCCACTAAGAAAAAAACAAATCAGTCATTGTGAAAGCAGATTCCCTTCTGAAGGGAAGGACAAATATGCAGACCAGATCCATTTCTTAGGGAAATCTGCTGCCTCCCTGTGGCCCAGGTGAAGATGTCAAGAGAAAGCTTCCTGTCTTGGAGTGGCCTGAAGTCAGGTTATCAGCCATTATTGATTTTTCAGGTAGGCAGTGATGAAGTTACATCAAGAAGTCCAAGGGCAACAAGGAGAGACTTCAGGGCCTTGTTGGACCAAGAGCCCAAGTAGTGTTCTCCTCTATCCTTCCAGTTGCAGGGAATGATGTAGAAGGAAACAGAGCCAGCAGATCAATGCCTGGTGTCACCAGCAGAATTTTGAGGTTCTTGGGTCAGATGAGACAAGACATCAAACCTGTTGGCAACAGACAGAGTACACCTCTTTGATTCTGTGACCATTAGTTGTGCCTATTTTTCATTTCACATGTTGTAAGTAACTCTGCTTTCACAAGCTGAGTATAATGCAGATAGCATGTGGAAGGAATTCCTGCCAATTTTCTTTTATTTGTCTTGGTTTTCTTCCCCTTGCCCCCCTCAGATTACTATACTTTTGCTGAACAGTTAACAATTGCAAAATATATATATACATAAAATATAGTGCTCCGCATACTAGGCAGAATACAGACAAATATTTGTTACCATTTACAGACTGTCTGTGACCATGGACATAATTTTATGAAATGTTTTAGTGAAGTATTTTTTTCTATGGTCATGGAGATAATTTCTAATATGTAAACTGTTTGTTATCATATAAGTATATCTATTATATATGTCTATCATCCTGGATGTTGAATTGGGTATTAATCAAACACATTTTTGAGCGGTGAAAGAGATAGCACAATGTCTCATCCAATACCAAAAAGAGAATCACTATACATTAAAAAACAAAAAAAACCAAACAACCACAACAAAAAAAACCCCCAAACCGAAGCAAAAAAACCAAAAAAACCCCAAACAAAACAAAGCAAAAAAAAACAAAAAAAAAAAAACAAACAAAAAACCCCACAAAACCACAAACAGAACAATGAGAACAAAATCTGTAAAAATGGCATTTAAATCCATTAATTCAACCTAGCTGGTAAGCATAGAGGTAATGAACCATACAAGACAGCATTTTATGGGTAAACAAAAGAAATAAAAATAACATCTGCCTTGTTGCGTGATTTGTGCAAGCCAGATTAGATTGGGAGTCTTTTTTACCAGATATCATAAGAACAATGTACTTTGTTCTTATTTCTATACAGTCATACTTGCATTACACAGTAGCATAGAACACTTAAGAAAATCCATGTTAAATTAGAAGAATATGGTGATATAGACATGTCTTCTGAGCTCAGTCAATAAATACACAAACAAACATAGTCAATCACACATATATGATAAATATACATCAGATTTCCTCATTATTATTTGTAAGCTCACAGAAGCAGATTCTATTTAGGAGTAAACTGCCCTCTGTTATGTATTAGCTGAACAGACAGACATTGATATGAAGTAGAGGACAGGACATCTCTAGCTTTCCTCATAAAACTTGTTTATAGATCTGTATCGTTATTTGGATGCATGTGATAAACAGGAGAGTCATTAATCATTGCACTGAGAGGTATGATGTAACAGTGGGATTTAGCCAGTGTAAAAAGATGGATTAGCTCTATTCTGTAGACTCTAGTTTTGATATTCAACTGTTGAACACAATGTTTACCCTGCATCTGTAAAATACTTATCGCTATTATGTAACACTTGTCAGCCTACTCCATCTCTAAAAAAAAAATTAAGTACAATAATATTTAGCTAGAAGTTTTAAATTGTAATGAATCATGGAGGGACATGGACACTGAAGATGCTAACAGCATTATGTCCTGAGAAATAAGACAGATATTATTTCTGATTAATTTATTCCAGCCATACCATTAATGCTTTTATAGTTGCAAATCTTCTTGAATATCCATTATAGGCTATTTCTTTGGATTTTGATATCTTGGCTATTAATTGTTGCTTCTGGATGAATTAAAAAGCAAGTAACTATGTACAAGATTTAACTTTTCTGAGCTTCTTATAAAACTATTTCAAATTGCTGTTTATAAGGACTAACCAGTTATATTTGAACACTTTCCATTTAGTTTTCAATATTCGTCCGTCATTTCTTTGTTAAGAAAATGGCAGTAGGTGGACCATACCTTCAAAATGCAAGAAGTCATGTAATTTCTTCTTGTATTAAAAAAATAAAGCTGTTGAAAAGTATTATGTATAGTGAAGAGGAATTACAAGTAGCAAGTAGGGCATAATTTTTCTGCAGGATCTCTAGCTGTTTTCTGACAATTTTGGCATATGCAAAGTCCTTTTCAAGATCTTCTGCAGGACTAAGCATGACTGGTATATTTTATATCTGTCTTGTGTTGGTGGCATGTTTTCTTAAATATTTGAAAAAAACTGTGAGAATCTTCCTCTCAAAGAGACCAAGCATAAGGGTTTAATTGAACTCAGTAGATTCTTAAACTACTTACCAGAAACTAATATCACAAAGATAACATAGAAGAAAAAATCCACAAATTTGTAAAACAAAAGGCATTTTCTATTAGCAGTGTTCAAATAATAATTCATACGGTGTTTTAAATGAGAAATATTGAAGGTTATTGATTTTTTCCTCTGATATTCAATTTTTCAGTAGTTAGCTCCTACCCATTGACTTAATTTGTGTCTTCCAAAACAGAGTATAAATTGTAAGTGCATTTTAAAAAGAAAAAAAATGAAACAGCCCTGATTCTTTATTATTATGTTTTAAATTGTTCAGTGAGAAACATTATTCTAAGACTTGTTCCTTCAAAATTTATACATATAATTCTGGTTAGCATGAACAGAAACAGATAAAACTGCTAAACTGAGAACAACAAATAAGTGCAGATAGACCTCCCACCCAACAAAAAAAAAAAAAGACAACATTTCAAGTCTCAAATACAGACAATTTCAAGAACCATGTCCTTAGGTCTAGTGTATCTTACACTGCTTTTTCTAACTCCACAAAATTAAAAAAAAATTCCTAATAAGAAGTCCATCAGAGGCAATTCACAGTTTTAAGTTTCTGTAATTGTATGGCAAGACATTAAGACTGATCAATAGTATTAATAAATATGAAGAAGAGCACTACCACTACTTGTGTTGCTCACTTAAACAATCAAAACCAGCACAAAGTTATTTTTGCTGCAGTAGCTGAGTAAGGAATTAGTGCCTGTAAGAACACTTCTGAAGGTCAGAATCTTGGAAATCATAAATGCACTACCTGCAATTTAGAGAGTTTATAAGGAATTTAACCTTATTTTTCTGATTTATTAGACTTGATAAAATTTTTTCAAACTATTTCAATTTTAGCTGAGTGAATTAGACAAATAGCTTCCTAGAAACAATGCCAAATTAGAAAATCTGATACTAACATATATTCTATATAATATGATATTAAATATATAGGTATAAATAATAAACACAAATTATAAATAATATAAATATAAAGAAAATAATATAAACATGAAGTTCTTTTGTTAATGCATCCCACTTGGTATGTTTATTAATAAGTTCTTTTCTAGTAATGCTTTTCTAGTAATTACTGTTCTATATCATCTAGCATTACTTTTCTAGTAATACACAAAGTTTCAAAGTTAGTATGACGTAAAAAAATTGAAGTTCTAAATTGATAGATTCCTTGATATTATGAATGAGATTACCCTATTAGAGTAAAACAAATAAGGCCAATGGACGTCTTGAGATTCACCTTGTAGAGTAATTCTATAAACATTGTCCTTGGGAGTCAAGCTAATCATTCATAAATTCTATCAGCTTAAAACAAAGTGTGAATATGAAGACATTCTGTGCTCTGTGTGTAACACAGGTAGCTGATTTGTCTTGCAGCCTAAGGATATTTTTCTGTTACAGTCTGATTCTTTTTGTTCTTTCTCTCTCATCTTTTCTCCTTACAAAAAAAAAAAAAAAAAATCTCTGTTTTGTCTTTTGTTTAATTGGATTTTTCAGCTACCTACCTTCTGTCCATTATGGAAAACTCTGAACCAACATTACTTGATAGAAAACTTAAGGACCAACTTTCCTATATGTATCTGACATTTTCTCTCTTATGGCAATGATTTACCCATTCATTTCTGATGTGTAAAACTTCTGTACTTTATGTGGAAGTGGAGGACAATGGAGGATAATAAGAATCAAAACCATAAGCCTGGAATCAGGTCTCTGCAAAACTGTGATGTGGAATTATTAACTGTGAACTGGACTAAGTATTAGATTAAAAATCAAAATATGGTTTGCATTTATGTTTACATTGCTGCTGTCTGTATAAAGGGGACTACAATATACAAAAAGAGGGTATAAGAAAGACAGAGAAAGACTTTTTACCAAGAGCTCTAGAACAGGATAAGGGGCAATGGGTTTAAACAGAAAGGGTAGATTTAAACTGGACATAAGAAGGCACTTTTCATGGTGAGGATGATGAGACACTGGACTGGATTGCCCAGAGAAATTGTGAATGCACTAGCCCTGGAAACATTCAAGGTCAGGTTGGAGAGGGCCCTAACAGGGAATGGGGGCTGCAGTCATCATTTGTTTTCTCTGCCATTCCTTCCTCCTCAGAGGGAGACCTCCTCACACTCTTCCCCTGCTCTGGTGTGGTGTCCCTCTCACGGGAGACAGTTCACAAACTGCTCCAGCGGGAGCCCCTTCAACTGAGTGCAGTCCTTCAGGAAAAGGCTGCTCCAGTGTGAGGCCTTCATGGGATCACAGCTCCTGCCACCAAATCTGCTCCAGAGTGGGATCCTCCTCCCATGGGACCACAGGTCTTGCCAGTAGCCTTCTCCAGCACAGGCTTGCCATGGAGTCACAGCCTCCTTTGGGCACATCTACCTGCTCTAGTGTGGAGTCTTCCACGGGCTGTAGGTGGATCTCTGCTCCACTGTGGCCCTTCATGGGCTGCAGAGGCACAGCTGCCTCACCATGGTCTGCACCACAGGCTGCAGAGGAAGCTCTGCTGTGGTGATTGGAACACCTCCTCCTACTCCTGCCTCACTGACATTGGTGTGTCCAGGCTTGCTTCCCTCACATATCCTCACTCCTCTCATTCAGCTCCTGTTGTTCCACATCTTTTAGCCCCCGTTCTGAAATGCATTATCCCAAAGCTGCTACCACTGTCACTTCTCAGGTTTGGCCAGCAGAATATCCATCTTGGAGCTGGCATTGACTCTGTCAGATCCGGGAGAAGCCTCCAGCAGCTTCTCATAGAAGCCAAACCTATAGCCCCACCACTAACAAAACCTTGCCATGCAAACCCAATGCAATGGTACTTGTAGCAGTGGCCATATTCAATTCAAGTCCTATTTTGTTGTCAAAATCCGTGTAAAGATGGACTGGTAAAAAAGGCAATAAATGATTGGCATGTGCTCTTAGTTTCAGTTATGGATCAGTTCTTGTCATAATTCAGTGAAGATGTGCTGAATGTCACTGGATGTCAGAAATGTCAAGACTGTTAAAACCAAAGCCAAATCCCAACGTGTAAATTGTGACATCAAACTTCATAGCATTGGCCACTAAGGGCAATAAGATAAACCTTGGCTTCAATTTTCATTGAAGTAGGTGTTGTTTTTATGGTTTTTACACTCTTAAAAAAACCCCAACGTATATAAGGAGTGAAGGAAAATAAATTCTTCAATAAAAACTGTAACTGAAAGTAGAACAGCACCATGAGGATTCAGATAAAGGATTTATTTTTCATATTAAAATATGTACCAGACCTCTCTACCATAATCTAATAAATTTTACATAAGTGTTCTCCAAGGACAAACATTTTTATGTGTGAAGACTCATCCTCAAAAAAGTACTTTATGATACAACTTCGCAGAATGATATTAGCTGAAAACGTATTGTTTCTCTTAAATAAAGCAATTAATTTCTTCTGCTGAAGTCCATGCAGTGCTGAGGGCACTAAGGGAGGATAGTCCTCCTATCTAAGTAACTTCGAATTTTATATTTAAAATCAAATTGTTTGTAAGTGTTTAATGGAAAATTCCACAATGTTAGTGTGAAAATCCTGTGAACAGTTTTTGGCTAAATAAAATTTTTTAATTATTTATATTGTCCTTTCCAATACCTGAGGTTTGCTACATTATTTCAGTCTTATTAATTTCATCTCTCTAAATCTTTATTTAAATATCCCTATTTATTTACACTGCTAACTTTGGTTCTTTTTCTCTTCTACAGACAAATTATGACATAAAAGAAAAAAAAAGTGAAACCATATTAATAGGTCTAATTAGTTCTCACTTATCGTTACACTATTTACAAGAAATGTATAACATCCACAATATCTACAGCATATCAACAATTCTTGCATTATTTTTCCAGAAATAATATAAGGAACATATTGGAGAATGAATTTCTGACGTGTTTTAATACAACTTTGTGATTATCTTTTGCTCACTTTAAATATTTTCTTTCTCCATGGAAATAAGCAATAAAGTGAAATCATACTAAAGTTCAAAAATTTTAGAATTCTATTTCTTTAATTAAAAGGGACACACTGTGAATGCAGGCAAAAAATATGCAATTATTTGATCAGCAGCGTAGTACCAATGGTCACTGACAACTACACTCTGTGCTTTTTCACTTGATCTTCAAAAGGTAGTCATGTAACCAATGGTCTGATTTTAAATTCTGCTCTTGTAAAAGCCATGAATTTCTGTGGATAAAAGTGAGACAGGGTTTGTAGAAGAAGATAATAACTTTTATATAAATAATATGTCTTGCAGGGTGGAAGAGGGAAAAAAAATATAGGTTGAACAAACAACCCTTTCCACTTCTCTAAAGTCAAGAAGAAGAAATTTTAAGTCAAAAATATTGTAAGTTAACTTCATTATGTTAATGGATTAAATAATGTAAAGAAAAAGTTGACTGGGACTTACAACATAAAGGGGGATATTAAAAAGGGAAGAAGGGCGTAAATTTTCTGTATCTTCACCAGGTCATGAAGAACTTTATGTCAACTAACATCAACTTTTAGTTGAAATATGACTTATGTTTTGGAAAAATATACCAAGGAGGGCCTTCCTGACAACTTCTAAGAAACTAAGCTAGATGATTTAGGGGAAATAACGCCAAATAACATCACACGTGAGTCTTTGTCTCATACGAAACAGATGCTGACAGTTCATAGCTTTTGTCCAATTCTTATTAAAATTAATGACACCCTTTCGATTGACTTTACAGAACTATGAACATGACCAGTATCTCTGGTTAAAATGAATAGAGTAATTTCTATTACTGCTATGAGTAGTTGCAAATACAGAAGGGCTCTGTCCTTACTGGCACAGTAAAATTTAAATGAATTTTAGAAATTATTTCATAACAGGATTTCCCCAAATTCTTTTAAATTAAACTTGCAATGCAATATAAACTATCAGAAAGGTTGATGACCCATTTTATTTGTTAGCATGCTGTTACAATATCTTTTTGCTATCAGTTTACCATTCCCTTTCTCTCGCCTCTTTCTCCATAATGACCATTGTGACATTGACAATTATACATAGCAGAAACCTAGGTTACAGACAACTACAGTGATTTTTCCTTCTTTAATTTGTTTAATTTCATGTGAAACTATTATTTCTCATTAGCTTTTGTCTTTTTTCTGTCACCACTTCTGTGCTGTCTGAGCCTGCAGACAGGACTCCAGCATAGCTTTTCCTAATATGCCCTTTCTCCCCTCTTAAATTTGCCACCTACAGTACAACAAATGGATCCATCTCAGACTTCACCCTTACTGTGAGAACTCAAGGACTACTTCTGCCAGGTATAGTGCCTTGCCTGCTGGACGCTGCCAAGACCTCTGTGCTTTGTTCTGCAGTGTCTCCCCACAGTCCCTCATGTGTTCAGTGGAAGAGAGTAATTTCTACAGAAAAGATTTATAATGTACATAATTTGATTAAATAAAGGACCCACATAAGTACTCAGGGTCTCATTTGAGTGAGGAACGTGCTTGTACTGTTGCAGTGCAGAGAAAATACTTAGTGAGAATGCACAGCAGAACTTTCACCTGCATTGCTCAATTATGAGAAGTTCCTTACCTCTCAATTGAACACATATGTTTTATTTTGGGTTATACAAAGGGCTCAATACCAGAGAGAGACTTGTAAGGCAATCTTAATTAATGTTCTTAAATAAGATTAGAATTTCGGTTAATAAAGATGTCGCCTAAATGCTCCAGGATTCCAGAAACCTAGCAAAAAGAAGAAAATGGATTTTTCTAATATAAGAAGTTAAAATATTTTTCAAAAGTGTTTTTTTTAAATGTTCCTCATATCTGCACAAATCTGAGACTTTTACAATCATAGGTTCAAGGTTTTATGCCTCATGCAAAATATGATGTTTTTAGCAAGTCTGTGCCCTCTAGCATCATAATTTGGTTGCTAGCTTAGTACAGATTCAAAAGTGTTAGTAACATTTAATGCATCACCAACTCCCTGTGTCTGTAGAAGTAGCAGAAGCAAGTGTTTCTCATCCTTACAATGTCATTGGAAAATAATTGCTTTCAGAAGTGTTTTTGTAGGAAAGTCCTCCAAAAATCCTGCTCAGACATCTATAGCCATAAGCAAAATTCAATTCTTAGAAACATTCTTAACATTTTGTATCAGGTTGTACTGCAAAATCTGTAGCATGGAAGGTTTATCAATAAAAACAAACCCACAAGGGGAAAAAAAATCTATTTTTATTTATCTACCTCTGCTTTATTACTTAAGAGAAAGAGTAAAAACATACACTGGAGCAGGTTGCCCAGAGTGGTTGGTGGAATGTCCATCCTTGGAGATATTAAAAACCCACTAACACAGACCTGAACGACCCACCATAGTCAATCTTACCTACTCTGAGCATAGAAATGAGCTAAACAATCTCCAGAGGTGTCTTTCCATCTTGAAAAATTTGTTAAGAGTGTATAACTGGTATTTCTTTTCTTTTAAGCAACCAGGGAAGTGGTATGAACTATATTTTTGCCAGATTATCAGTGCAATGTTTGAGATATGACCTTTGTGTACCTTTTTCCACCTTCGTGTTTGCTATTGGTACCTCTATGCAAAATAAGCATCATAGCTTGCATCCTACCACATTTGTCTTAATTATGTTTTTATTTCTTCACTTCTTTCTCTGCTTTAGGTTACCAACCCTGAAGACCGTGTCTATTATTTTTATAAGCACCATACTTAAATGTGTTAATGTTTTACAAGTGGAAAAGAGAGACAGAGAATTAACTGTTTTTTGGTTCAGATTATCAGTGGCAGGTAAAGAACACAAGGTCCTAACTGGAGGAGGCCTCACCTACAAGAGAAGTGACGTGTTTGTGAAATTTGCTGGATGAAAGAGTGCTGTGGAAAGGAGATGGGGGAACCCCCATGTACAGCTCATGGTGCTTAAAGTGCCTGTCTGTCAGGAGTACAAAGGCCTTAACCCATATTTCTGAAAAATGCTTATGTCTCTTTAACCTGCACGTAAGGCTTGTTCAGACTTTAAACAGTCTGGGATTGTAAACATTAAGTTTAAAGAGTAACTTGATTATGATCTATAGTTGGCTATAACAGAAATGAAGACAGATGACTACAGCACTGCAAAAACTGCTATCAAAAATCTGAAACTAGAGGAATTCAGACTACATATAGGTAAAGAGTTTTTAAGAGTGGAATGCCAGGGAGCAGTGAGGGCCAGCTACTCCTGAAGGAATGGGAATCTAGGAGCCAAGGCTGACCCTGTGCAGGTTATTCCCCTGCTGACAGGGTAGAACAGTCCTACAAGAACTGAACAGAGAGGCAGAGCTGAGTGAAAGCAACAGGGTCCATCCACAAGTGAAGCAATGAACCAGGTCCAGTTTCCCTCCAAGACCTCACCTGAGAGCAAAAGGAGAAGGAATCAGGGACAGATGAAGGCAAGCCAAATCATAGGGCTGTGGGATCTATCCAAGGGAACAGGAGAGGGCTGCAGACCAGCACTTCTACAGTATTGCTCAGGCAGGGACTGACAGCCCTGGAGCTGAGATGAAATGCTGTCCTAAGCCTGTGTGCAGGGGTCAGTGAGGGTCCCAGGAGAAGCTGTTAATGCGCTTGGGCTGTGACAAGATACTATGAATCGTCCCCCGCTTCAAGATCTTTTAAGTGATATTGGTATTGTAACTTAGCCAGATGTGTCACGTACTGTTTTTTCAAACACATTGAGCATGATTCCCTTGCTGACACAGCTTTCTAGGTGCTTACAATTCTGCTTCATTGGCATTAATATATATAATTAGAGTAACATTTATAAAATTAAATATGCTGTAAATTGATAACTTTGCACCACTTTAAGATGAGAATGAGACTAATACTTAATGCAATAGTACACAATCGATTCAGTTTAGAAATGGTAGTGTCTTTTGTTTCCTGTCTTATTGATCATGTGCTAGATAAATTCAAAAACTTTTGCTGAGATGCAAAGATGAAACCTTTGCACTGGAAAAACAATCTTCTCAGCCAACTGAACTTTCTCAGAGATGACACAATTAAGATGTTTCATTTGAGAAAAATAAAAATGATGCAGAAAACCATTCTGATAATATCAAAAGGCATAAGATTATTGCAGTCATCCTTGGTTCTGCCCTAGGGTTCTTTTTTGTAGAACTTTATTGTGATATTTTGTCCTTTTAATGATTTTTTTTACAAATATTTGTTGCATAGGACACTGTTAATGTCTACAATTTATAGTGATCCTTCATCTTCATCTTCTTTCCTTATTTTCTTTTTTTTTAATTGAGCTTAGAATAATTAGAAGGAATAAGGATGAGTGCTTCCACTGACACCTTCTAATCCAAGCTCCAGATAGCTGTATTTTATTTTAAGTGAAATTTAATCAAAATTCAGATCATACTTGGTTCACATTGTATTTGAGATTAAATGCAGGCAATTTTTTAGGTATCCAAATATATGTTATAGCTAGTCAGTGCTAATTTATGAGCAAAACATACGGTTGATGCCTAAATATACAGTTACGAAATTATATTTAGAAATTTCTGTTTAAAAACCGAGCCTGGAAATTCCTTCATACTGCGTGTATGGACATTTTTTCTATTTGATGTTACACTTACACTTCACAGGGGTTAATGAGCACATGATATAGTGTGTATGCGTATGCACGTGTATGCATGTGAACATTTCTCCACCTGGTTTTAAATGTATTTTCTTCACATTATGTTATGATATCTCTTAATTATTTTTTGCAATCTTCTCCAACTCTGTTTTCTTCTTGTTCTAGTCATTGTGTTAGGAACAGTTTAGGAACTTCTTCTAAATGCTAACTAATCAGAATTCATGTCTAAGTACAGGTCTTTTGAAGATGCCTGTCACTGCTTTATCTGACATGTTCGGTTTAGCCTTCAAACATCAATTCTGATTTTGATACTGTCTTGACCTTTGATACTGTCTGCATTTTCTTGAAATATTATACTCAGCTCTATTCATACAATCTCATTTATATATTTGATCGTGACTATGTTTCTGAAATTAATCTATTACTGTCAATGCAATTGTTCCATAAAGAACACCAATTTGGACATTACCAAAATGCACATTTTTACGTATGACTGAGTGATTCAGAGTGTTTGCTGTTTAGATTATTAAAGCAGCTGAAGGATGGAGAGAGGTACTTTGGAAAGGTGATTCAATGTTCTAGTACTCTGATTAGTGCGACTGCAACAGTTACTCATCAGAAATGTTAGCTGTGAACATCATTTACCATCTACCCGAAATTCTTGCCAAAAAAAAGCTTTTTCTACCAGGTTGTGACAAAGAAAATAATAAGAAGGACAAAAAGCTGTTGGATTTTACCTGGGACAGTTAATACTTAAAGATGTGATGGTTGGAGGCAATAGTCAAATAGAATAGCAAAGAAGTACCAACCCAGGGGTATATAATAATATTTATGACACTTTTCCAGCAGTGTATATTTACATTCTGGTTCTGAACCCAGAACTAAGCATCCATTTGAGTCAGTGAAGTGTTAGAACCTAAATATAGTAAGCTACACTAAAAGGAACTAAGGGGTAGTCATAGAACTAAAGAGCTAGTCTTTCTTTTGCTTATTTCTTCATTGTTCCTTGCCTAGGAGAAGGAACAGGAAGGAGTATATGGTTAGAAGACTCATGTAAGAAGTGAAAACTATGGGCTTGAGACATCCTAAGAAAGGGAAACACTTTAAAAAGGAATGACAGCTGAAGTCTGGCCTCCAAAATTTTTACAGTGCTTTATAGGCTTTATGTAGGCAGTAGTATTTCTCTAACCTGTAATGACAGTGAAAGAAACCATAACTAATGTGCTTTTTTTGTTTAATTCAATATCTTTTAGGTAGGTTCAGATAATATCAAAACTCTCTTGGGAATTGAAAATCTCTCTAAGTTCTGTCTGAAGGTGACAGCAAAACTGAAACACATAAAGGCTTAGGGACTCAATTAAATAAAAAAAAAAGTAAAAATAAAAGTAACCCATATGCTTATAGCTCTTGATGGTCATAAATGCTAATGCTGACTGAATTGCAGACTCCCCTGGCTAACACATTAATGTTGGAATTCTCTTTTTCAGGGACTTAACTGCCTACATTCCATGGACTTGTTTCAGAGGCCCTAATCAGGTTCTCAGAACATCAACCTCCAGACAAGGAACAAAATGTGATGTCATATTTGATATCAAATAGGTGTAATTAATTTAGATCTCTGCTTATTTCCTGGTTTGTGAGACAGGCTGCAAGAATGTTCAACTTGTCATAACTTGTACTGTGTAAGATACTGAACTACATGATGTTTTCTATTAATTTCCAACACTACATACTGCTTGTATGCATTTCCTTATTATACAAAATTAAGGATTCTTTTTCAATTGTTTAAAAGACATCTGTTTAAACTAGTAATATGCTTAAAAGAAACAGTATTGCCTTCCAGTTTAACAGAGCTGCTGCTTTACTGTCTAAAGAGTTCATCTTGCTAATGTCGTAGATTGCCTTCAGTTGCCTCCCTGATCTCCTGCCTTCCTGTTGGGTCAGAAAAGTGTGACTTAACTCTTCTGTACTTCATTGTCAGAGAAACAAAAAGATAGAGAAAGACACACTGTTATACATGCCATAAGTATTAAACCTTGCATGGAACTTCATAACAATTCTATGCTTTCTTTGCAATTAGATATTATTTTGTAATCTAATGAAGCACGAGAAAGAAAAAATTAGTACCTCTAATATCTTATTTGTCTTCTAGCCATTTGCTAACTGTTTTTGTCAACTAGATCAGCTTTAGAGATTTGATTTGCAATTTACTTAACCCACTGAGGAAGATATAATGCTGAGAGAATTGTAAATAAAAGTGAACTGGAAATGAGGATAACTAGCCAGAAAAGAGGCTGATTTGATTAGGTCTCCTCTACTTCTGGTGTGGATACATTTGAATATACTTTACGTTTGTTCTTCATGCAATAGTAGATATGATATTTCTGTGAAGAGTGAAGTTTAATTCTATGCAAAAACCACTAGACAAATGCTTGTGTAGAAATTCCAATGAGCATTTCTGGGAAACAATGGATTTACTGTGATGCCAGGCAATGACTGTTTGGTTTAAAGACTAAACAAACAATTTTTTTCAGTTCTCTGGATTTATGTCAATACCTTTTAAGAACTTTGGTTGTCACGACATTATATATGCATAAAATATATTCAACTGGATTTCCAAGTTTTACTGCAGTCATCACCAGAATTTCTGATATATGAAGCTTTACTGGGGGCAGCTGAACTCTCCTGGTCATCCGACTAAGAAAATCTCATTGCAAGGCAGCTCTATATATAGCAGAGTGATGAATGTAGCAAGGAACATTTAAAGAATTTAAATTTAGGAAAAGCATTTATCCAGTAGGACAAGAGCTTATTGCATTTTTCAGTTTGCTCTTCTCTGATATCATTCTTTTCTCTGCATTCTTCAGGATGGACCTACACATGGAAAAAGGCCAATCAGAAATGTTTTGGGTGCCAAAGTATTTAATATTTATGTCAGAATAAATATTAGTAGTGACAGGTAAGAAAAAAATAGGAGAGTGATCATTACACTCTCATGTCAGGGAAAAACCAAGAAAGATGATTGAGTTAATACTGCAAGGTAGGACTAAGAAGTTCCTGCATGACAAGTCCACAATCACAGCAATGACACAAATTTATCTGGGATCTCTTCGGAACAAAAAGGACTGCATTCTGCTGTCATTGCTGGCTATAATCATGTACATTGCTGGCTATAAATGAAAACTGATTTGATTTATTTCAGGAATATTGTAGCATAAACCAACCTTAAACTAAATATCAGAATATATTGAGGACAAATGAATTAACAACAAAAAAACCAAAACAAAAAACAAACAAACAAAAAACCCCAAACAAAAACCCCCCAAACAAACAAAAGAACCAAACCAAAAAAACAAAACAAAACAAAACAAAAACCAACTAATTTGTTTGCTGGTTTTTTCTCTCTTCATTTTTTTTCTTTTTTTTTTTTTTTAAACTCTTGTAAATCCTGAAATTAAAAAAAAAAAGGGTGGATGAAGTACGCAGTCATTAGAGGTGTTCATTTAAAAGTTGACTTAATTAGCTAATTAAGATTTGAAACCTTAAAGTTTTTTTCTATACAGTAAATGTGCAGTATCTATAGTTTTGGAGAAGACAATTTAAATGTTTTTAGCTGTAACCGGTTGGCACTGTGCAATATCAACCCTGTACCTAACACAATGTACAGTTTCAGCTGACTCCTGTGAAGACTCATAGGTTATGCTTCTTCCACTAAGTAAAAGGGGAAAGGCCCTGTTGCTTGTTAGAGAACAAGTGATCCAGTCTACTGCATCTCCATATGGTTATATTCTCTTTCACAGTAAAAAAAACGTAACTTCATTCATTCTGCCTACCTTTTGGCACGTTATTCTCCTGAGCCGTGCTCAGGCACTGTCTGGGAGATTGAGGTTGGGCGTGGGATGTCATGCAAGTGAAGCCCTAACGATGAAACCATATGAGCAGTTGTTCAGCTTTCTGTGAGATAGTACAGCACCTCGCTCTATTTCATTAGAATCATTAGAATCATTAGAATATTCTGGGTTGGAAGGGACCCACAAGGATCATCAAGTCCAACCCTTAAGTGAGTGGCCTGTACAGGGACTGAACCTGAGACCTTGGCATTATTAGCACCATGCTTTAACCAGCTGAGCTAATTAGTTAACGTTCCTTTGAATAAAGTAGTTTTAAAATATCTTTGAATAAAGGAAGAAATTAGTGATGAAATATGTTTGGCACAGTTCTTGTCATATACATAAAAGTACAAAATTCAGTTCTTCAGAACATGTAGCCTAAAGGAAGCCAAAACCCTCTTCCTGGATTGCAAGCAAATTTTTTTCCCCCAGAACACTGTGGATTTTCTCATCGTAGTTTTTTTCTCTACTTGCCTCTGTACTTCTCTTGGTGCTTTTAGCATTGCTCCCCCATTCAGACATATCCATATCCATTATTTTTAATATCACATTTGACTGAAACCTTTTTTATCCCATATACTTAGTTTTTGACCAGCTTCACAGTCTGTTCACTTTTTTTATGGTGCCAGACATTGTTTCAACTACCCATTAATACAAAGAAGCCTAATCACTTCTTAAATATATCTCCAGCAAAGGACAGATTGCATATTCTCCAGTTTCAAAGAGCATTGTGATTTCTTATAGCTCAGAGATATTCCTGCTGGTAGAAACCAAATTCTTTGTCATAACACATAGTTGAATGTAGGCATATCCTATGGTTGATGTCTTTGAAAATTGCATTTCCTGCTGAGACAAGTCACTCTTTTTACTACAAATGTCTTTTATGTGATGAATTTTGCTTAAAAGCATCCAAGCATTTCCCAGAAGCAAGTGTTTAAAGGCAGAATGCAATAAAAAATGAGAATTTCAGCTGGCAACTTTCACTACTGGGAAAAAAAAAAATCTAAGCTGTGGGGCCACACATTCTAGAATATTAAAAAGACTTAATCAATGCAAACCAGCTGTAAATCAAGGTTGCAATTCTGCAGGAACATATAAGGAGGCAGAAAAAGAAAAACAAATGAAAGCAATATACAAATCATTAAAAAAAATTGTCCTTTCTTTAAAATCTTGGCTCAGAGTAGGTAGGTATAAAACAAGATTATACAAGGACATTCACTGAAGCAATTTTTCTAAATCTATGAGTTTTGTTTTTAATAAAAAGAAGAAAATAAAGTGTTATAATTGTTTCTAAGATAGTATAACATTTTATCAAACAGCTAATCTATTTTAGATAATTCCTATAGCAACAGTTGTATAAAGAACAAAGGAGTAACACTAAGAAGAATTTCTTAACATTTCAGAAAATGCAAACAGTCCTGTTGAGAAGAAGCATTAACACAGTCACTGTGATGCAGCGCAGTGATCAAATGGCCGGGGGGAAGGTTATTGTGATCTAAAGAACCTTGATCCATAATAATCCAGAGAGCAACACAGGACAAATGTTTGTAGGATATTTGGCTGTATAATAGTTCTTTTAAGAAAACTCAGGTTGCCTGGGAAGATTATGTGATAACTTGTAGCTACCACAGCTGCCACAATAACATATTTCTCCCCTTGTGGATCCTACCATGTGTCAGAAGGTGCACAACATATGAACTGCTTATCAAACATATGGGTCAGAAACTTGTGACCCAGCCCAAAATTAGACATCTTCAACTAAAATTCAGGAAAATAATGTGTTCTAAAAGGGTAATTTTAAACTTTTTCCAGGGTCAAAACTTAACACATTATTAGTCAAGTCTCTAAATTTACGAAAAGTCTTAAAAATCATGAATAAATGAAAGAATGAATTGATAAGATTTTTTTTTTTCAGTGACTTCTAGGATTGAACCTTTGAGCTTCATTTAAGACTTTTTCTGAATCTAGGAGAACTGCAAATTTATTTAAAAAAAGATAGAATAAAATAGTTTCAGTTGGAAGGGACTTACAATGATTTTCTAATCCTTCTGCTTGACCACTTCAGTACTGACCAAAAGTTGAAGCATGTTATTGAGGACATTATACAAATTCATTTTAAACACTGACAGGCATTGGTCAATTCTCTGCGATGCCATTTTCAGTATCTGATAATCATCTTAGTGAAGAAATGTTTCCTCACATCAAATCTGAACCTCCTGTGTTGCAGCTTTGAACCATTCCCACACATCTGCTTCTGGATATCAGAGAGAAGAGCTCAGCATCTCCCTCTCCATTTCCCCTCCTCAGGAAGCTGTAACGAATTATGTCGTCACCCTTCAGGTTCCTTTTCTCCAAACTAGACAAGCCCAAAATCCTCATCAACTCCTCACAGACAGCCTTCTAGCCCTTTCACCAGCTTGGTCTCAAGGCATCCAAGGACCTTCACATCCTTTTAAAATAACATTCAAACAATAGAAATATAAGTTATTAAAAGATAACACTGTTGTCTAAGGTAATTGTTGGCCCAAATGAAACACCCTTGCATAGTAAATCTAGTACAAAAATGTGTTTTCAGTGTTATTGATATTCACTGTATAATCAACAAAAGTTGGTAAACTCCTTTGGAGTCTAAAAATATTTTTTAGACAAAAATATGGACATGAGACTGTTTCTTCCATAGGATATCTCTCTTCATTAATTAAGAAAATCATTAATTTTCTGATTTGTCTAGAGTACCAGTATGTTTAGAATTCTACCAAGACTTGCAGAAAATTAAGTCTTAAGACTCAACAAGCAAGAGATCTTAAGTAGGAAATGAGTGGATTTCCACTATGTTTTTTCCCTGTACAAGTTTCTTTCACTCCCCTGAAATTTTTCTGTTAAAAATGTGTTGGTAGTGTTGTCTGGCTTGTTCCTATGTGCAGTGTGAGAGCAATACACTCAAAAGTTGGATATTTATCCATAGAATAAGAATTACATTTTGGTTTATGGGATTGACCGCAATTTATCACCCACAATATCTCAGCCATATTCTGACTGGAAGTTACTCTTAGGAGACCATGTAGCTGGCCTTGTATGACAACACTTTCTCAACTATAATTAAAAGAATATGTGGATTTTCATTGATGTATGGTATTGGCATAGATGGATGACAGATTTATTTATTTTTTTATTTGCACTAAAAAATAGAAAATGTAGAAATAAGACATATTGGTTAGGAACAAAGAATTACGACAAAATGTTGTTTGACAGACATGGTTGACAACATCTCTTTTCTAGGACAACAGCATGCCCATAATGAAGCAGCAGCAGCTGGTGGAAATTGGACAGGTTTGTTATAATTTGGCATTTCCCTCCAAGAGGTATCCAGGTGACTTTTTGCAAGTTCTTGATCTCCCATTTTTTACTTGTGTAGACATTATGGAGAAAGTATTAAATGGACATGAGTTTAAAACTAAAAATTGAGTTCTGTATGTTCACATTTTAAAAATGTACTCCACACATGCAAAATCTAATCCATTTTGTTTTAAAACAGTAGTGATGTTTATTCAAACTTACTTTATGTAGATATTTCTATTTAGTATTATTATACCTCAAAATAAAGCCCAAGTTTAAAATAGTAATTGATGTTTCACCCAGCACTTATTAGCTATCTTTTTTCACTGAACGAACTGTTTAAATTGATGATATTTTAACTCACTAAGGGTTAGCAAATGTATAATAGCTATCAGAAAGTAAGATAGGAAATACAGAGAGATGTATTAACAATGCATTTTTAATGCAAATTCGTTGTTTGTTGCATCAACAGTAAAATATAATTTAAATTAATATTTAAAATTATTCAATATTTAAGAATATAAAGAAAGATGTAAAAAACCTACATTTTTTAGGGTGATCTACTCACACTCCATGTCTATATGACAAAAATAAATTGTCACTTTAAAGATATATGAAGAGCATTTTTTTTAACCTAATAAATTCTAATTAAAGTTTTGGATCTTAAGTTTTGTCAATGTATTTCATTATCCACATATAGCATCTTTAGTTGGATGGCGGTCTTATTCAGGGTGTTTTCAAGTGTATAACTAGGGACAGTATTTGGATCTGGCATCAAATTATCTGTAAATTAGAATTCATGAGTCAGTTCTTAATGTTTCTACTTAGGTAAAAGATGACATCTCATTATATTTTTGGCCCAACAAGGGGATTTCATAAGATAATAAATTTTATTGTAATTTATCATCCTCTGACTAAAAGTATGGCCCATACTTGAAAGGATCAGACTTCCATTCTGGGAAAGTGATTTATGTCTTGCTTAGGGTGAAGAGTAGTATTTTCAGATATGTAACCATCCATTAGGTGCCAGTTGAAAAGGCATTTAGGAAAACAGTAATTGAAAAGTGCGTTTCATTTTTCTTTTAAGACACAATTTCAGTTCCATGTTTTGATACCGTTCTTATTTTCCTTCATGAGTCTTCCATCTGTCTAGGACGTGATGGTATTTATTACTTTCCTATAATATGAATATTATTGTTATATATACTAAATGAATTAATTAAACTGCCCTGAATCTGTCTTTCTCAGCTTTTTCTTCATATTTTGTGAAATAACTTCTTAAGATGGAAGTCTTCACAGAATGAAATACAACGATGGAAAAGCTGTCAGACGTGAAGATAATGGGAGAGAAGTGAGAGAGGTAATTGAGACAGGCCAGGGCATAGCATGTGATGATGAGCAAGTTATCACCTGCCCAGAGATGGACTTGCACAAACAAGAGATCCAGTTTGAGAACCAGAATCTTACAGAATGATGTAAGAAACACCAGAACTAGTTAACCAGTTTACAGTAAGCTTGTTAGAACAACATGGAGTCCAGGATAGAGTATTTTACTTCTGTTGCCCAAACCATCTCAATTAAAGGTAACTCAATTATCTGCATACTATGCCAATTAGTAAATTTATTTCTAGGTATTTTTGCATTTGTTTCACTGTGGACAATTTTTTTTCAGGTATTTTTGCCTCTGCTTCACTGTTTCTGTTTTGAGGCATTTATAGAGTTACTAGTCAAATTGATGAACCTTTCACTTTTTTTTAAAATATCTTTGTCTGCCACTATGGATAGAACATCTGCAGAGTTTCTCCATAAGTGGAAGAGCAAGGATTACATCAAGCTGGCCCAGACATTCAAGAGTCAAAGATAAAACCTGGAAAAACTCAAGTATGAACTCTCTGTAGCATGAATTTTTAATATAAATGAAATAGGAGCCTAACAGGAGCCTAATAGGAGCCTATTCTTATTCTCACACAAATTTATTAAGCTTATTTGGTGTCTCAACTAAAATTTTTACAAAATCATAGCTATCATGAAGAAATTTTGTATATGTTATAACAATATTAAAATGTTAATGAAGCTGTTCTTATATTGTTTGTTAACATATATGAACCTTAGGACATTCATTCATATTCCATTTTTTAGATGGATTTTTTTTTACATTTGTTCTAAAGTATTTATATCAAGTAACGATTTAGAAAATCCCTTTTTAGATTTGTTTTCTTCTCTTGGATTTACTGTAAAAGTACATATGCTTTGAAGAAGAAAAAACAATAATTTTCTTTAAATAACCTTTACATTTCCTTCTCAATGCTATATTCTTTCATAAAGAAAACATGGAGCCCCAAAGATGTATATGTGTAAATCATGTTAATCTTTTCAAAGCAATTGCAGGATTTGGGTTCTAATCTAATATTTGAGCCCGAGATTTCTCTTCTCACAACAGTCTCACCTTCCTTACACCTTAGGGGACAAAGAGCAAGATAGTTGAGTTATAAAGACTGCCTGGATATTGGAAATGGTAAGTTATCCTAAAATCTCTTTATGATTCTCTCCCATGAGACTTTTCTGAGCTCCGAGGGACATAACAGAGAGAAGATCTAGAGGATCTAGGTTACAAGGAAAAGCCCCAACAAAATTTCAAGTCTCTTAGAAACAGGCACTCACTGTTGACAGACAGTTGGAGTGGTTTATCATACTGTTTCGAGAATTACTTTGGCTTAGATATGAGCAGGATGATATGGCATTTCAAATTGAAATGAGTTTTTAACTGTGCTGAGAGCTGAGCCTTCAATAATGATGACTCTTGGCCTTAGATACCTAGCCATAATGTATGTCCTTTGTGGTCCTTTTTTAATTTTCATTTCTCTTCTTGACAAAGTGAAGTTCTCACAGAAGCCATGCCTATCTTTTCACTCAATCTTATGTACGGGAATGGCGTGGGAGGGAAGGCTTTCATGGTACCGAATCCCACAGTGAATGACAGATCCTCCATGGTATGAATGTCAACATTTTCCTGGAAGTCACAAAAATAAAAAAATTAAAAGGGAAAAAGGTGTTTGAAACTCCGTAAGATTGCAGAATACACTGAAAATGAAACAAAAAAACCCATGATGATTGCATGTCATACAAAACAATAACCAAAACAGTAACCAAAACAGTAGGGAAAAGATAGCCACATTCTAAAGGTGCAGAACAATGAAGAACAATTAAGCATATTTGAGTGACGTTCCTCAGGGGTTGGTATTGGACCAGCACTGTTTAATATCTTTGTCGATGACATAGACACTGGAACTGAGTGCGTCCTCAGCAAGTTTACCAATACCAGGCTGCGTGGTGCAGTTGACGCACTGGAGGGAAGGGATGCCATCCAGAGGGACCTGAGAAACAGACCTGTGCAAATGTCATGTAGTTCAACAAGGCCAAGAGCAAGGTCCTGCACTTGGGCTGTGACAATCCCAAGCACAAATACAGGCTGGATGGAGAATGGATTGAGAGCAGCCCTGAGGAGAACCTGTGGGTCCTTAAGAAGATGTAAAAATGTCCTCACCCTTTTGAAGCATGTATCTGTCTTCTATATCTGATTCCTATATCTCATATAATGTATTAAGTAACAAAGACACTTTTATTAATAGTTTATAACTGAAAGAAAAAGAAAGATTTTTACAATGTAAAAGGACGTAAGATCTTGTAAGACTTATTATTTTCTAGAGCAAAAGAAAAAAAGAATGAAAAACATGATTGAGTTAGAATAGGACCTCAATGGTAATGCTATATAATTGCTTTCCATCCCTTCTGTCAGCAGTGAAGCTTTAAAACATTGATCAAAGCTGATGACTAACATATAACACTTGGGCTGCAGCACATTGTTACAATTTCTCGCCCTCAATAATTGTAGTGTGAGCCAGCATAAAGATGAATACTTTTTCTTAAATGTTTTCTTCAATCCAGGCAGATAGGATTAAAAGAGTATGGCAGGAGTGAGCTGTATTAGAACACCAGTGTCAATAAATATATCATGGGCAGTTGTCTGAAATGGATACAAATGCTCTGAACATTTTTCATTACTACACAATACAAAAGCATAACTCAATGTCAAACTCCTGCTCCACAGAGAAGTCATGTAAAGCCTTGATTGACAAATAGTAAAAGCTATTTTAAATTAAACACATTAGCTGATGACATAATATGCTTATTGCCTTACCTACTGTGATTTAATATGGTTTGACATGAGTAAATTTGTATGGTGTTATTGACTTGAAGTTGGTTAAGAATTTTGAAAAGTTTTGTAAAGATGATGATCCATCAGAACCTAAACTGCCACAAGAATGTATGATTCAATTAATGAATTATACAAATGGAAGGAAATAAGAGTTGGTATTTTTGCATTTGTAATATGAGTTTTTACCTAAAATCATTGACACTCAAAAAAAAAAAAAAAGATTGAAATAAAACTGGAGATAAAATTTTGGACAACAGGAATGAATTCTTTGAAGGGTGATGCCATTTGAATTTTTAAACTGTCTATTCACATAACTGATGAAAAAACAACTGGTTATGGCTATCTAAACTTTTCAATGATTTCTTACTCGTTTACAGATCAGATTAATTTCATTTAAACGTGTGAAATTAATTTTTTTTCCCTTAAGGTTCAATTATAAATAGCTAATTATAATGTAGTATGCTATTAAGAGATTCTCATTATAGTTCTGGGGAATGTTATTAATTTAGTTTGTAAATATAATATGGATATATGACTTACAAGAATTTCAAACCTTGAGTCAATAAATCATAAAATACATCACAGAAACTATTTTCTAAAGCATATAGAATATAACGTCCAGTATAAGAACTCTAAATTTTTTTTTAAAGGCGTTCAGTGCAGGGGAAAAAAATTGAGTAAGCCATAAAGACTGTCTTTTATCATAAACATTCTAATTGCTTTTCAGAATTCAGGAAAAAATTGGGAAGGTTTTAAGAAAGTAAATTTAAAGTAGTTTAAGTAGAACTTAACAAATTTAATGAAGAAAATAAGGCACACTGAACTTTAGAAGAACTAGTCAGAAAAGACCATCCTCTGCCTAATACTTCCAGATATTCTGACATCTTACTAGTTCTATTTGCATGTACAAATATTCATCAAGAGAGAAAATTTGCTGGATACTCTTTTCTTAAATAGTTTACAGGAGTTTAATTACTTGAGTTTAAATATAAACTTTTAATTTCTTTGAGGTATGATTTTCTGGCAATATTTCCTTTTTTGTTAAAAATGCTAAGAGAATTCAGTGTTTGATTCAGTGTTATACTGTGTGAGAGTGTTTTACTCTATTTTTGTTTGGTTTTTTTCTTTCTCTAAATCAATTTACTCAAAGTCAATTTTGGTCAGAAAATGATGATTAATAAAAAATAGAATTCTTAGTCGCACTGTGTTTAAGATTTTTCTCAATTGACTGACTGGCATCTACTATTCCTAATCTTCAACTAGGACTTCAGGAGACAAAATGTATTGTAAATTTCCTAAGTTTTAAAATAACTATGATTTTGTATGCAATGCTGTTGGAAAATTACATTTTCATGCTTCAGCTTTCAGTAATAGAAAATTTTTGAAATAATTAAGTTAATAAATTTTCAGGATATGCAGATTATTTCATTTTCCTTTTTTTTTCAATCTGTTTCTAGACTTTTTCCAGGGTGATGGGAATGACTAAGTATCCACTTACTGCTTTTTCTATCCCAAAATTTGTGTTTGGTCAGTTCGTAAGGAGTTTACATTTCTATACAGGATTTTGTTGAAAGTAGTATGTCAATCTTCCCTGACCCAGCTGCCCCATATCTGAAAATGCAGACACTGAACATGTTTTGATCAAATCTAGCTCTTCCAGATACAAAAAAATGTGTTTATGTTGAATATGCATGGCTGCTTTGTTCTCTAACTACATTCACTATGTCTGTACACTGGAAGACCTTAGAAATCTCTCTCAAGAGCCTAGTCTCAGACAAGGGCTCTGACATTTATATTCTCTTTTTCCTTCTCCTTTGGCCATGCAATAGCACAGAATACAGCCAAGGATACAAGATACATAAATAGGAAGTCTCCTTATGGGAGATTTTCTTGGGAACAAGTACTTTTTTATATGACAACAATGATAAAGTCCAAAGATATATCTGAAAATCGTGTGTGATGTAAGGGAAATCCACCCATACACAGGATAAAAGTAGCAATAGAAAAAGAGATTCAGTGTGCCAAAAAAGTGTATTGTTATATTCATGACACACACTTTAGCTTTCTTTCATTTGCCTGTGCTCCTAAACAAATAAAGCTAACGTTTCACTTGGGCCTCCAGGCTGAATCACATTGACAAAAGGCAGAAGGCAGCTGCCCTTTCTTTGCCATCCAGAAATATCTGTCTCAAAATATTACTGCCATTCAGAGTAGTTAGTTAGGGGCACTTGTCAAGTGCAATTGTATCTCAAGGTACAGCAAAGATGGATGGCATGTTGTGCTGCTTGTAAAGGGAGCTGACTTGAATCGTTGTCTGGAATGCCGTATCAACGGAAGTCTTTTGCTTTAATTGGTAGTTTATAGAGTCTTAAGAAAATTGCTTGAGTTTATGAAAATGTGGCTTACCTGACCAAAGGAAAATGAAAAAGTATGTGAAACTATTTTAAAGTTAATTATAGACATTGTACTTGCTACCTGTGGATGGATTTCTTGTTTTGAAGAGATTAATGGAGTTAGAAGTTTGTATCCTCTATGTCACTGTACTAGCTGAGCTGGGCACACACTACCTACAAGATTTTCTTAATCCTAGTCATTCTTCCTAGTAGGAGTGAAATTCACTGACTGGAATAGATATAAAACCCCATAAAATTTGAAAATTTACAATCAATAGCACGACTGTATTGAGCAATATTAGACAAATGTATGCGAATTGCCCACCTTTCTGCAGAATGAATGGATTGGATTTGGTATGTTGATTACAAAGTGATTTAGTAGTAAGTTGGTTTCTCAAAATATTCGGATAGTGAAAAAAAAAAAACCACTGACAATACTTTTAGTTACAGATGGATGGAGCTGTCTGTTATTTGAAAATCATGGTCACAGAATCACAGATTCACAGAATTGTTTATGTTGGAAGGTCATCTAGTCCAACCTCACTGCTCAAGCAGCCTTACAAAACCCAAGCATATCAATAACATAAAGAGTAATCTAGAAGACATTTTTGATTATATGGAATTAAAATCAATTCAGTGAAACAAAGTCAGTGAGGCAGACAATAGCAGCAGCAGTAAATTCTATGGCTGACTGTTGGGGTGCATTAGGAAGAGTGTGACCAGAAGGTTGAGGGAGGTTATCCTTCCCTTCTACTCTGTCCTGTTGTGACTGCATCTGCTGTTCTGTATCCAGTTCTGGGCTGTCCAGTTCAAGAAAGAAAAGGAATTTTTGGGAAGAGGGTACAGCAGACCTCTTCATCATGGCTAGGCTTCACGAATGGAGATTTGGGAAGGGCTCTACCCACATTTGTTACAAGCACACTGGTGGCTAAAGAGGCCAATGAGAGATACACAAGGCCAGTTGCAAAAGGCACAGCAGAAAGACAACTCAGATGGTATTGGCAATACACAGTTCTTTCTCCATTGTCTTTTCTCTTTGAGAATGATCCTGCGTGCGTTCTCAAAAGAAGCAGCAGCGTTATAGATGGTGTGTCTCCAGACCTCCCGATTGGAGGCCAGAGTAGACCAGTGATGAAGATCAATATGGCTGAGGCTGGGATGTTGTTTCAGGCAGTTCTTGTATCTCCTCTTCGGGGCTCCTCTCTTGCGGCAGCCAGTGGCAAGTTCACGATAAGGCAAGATCTTAGGGAGGCGGTGGTCCTTCATCCTGGAGACGTGCCCTGCCCAACACAGCTGTGTTCTCAGCAACATGGCCTCAATACTTGTGACTGCTGCCTGTTCTAGAACAGGTCACATAACCTGACCAGTGGATGTTTGGGATAGTAGGGAGACAGCGTTGATGGAAGCATTCTATGAGTTGCAGGTGGTGGCGGTAAATGACCCATGATTTAGACCCAAATAAAAGCACTATGGCTCTGTAAACACTGATCTTTGTACTTTTCTTCAAGTGTTTATGTCACCAAACTCTTTTATGGAGTTTTCCAAAAGCACTATATGCCTTTGCTAACCTGTTGTCTATCTCCCCATCAATCTTGCCATCTGAGAAGATGAGGCTGCCTAGGTAATTAAACTGCTGGACTGATTTGAGCTCTGATTGGCCAATGGTGATATGTGGATGATGGAAGACTTCCTGAGGTGCAGGTTGATAGAAGACTTCTGTCTCCTTTAAGCTGACTTCCAGCCCAAAGAGCTCAGCAGCATCTGCAAAGCAGGATGCTAAATGCTGCAGAGCTACTTCTGTGTGGGCTATGAGGGCGTTGTCATCAGCATAAAGTAGCTCCTGGACAAGAAGATTTAAGGTCTTGGTGTGGGCCTTCAGTCGCCTTAGGTAGAATAGGCTTCCATCGGTAAGATATCGAATGTAGATACCATCTTTCTCATCGAGGAGCAGACCTCTTAGTACCTCTGTAACTGGCTTCCAAGTCAGTCAACTTTTTAAGCCAAAGTTTCTGTCACCTTTTCTTTACATTATCTCCTAAAAGAACGGAAGAATTCCACACTTTTTAAGCCTTTTATTTGAACATAAAGTAAAAGTGGTTTTTTGTTTAGTTGTGTTGGGTTTTTTTCTTAGTTCAGAGAAACTCAGTGGGAATAAAAGATTTTGTAAATGTCTCTCCCCTTCCTTCTTCACAAGGTATGTGCCTCAGATCTCACTGTCAGACCAGCATCTTCTGGTGAATTCCTAGACAGAAACACAGTCCTTGCAATTCTCAATCACAGAGATATCTCTCTATGACTGTCTCTGGGATGAAAAGGAATTACCAGAATCAATACCCTGTCAAACATGTGTGTACTAGTCAGCAGAACTGAAAGCACAGCTCGTGACAATGTTCCTCTGGAATACCAAATTAAGGCATCTTTGAAGGAAAAAAATTCTCAGAAAGTTGCCTATTGAGAGTATAATTATTGCTTTGGTTTCAGATTTTTTTCTTCCACATTAACTATACCAATTTGCATTTTTCTAAGGTGAATTTCTTTTATCTGTCCATGTTTTTATTGTAACTATTTTACATTTCATTTTTAAGGTAATATTTGCTAACATGCAATGTATAGACAGATTTCTTCATACATAAAATGTAAAACTGGTAGCAATGCTGCAATGAAATCATCTCAGTGATAACCACTGCCAATATGATTGATTATTGATATTTGTTGTTACTGTATGTCCATCTTTATTCTGCCTTTTCATAATCTGGGATTAAAATTTAAAATCAGTCATGAAATTCATATACACTTTGCTTACTCTTGTCACAGAAAATTCATAAAAATGCTATCAGAATGTCTGTTGCCAACTGTTATCAATAGTTTGATATCACTCTCAGATAATTCTCGATCTTCATGACCATTTATAATGATGTTGAATCTTCTGAGAAGCAGCATTCCACACTTCAAATAAAGTCATCACACTGTTTTTACTTTTGGCATTGACATTATAATATTTTAATGAAATTTCGGTAATTTTTTATCTAGTATTTTTTACCAAATCTCTTAATTTAGTATAATACTCTTCACTATGAACATTTTTCAGATTGTAATTAATTCTATTCCATCTGGAGGAAGGTTACCCTACCCATCAAACAGACAGCAGTCTTAGTTGCCTTGTGGTCAGTCCTCCTATGGGGTCAGATGGATTTTCTGGTAATAAAGTGCATCAACAAGAGCTACAACTTATTTTTTATATTTCCTATTCTTTTTACCCAGGATGTAAGCTAAAATTTCAATCACCTGTGTTCAATCAATTTTCTTATCTGTATTTTTAACTGAAAATAAATATTCTTAGTTCACTTATATTCAGTACATGGGTTTCAAAGACATATATGAAAAGGATCACATGAAGACAGTGCCACTGCTGACAATAATAAATTTTATCTCTTCTCTTAGAATAATACTGCTGTCATGTAACTGGATTGTGAAGTTGGATTTTGTTGGCTTTTTTTATCTTTCCAGAAATGTGTTGGTGATAGCAAGGGTAGTTCTGCTTTGCTAGGAGTTTTAGCATCAGCCAAAAAGAACTATGCTTTCTTAACACTTCTGAGAAACATGCTACTAATTTTTTCTGGGCAAAGGTTGATTAGAATGCCATGCAGACACATTCGATGTTGTGAAACTAGGAGCATGATCATGATGAAACAGTATTTTTCTAAATGAACGCTGTAAGTGCTATGCACATCTGTGATGTTATATTAATGTTATGAACAACGATGACTCATCTGAGAGCTGGTGACTCATTTTTTTAAGAGAGACAATGATTTCATTTATCTAGATTTTTATGTTTGTTTGACTCATCAGATATGACTAAAACAAACAATGCTTCCTTTCTCTCTCCATTGCACTGGCCATTCTACTCACCTGGAGAGGTGAGGAATGTCTGTCATAGCTAAGTTAAAAATTAAAATAAAGTGGTGATCCATAGTTCATCTGCAGTGATTTGGATAACATAACTGTTGAAATAGGACAGTTGTATTTCTTTTGCTGTTTCTATAAAGATTCATTAGTAAATTTTATTGTGTAAATCGAGATGAGAAAGAACTCATATTTGAATGGTGGCAATCGCTACTCTACCAACGTACACCATTTCTTTCCCAAATTTACCCAATCTCCTTCTCATTAATTATCACAGAATGCATAATAAATGCCTAAAAGATAACTTCCAGCTATTAATATCAACACTTCATAATGCTAAACACCTGCACTTCTGTTGTTTCAGGGAGTCCATGTATCTCCTCTTCAGGGCTCCTCTCTTGCAACACAATGGCTCTGTAAACACTGATCTTTGTACTTTTCTTCAAGTGTTTATTTCGCCAAACTCTTTTATGAAGCCTTCCAAAAGCACTATATGCCTTTGCTAACCTGTTGTCTATGTCCCCATCAATCTTACCATCTGAGAAGATGAGGCTGCCTAGGTAATTAAACTGCTGGACTGATTTGAGCTCTGATTGGCCAATGGTGATGTGGGGATGATGGGGGACTTCCTGAGGTGCAGGTTGATGGAGAACTTCTGTCTCCTTTAAGCTGACTTCCATCCCAAAGAGCTCAGCAGAGTCTGCAAAGCAGGATGTTAAACGCTGCAGAGCTGCTTCTGTGTGAGCCACAAGGGTGGCGTCATCAGCATAAAGCAACTCCCAGACAAGATGGTTTAAGGTCTTAGTGTGGGCCTTCAGTCACCTTAGGTTGAAAAGGCTTCCATCAGTATGGTATCGAATGTAGATACCGTCCTGATCATCGAGGTCTGCCGTGGCCCTTTGAAGCATCATGCTAAAAACGACTGAAAAATATGGAATGCTTCACAAATTTGCATGTCATCCTTGCACAGGGGCCATGCTAATCTTCTCTGTATCGTTCCAATTTTAGTATATGTGCTGCCGAACCAGCTGCTGCAAGAGAGGAGCCCCGAAGAAAAGATACAAGGACTCCCTGAAACAACATCTCAACCTTGGTCATATTGATCACCATAACTGGTCTACTCTGGCCTCCAATCAGGAGACCTGGAGACACATCATCTGTAACGCTGCTGATGCTTTTGAGAAAGCACGCAGGATCACTCCTGAGGAGAAAAGACAACGCAGAAAGAATCATGTCCTGCCGAATATACCATCTAAGGAGTCTTTCTGCTGTGCCTTTTGCAACCGGACGTGCCTGTCTCGTATTGGCCTTTTTAGCCACCAATGTGCTTGCAACAAACGTGGGTAGAGCCCTTCCCAAATCTTCATTCGCGAAGCCCAGCCATGATGATGATGATGATGATGTGAAGATGGCTTGCAGTTGTCCTACTAAAAATCTCTGAAATTACTTCAATTTTATATAAGTGAGTGCTGAATTTAATGCTTTTCACTAGAAATACAATAATTGCCTATGAAACATGTAGAAAATAGAGTTTCTATAGTAGTCATGCTGCTTTGATGAATTGTAATAAGCATAGTGTCCAGTAAAGGCATCATGCAAATATTCTAGAATTGTGTTTAAAACCTTTTATTATTTCCTGTCTAAAGTGAGATACGACATATAATTTTTTTTCCTATTGCTCCTTTTTATATCGGTAAACATACCTCCTGTATGCGTGGGATTTTACAGACGAACATTAAAACACAGGAAATCACCCTTTAAGGTGATCATCGCTAAGAAGTGAATGAAAAAAAAAATGTGTTGGGCACATTCATGTACTTCTTTTGACACTGGCCATAGCTAGAGTAGAAAATTGGTAAGTATGTGCAACAGACTGTGATAATCTCAATTATGTTGAATTTAGGTTTCCAAACAATGATGTGAAGCAGAGGCAGACAACCTTAATGATAAATCTGGAAACCTAAAAGTGCAAAATGGATTGTGGAATAATCAAGTAGCAGCGTATTTTCTTTATTTAGAAAGCATTAATTATTCTAGTTTTTATTTTCAAACTTTCTTTTGATCTTGAAAATATCTTTGGTCTTTATTAAGGTATGGGTGCAGGGAGCTAGTCCTGCCCCACAGCCAAACCAACAGGGCTTCAAGATCAGAAATTTCTGGATCTTGTAGAAAACATAGGGGGAAAAGTAGCTGGCCAAGGCTGACCAGGGCCTAACCTACTAAGACAGGAAAGGCAGAAATTACAGAAGTTGTGGTAGTATCAGGAGCTGAAACTAAACAAAAAAAAGAAAAAAATTATGAAACAGTACATCTGGTTCATGAAGGGTCTGATGTCTATGGCCAAAATTAAAAAGCAAATATGTAAAATCAGTAAAACTGGAGCAAATGGCAAAAAAAAAAAAAAAAAGGATGAAAATTATTTATCCAGTAGGGGGAAACAGGGGGAAAAACCTAACCATAAAGTGAATTAAAGCACAGGAATTGCATTGTTTGGAGGTCCTTGGTAAGCATCTCTGACCTGACCAGCAAAGCCTGGAGCAGATCAACAAACATAGGTGTCTTGATTTTGCAGTCAGGAAACCTGGAGTTTTCTCCATAATATTGATGAGGCATTACCACACTCCACACTCATTTAATGAATTCAGGGACAAACATTTACATCTCCAGGTGAAACACTCACCTGTTGATAGCTAAAAAAAAGGCCATCCTCCATTCCTCTTTATTTTGAGATAAAGTTAGCTTCTTTGGGTTATTCCTTGAGCTTTCTGGGCACATCACCCTCGCCCATCTCCACTGAGCCTGCTTCCATTGTAATGTCCCATTACATCTCTAGGAGTTTAGTCAGTCACAACCTGTGGCATTAAACAAAGGACTACCTGACAAGTATGCCTGGACAGCACCAATGGCATGAGTTACGTATATTTTTATAAACTTTTCTGGTTCTTGACCCTTTTTTTTACCACCCTTGCACCCTCATATAAAGAACCTGCCCTTATTAATTTTTATCTCTTTCAGTCTCAACATCACTACATCCATATTTGGTTATTTGGTATTTTTGTTATCACTACATGGGTGACAGTGGTGCATACCATTACTAGCACAGTTATCCAGGCAGTGTTGGCATTGGGCAAACACACTCCCAGTGGGACTCAGTGCTCATCAGAGGGATCTGTGAGCCCTTTCCTTTTTATGTCTTTACACAGTTGAGAGCTGCATCTCTGCTTCACAGCACTGTCTTTAACACATGGCAACTTCTCAGACTGCTGTTTGTCATGTCTAGTTTCTCCCATCCTGTACAGTTAACCTCAGCCAAAGGCCAGGTCAGCAGTCCACTCTCCTGCCTGCAACCCTGACTAACATTTGAAGAGTTACAGTGGGCTGACTGGGCAGCAGCTAAGCACTCACTCAGCCACTACTCACTTCTACCCACTACTGGACTCAGCAGCAAATAAGACGGCTAAAACCAAGAAAACTCATGGGTTAAGATAAAGACAGTTTAGGAAACAAAGGAAGGAGAGACACTCCCCCCACCCAAAAAAACCCCAAACCACAACAAACTAAATCAAACCCAAATACAACTGAAACACACAAGAAGTGATGCAAAGGCAATAGCTATCTCCCATTAGCAAACTGATGTGCAGTCAGTCTCTGAACAGCAACTACATTGAATGATCCTTGCTCCCATTTTTTTTCTTGATGAGCATGATATCACATATCCTGGAATATCCCTTTGACCGTTTCGGGTCAGATGTCCCTGCTGTGTCCTCTCCCAGTGTCTTGCCCACTCCTGGTCTATTCTCTTGGTATAGAGGCAGAGTGAGAAAAAGAGAAAATCTAGACATTATAGTGCTCAGTAACAGTGAAAAAATAGATGTGTTATCAACCCTGTTTTAGTCACAAATCCAGAACGCTGCACCATACGGGCTGCTATGAGGAAAATTAGCTCCATCCCAGCCAGATTCAGATTAAGAGTGTCATTTAAGCATAATATAAGTTACAGAAGTCATATGAGAACAGATGATAAATAATAAAATTAAGTTTTGCTTCATTTTTCAGGCCTTTCTAAAATTGTTGTAGAAAAGTTAGACTTGTGAGAAAATTGAGCCTTTAATAAAAGGTTGTTATAAGACCAATGTACCATGACGTTCAGCAATATTATGGGGGTTTTGTAAGACTAACCTATTCAAAGGCTGTTGTCAGTATGAAGCTACAATTTATGTTTTTTCCTACAACTATAGAAGTGGGACTGAATACTCTGACTCACATCAGAGAATTTAAAAAAAAAACATTATTAATATTTGTAATTCTTTATTTTAAAAGAATTCTCTTTTGAAGCTGATGGGTTTGCATATACTAATATGAGTATAGGAATGTCTCTAAATCTTCTTTAATTATTGGTATTATGTTATTTCATAGCACCTGGAAATTTGTTAAGCTGACAGCTCTTTGACATTACAACTGCAATGAAAAATGAAACTGAATTCCTCTGAAGTCTGCTACTACAGCTGCTTGTCTGTGAAAGTTCTGTGCAGTGTACCCTGATGTATAGACCTATGTTTAGTATGGCTCAAAGGAACATCTTTCAGAAGCAGCATTCAGTTCTCCTGTTTGTATAAAAGACTTGTAAGAGCTCCTGTCCCCTGTAACTCACAGCAATTTTTCAGTTGCAGCTTAAACCTTTTAATATATTACAGTAATGATAGTTCTCTGAATGCACACAACTGAATTGGGCATCTTACAGCACACACTTCACTGCATTAATCATAAAAAATAATATGTTTCCATGCAATGTTGTTTCTGGAGAAGGGTATTTTGTCATGGCTAAATCACTTGTCACTAAAACCTGTACTGAATATTGACAGTGCAGTTCCAGTGAAATATTTCTAAGGTCTAGAGCACAACCCTGTTCTTATATGTTCTGCTTAGAACAGTCTAATGATTTGACACATTTTGTAAAAATGGAAGATTGAACTTAAAATGTGAGATGCTTTTTGAAACACTTAGTGTGGCAACTATTTGATTCTGTTCCTACATAGCACATTTAAGAAGAAAGCGGATTAACTAGGCTGATTGGAAAAATATAAATGGCAAAGCTTCCACTATGGTCTGATCCTCTTGTGTGTTCAGTTTCATATCCACCAGTTTAGTGATCGACATCAAATCAGCATCCTTCTTACTGTGTCAGAACGGTGGTATCAATATATGTGTAGAAAAATGAATTGTATTCTATTCCGCTTATATAGACAACAGGACTATTGACTAAATATTTACTGGTGTTTTTACTGTTGGTAGATTCATTGAACAAAATTAATCTTGACTCCAGTTTACACTCATCACTCAGATTTTTAAAAGGCATTAGACAGACCTATTGCTTTGCACAGGCCAAGCCTGAGCCTTTGCGTGTGATTTGTACTTCATTTTATTGTAGAAACATAGAGTATTCTGAGTTAGAAGGGTCCCACAGGGATCATTGAAGGCCAACTCCTGGCTCTCCACAGGCCCACATCAAGAATCACATGTGAGAATATTGTCCAAACACTTTTTGAACTCTGTCAGGATTGGTGCTGTGACCACTTCCCTGAGGAGCCTGTTCCAGTGCCCAACCACCCTGTGGGTGAAGAACCTTTTCTGAATATCTAATCTAAATCTCCTCTCACATGGCTTCATGCCATTCCCTCATGTCCCATTTTTGGTCACCAGACAAAAGAGATCAGTGCCTCCTCTTCCCCTTACAAGGAAGTTGTAACTCCAATGAGGTCTCCCCTCAGTTTCCTCTTCTCCAGGGTGAACGGACCAAGTGACCTCAGCTGCTCCTCATATGGTGCACCAGGGTTGACTAGAGGTGCAGGATCACCTCCCTTGCCTTGCTGGCAACGCTCTTTCTAATGCACTTCAGGATACCACTGGCCTTCTTGGCCAGAAGGGCACACTGCCTCCCATTGACAGCTTGTTGTCCACCAGGACCCTAAGGTCCTTTCTTGCAGAGATGGTCACCAGAAAGTCAGTCTGCAGCTTATACTGGTGCATGGGTTATTGTCCCCTCGTGCAGGATCCTGCGCTGGCCTTTGTTGAACTTCAAAATGTTCCACTCTGCCCATCTCTCCAGCCTGTCCAGATCCTTCTGAAGGGCAGCACAGCACTCTGGAGAATCAACCACTCCTCCCATTTTTATTATTGAGCCAGTATTATAGATATGAACACTTTGGTTTTTTCTAAAGGAATTCAATAAACTGTTACCTCATAACAAGTTTTCTGCATTTAAGACTACTTTAATTGAAATTCTAGGTCTTTCTTTCCTGTCTATCATTATAAAAATAAATAAATAACTGTAAAATGTAACCATAAAGTTTAAATTATAGTTATACAGCACATCTAACAGTTTTTTGAAATGTTACCTCAAAAAATGACCAAGTGACACATCTATTATAGGAGAAAACAAAATTAAAAAAAAAACTAAACAAAAAACTAAAAAAACAAAAGCAAGAGAAAGGAAAAGAAAGAGGAAAGGGAAGAGGAAAGGGAAGGGGAAGGAGAAGGAAAGGAGCAGTTATACTCCTCAAACAACTGACTATAAGTAAAAATTTTTCTGAATTAGAGAAATTTCAATAAAGATAGAAGTAGCATGAAACAAAGTGCAAAGATTCTGTGGCATTAGCTTGATGTCAAATGTGTACAGAATTACCAATTCAGTATCTACAGACTGATAATACTTCTGGGTCTCAGGCTATTATCCATATTTATGTTCAGACATAAAATTTCAAAGTCTCTTCCCAACCTCTTAGCTGCAACAGCTAATCTGGGCAGAGCAAGGGCAGAGTTAGAACTTGCTTAGTCTCTAAGGGAACTGGACAAAAGGAAAACTGGAACTACAATTTTCCCTCTTCCCTCTCTCCAAGTCCCATGTGGTGTTCAGTGTTGCTGAAACAGCATTTGACATTGTTCAGAGTTAGTAACAAATTGTCAACCTCTGGGAGTAATGAGAGAACAGGGAGGAAATCTCGCCTTTCTGATAGAATAATATCTTTTCTTGGTGCTTCCTGAGGCAATACAGCTATATGCTTCTTTTTAAATAGGACTACAGAGAAAGAGACAAGCTACCTCAGAAGAAAGAAAATGCTGGTTTTGTTCCGGCTCTGCCATTCTTTTTTCTTCAAAGAAAGTAAATTTGTTAAAGCCTTCCTTAATATTTGAATAGAATTGCACAATGCACTGATGAGTGTGCTGTAAACTTCTAATCGATTAGAATGGCATTGATGTTAATAACATTGTCACTACCACTACTATAGTACTAAACCCTTATATGATGGAAATCTGGAAGGATAATTTTGGTTATAAAGTAGATTAATCGGACTTTGCTTTTGCATATGAATCGCATGTACTCCCAGTTCGTAGTTATGTCCTATTGGCATCCCAGGGAACATCCTTGTGAGTGCGTGTTTGGGTAATGAAGTCCTAAGAAACAAAGTGATCAGCAAGCATTGCTTGTTAAGGTCATCAGCTTTAAATGGTTGCAGGACATGACATAACATGACCTAACCTTTTCCCTCCTATAACTAGAAGAACCTCAGTTATTTATGTCCTTGAACCGCCCTTCTTACTTATCACTGTCTGAAAGATTTCTCCAGTGGCCTTGTTTACTCAGCACTGATTGCCAGCGTATGTGACCAGTTTGACCTGTCTGCCTCAGTCATGTCTTATGATACAACAGCAAGCTCAATACAAATGTTAACACTCAACAAATTTTTCTTGCTACTTTTCACATTCCTGGCTTGGAAACACTGCCCATTACAGCTGCTAGGGTCACATAATATCATCATGGCCAATCTTCGCAAATGAAGATTTTGGGAAAGGTCATTACCCTTCGAGCCTGCACAGTGGATTTTTTAGGTTAGACACAGTGTGCGCTGAACTGAGCCCACCCTTTAATCCTAAGGTTCATCTGCCGGGGCCGAGCGAAGCTCGAATGGTGGCAGCGAGGTCCTCGGGACGTAGGTTTGTTTAGAGTGACCTTCTCTTAGATGGATGGCCTTACAGGGCTGATGAGCTCCATCTGCCTGGAGGAGTTCCCTGACCAGGAATCGAACCCAGGCCACAGTGGTGAGAGCACCACATCCCAACCACTAGACCACCAGGGGTCCTCAGGTCACATAATAACCCATTACCTTATTGCATATGGGATGAGGAAAGGAGGCCCACAATGCCCTGAACTATTTTGGGATCTCTGCAGAGAGCCAGACCACATGTATGACATCCTAATCTTCTACATGTATTTGATAATCAGGAGCCATAGTGTCACGACATACAACCACAGGAAATGCAACTGTCTGACCTAACTTCAGCCATGGACCAGGAAGCACTGTAGATTCCAAGACATTTCTTTGGAACCTGCAATGCTATGATGCTCTTTGCTGTAACAGTGACAGAGGATGCAGTGCATCAGCTTTGTATAGGACAAACTACCCTTCATAATTCCTCCTCTGAGAGAACAGAGCAGGGAACAGAAGAGTGCAGTGCTTCTGGCAGATACCTCCTGTCTTTAAGGGAATGGAGAATTAGGTTCTATTCACATCCTATCAATGTCAATTTCCTGGTGTTGGTTGTCATATATCTTTTACATTGACCCCATTCCCAGATTGGCTGCATACATAAAATATATAATTATTTTCATGGTATATGCCTGAATTCAGCTCAGGTGGTTGCCCCGAGCATATTTTGAGATCATGTGATCTTACTGAATTCACCTGGATGGACTCAATGTAGTACGAAGACTCTAATTTTCTTCTGGTTAGAATAAGCAGAAATCTGTAGCCAACATACTTCAGTGTTACCAAGTATGGTTCAAAAAGTGCAAGTAATGGCAAAAGGTTTGAATCAGCTTTTAATTTAACCAGAACAGTTCACTCTACCCTAACAGAAATCCTTTCAAGTACTGATTAATACAAAAGCCTAGGAGAGATATAATTTTAAGAAGAAAAGTACTGTAGATTCACATAGTCAAAGAATTTTTTCCCCTCCTTTAGTGTGCTTGTGACTTCAATTAATTCTAAGAACTCAAACCAAGTACCTTACATTTAGACTTCTCCTACATTATAGCAGCTGTTGAACTTTTCTTTCTAATGTATAACAGAGCAATGCTTTTAGTATGTAGTTATAGTAGATTGAGATGTGCATTTAGCATTTTAAGCCTCTAGCAGGTCTTTCTTTCTACACAGCAGCTCACCAATTGAATATTAATATCATGCTTGGTAATTCAGAAACACATGGTGAATTTCCTTTGTCTGTAAACGTCTGTTTAACAAGTATTTAATATTCAGGCAAAGAGCTTGAATTCTGTACCTACAGTTACCCTTAGAGTCTGAATGACTTATTAGCAAGGTGCAGTGGCACTTGATACCTTTACATCCATTTTTGAAGAATGTTGCAAGCTACTGGTATGAGATTTTCCATTATTTATAATCAGAGTTATATTTCAAAATGGTAAAAGAGCCTGTAGCTCATACATTTATATGATCCTCCTATGGAAACCTGAAACATATTGCAGAAAAAGAAAATAATTCCAGTTCTTCTTTTGCACCAGAATTACTGATGGTTTTTCAGTATTTCTTCATGCAGTTATAGGGACAACATAGTTTTTACATCTATGTTTCCTTAAATCAAAACTTTTATCCTGTAAATATATTAAATTCAGAGATAGACTATATCAACATTTAAATAGGTCTTAAAGCTAGGTCAGACTCACAAACCTGTGTTTTTATATTCTTCTCTCTTCCCCATTCTTGTATTTTTCTTTTTTTAAATTCCAAATGAAATTAGAGGATGATATTTTCACTGGTTCAAATTAGAACAGTCACAGAGTTATTTAGAATTATGTTTTTTACAAAAAAGTCTCCTTTATTTAAAAAATTATTGCAAAAGGATTTTACTAGATTTGTATTTTAGCCACAGGCAATGGCTTTTCAATGTAATGAATGTAATGAATACAGTTCCTGATCACCACCCTTAATACAGTGTCTTCATGTCAGCCTGATCCTTCTGAAGTTGCACATCTTCTTTCTTCTTCTTGCTGTTCTCCTTGGCTTTTATTACACCATGATTCTTTCTTACCTCATGCATCTAGGATGTAGGTGAATCACATACTCATCTTCGTTAAAAGAAATAACAAGCAAGACAAACATCATAGCAGTTCCCTTGCTGTCAATTCTTTCTGTCGTATAAATCACCTTCTGCTTTACATTTCTGGCCCATCAAGGTCAAAAACGCTGCTGAAGTAATTAAATATTTTCCATGCTGTGTGTGTATGCCCTTTCATACAGTTACTTTCCATTTTTGAATGCCTCTAGGCAGTTTGGTAAAGAAGTTCAGGAGGGGAGTACCACATCAAATTTGCTGAGCTAGATCTGTTTGTATTAGAGCTTGCTATACCATAAACCATCATTAAATGGCTAATCAATCAGACAATGATACCTTTAGGTATAAATAGGGAAGAATAAAGGCAAATCTAATAATTTATGCTATATTTTAACTCTGAACATTATCTTGCCTATGCCACTTCCAGTTAACTTTAAAATACATGTGAGATGTTGGTAAAACTGTTGAAGTATGATAAGAGACTTCATTACATTAAATATTTGTGATATTTACTGCTATTTTATTTTTTTTTCCTCTTGTAAACTGACTTTGAATGCCTTTTTGGCAATATTCGAGATTGCTTTTTGATGCAAAATATTGTAATGAAATAAAAAGATTTACTTTTTGAAAGGGAAATACCATACTGTCTGTCATATTTTATGTTTATTGCAAATATTCAAAATTTGAGTACATTTCTAAAAAAGAAAACTTTTCTGAAATGTGTATTACATTTTGATAAAGTTTTCAATAAGCTTCTAAGGAAGCTTCCAATGAAGCTTCCATTTAGATGAATGCCATTTAGAATAAGGAAAAGAGAAAAAAGAGATAGAACTGAATGTACAATTATACAACTGTAGTTACACATTACAACAAAAGAAATGCATTGAATATGATTTTAGCATCCTAAAAATCTCCCTCATGACAAAGATTGAACTGAAACCCACTTTCTTTTTCACCTATTTCAGTTCAAAGTAAAATTCCAAGGGGCAAGTTGTTTTTTTTCTGTCAGGTTACTGTGCAAAGACAAGCCTAGTTTTCTCTCAGAAATAACCATGACACAAGCAACCTTAAAACAATTCAAAAAGTAGCAGACAGAAGCTACCTGGTACCCTGTAAGGGAACCGGATAATTTATCATTTCTACTACTGACATCCAACTCAGGAAAAATAGACAGACTAAGGAATCTTTCCTCAACTACTTCTTCAAGTAGCTAAGAATTATTACAGAGAAAACAATGCTTATGTGTGAATACACTAGAACAGTCTGGTTGTGATGCCCATATTTGGCCCGATTTTTGATATTGTTGTAGACACAGAGAACTGCAACATTAAGTATTTGGGCTGCCAAAACAAAATTTCTAATGCAAACATTAGAAAGCAATCCATTTATTTTATTGAACAAAGATCTATTCAGTAACCTGAGCAGCTAATACATAAGTAGCAAGGAGATACTTTATTGTAAATTGTCAGTTTAATCTAGCAAAAGAACCTAAGGTTAAAAGTGAAAAAATCAAACCCAAAAATATACAAATATTTTTAGCCCTGGTAATAGTTAACATCTGGAATGGAAAGGTAGTGCAGAAGAGTGAATGAGTCTACATGAAATAGCCAACCTGTCCCAATACACTGTGCATCTTTGACTCTCTTTAGTGTATTGGATGGATGGGCTGAGGTCAGTAGTATGAGGTTCAATAAGGCCAAGCAATGGGTCCTGCACTTGGGTCACAAGAATCCCCTGCAGTGCTACAGGCTAGGAGAAGAGTGACGGAAAAGGATCTGAGGCTGCTGGTTGACAGCAGCTGAATATGGGCCAGCAGTGTGCCCAGGTGGCCAAGAAGGCCAATGGCATTCTGGCTTATACAAAGAATAGTATGGCCAGAAGGACCAGTGAATTGATTGTCCCTCTGAATTCAGCACTGGTGACACTGCATCTCAAGCATCGTGTCTAGTTTTGGGGACCTCACTTCAAAAAAAGGCATTGAGGTGCTGAGCAAGTCCAGAGAAGGGCAATGAAACTGGTGAAGGGTCTAGAGGGTAAGTGGAGGACCAGGCCTAAGCATGTTTTGTCTCAAACATTCTCACTGTTACAACAGGAAAGATGTGATATAGGTTGGGCTCAATGATCTCAGAGATCTTTTCCAGCCTAGTTGATTCTGTCATTCTGTGGAGGAGAGGATCCCGTGGAGGCAGGGCAGCGCTATTCTGAGCCAACTTCCTGCTCTGCTTTGAGACTCGTGCTCAGTCATGCATGTGTGTGTGTGTGTTTGCCCCCTCACTTCCTGGAAGAGGGCTGAAAGGGCTGGCTGTGCATGCATGAACAACAAGCACGAAAAATCTAATTTGCATAAGTGTCACCAAAAGCTGTGAAATAAACTCTCTAACCAGTTTATTAGGTTAGAATGTCGACATGACTTTAATTAATATGTAAGGTACATGGGGATAAGTCCATGAAACATATACATCAGTTGTCAAAACTTTTGACTATACATTCTAACAAACAATGAGTTTAGTGTTTATTGGTTACAAGTTACATACTTCTCTTATTAATTAGTACTCTACCTTCTATTGGTAAATGATTCACTTCTCATGCTAATTAGTCTGCATGCTCTTTTGGGTTGGAGGGTTTCTTGGGTCAGTGGTCTGTGGGTCAGTGGTTGGGGATACCCCTACCAGAATTACCTTTCACCCACTTGGAGCTGATTTCAGCATAATTACTGAGTGGGTTTTATTAGTTTCTTCCTTATCTTGACAGTCCTGCCAGATGTCCTGCTTGCCCATAAATTCTGCATTCTTTTTTGTTCATTATCAGTGGTGCATTCCTCCAACTTCCTCCCCCAGGTCTGAAAGCCCAACACTCTAATTTGTTTTTCTAACAAATGGACATCGCTTAGAGCTTGCTTGTTAGCTGCTATCTATTTCACAGATTAAATCTCCTCTCTTGTTGATTAGTCTTAGTATTTTCTCTTGCTGCTGCATAGGTTCCTCTTTAAAAAATATAACTTGTTTGGTAACAAGAGATGTGCACCAGGTTAACCATAAAATGAAATAGATCAGGTCCCCTTGCTCACTTTTTCGCTTTCTTTGTCTTGCAACCCCACCTCCAGACCATGCACATGGCAGGACCAACATTGCATCTAAGGATTGGTGATACTCTTTATTCTCTCTCCCTATTCTGTCTTTATTTCTCTCCTCCCTTGCTTTTCCTGGGTGAAGCACAGCTACTGTATTCTACTCTATACACCAAACAGAACTTTGTTGTGGAAGTGGGGAGCTTGTAGAAGTGTGTTGTGGCTTCTTGGCAAGCATATTTGATGGTGTGTTGTGGCTCATGAGCCAGCACCTTTGAGAAGTGGTGTTGTGGGAGTTGAGAACATACTGAAGTGTACTGCACAAAATCTAAGGGCTTGTTAGCCTCCACTTTTGACACAGTGATTGTAGAATTTAGGGACTTGTTAGCCAACACAGCTAAATAGTAAGCTAGTTGCCCAAGTTAAGGCGACTGTACAATAAAAGCACAAGAGTTCCCTGACACGTGGTCTGGTGCCTTTGTTCAGCCTGAGGAGAATATATAACAAACAGTACACTCCCTACTGATGGGTCCTGACAGTAAGTTCCTGTGAAGAGCGGTGGAAGGAGGTGGGATTGTTTAGACTGGAGAAAAGGAGGCTCAAGGGTGATGTTATCACTCTCTGCAATTACTTGAAAGGCAGTTGTAGTGAGGTGAGGATCGATCTCTTCTCCCAAATAACAAGCAATAGGACAAGAGGAAATGGCCTAAAGCTATGCCAGGGAAGGTTTGAATTAGATATTAGGAAGAATTTCTTCATGGAAAGCATTGGAACAGTCTGCCCAAGAGGTGGTGGAGTCACCATACCCAGAGGTGTTCAAGAAACGACTGGATGTGGCACTTAATGACATGGTCTAGTTGGCAAGAGGTGGTATGTCAAAGGTTGGACTCAATGATCTTGGAGGTCTTTTCCAACTTAAGTGATCCTGTGATTCTGTATTATGTTAAATGAGATTTGACAGAGTTAAATTTTGAGCTAATGTTCTTAATTCCTTGATTTACAATCGTGTCTCATGCTTTTAAATTCTGGTTCTCAATGAACTAGCAATGCTATTGGTATGCTGAAAGACAAAAATGAGGACTTGGATGATACCTTGACCTCTACATGCAAGCTTCTACACGGTGCTTTCCTGTAGGCAGGTATTATTAGACCTTCAACTACTCCTGGACAGTGGCAGTTTCAGCTCAGATTGCTTTTTATTCTATTTTCCATCTTTCCCTGGTATGCATAATGTAGAATTGTATTCCACGTACAAACCTTGATACATCTCACCGTGGTTTTTTTTCACCTGAAATTGCATTTCTGCAATCTCTGTAAGACCACAGGGGAGCCAAAACTAATCAGAATTTAGCTGCCCCTTGTCAAAATCTCTCAGACAGTGGCACCACGTAACCTTTGAGATCCTACATTTTGGTGGGTAGTATGCAGAGTGGTTCCGTTCCCTAGCATAATTCTGTAAGTTTAGAAGGAGGTTATTCAAGAGTCTGTGTCCACAGAAGTTAAAGTACAAGGGCAAAATACTGATTCTTAAAAAGGTAAGGAAGGGCCACCAAATGTATTACTGAATCTTATATATAATATTAGGGTCTCATCCTTCATTCTTCAGATTGCAATTGCGAAAATGTTCAGCTTCTCCTCGTTAAGCTTATGCACATTTTCAAGATATGCTGTAAAATGCTTTAGCCTCCAATATTCTTTATCTGAATCTATCAGAAGAATATAAGCTCTTTGCATTATATGATACCATAAATCAACAGAAGTGTTCATGAATAAACAGTATTAGTCTCTATAATGGGAAATATTTAGATACTGAATATGTCCATTTCAGTTTTTCTTGGAAATACTAAGTGAAAAACTAAAGCTTCTCAGAATTCACTGTAACCTACAAAGATATTTTAGTTATTGTGCCAATACTGTTATGCCAATCTAAGTGTCAGCAATTCCACTGTAACTCTTTGTCTTTCTAGTGACCTAGAACATGACTGTAAAATTATGTCTGTTTCAGAACTTGGCACATATCTTTTGAAAGGAATAAACTTAAATGCTCACACTATGGAAAGAAAACCCTTTTTTTTTTTTTTTGTATACGTAACTGCTTTTTTAGGAGTTCATATCATTTTAAGTACTTCAGATGAAATGGAAAAGAGCCATGCAGAAGGAATCTCACTTTTGAAAGGAAGAACTTAGGAGGTAGACTTTGCATATTACTCAATTGCACTTTTTTTCATTGTTGCCATGGCACAATGACTGGCAAAATGACATATTATTGCCCTACAGTGCATATGTACAGACCTAATCAATATTCAGATGTTAGACCTGAAATTAATTGCTGGGTTTTATATTATCACAGAAGTACCACCAGTGTCACTGATGGGCTCAGCTATGCCCTGCTGTGGGTTCACTGGAGCTGACTGGCACCTATGACCATCATGGGACAGCCACTAGCCTCTCCTCACAGAGACCTCCCTTGCAGTCCTCTCTACCAGCACCTGGGAAAGAGCACCCAACACACCATCTTTAGAACAGCAGGAATCATGTAAATACTCTGAAATATTGCAATATTAGAGAAGGACAAAATTCCTCTTGAAAATGTGTACTGTGGTCTTCATCTGTAAAACCATTATTTCAGTAAAAATCAGATGCCCAAAGGGACATGCCATGAATTATCCCTCTATAGCCTTTAAAAGACTTAATATCTTCTTCTAGAAATCACCGGGAGTCATGATTTAGACTGTAGGTCATCAGGACTGCATATGAGAACTGTGCTGGATTCAAGTTGTCTGGACAGGACAAAATATCATCAGGAATACAGAAACCATGAGAGACAGTCAAAGAAACAATAAAACCTCATCACATATAGGAGAAAATATGTGTAAAACATGTATCATCTTGACCCTTCAACCATAGAGCATTCTGTGCACCTCAGCATTGCAGGACTTAGTAAGTCAGCACTGTGGCTGTAGTTTGCTGAGCCCTACAGGAGAAAGCAGATGCTGAAGGTTGTTTCATCAGTGCCAGAAGGAGCTGCTCTGCTCCCCCTTGCAGCTGTGGGCAGGCTGGCAGCAACGTGGTAACAGGAATATGGTAGATAGCATATGACGAACTGAGCAATTTGCAGTGCAGAATATTTCATTTGAAGCACACATGGATGATCAACTTCAGATTTCTCTAACCAAGAAGAAGACTGCAGAAGATGTTTCACTGCAATACATTCCCGTAACAAAAAGAGAAATAAAACACTAATTTCAACATCTACAGCAGTCCTGAGGTTGAAAAAGACTACTGTCTGGTCTGGGGGGTCTAAGGCAAATCTGGACTTCACAGCTGAGGTGTGTCTAAAACGATCCAGGATTGGATCATATTCTGGACAATATTTAGGAATACTCTGGTACGTATTTTATTAAGATACAATGAGTACTTTACTAAGATAGCAATGCTAAAGTTAATAATGGGAAAGATTCAAGAAGAATGTATTTCTTTTACTGGAAAATGATGTTCCGAATAATGACCTGAAAGAAAACCTACAATTATCTGTTAAAACCAAACTGGGAAAATGTGGCCACCGTAGGAAAACCTATAGAAAATAGCAGGAGTGGGCAATGTGCATTGAAAAAGTGGCAGACTGGATGGTCCTTCCTGTCTTTAATATCTCTACTTCTAGCACTCCCTGGTAGTGTTTTTGCTTTGTTTTCACCATTGCTGTAAACATAAAATCTGCTCCTCATGCAGTGAGTACTACCTATAACACACAGACATACTACTCTCAGTATACAAACAGAAGCAAGTCCATAGATTTTTCTAAAGAATTGGTCTCTATCCTGAAGCATGAACTGAGCTTGATTCTTATATGATGTAGAAAAGAAATTGGAGAGAATTTGAACAAGGGCAAGGGAATGTCTGCATAAGAAAAAATATTTGGAAAATTAGAATAGTTACTGGAAATCATACAACTGGTTTAATACATGTCATATTTTTATAGGTTTCTCAGTATGGAGTGTCTATAAAACTACAAATTCACAGGAAGTTGTTGTCACATCTAATTGGTTACTGGATTAATTTATTTCAAGAATGTTTCTTGTGTATTTTTGTCTTTTAAAATTACTCCCTGCTAATAAAACAAATGCAATTCTGTCAGTCTTGAAATAATTCCCATAGCACACCATTATGATTACTTTCACTTTCACACCAAGTCTGCCAATTTTTAAAACAGTCTTTTCCTTAATAATGCTGCCTAGTATGAGCTGCCAAAAACTATTTAACCTGTGATATGAAAAATCTGGCATTATGTAGGTACTTAGTGAGAGCCAGTTGTGGAAGATTTTCGTATTTCCTCCAATAGTTTTGTCTGAAATGAACCCTGTGTGTTCTCAGTGTATTTCTGTTAAAATAAAATTGCTGTGTTTCACTATTTAATTTGCACATTTATGAAGTCAGAACGATACAGTCAGCATTCCCTTAATCCTATTTTTATGCTTGATGTTCACATACAAAGAGTAATTTTCTTGATTTCAGTGCCACCACATGAAAATATATTATTTTTTTTAATTCTTATTGAGTCTTAGCCAGTATACCTTTTCATCATAAAGAGATTCATATTGTCATTTTCCTAGCCTACATGTGCATCCCTGGTTTTTATCCCTTTCACCTCTTCCTGTTGGCTCTGCCAGATTTTCTGTCTTATTCTGTGTTCCTCCCTCTGATGTCAGCTCTGCTTCACACCAGCTTACCTCTTTTGCTGGGAACCTTTTCTGATGACTCAATTCAGCAGTATGACTTATTTGGTTACTTGTGCTCTCTCTTCTTTAAAATTAGATGGTGAGATTTCCATTTCATGGATCATGTCTTTTTATCTGTTCCATAAAGCTTACATGGCATTTATGGGATCAATGTGAATTAATAATAATAACACTAATAAATATTTTATACTCTACTGATAGATATTTAGGTATTTGAACTGTGAAATACTGCCTCAAATCCAGGCAGATGTCAATGTACAGTTGTGTCAGGCACAGCATAGGGTCAGGTCTCCCTAGGACCTGGGGATTGAGGGGATTCCCCTGGGGGCAGAGGGGAATTTGAAGTTTTTACTTTGCATTTAGACATCCTTTACAGTGAGATAACTACCCTTTTTTTTATTTGCCTTAAAATAAATCAGGATTTTGTTCTGTCACCTGCGTGTTTCTTACCTTTAATTTAAGACTCACTTTCATCTGCAACACTAAATATTCATCATTTTCTTAGGTAATACATAGACATAAGAAATCAGGTGTCAGAGTCTGGTGTAGTTTCTCTTCAGAAGAATTCCAGAGCTCTCTCTCATAGGCAGCACATACACAGGAAAGTAGAAAGATTCTTTTTATTACATATGTGTATATCAGTATCAGTTTCAGTAATCTTAAGATTTAGTCCCTAGTGATGTGTCAGTGGTTGGCTGAGTTTTAAGGCTTGAAGGATAGTTTAGACTGGTTTTATGAACACATTCAGACCATTTTTGGCAAAAGACAACGTATAAGAGCTTCTACCACCGAAAGAAACCTTGTTGGTATGAGAATATCTATTTAGTTAAACTTTTTTCTGAAGTCTTACTCATCACATTTTGCCATGCAGAGCTAACAGTACTTGAGAAATGGTGAAACTATTTACAAAGTCTCCCAGATAATTTCATTTTCTTTTTATTACATTTTAAATCATAGAATATGAAAAAATAAAAAGGATGAGGTTTTGTCGCCTGCACAGAGACATGCAGATATTTTAACTCTAGATGTATAACGTACACTGTCTGACCTCAAGCAGCCTGACCCCAAGGTCCTCAAGGATGTCTTCTGTGATGTCTTCCAGGCTCACAAAGAAGCTTTGAATGCCTCAAATGCCACCTGTTACCTCCATTTTGGAGAAATTAATCTCACTCTAAATTTTCAATTTTGTCACACGATATTTGCAATGCAGGCACAAACAGATAAGAAGGTCACTAGGCTACATTTATAGTCAAAGGAGGAATCCTTACGTAAGGATTAAAAGAACTTATTTTACATGGGCATTTTAGGATAATATGAAATATATGAAAAATAAATATTTTTTAATTTACAACTATTCTTCCTCCTTGGATATAAAATGGTACTACGATAATTGCTAGGTGGAGAAGGTAACACTTGATTTCCACAAGGAGAGGAACTCCTTCAAAGTGCTATTGCAGTGGGTCTCTGCATGTCTCAGCCACATAATAATTCATCCTCGATACCTTTTTCCCCATTTTCATAGTTGAACACTGCCTGTCTTTCATTGTATTGGTAAATCAACAGCTTTACGCTCCTAAAATCTGTCATTCAATTGGACTTGTTAGATGGAAAAATGATTTTTGTAATATAGTCAATGCTGAGAGAATTTATGCCTCATCACCCTCACAGTAAAAAATTTCTTCCTCATCTAAACCTACTCTCTTTCAGTCTGAAACCATTCCTTCCTTGTTCTGTCCCTAGCTGCTCTTGTAGAAAGTCCCTCTCCATTGTTCTTGTAGGCTCCCTTCAGGTACTGGAAGGCAGCAATTAGGTCACCCCTAAGCCTTTTCTTTTCTAGACTGAGCAAACTCAAGACTGGTTTGTGTTGGAAGGGATCTTAAAGATCATGCCATGGGAGTTTATAGTTCCAATCCCCCTGCTGTGGTCAGAGACACCTTCCGCTAGACCAAGATGCACAAAACTCCCTCCCACCTGGCCTTGGAAGAATTACAGGGATTGGGCACTCACAGCTTCTGTGGACACCCTGTGTCAGTGTCTCTCCACCCTCACAGCACCACCTTTGTTAGCTCTGATCGTGTTATGACCTTCAGTATCCAAGAAAATTGGTGAGTGAAGCACTGGCTCCGTGCACAATAGTTAGTCCTCTACTTCCAACTATGACAGTAGGTAGACATGATGGGCAATATATTACCTTGAAAAGAGATTTCATTTTTCTGCACAGTGTGATAGGAACATAACTATGTTTCAACATTACCTTGAATGCCCAAGCTGGATTCCAGCTACAGTGAAAAATTCAAGTATCTAGTGATTTATAACTCAGGTGTACTTGCATAAGGAAATCTCTTGTTTCTCAAGACACTCAATTTTATGCAGTCCACTTCTACAGTAATGTTTAATTTTTTATATTAAGCTTCTCAGTTCATTGTCATTGGTAATTACCTCTAGACAATGAAGAAGACTAACATTATCTTCATAAACTTAAGTGACCACCAGCAACTACATGCCTTTTTCAAAACTGTATTCTCTGATAAATACTTTCGCCATAATATTGACCTGTCACCTATTTCATCGGTCCATAAATTTACAACTCATATCTTTTACATTCTTTTGGAAGAGGAAAACAAGGATCAACAAAATTCAGTGATAGAACTCTTATTAAAACCTAGTATTGCCCCAGAATTCCTTCCTTGAATGTGTTTTAATATATTTCCAAGTTGCACTGGATTCTGACATCTCAAAATGTTACATCGATTAAAGATTGATAATCATTCAGCCTGCCTACTTCAGAATGAGTGATAGATTCATAGATGTGCATCAGACATTTTCTATAAACATTTTGGCAGTTGAACAATAACAGGATCCTTTGCTATTTTACAGTAGAAGATGATTCACATCATATATATTATTTTTTTCCAATTAGTATAGCAGAACATTGTTTGTATCATCCAGAGGAAAACAAACAACACTCCCACAGTGAATAAGACTGAAAGGCTTTTAATATATTTAATGAATATTTGAAAACAACAGACACAAACATTGTTAATCTCTCAATTGGCTTGTGATTTTGGACAACTTAAGATGTTCTAACTATTTAAAGGAGAAATCATTTGCCAGGTGAGCTTGCTAAGCTTTCACAGTTGCAAACTAGTCTACCATGCTTCTGAGAGGTTAAATGCCAACTTGATGTTAATGTACTCATTGGTTTTATTTTACACTTGGGACTGAATGATTGAAAAAGTTCACTTTCTAGAAAACTTTCAGAGAATGAATGTAAAAATAATGAAGGGGAAGATGCTTTATGGTATTGTGGTTGTTGCATTTTTTTTAAATTTACTTTTATTGATCCAGAAATTTTAAAACATAAACATTAACCAGTGCAGATCTGCATAAAGAGCTGACCATATGCTACAATTGCTCAGTAAGCTAAGTGATAACATGTAATAATCACAATTAAAAAAGTTAGAAAACTGAAGTAATAGAAAATTACAGCAGCTTCTCACAGAAGTCGTCCCTTTAGTCTCCCTGCTACCTAAACCTTGCCATGCATACCCAACACATATGTTAACTTTTTCTAAGTTAGTCATTGTCATAATATGATTAGCTTTTGATATCATCCTTCCATGAAATTGTGAAATGGTTCAGGTGAAAAGGGCCAGAAATGAGTTCAGGACTGACTTTTTTCTCCCAGTGGAATAAATACTCTAGCAGGACCAAGAATCAACTGTCATACAGTTTATACACAGTTGTACACGATTTGCAAGCAAGACATTCAGTACAGAATGTGAGGAAGCAAGAGATCAATGCTTATCAGTCAGTCATTTGCAGTGAACGGGAATCTACACCCAAAATATCTGTTTTCTGATTGTTTCTTTGTGTGTTTCTTCATGTATCAATTTTGATTACCTTTTGGAGCCCAGGAATGAAGTATTATAAAAGTGCATTGGGCTTATATTATTTAATAATGTATTAATAAAATGTAGGAAGGGAGTAAGGCATGCATTACTTTAGGAACCTATTCCAAGAATGTAAAGTACCATGGAAAAATGACAAAAAGAGTAAAAATAAATTTTACACACTAAGTCAGTCCATTTGTCACCAAACTCCTCTGTACTTATATGTATTTCCCCAGTATTGCAAGTAAATGCATGTATACATACATACGAATTTGTCTATATGGCAGTTAAGAAGTCATTTGAATGGGAATGACTGAAAAATCAGTCCAGTTTATAACTAAATGTTATTGAATTAATTCCTTAGCAGCACACTTTGTCAGTTCATAGTTTTTAGTTCTATTGAACATCATCACTATAGGTACAAAAGTATTATTCTTTTGGAATCATATCCTATTTTAGCTGTGATAGCAAAACATCCCACAGCTGATGCCATTCATTGAGAACTGATGAGCCTTGGTGGCTCTTAGTCACCAGTCAAGGTGATCATATGTGGTAGCTCTCTGATGGGAAAAATCAGAATTGAACCAGCATTGTATTCTCTGTCTTTCTTCCTAACAGTTGGTGGATTTATGCCATTTTCCCCTTTCCCAATGATTCCCTTGATCTGCTCTTTTTGTTTGTTTTGAGATTTGTTTTTATTGTTGTTGTTTTTTGGGTTGATTTTTGTTTGTGTGTTTATTTTTGGTTTTGTCTGGACAGTCATTCTTTTTATGCACTAGATAGAACATCTATCTGATTCTATGAATCTATGATAAACACACTTTAAAAGAAAAAAAATCCTGAAATAAAAATTTGATAAATTTCATTTTATTAACTTTAAGTAGATAATAAAAATTTTTTAATTATAAACATGATTGTGTATATGTATATACATATATTTATCTATGTGTATTCCATTATGTACATTATCTTTGTCTACAGAGTGTTCCAACTGCCATGACTTGACCTTTACCAGTAAAGTTCTACTGGAGACTTTCCCTTTTATTCCAGTATAAATCATTGCTCAAAAAGAAATAGTTTTAGATGTACTTTCGGAAGTATTTCTTTTGTCTGCATTAGCTGGAAATGGAAACACTCTTCCAGATACTGTCTTTGACTGTAGTTTTTCTTTCTACTTTGAAGCCTAGTGAGAGAGAAAGACTGAATACTTCTAAGCTTATAAAGGCAACTAGGACCAAAAAGTAGAAGCGGAGACCAAAGAACTTCATTATATTTTTCTGATCAATACAGTTGATACTAGAAATAATACTTCTTCCACAGGTTTCAAAAGAACAGTGAAAAAGAAGTTTATAAATTTTATTTTAGAGAAACATCTGCTTTATATGTAGGTCTGAGACAATTAAAAAATTGTCCAAATATTTATTCTGCAACTTTATGAATGATGTTTCTTTCATCGAAAAAGCAACAATGATGATGTGTAAATGTGTGAATAAACTTTGAAATTTTTTCACAAGTAAATGAAAAGCATTATCAAGTGTGAATGGAGAGTTTCCACACCGGTTTTACAGAATTGGTGGAGATGCTTAAAAGCACTGCATCTCAATCTCAGAGCATCAATCCTAGGAAGAGTTTTAAAACTAAGCTTATTTTGAATTTATGACAGGAAGTCTGATTTAAAATATTTTTCTATCTTACTTCCATTTTCCACTTATAAGAGAAGTCCATCAGATATTTTGATTTGCAGATACAAGTGCTCCACAGATAAGATGATGACCTGTGTTCACTGTGCTCTAATGCACACGTTGTTACCTGTCACACACCATGATCTACCCTTTACCTGAGCCAAAGTCATGTATTATAATGAGCTGAATTCCCAGTGTTATCTGTGGAGAAGTACATGGACAAAAGATGTATTGATTTCAGTAATCTTTCTTTAAAGAGAAAGGCAACTTTTGTATTTGCAGTGAATTACTTTCATCTATCCATTCACATGTATTTCTAAGACTTTACTGTAATAGTAGGTAAAACTTCAGAAAATAGCTATGTCACTCACAGAGTAGCATTTGGACAGTCCATGAATCAGAATAGATTTTGGAATACTAGGTACACCATGTAAAAACATTCCAGCCTTTAGGCTGGACAGGTAAGAAAGAGAGGTTTTTTCAGTCTGATCTGTGTTAGCATGGAAGCTACTATAATAATAATCAATCTAAATCATGTTCTTTGGAGGTCTGGTACTGTAACTCACTCAGAAAATGCAAAAGTATGACAAAGATTTTCATGAATATTTAATTATTTGACTTTTGTGTGTTTTTGAGATATCTCAAGAATTTTTTTTTTTTTTTTTGGCTTGAGGGGGAATCAATAGATGATACATGAATACTCAGAGAATCAAACTCTATTCAAATGTTCAAATTTGTCCTTTCTGAAAATTTCAATTGATATTATCACAAGAATTATTACAATTAATTTGGAAGGTTCATTTTGTCTTGAGTGAACTTTTGAAACAGTTGTCTACAACCTTCCTGTTCATTTGACTTAGTTTTTTTTGAACTTCTCTACACTTTTTTTTTCCCAGGAGGCCATTCTTTTCCACTCACTTATTTTTTCCTGTTGACAGTCAAGCTTGAGTTGTATCCCCGATTCCTGACAGTAGTTTCTTTCTGAAATTCTATAAAATTCAGGTTAAACAAATGGGATTTGTGCTCCTGAATTAGTTAGGCATCAGTTTTCTAGGTATCAAAGAATTTGGACATAAGACTAAAATCTGCTTCATTGCTACATTTCTGTAATTTTATTTGCTGGAAAGTAGATCTTGTCTAAAAGAGTTATATGTGCTACCTCTGCTCAGACCTTAGAAAAACACAAATGCATCTGCATGTATATATATACGTGTGTGCATGTATGTGTGCGTAAATAAATACATATGCTAGGAAGTGGATAACATAAGGGAAGTTATTTGGCTTCCAACTATCATGAACATCACAAACCATGTAAAGCTTTACTAATATCCATGTTTCAAGAGATTTCTCTTCTTGTAACATGTACTGAGAAGTCTAGTCAAACTTTTTGACATAAAACATGATTCTTACTGTCTACAGCTCTACTTTACTTAGTGTCTACCTTAATGAATCAAGATCTAATTATTCCGAACAAGATTCTCTGTGAGCACTCAGCCTTTCTGTAGCATGGCTTGATACCCTACATCTGGCTGACATCTTTAAATATCGAAGATTGAAAGATTTCACTTAATCATGTCAGGGACAGCTGCTTCTATGTGGCATATAATAAAATTACATCAGTGCACATGGTAAACTGTGAATGTTACAGGCTGTTTTCTCTCATGTAGCCTATTTTCTATTATCATTTAGGTTTTCTGTTGATCAGTTAGAACAAAACCTATTTCAAACATTTCTATAGAAAAAAAATTATTTTGATTTCTGTTCAGCACAGAAAATGTTAATCCAACTACGTTACAACCCAATTACCTATTCTAAGTTTGGACCTGTTAGATTGGAGAACGATGGAGAGGTAGATAAAGATGAAAGTAGCTGCCTCTGTGGCATTTTTCAGAGATAGATTCATAAACGTTTCTCCTTGTGCTGGCAATCTGACATTGTTTTTTTACTTTTTATTTTCAGGTAACAAACTATTGATTTCAGGAAGTGATGAGTAAATGGCTGTTCTATGCCTTCAAGAGCTGCTGAGGTAGACACCATACTGCAGACAGAATTAGAATTTAAGATCTATCCCCGGCTGCAGAGCTTCCTTAAATAGATGATAGGGTATGAATCTATTGATACAGTCATAAAAATCCAGGAAGTTTTAGAAAGAGAGTTTATACATTGACTATGTTACTGGAAATGTAGTGTAGAGAGTGTCATAAATTACATATACATTGTTTTATTGTGGAAGTAAACAATACTTTCATCTCATGGGAATGATTACTTGGAGATAGATAAATGTGAGTAGGATTTTGGCATAGCAAAGACTGGTTGGCTTCTTTGAGGAGAGTACACACAAAGACGTCAGGAAATTGTCTTACGTGGAGTCATTCTGTGAAGGATAAAAGGAATAGAAAGTGAGGCTCCTATAAATTGAGGGTTTATATACATACTTTTGAGACTTCAGCCAAAGTTATTAATCAACCCTTTTTATGAAAATGATTTTTGCCATGTGAATAGTTTTTCCACTGACACATCATAAATACGTATAGTCCAAAAAATATTTACAACTTCAAATTTTAAAGCCAAAGCAAAATCTTTGCTAATAGGAAGAGCTGATACTGTAAGGAAAGGTATCTAGTATATTCTTCTGGAATCAGCACTGAATTATCATTACAGGAAAAAATATGTTCATATATCTCTTCTTTATTCTCTGATCCTGAAAGACTTGCTTCTGCATTTAAAAAAATAGCTTCTGCCTATACAGAACATATTGACCCTTTGAAGATGAAGACTTGGACATGAGGAAAAGCTTCCATGAGGAATTACCATCTAATTTGAAATGTGCCCTTTGAACACAGCAGATAGGAAGGAAAGAAAGCAGATGACAGTGACTGTAGTACTAGTATTTAGTTACACTGATTAGCTATGTGCAAAAATTAATTGTTTTGAATAATTTGAAAACATTTTTCACATTTAGAAATAATTAAAATTATAAGCCCAATTCAGCTGTTTTTATTATTAAAAGTTGATTGCTTTTATGTGAGTATTGCAGTGAAAGGAGCACAGGTAGAGACGTGAGAATTCTTGGCATAGGCAAACGTAGTCCTGGCAGGTCATTCCATGTATCAGAGTCTGCTTGGGAAAATGAAAAAAGCCATCAGAGATGGGTGATAACAAAGAGCATTGACTGAAATACAATTTCTGGCTAAAGCTTGCACTTGTAAATTGTTGACTTACCTGCTGTAAGTGTTTGCCACTTTCTGCAACTGGGGAAGACAGAACAGAACAAAAGGTTGGCACACGTCTCCTGCTTTATCTATGTCCTTTCAGATGGGCATGCCATCTCCGAGTCATCATAGCTTTAGTAATTTTCCTGAGTAGCAGCAAACTCTGTTAAGGCCCCATGGGTTGGCAAGATCTTCCATCATTTCAGACATGGGTTTCAGCACTGTGCTAGGACTCTTCTTCACCCAACCACATTCTGCAGTCTCCAGAACTTTCTCAGTTCTTGACAGCGTTCCATGAGAAGGACATGCTTTCCCACAATTTTCATGTACCTTTTCAAGAAGTATGAACGTGTATGAACACAGACTTACACAGTGATAAACTAGAGATCCAAAACAATTATGCAACATTTAAGAATAAATTTAATTTTTAATATATTTGAAGTTCTACTGTTGCAGGACTTCATCCCGAGCATGCAGGTTTATGAAGAGAAGACCTGGCTGTTTAGACATGTTCATGGCACGGATTTATAGACTTTACTCCTATCATAAAAATTGTCATTATTTCCCTCAGTGTTCTTTGATATACCTTTACATTTTATTTGCTTCAATGAATAGTGAACTTAAAATAAATACATCATGAAAAAAACATGAAATTTGGCACTGTGAAAGTTCTGGTTATAAAAACAATAGTGATGATACTAGTATAGGAAAGGTCAAAACTATTAGGTAAGTATTACAAGGTTATGTTCTGAATCAGAAAATAATTAATATTTTAGTATTCTGGACATTTCTTATTTGCTTGGTTTGTGATATATATAATGATTTCTTTTTTCTCCTTACATTTAAAAGTGTTGTTAAATATTGACAATGGCCTAAATCCCAAGGCAAAAAAGTAAAGAGCTGCATCTGATAAATTCGAACTCCAGGTGAAATCCACAGAGACTAATTCGACATTCTCCTCTGAGTAATGCTCCAAGAAAGTCAGAGTTAGACCTCTGTGCTCCTCACACAATCATTTAGAAACATCCATTGCTTCCAAAGTGCAACCCAAAAAGATGAATATACTGTGGAAGGGCTGACCTAGCATTAATCAATAGGAAAGGCCAAATGCAGGGCTATCTATATCAGTACTGTTGAATTCAATTTTGGAACTTAAAGGTTGGCTTCCTTGAAAGTTTATGGTGTTTTCAAGATGAATATGCTCATCCCCTTGGAACATACTGCTGAAGTAATTCTCTGCAAGTGCATATATTGAGTAGGATTTAAGTATGGTTTCCAGGAGGTATCACTTCTGTAGTACTCAAATGTCATTTAATGAAGACTAGTTATAGGCCTGTCTCGTTTTAAAAGGAGCCAAACCATTTTTCTAGAGTGTTTCCTAAATAATAGCTTATCAAGTAACCATTGAGAGTTCATTTATCATGGAAAGAGAAGAGAAATATCTAGTTAGAGGCTGAAATCTGTTAAAAAAAAAAAAATCAAAAAAGGACAGACCTCAGCTCTGCTGCTAAGTTTCTTTCTTGATTTGTATTTTTTTTATTTGGTCAAGGTTTTATTGGAAAACATGAGACTGTCTGAGGAAGGAGAAATGCTGGTATAAATCATTTTGGGATGAAAAGGTCAAGAGACCAGACCTCTCCATTTTCTGGGTGATTACTGTAATTTCCAGACTAATACAAAAGTCAGCTCTTTTTTTTGGCAGGCTTGTTCTTGCCCCCCACAGTGTCTTGGAACACAGCTGAAGCTCTGCTTTATGCTAGGCTCAATAATCTTGATTTAGGTTAGGGAAGAGTTCAGAGCTTCTGCATACAGACAGGGACATTGAATAAAATTAAAACAATACAACTTTAACAATTGTAACATAGATTACTACCTTGGATTAGGAGTCCAAAAACTTGACTGTCTTCCAAGTTAGGTAAATAGTAATGTCTCAGAGAGGTATCCCTTAAATCCCAGAGATTTAAAAAGTGAGATAAGCTGTATGTATGATGACACCAGAGGGTTGTGTTGCCATTCACATAGATTTAGACAGGCTGGAGAAATGGATCAACAGAAATCTTATGAAGTTCAACAAAGGGAAAAGTAAAATCCTGCACCTGGGAAGAAATAACCCCGTGCACTAATACACACTTTACGCTACCTGTAAAGCAGATTTGCAGAGATGAAACTTGGGGTCCTGGTGGACAACAGGGTGACCTTGAGTCAGCAATGTTTCTGTGAAGAAAAAAAAATCCAACAACCTGCCTGCTGGGCTGTTGCCAGCAGCTGAGGAGGGTCGTCCCTTTCCTCTGCTCAGCCCTGATGAAACATGTCTGGAGAGCAGTGCCACTTCTGCACTTCCCAGTACAAGAAAGATGTGGACTTTTATGGAGCACACCCAATGAAGGGCCACAGAAATTATTAGGATACTGGAATGGACAGGTTAAGTGAGGTGGGACTCTTTGTCCTGGTTATCACCCATGCATATAATCACCTGATGGGACAATTGAAGATATAGTAGGCAGACTCCTCTCACTTCTACGCAGTGGCAGGAGAGACAATGGCCACAAATTAAAAAATAGGCAGTTTAATCTGAATCCAAGAAAACCAACTGTGAAGTTGGTACAACACTGGCACATGTTGACCAGAATGGTTGTGAGGTGTCCATCTGTGGAGATATTCAAAACCTGAACACAATCTGAGGCAATCTGCTATAACTGACCCTGCTCGAGCAGGCTGGTTGGTCTGGGTAAGCTCAGCAGGATGCTTTCAACACAACACTGTAATTTCAAAGTTATTTTGTAATTCTCTTCCATTAACTGAATATTTCACAACTATCAGTAATTTAGTAAATCAGCACTTATTTCTGCAGATGTAAAATCTGAGGCATTTTAAAGAGCTCTCTGAAGAACATGCACCCACATATACCACAGCAGTGATTAAATTCCCATGCTAATTCACAGTTCAGTGGCATTGCCTAGTCTTAGCTTCAAAAGGCCCATTCAGTAGGCACAGGTTTACAAAACCTTGATGTATTGTCTTAATAAAAATCAGAATAAAATACTTTGCATCTGCTTTCTGCACAGTACAGTTATCTTTGTCTACATAAAAAATTTTTTATTTTTCTTTCCAAATCCCAAACTAGCAATTCCTTTTGATTTAAACAGACATTAATTAAATAGGAAGGAGTTCACATTATGGGAATACTTTGTAGAGTTTATATAGGGAAAATGACAAATGTAATTCTTCAAAAATGAACTTTATTACTGTTTTGGGATTCCAAGAATTGATGTTAAAAAATCCAGCATGTAATTCTTTAAGAAATTCAAAGCAAAAAAACGTGATTTATGAACAACTGTTTTTATACTCTCTGATTCATTTCCTATAAGACTTATTCTTAATTAAAATCTTGAATAATTTCCTATGGTGGGTAATACTGTGGATAGTATTTCTTGTTAATTTAAATCAGTGATTCTTTTAAATTGATGTCTGTTCCCTGATCATGTTTCTCAGTGTTTTGTCATACATGACTAAGAAACACAAGGTGGTATATGTCCTTTGACAACTTCTATTTAGAATTCCTTAAGTTTGTTTTCGTCTCTTTTTAAAAATTAAGTAATTTCTGTGGCAGTGTTTCCAATGTACTTAATACAGAAAGAAGCTAGACGTGCTGACATGGTTCCAGGACAGCAAGTAAACACCTTGGTAAATTTAAATGTGTGAATATTCCCAGAAGAAGGTGATTCCATTGTCTGTTAAAAAGGTCAGCATGTTTTTTTCCTATTTCTTTTACAAGAAAATGTAAGCTATTTGTTAGCAACTGTAAGATTGCTACATCTGTGATAAGAATAAGTGTTTGCTGGCTGCTGCTTGATTTCACTTTATGTCAGATTAACATACGAGGTACTCTGCAGCTTGATATTTTCAGACTGCTGCACGTGCACTGCTTTACCTGTATACATTGCTGCTTACAGAACTGAGAAACAGCTTTGCAATTTATATGTTGGATATCTTGTATTTTGACTGGAAAGAAGGTTTATTCTTTTATTTCATTATAAAACAGAAAGCAAAATAGTTTCTTCAAATATAACCTTCCATACGTAAACAATATATATAAAATTGTATTCTTAATTTTATTTTACAGAAGTAAATCTGCAGTATGTAGGAAGACAAAAAATGGGAACTAAGAAAAAAAAAGCAGCTCTTTGAAAATTTTTTGAAAACCTACTGAAAATGTATTTAGAAACTGGAAGATTTTTAGAAATTGGAAGATTCTGGAATCGGAGAGCACAATGAGACAAAAGATGAATCTAGAACGACTGATGTAATGAATGGGGCCCTCCAATCTCTGAGCAGCATCAAAGTACTAGAAGTTGCTAGATGATGCTGTTCCAGACTCTGTAAAAAAAGCAGTGACTGCTGGTGATTTTCTTTAAACAACAGCTCTAGACTGGCTTAATCTTGTAATGTCTTAGTGGATGTTTTTGCACAGTAAGGGATATACACTGCAGCAAAAAAATCTCCATCATTACAGCTGTGTTTGGAATTCCAGCAATCTATATCAGTTTCATCAATAAACCTGTTGTCAAGTAAAATAATGTCTGAATTAATTTACAGAATGTTTTCACCAGCTCAAATTTAAAAACACTCTGACATGAATTATTACTCTTACGGAAACTGTTCTTTTGTGCTTAGATAGCAAGCAAAAGGATCAGGCCAGGTATACTGAATGCTGGAAAAATTATAGGATTAGACAATGACCCAAATATATTTGCAACCTGTGTTTGTATTCTCAAATATAGAGAGGATTTAGCAAATAATCTCTATTGAAAACTGGATTTCCATTAGCCAGGATATTCAACCAGATTAATCAACATTTGAAACTGAACAATTTGCTGAACAATTGTGGAAATTCTTAGAACTGAGATTTCACCAGATTGTCCAGCTGCCTGATAAGCATGTTCAAATGGCTTTGAATATTTATTTTAGTGGAGGCTGTTGTACAGAAAAAAACTGCAAACAGATAACACTATGTTTTGCTTTTTCAAAGATATGCATTTAAATAATTTTTAGATCTTCCTGGAAATATGAGATGTGGATGCTATTGACACAAGAATCTATTACTTTATTTGTCCAATATAAGGGTTTGCAGTCTGAATTTACTATATTTCAAATGTCCTGGGATTCCTGTTCTGGAAGGAGGACTGTAACTGGGTGGAAATGGGCATGTGTAAGAGACATTGTGTACTCTGACAAAGCAACTCATCTTGAGTGTAAAGGAAGCCCTGGGCACAGGAGAAACACTGAAATGTAATAGTTATCCTAGTACTCCACTTCTCATCTGTGCTATATTAAAACAGGATGCAGCTGAATGTTTGCAAGTGCTTTTGAAGAGTTCACACAAAGAAAACAATAGCTTCCAGAGGGACAGAGATTTCTGCTGAATTGTTTGTGTATCATTGTGACAGAAACAAAAGGAAAGTAAGATACACAGAGCAAATTTTAGTTCTACCATACTGCTGAACAAAAGATGGTTTGTTCTTTTAGAAGAGGTTCCCCCTCTGGCTTCACTCTCACTAAAAAGAACAAAGCTTTCATTCAAAGAATTTGATTAAAAATATAATTTGAAAAAAAACAGGTCTAGAAATGAGAATGTTACTATGAATAACACCCAATAAAAGATCATGGCTAATCTTCTTTACATTATTTTCATTTCACTGCTAAATTATTAAACAGCAATTTTTCAACTGCTTTGAACTCTGAAATAGCATTTTCTGCAATACTTATGCTCTCTGGTACACTGCATCAATCAAATCCGGCTGCCACAGATTTCAAATAGCTTGTTGGAAAAATGTGGTGATTTAACATGCTGCCTGTACTGCGCCTTGACAAAACTGAGAAGTAGTGAGAACATTTCCATTTAAATTAATTGTCCACTATTAACTTCCTAATGGAGTTTTGGTTAATTAACAATTATTTACATGTGAAACATTAAGACATTTTAAACCAGTCCTTAACCCTCTCTCATTCTTCATTTGCCATAAAGCCAAATGAAAACCTGTAAATGAAGCTGTTGCTGAATCAAGGATTTTAGCACTGCCTCTGGTCGATAATAAGAGCTAGTTGTAGCAGTGATCAGCACACTGGCATGAGATCACATACAGAAGAATGCTTCAAGGTACCATCAATCAGACTCAGATTTATCAAGTTGCAGAGGGAGTTCCCATCCTTCAGCCAGAGTAATATGTGCCCTTCTGCATCATATGACACAGCTGCAGGCATGTGGCTGGTGTCCGTGTCTCTATAATCAATCTCTTCCTTCACAGGAATAGAAAAGCTTTCATTTCTAGGTAGGTTACTTGGTATTTTTTTCAATGGGAAGAAGGTTTCTTTCTTAATTCTGTATTATCATGGAAAAGTGATTGCCACTAGTTTAAACATAGTACCCACTGTCATAAAATAAATGGAAAGAATGATTTCTCCTGCTATTAAATGTGAAGTAGTTTGGATTGGAATTTATCTGAGAATCCCAATTAAAATAAGAACAAGAAAAGAAATTGTGGTTGGACATCTAGAAACCAGAAATCAAGTAAATGCAAAAACTTTATGTTCAAAAGCATTGCAATCCAAATGAAAAATAACAGACTGACAAATTACTGTTGACAACCCACTAGGAACTGAAGCTGTTGTATGGCTGTTTTCAGAGAATGAAACTTGTGACTGATATGAACCTGACAACAGGGCTGAGCAACTTGTGCACACAGTGCTATTTCAGCAGGCACACTCTGTATCAGGTGAACTGGAAGCTGTGGGTAAAACAGAGCCCTGGTAAGACAAAAAAGGGGTTGACAGGGCTGCTGCGAGGCTGGCTAACTAGTATATAACCTGCTGCCTGGGAAGAAGGCTGCACCAACGGAATCAGAATCTTGGACAGCCTTAAACCCACTCTGAGGCTCTGTGGGGTTTGCTGGAGGGGATTGGGGATAGTGGGAAAGGAGGTCAGATGGCTGCAGGCTGAGCAGGTGCCATCGAGGCCCTTGGCAATCAATGGCTGCAATTGCTGTTCTGCCAGCGGGACATGCGATACCTCGGCTGGGCAGAAGGATGCACGGCAGAGCTGCCAGATGAACGAGACTTGGCAAGCCTGAAGGTGGGGATGGAAATCTGGAGCCTCTGGCCAAAAGCAGAGAATTAGTCGGGTTCAGTCGAGATACAGAATACTGCAAGCAGAATTGCAATTCACTCAATGTTCCTACCTACTCTTGTCTTTATAGCCATTTCATATGTATGCATTGTTTTATTTTTTCTTTCATGTGCTTTATAATTTTTAGTTAGATAAAACACAGTAATGTTAACGTAGCTGTGAAGACAATTTAAGCTCATGTTAAAAATGTGTAGAAGAGAACAAAACCGCAAATCTCCAAAGTATTCTTATTTGGCACAGGAAACAAACTTTCAATTTTTTTTATAGGAAAAGCATATATTTTTCCTATATTAGCATCCACACAAAGAAGCAAAAATGAGACACTCAAGCTTTTAAAAACAGCATGCATAAATTGATTTTCTGATTACTTATTGGTATTAATGTGAGTTGAGTTAAACAGCACCTGAAAACAAATATCTAAGCAAAACTTTAGGCAGCTAGCTTTGGAAATCTTGGCTTTAAGAAAAGTATAACATATGCATTCATCCACCATTAGTGATTCTGGCTTATTGAATTGGCTGGACATAGTGATGGATTCCTGCCTTGTCAGCACTTGTATCTGGAGGAGGCATTGCCAGAGATGTGGTTATACATAATCTGGAAACAAAAGACCCTTGAACAGGACTTCATATCTTGTTTGTACTGTTTCAATCATATAAATTTTCAAACTTTTACTTGATTAATGCTAATCAGTGTGCTGGATTACTTTATCTGACTGTACTTTGCTCTGACAACAGTTTTGCAGACCAGTCAAGAGTTTTGGATTTGATTCTCTAAGTTTGAATTTCATGTCCAGTGACTCATCAGTATTTTCATGAAAGTATGAGCTATTTTATTCAAACAGTATAATAATAATAATAATAATAATGTAGAAAGTTAGCTATAGAGATACTTTTGATACTTTGACCTCTCCTCAACTTATAAATTTATATATATAGATAGATTTTCAAAAGTATATAAAAAATGTAGTCATTATTGTACTGTAAATTCATGGATAGAGCTGTTCAGTGAATATCTTCTGTCCACATTTTGTACAGAATCCAGCCCAGTGATCTAATAAATGCTTCTGGATGGTGTTGAAATAAAAAGTTCTGAAAAGAAATCCTGAATCTGTACAGGTTTCAGGAGCTGTTTTTCTTATTATATGTCCATTCCTGTAGTGAAATGCATAGTCCATCTGTCTGCAAGCAACATAAACAGTAGCATACGTGCATAGATGAGTGGCAAAGAAAACTGGAATTATATTTAAACAGAGGTTACAAACCCAGAAATCCTACACTGTATCTAGGCCTAATTGGTTTACTTTTAAAATTTCATTGTCTCATCTTCCTTTACCTTTCATTGAAAAGTTTTACACAAAGTTTGCATATTGATGTGGTCTAGTAATCATTTGCTAGTGTTTGAAGATTCATTTTTCAAAAATTAACTTTGTCTACTTGTCATATGAATAGGAGAAAAATACAGAGACAAAAGCAGAGAGAATGGAAAGTATCACACTATTTCTTGTTTCCATCAAGATCACAGTTTGGAGAAGACTGGTATACAATTTTCTTGCAAATGAGAAACTTAACTTTCTTTGTTTTGCTAATACAATGTATTCTCTTGAATACTCACCTGAAAGCTCACTCTTTCTCCTTCTCTTTATTGGGAAGTCTAATCTACAACCTAATCTATTTTCTATATGAGGAAGGATGAAAAATCACAGATTCTATTTACATTTTGCTCTGAAGTGGGTGATAAGTGCAGTCAAGGAGTTATTAATTGTTCATCAATAGCGATTAGTGTGGTCAGCAGGATTAGGGCAGTGATCATCCCCCTGTCAGCACTAGTGAGGCTGTACCTTGAATCCTGTGTTCAGTTCTGGGCCTGTACTACAAGAAGGACATTGAGGGGTTCGAATCAGTCTAGAAAAGAGCTATGAAGCTTGTGAAGATTCTGAAGCCTGGGTCTAATGAGGAGCAGCTGAGGGAGCTGGAGTTGTTTAACCTGGAGAAAAGAAGGCTCAGGAGTGACCTTAGAGCTCTCTACAACTACTTCAAAGGAGGCTGTAGCAAGGTGAGGGTTGGTACCTTCTCCCAAATAACAAGTGATAGGACAAGAAGAAATGCCCTCAAGTTGTGCCAGGGGAGGTTTACATTTGATATTAGGAAAAATTTCTTCCTTTAAGGGGTTGTCAAGCATTTGAACAGGCCCAGGGAGGTGTTGGAGTCACCATCTCTGGAGGTATTTAAAAGTTGTGTAGATGTGTCACTTAAGGACATGGTTTAGAGGTCGACTTGGCAGTGCTGAGTTAACAGTTGGAGTCAATGGTCTTAAAGGTCTTTTCCAACCTAAATGATTCTGTGATTCTATGACTTTTTTTCCACAAATAAAAACAAACTTTGAAGACCCCCTGCAGCACTCCAGCTCATGACATTTACCTCTGCCCATGGCAGGAGGGGGGAGAATCAGATGATCTTTAAGGTCCTTCCAAGCCATGATTCTATAGTTCCATAGTGCAATCTTTTCAAGTAGATATTACATTTGCTGTAAGCAGCAATCCTCATGGATTTTGCCTTGATGACAGATCCTTCTGAAGTACCCCACTTCTCTTTTTTGCCTTCATCACTGCAGCTTCTTATCAAAAACCATATCAGGAAACAAAAATATTGAAAAGAAGGAGACATAACTTTTTAGTTAATTACTAAGCAGACAAAATTTTTTTTGCTTCCTTTGCAGTTATTCTTCTTTGAAAATAATCTTTTCTGTGTCTCTGATAACTTCTAAAATGAAAGTAAAAAATGACTAAGATTCACCTTTTTAAAATAGGGAAGTTCCTTTACTAGTGACTTTAAAGTGAGAGCGGGAAAACCTGCTGTATGACTCTATTGATCAAACAGCCATTCTTCCCTCTAGAAACTGCAATTCTGAAGTGTTCAGTTCTCTTTTCTCTGATGTCCATTAGGTTAAGTCTGCTCTTGCTTTGAGATCGAGGCTTATGATCTCTCAGATTCTTTCTCCAGATTCTTACTTGGCTTCTGCCTTTTCTTCTTCCTTTTGGAAAAGACTTCATCCTTTAGAATTCCCACATGTTGTAAGTCAGTCCTACGTAGATAAAGCTTAATACATTTGAGCATGCCTAACTAATTAAACTGTTAAAGTGACAATCTGAGTATAAATTAGACATAAAAATCTTGTTAAGTGTTATATCCCATGTGTCATATCCACATATTAGACAATGCCCTCTATTGCGTTGGTACCCATTTTCTTTTTCTTTTCTGCAATTTTATGTAAAAGTCCCACACTTTTATTTTTCATCCCTCTCTCTTTCCATCTGTCCTTCTTGCTTTTTTCCCCCCCTTCTAACCATCCCTTTTTTTCTTTCTCCTTCTTTTCTCTCCCACTCTTCCTCACCACCTCTTCCCCCTTACATTTGTTTCCTGATGGGCAAATATACACAGGTTCCACCTTGGTACCTAGTCCTCTCAAGAGGCCTTCAATGGGAATTCGCCCCAGTTCTGTGTGGTGTAGGTCACAGCAAACCCCCATTCAGCTGACTGGTTTACTATAGCTCTTGGGATGAGTTTGTTCAAGAGGAATACGTGAACTCAATGTTTATCTGGAGAACTGAAGAGCACAGCAGTAGGAGCAGGAAGTTCAGTCACAGCTGTTTATTCAATTTCCAACACATGCTTTACTGGCAGTAACCTGCTCTGGTTACATCGTTCTTGGTAATCCAACTCCTAGTTTAAGGACAGGGTAGGTATGTTGACAAAAGCCAACTCAGATAACTCCTTTCTGTCTTAGTCCTCGAATTGGATGGTTGTACTGTTTTTCACAGATGGTAGTGTAGAACATGTGCAGGTGTTATCCATCTAGACTTTCTGAGCTCTTCTGTTTTGTATTGGTAGTATCTATTTAGTGATTTCTATGTGAAATAATAACGTGGTAAGTAGAAACGTGGTTAATATTACCATTTTCTAAATTGTATTTTTTTCAAATTACCTAAAACTTAGAGCTAGAAGCTATTTTTTTTAAATTATTGTTATTAAATATGATTTATAATACACTAAATCTCTTTTCTTTCACTTCCCAACTCCCTTTTAAGTGGAAGAATACCCTAGAGCTCACACATACACACACACATACCTTCCCCATTCTAAAAGTTGTATCTGTATCCATTGTATTTATTTCCGTATTTATCTCCATTCTCACCACCTCTTTTAGTGGGAACACTGCATTGTCCGCTGGATGGAAATAAAAGATAAGAAAATAACAAAATCTCTCGCTCAGGAAATAAAAACAGTTATTTAGGACTCAATATTTCAAGGGGATTGCTTGTGGCTCCACAGGAGCTTCTGTTTGACAAGTTTGAATTTTGCATGACAAAACATTTGCTACAGAAAGAATGTTTTTCAACTCTGTGCTAGAGGAGAGAGAAGTGCAAAGGATCTTGCAAACTCTGCCATAGCTCATTTTCATACTCATGTGGGTGCACCATAAATTTAATTTCATTCAGTTCTCTCCCTAGTCCTTCATCTGCAGGCATACAGGTTTTTTTCAGAGGTTGTTTTTTTTGAATCAGTTCATGAATTTGGCTGACTGAGTTTCATATCTGTGTAGTGTAATGACTGAGTTAGATAAGAGATTCTAAGAGAATTGCTGAGGCATCAACAATGTTAAAACTCAAATGTTAAGAATTAATAACATGCATATGATAGCTGTAGGAAAGACTTCTATCCTTCTGGAGTAGGCTCTGGACATCATTTTCCTCCATCCTCCACCTGTGGATTCACTGATTCAATGTCTTCTACAGGCTGCTTGCCCTGCTAAGGATGCACCAACACATTTAAGGCAAATTGAGATAACAGATGTGGTGTTAGTGAGCAAAGCTAAATGGGAGCTATGGTACAGCATGTAGAGGTATGTGGGGAAAGAGAGATGAGTTATTTTCTATACAGGTGGAATAAGGATACATGTGCAGGGTCCCAGTATACAGATGGCTGACAAAGTCAGGAACTATGTTGGACTTCAGTCTATCATCACAGATGAGGAGGCAGTGAATATTTTCTGCTTCCTCCATGTATGTAGGAGAGTTACTGCTGGGGCTGGCACCTATGGCTATCAAGTATTGTACCATTTTTCATACCTGAAGGGGCAGAGTAGAATAACTATTCCTCTGAGTGTCTTCGGGGGGATGTGATAGTTTAAATATTAATTAGCACCAGCTTTCAGTGCTTCCACATGCTTGGATCAATTATATCATCGTGGTTATACAGTATCCATATGGTTATTGTAACTGCACCCGGCCTTGCCTTGATTATGCAACAAGAGTCGTGAATCATACCACAGTCTCTCAGCTGGTTTATAGCCATAATTACGCTCCATGTGTTTATTTTAATTTACATACTTGTCAGCTGGGAAGAGGAACACTTTATAGAATCATTGTAGTTTTATCAGTTGTAACAAATGACCTTATCTCTACTGCCTTCCATTATCTGTGAAATTGATTCTCTCTTTATACTTCTTATTTTCCTTTTTATAAATTCAAACTAACTAAAGAGTCCATCTTTATATTCTTAGTAAGGAAATAAGAATTGCATGATAACTCAAAATGTGGAGCAGGGTTCTAACTCCTTTAACCATTGTAAAATGAACCTTTTATTACTTTGCAAATCAATCACCTGATAGAGATTAAGATAACTTTTAAAAAGCTCATGACTGTTTTCATCAGCAGTTGAAGTCTTTAAAATGTAGTTGTTTTAGTTGCGCGATCATTGCCTTGGTTTATATTTGTACAGCCAAACTTTTAAGTTTCTCCAAAGCAAATAATGAAGTTATACATGTGCAAATTAATTTATGTATTATGTTTATTGACACAACCAAAGGGGTGAGTGGTTTTGGGACCTCTTACAAATACCTTCTCTTGGAGTCTAAAATCAAATACAACCTTACATGTTCAGAGGAAAACGTATAGAGAACAACTATGCCATGAACTTCAATCGATAGAAATAAGATGCAGGATGCGGTGAACTTTTGTGGCTAATTTTTTATCCTCAGTGCACAGGAGCTAAAAGTTCACTTTAGGTCATTCCCAGTTCTGGAGATACCTTTTTGTGGCCACACTCCCAGGATGGACGACACAGCCTGTCTGTGCCTTACCACCGCCAATTCCTAAAGTACAGCAAAAGGGACCAGGATAAAAAGTTTGATACAGCTGTCAATGATATTGAAAAGGAAATTTTTATTTAAGTATTTTGTTGTAATTGGACTTAGGATTTTACCAAAATGTCTGTGAGTCTGTAAGGACAGTTTCCAAATTATAATGTCATCTTCTCTCTAAAAAATCTCCCCTTAAAGGTTAAAATCTTTTCTGAAGTTTCTAGTAATTATGATTCAAAAACATGCTGCAATGTGCAAAATAACCAGAAAACATTAAAATCACAGCTCAGGAAATAATATAGTAAAAACCTGATGACATGTAAGCATTCAATGAATTTAGAGACTTGGCTTATGATTTTCAAAGCCTTTTATTTGGTGTGACAATAACTGTAAGTTCCCCCAAACTTTCTGCTACAGAACATATGCTGCAACCAGAACTGACTTGAGAATCAATGCCATTCTGAAGCAAGTTTTTGGGTTTTGAAATGTATTGATTTTTTTTTTCCTCACAGTAGAACAATGAGAATACCATCCTGGAAACAGTGTTCTCAGAAAAATGGAATTTTGTGAAAAATTTTGACTGAACTCTGAGCTGTTGCCTCTGGAAAATGTAAGTGGCCTGTGTTCAGCTTCAGGCTGGGGGACACTTTTACTGATCCAGAATTGTATCCTCCGATTTCAATATCTTTCCTGACTTATCTAGGGCAGACCTTCTCATCCGTGATCAGGCTGAATTGGGCAAATAAAAGTCTTTGACATAGTGCTTTGCCCTAGTGGCATTCCATGTATGGCGATAGCTTATTTTTATGTTCTCTCTAAAAACCTTCCTAAAGAAAGCATCTTGATACCTTTTGCATTTTATGGAAGTTTTTTAAACTTAAAAAAACAAAAAGAAAAAGGCAAGAAAAGGGGAAAAAAAAGGAAACTTAAGTAGCTATATCTACATGGAAGTGCAGATTGTGAGGTTTTTTTAGGCTATGATGTCAAATTAAACTCTTCTCACCAATATAAGTGACTTTTTCACGTGAACAAATATCTGTGTTTTGGGATCAATCATGGTACTAAAGCAAGCTTAAAACTATTACAGGGTCAACTGTCAGTAAGCTTCAGACCATAAGTAACAAAACCAGCAGAAACATCTCGGCAAAATAATGGCATAAATTTAAATAAATGCAACTATGCAAGAATTAAGAATATTATGCAACTGCTGCTGAAATGGGAAGGAATTCTATTTTATTGTGGGCTTTCTTTCTAGTAAGTTATGTCCTCAGCAGTTTTCCGCTGGTCATTTCAGCCACATATAAAAAATATCTTCTTAACTGTTACAGTCAATAAAACAATTAAATGTTAAGACAAAGAAAAATGAAAATCCTTGTCTATTCTGAGTACAAAATTTCACTGGAGGATAGATAAATGTTTTAACTGTTTGAAGTATTTTCACTTCTTGTGATTATTAATACAAAGGTAGCCAAAGAATATTTTTGAGATAGGAGAGACAAACTATATATGTAAACTCATCTCTACTTATTGCTTATTCTCTTTGTTGTTCATAAGTTTATAGTGAAGAATATGCCAACATGAGAGATGTCCAAAATAGAAAGTTACTTGCAGAATGCGTCTAACCTGTTGTATTGGGGCAATTAGATAAAAGACAGTCTATCTTCAGATTCTCATTTATTTGGCAGAGTAGTAGGAAGACTACTAAGACATTACTCAGAAAAAATATGGAAAATAAGTAAGTTAATGACTAAAATATCTTTCAAAGAAAAGTTCAACTCCCAGAACTAGTGTAGAAGAATCAAAGGAGAAAGTGGGAAAAAGAAGAGGGTGGCAAGTCTACCAACATGTACATCAACATGGCTATGGTAACTGACACTTTTCTCAGTAGCAAAACTCGGGTTTGCTTTATGTTTGAAACTCTTACCCGTAGATCGTTTTCTATGTCCCACTGCAATACAGAAAACTTCATGGGTTTCCATCAGTTGCACAGCAAAAAGCTTTCATCTTCAGAACCTTGCCCTTAATGTTATTCTCTATTAGGTGACCAAATATATGCAGGAATAAGGAGGCAGAAGAGGTAAAATTAAAATGTAGTAGAAAAAAACCCCACATTACAAAATAAGGTTTATTTGTCTGGGAAACAAAGAAAACATGAGTCTAAATTACACATGAGGGCTTACACAAATATGCAGATATAGAATCACAGAATTGTCAAGGTTGGAATAGACCTACAAGATCATCCAGTCCAACCACAAATCCAGCACTACCACTGCAACCCCTAAACCACTAAACCACATCACCCAGCACCAGATCCAGACACCTTCAGGGATGGTGACTCCACCACCTCCCTGAACTACCTATTCCAATACCTGGCCACCATAACAATGAAAGGTTTTTTCTAATATCTAGTCTGAACCTCTCCTGTCTCAGTTTAAGACCATTTTGTCTGGTCCCCTCACTGCAAGCCTGGTAGAAGAGACTGATCCCCACCTCACTGCAACCTCCTTTCAGGTAGTGATAGAAAGTGATGAGGTCCTTCCTGAGCCTCCTCTTCTCTAGACTAAACAAACACAGCTCCATCAACCATTCCTCATAAGAAGGTTTTCTAGACCCTTCACGAGTGGTCCTTTTCACCCTTCTCTGAACACACTCCAGCACCTCAATGTTCTTTTTAAAGTGAGGAGTGCAGAACTGAGCACAGTACTTGAGGTGCAGTCTCACTGCACCTCACTGCACTCTACTTGAGGTGCAGGGGGGTGATCACTTCCTTAGTCCTGCTCTTAAGCTATTCTTGGTACAGACTAAGATGCCATTGGCCTTCTTGGCCACCTGGGCACACTGCTGGCTTATATTGACCTGGCTGTCAACCAGCACACTGAAGTCCCCTTCTACCGAGCAGCTTTCAAGCCAGTCCACCCTGCACTGTAGCACTGCATGGGGTTGTTGTAACCCATGTGCACCAAGGCACTTTGCCTTATTGTACCACATGCAGTTGTCCTTAGTCCAGTGATTGAATATGTCCAGGTCTCTCTGTAGAGCAGATTCAACCCTCTCACCCAACTTAGTGTCATCTGCAAATTTAGTGAGGGTGTAGTCAATCCCCAGGTCCAGATCACCAACAAAGACGCTAAACATGACTGGCCCCAATACTGAGCCCTGGGGAACAACACCAGAGACCGGCCGCCAACTGGACTTAGCCCTTTTAACCACAACTTGCTGGGCCTAGTCATCCAGTCAGTTTTTTACCCATTGAAGAGTCCATCAATCCAAATCACAAGCAGTTTTTCTAGGAAGATGCTGTGAAAGATAGTGTCAAATGCTTTACTGAAGTCTAGATCAGGTTGGTCAAGCAGAACCTGCCTCTCATAAATCCATATTGGCTGGGCTTGATCTCCTGGTTGTCCTGCATGTACCATATAATCTCACTAATTGTAATCTTTTCCATAACCTTGTCCAGAACTGAAGTTAGGCTGACAGGCCTGTAGTTCCCCGGATCATCCTTCCGACCCTTCTTGTAGATGGGTTTTACTTTCACTCATTTCCAGTCAGCTGGTACTTCTTCAGTTAACCAGGACTGCTGGTAGATGATTGGGAGTGGTTTGGCAAGTTCTTTTGCCAGTTCTGTAATTACTCTGGGGTGGATCTCACCAGGACCCATAGACTTGTGGGTGCCTAATTGGCATAGCAGGTCACTAACCATCTCCTCCTGGATGGTGGGGGCTTCGCTTATCTCCCTGTTCCTAACTTCTAGCTCTGGGGGCTGAATATCCTGAGGACAACTGGTTTTGATACTAAAGACTGAATCAAAGGAAATGAAATATCACATAGGTTTATTTAGTCTAGTTTAAGAAATATTTTTCCAGGAAGATAAATGGACAGTATCTCCAATTATGTGTGCTCTAGTTGCAGTACAAGTTTGTCATTTTAGTAGTACAATTGTCTGGAATGTAGAAAATCTGAATTAATATCCTTGTTTTCCGTTGTCTTGCTGCAAAATCCTGTGAAATTTCCTGCCCTCTTCTGTCACTCAACTGGTAATAAAAAACATTTCTATAGCAAGGTTTTTCTTAAATCCAATAGAGGAAAATGTGCAGTACAGATACTATTGTATTAAATCCTACTCTTTACCATATTCAAAACAATTTGTAACAGTTTTGTCTGATTAGTGCTTGGGAAGAACAAAGGGTTTATGATGACCATACTTACCTCAATCATAAAAATTACATCTTTGAAATGTTCTACTGGACTTCACAAGACTTTCCTTTACTGATCTTTGTTCATCAGTAACTATTTTCTAAATTCAAACATTGAAGTCAAAACAGCTAAGCCAATTTACACCAGTTTCTTTTCTTAATATTTTAGCTGTGAGATTTCACTTGCCCCACAGCAGTTTTGATGACTAATACATCATCCATGGGTTGAACAAATAATTTTTGTGGCATATCTTTCCGGTTTATATTTTTACATTCTATACTTATTAAAACTTCTACTTCAATTTATAAATACTAATACAGTGAAGCATATGTATATGTACTTTTACATATACAAATATTTTTTTAATATTAGAGTACTCAGTCATGCATTAAATATTTTTAAAGTGTTCTTTCAGTGGTTAAGAAATGCTTTTTGCATTTGTCTTTTGCAACCTTGTCCCTCTGAAGTCTCAAATAAAACATTTCTATTAACATCTCTACTATACCTTGAGGGTAAAATTTCTAAATATTACATTAGAAATGAAAGATTATTTTTGATGGCTTTAAATATTTTCTTCAGTATTATATTATAAACATCTGTACAGTAGAATTCTTTTTCTAAAAATATCACGTAACAGAACATGTATGTTATTTTGATATGAATATTCTTTGTAACATGATACTATTTCTGTAACAAAAAGGACAAAAAAAGGGCATAATTTCTGTTGTAGGATCTTATTTCTGTTTTAACTCCCATTATCCCACAGCATCGAAGAATCTGAGTACGTCTTGAACACAGAAAGAACTGACTCAGCCCCTGTGCTGAGAACATATCATCTTTTAAGCTGATTTAAGAGATGACCAATACGAGAGATGCCCAAAGTAGAAAGTTACCTATAGAATGTGCCTAATCTGTTTTATTAAGGCAATTAGATGATAAAAGATAGTCTTTCTTCAGGTGCTCATTTATTTGGCAGAGAAGTAGGAAAATTACTAAGACATTACTCAGAAAAATATTGCAAATAAATTAATGACTAAATTAGCTTTCAAAGCAATGATCATTGACTACCCAAAAATCATGTTCCTTTAAAAAAACAAATATTATCAGTGTCCTACAAAAAGGCTAATGACAACATAGGAGAAATTCAATATCACAAGCTCCATCATGTAGGTAGGCTTTATTCTACCTACCCTCAGATCTCAACAGTGACTAAGCTGTTCTTCCTAGAGTCCCTCGAAATCAGTAGAGAGAAATATACAAACTTTCAGAGTACACATATCTGACATATTTTAGGTATCATTTTTAAAAGGAAAAGAATTCTTTGTGTCCTCCATGGGCTATGAAGATATTTTAGGCTGATTAACCTACTGTGATACCAGCAGATACATGTATTATAAAAAACATGAAAGATGCGATTTTATTTCTGAAAGCCAGTGGGATAAAAGCATTCATATGACAAACTGTAAGTATAAAATATATATTTAACATTAAACACCAGCTGCAACAGCAACACTTCACATTACAACACTTGAGAATTATTCAATAAAATTGGCATGAAATTTGCAAACTTGGCTCTAAATATCTGATAACCTTGGTGTAAGGAATTAAACAGCTGATGGTGAGAGATAGAAACAATAAAGCAATAGCAGCCACTTAGGCTGACTCCTAGTGTATCAGAAGTTATAATGCTGTGCAATTTTGTAAAAATCACAGATGTTCACACATTTACCATATCTTAGATCATCCCAGAATTAATTTTTTAACTAACAAGGAGTAGGTTACCAACAACACTCACTTTAAACTTCCTGAGCAAAGGCAGAATCTCATGAAGAAAGAAAGCAAGTTTCTGTACTGCCTAAATTTAGGTTGTCTTTTGGTAGCTCTGTATATCTGGTGAGTGAGGAACAGTTGTTGTCTTTCCCAGGACAGTGGATTCTGGTGCTGTCTTCTTACTTATCCAAACTGTCCCTGTCCTGTCGACGTCTGCTAGTTTTGAGAGGGGGGTAAGAGAGGAAGACTGTGCTTTCTCCCTTTCCAAATCCTTCAAGCAGACATACCATTATGCAATGAACCAACTCATCAAGATATCCTTTGAAGCCACAGGTGCTCTGTGTCTCTTTTCTCTAGGCTGACAAAATTTAACCTTTCTTACTCTGTGGAAAGTACCTCTTGTACATCAAAGTTTCACATCTCCTTTTCTAAATCAAAATGGACTGTACCCAGCAGTTGATAGGTTGAGCGGTTTCTGTAAAATACTCTCTGTTGTCAGCTTGATGAGTTATCTGCAACTGTTGCCTAACTCCAAAATAAAAAGTCCAGGATTCAGGACAAGAGCAGAAATTATGTAGAGAGTCAGAAGTATTTCTTTACTCTTTGCCACTTTGGCTGCTTATATAGTTCATATGCCAAGATAATTGCCTCATAATTTTCAGCATACTATATATATATGTATATATATATATATATATATATCTATCCATATACACTATTTTGCTTCTCATATACAGGCTAATTCCCTTTAAATGGAGTTTCAGGACTGCTACTCAGAAAGTCTTCATCTTCACATAACCTAGAGTTCCCTGTGATTTGTGAGAGACAAAAAAAAAGAAGTCCACGTGTGTGGAGACATACAATGACATCCTTTTGTTTGAAATTCAGTCAATAGGAATTTACTACTAAAATATTTTTGTGATTATTATGAGACTTAACCTAATCATATTTAATCACCTGTTTTTCCAAATCAATGATTTGGGAGCCAACCATTTGACCATACCAGATCACAGTTCCAGAGACAGAATAGGTAACATTCTATAAAACAGAAAAATATTTCAGATTTTCTGAAGTTACTGCATTTTGTTTTGGGTTTTCACTTGTTTGGGTATTTGCTTTGTTTGTTTTGGGTTTTTGACTGTTTTTCTTTGGTGGGCTTTTTGGTTTTGGTTTGTTTTTCTTTCACTTATTTGCTCCTGCTGTTAAGGTGTTTATCTGTCTCCAAGAAACCCTCAATCTTGTCTTAATTTTGGTGTGATTTCTACTAAAATATAAAAATAGTAAATCATAATTCTGTATTTTGTTTCATCAGTTCTAATATGAAAGACCAGTACCCCAAAGTCATAAATACACATGAGAGCACACTTTCTCTATGATCTTATTCATGCAAAACTGTCTTTAATCAAATCTAAATAAAGAGAATAAGAGAAACAATATATGCCAATGCAGATCTGTTTGAAAAGCCAAGAACACAATGTGATTTATCATTTGGAAGGTAATGAGAACTTTAAAATTCAAATGAATAATGTGTGAAGAGAATCGTAGTAGCAAATATACAACACTGCAAGAAGGTTATTTGGTTTAGGACACAAACAACTTTACTAGTTCAGAACAAATATCTACATAAATTCTGAAGAGATATTTGAACCCTGTTAGCTGTATACTGAAAATAAATAATTGGAAACTGAAGATTAAACTATAAAAAATTTCCTTGGCACACTTGCACTTAAATGAAAGCTTATAATTTACACAAAGCATAACTACATTTTTAATATGTAAAAGGCACATTAATCATTCAAGTGCTAGAGAATCCTTAGAAGAGTCACACTGTTATGTGTTAATGTTAGAACTATTTATAGGCACACTGATTGTTTTAATTTCACAGTAAACATAAACTGTCCCAATTTAACCAAGTATTTAATAATTTAGAAAGTCAAACACCAATGAAAAGTAATGTTTTTATTTCCCTGGTAAACAGGCTGACCTTTAAAATGAGAAGCAATCTCTCTCTTTTACTGCCGCTGAATGAGGAGATTTTAGCATCTGATTGTGTCTCAAGCATCTTCATTTAATTCTTTTTCCTGTGTTCTTGAAGACTCCTGCTGTGTTCCTGCTACCCTGCATTTGACACAGACAATAAATTCTAATTCAACTCATAAATTTCTTAAAAGTATCTAGATAGAAATGCTAAGCTAATTATTATATGTTTAAAGTAATATATGAGCTTGTAACTGTTATCACAGACTTGAACTGGGCAGCAAGGGGGGCAGTTTCATTAATGAAAGCTATGTGCATTCTCTTGTGCCATCCAGGGATACCAAAATGTGTGCATGTAGAAACACCCTTCCAAGACTGCTTTCAGAAAGTTCGCTCTGTTTCTTTGAGTGAATAGTGCAAATAACTCATAGGTTTATGTTTCCCCTGGGGCAGTTTAGGAGTGAGGAAACCTCAAAAACAGGAGCACAGCAGTCATTAACAAAAAAATTCTCAAAATTTGCTTTCCGAATGGGAGATATACTAGCTGAGTTTTCACTTCTGTTCTACAAAACACATGCATGTGTGTCACAGAGATACATACACACAGTCACACTCACCGCACAGAGCAAACTCACGTGTGTCAAGGTCCAACTGTGAGCAGTACTGTCAATTCAAGGGAATAACACGCTGCAGCTGGCGAGGTACTCAATAGTACATGGAATAAAAAAATGATCTGGGTTGGAAGACACTTTAAAGATCATGTAGTTTCAAATCTACTGTCATGTGCTCAGATACCTTCCACTAGATCAGGTTGCTCGGGGCCCCATTTAATCTGACCTTGAACACTTCCAGGCGTGGGGCATCCACAACTTCCACAACTGAAGTAAAGCAGATGTACACTACAGAACTTTGGATGAAACTTTCCCATTACTATTCTCTGTACTTCATTTTTCCAGCAAATACCTAAACATATGAATGAGTTAGGACTGGGTAGATAGAGCAAAAATCTTACCACTCTGAGCATTGATTTTGTGTATCCTTCACCAGTGATAAAAGTTTTAAGCTTGGAACTATTCAAAACATGAGACTGGCCAACAGGAACTGATTAAAAGATGGTTCACATGTTCTTTTAGGTTGTCTATTTTAACAAAACTCCAAAGATATTCTGCATTTCAAAGACAAAAATCAACACGAAAAGGTAAAATGTCATCCAGCTCACAGAATCACAGGATCAGAGAATAGTTGAGATTGGAGGGGAAGTGCTTCCTTCTCCTTAAGAGTGGGTCATCACAGGGACCTCTGGACATCATCTAGTCCAACACCCCTGCCAAGGCAGGGCTACCTAGAGCAGGTTACACAGGAACAGGTTCAGGTCTATAATCCTTAAGTGTCTTTAGGCTAGCATACTATGTTTAAATATCTGAAAAAGGCAGGGAAGTTTGTCTCAGTTATGACTTCAATGCAATAAATCTTCGCACTCCAAATTCCACCTCTGTGTGTAAAATCTGAAGATAGCTTCTTTTGCTGTAGGACTGAAGAAAATGTTAGTGAAGAGAACATAAACTAAAGTCTTCTTCCATTCCCCACCAGAATATTTACTTCTTTTTATTGCTCTGGTTATCATAATTTTGAGAGGGGATGTTTGAAACTTATAGTTCTTTGAGGATGAGTTTTCTAGCTCCAATAATTTTAACTTAATTTGAGCTTAGCTATGTGTGAGACTTCTATGTAGAACAAAACTGTCATGTGCCAGTCTAGAATTTAATTTTTATGGAGTCATTTAAATATACTATTTTTAATCATGATTTAAACATCTTATTTTAATTATCATTAAGATCATTAATTTTAATTGTAAGTTTCCTTTATTTTCTTCCCAAAGATAGTTTCAGTCTCATTATTTTCATAAATATTAAACCAAGTGTATCTTTTGCAGTAAACCTAGATTTTTTTTTAATAACCTAAGGAATAGAACACAATATTTTCCTGAAAAAGGAAGAAAAGAAGAAATACACTAAAGATACGTATTTTGGGACAGATTCCTACTATATATTTTAGAAATAACTTTTCTGTAATGGTATTCAGTCTACCCCCTTTGAAAATCATCTGTTTTCTCACCTGAAACTGTGAACGAATGAGGTGTTTACTATTTGCAGTTTAGACATTAGCAGGAAGTAAGATGTGGAAAGAAGATGCAATTTTACAACAGAATCCAGAATAGGTGTGTTATACTGTATACTTCCTTTCCACTATAGAGAGGTAGAGGGGAAACCTTCCAGAGTTGTAGACAGTGGTGTGCAAGGGAAAGGGTTTGTGTGCTGTTAATAATCATACTCTAGGGAAAGGATCTAAACTCAATTAAAGTACTGAATTTTTGAGAGCTTCTGTGAAAACTCCCAATGTGCAGTTAATATACGGAAAGACTTTATTTTGTAGTAGGTAATAATTACATCTTTAGTCATTGTTTATGTCAAGCCTCATTACCATGAAAATTGAAATTCATTTAAGATAGGTGAAACTTGTGGTTTTAAATTGTTTTTATTAGTCGAATAAAACTACAAGTTCTGTGGTGTTTTCAGTTGTTGAGGCTTCCATTTATTACTTTAGAAATGTATGCTTCAGAGAGTCACTGTTACAAATGCTGTGTGATTGATGAGTAAATTGCACAATAAGAATTAAGTATCTCATCTAAATGAGATACTTAATATCATAATTTCCTATAAAATGAAGATACTTTATAAAAATTAAATTTCCTTTTTTCTTTTTTTTTTTTGTTTTTCCTTTTAAACAGTTCAAACCCAGCAGAAATACTGCTGAATAAAATGTCTGATTTTTTTCCTATTTCTGTTCTGGGAATGATAGCAAAGGTTTTACTTTTAAAATCAGGCTTTTGTTTAAAAAGCAAGAAACTGCACACATTTGATTACTGGTTTTTTGATATGAATTGGATAGGCTACATGATATTTGGTCTAATCTCAGACTGAGATGGAGTCAAATTTATTTTGAAGTTCTTATTTTTAGACATTTCAAAGAAAAAAAGATAAAAAAATCTTTTAAAAAAAAAAGAAAAATCATTTTCTGGACATATGTTATTGACCCTCTCTATTGTTTGCTGGAAGCATCTGTCTGGTGGTGCCAATATATGGTTCATCCCTAACTACCGTTGTTCATTCTGCGCGGGCAGTAAAAAAATTCCTTTATTTCTCCGTGCAGCAAGTTCCAATTGATATATCCAGCAAACAGGCCCATATAGGCCATGTTTTCTTCTTACCTTCTTCCTTTTTAGTGTAAATAAATGACTCTTCTAAATAACAACCTCCAAACTGGAGAGACATCAATTTGACAGACTATTCAGTGGGTAAGGAATTGGCTGGCTGGATGCGGTGAGAGAGCTGTGGTCAATGGTTCTACATCCAGATAGAGGCTGGTGATGAGTGGTGTCCCATGGAGCTTTATCTTGGGACTGGCACTCTTCAATCAGTGACATAGACAGAGGGATCAAGTGCACCCTCAGCAAGTTTACGGATGACACAAAGCTGAGCAGTGCAGCTGACACAACAGAAGGGTGGGATGCCATCCGGTGGGACCTGGACAAACTTGAGAAGTTGGCAAATGAGAACCTCATGAAGATCAACAAGTCCAAGTGCAAGATGCTGTACCCGGGTTGGGGCAATCCCAGGCATTAGTACAGTCTGGGAGAAGCCACTGAGAACAGTCCTGAAGAGAAGGACTTGGAGGTTCTGTGGATGAAGTGCTGGACATGAGACAAGAGTGTGAGCTTGCAGCTCAGAAAGCCAACCACATCCTGGGCTGCATCCAAAGAAGAGTGGCCAGCAGGTCAAGGGAGATGATTCTGACCCTTTCCTCTGCCACTGTGAGACTCCACCTGGAGTCCTGCATCCTGGGGTCCTCAGCACAGGAAAGATGTCAATCTGTGAGAGTGACATAGATGAGGGCCACAAGGATGATCAGAGGGCTGGAACACCTCTCCTATGAAGACAAGCTGAGAGAGATGGAAGTTTTCAGCCAGAAGAAGAGAAGGCTTTGGGAAGATCATGCTGCGGCCTTCCAGTACCTAAAAAACAGCTTATATAAATAAGGGAGAGGGATTTTTTTATGGGCAGAAAGTGACAGAAGAAGGAGAAATAGTTTTAAACTGAAAAAAGGTAGGTTTAGATTGGATGTTGGAAGAAATACTTTACTGTATTGGTGATGAAGCACTAGAATAGGTTATCCAGAGAAGTTGTGGATGTCCCATCCCTGGAAGTGTTCAAGGTCAGATTGGATGTGGCCCTGAGCAACCTGATCTAATGAAAGGCATCCCTGACTGTGGCAGGGGGATTGAAACTACATGATATCTAAGGTGTCTTCCAACGATAATAATTCTATAATTCCATGATTCTTCTCTTGGAAAGAGTGGGAAGAGACTTGAAGGGATAGAAAGCAGTAATCCTACTAATGCTACCAATAAGAAGCAAATTTGTTGCAGCTTTTTTAAATGATATGTTATTGTTAACAAGCTTGAGAATTAAATGATCCCATATGCAATGGGACATCAAATTAAAATATCAATAAAATACATATTAATATAATTTGAAAGGATATTAAAAGAAAAAAAAAAAAAGAAAAATGTTCTGTGACAGAGGGGAATACCTCTTCTGATCCACAAGACTCTTCTGAGTATGGTGGTTGTCTCCCAAAGTTTTCTCAGTATCTGTTGGAGACATGTTTTTCTGTAGGAGGGCTAGCTATTTTCAGGTGGTTTCTAAGCAATCATTACTTTACTATTAAGAGAAGTTCAGGTTTTGTCATAAGATTAGCCTTAAGAGGAAGAATTATTACCATCTTTTGCCTTTTTTAAAAAAATAAAAACTATAAAAGTAATTCCAGATTTCCAATCCACAGTTTTAGCTTATGAACTGAGGGGAATCCACTGACCTTTTTATGTAGTGGTCATATGATACATTCTGATATACTCATAAAGACACAAGGGGAAAAGTTTTGTTATCATAACCATATACTATTTCAACAAACTACAAAAAAAGGATGAGTGAAGAAATAATTTTGTCTTCTTATATTTTAACTTTGTGATTGTTAGGACAAGAAAATATTATTCTTTGTATTCAAAATTGGTTTACTAGTTCTTAATTAAAACTGTGCAAGCTATCTTGGATGCTGTAACCAACAGATGTTCTCAGCCTCATATTTAAGATGATTCCATCAAATGTAGTCATGAATACATACATTTAATACAAACAAAACATAAAAATGGTGCAGAACATAAACTGAATATTAATGTGCTTTTGAATATGTACAACAACATAAAAGGGTGAATGAGTAGAAATGGAAGAGAAACTAATTCAATTGAGAAATACAGTGTATACTTTAACAAAGAATATAATTAACCTTTGGGTAGTGTACCTGGAGAGCTAGAGGACGTTTAATTAAGTGAAATTTTAAAACTGAAATTGGTTGAAGATTAGTTGTGTTCTTAAGTACCATACTATAACTGTACCAGAAATTAGGGTCATGGTGCAAGAATTAATGAATGTAATTATTTTGTCTGTTTTATGCCATAGATCAGAATTCAGAGTATACTTCTACCTGATTCTGACTAAACACTAAGGTAACTGATGATTATTTCATAAGTATCTGCAATTCCATTTTTCTGAACTGTCTTTGCAAGCTTTTTTACTTGAATTTGAGACATTCAGGATCTATAGAAAGGTGTCAGTACCCTGTAGCATCAAATATGCCATGGTTTGACTTTGGCTTTTTAAAATAACATTCTTTTAATTAAGTAGATCTACACTTTGATGTGAATTCAGTCTAAGAAAGCTATCAATCTTTCAATGTTCAGCATTGTTGTCAAGGAGTTGTATTTTATTGGTAAAAGGGTCCCTGTTTCAAAGCTGAAATTTTCCTCTGTTCCTTTTTTAAGCCTTAGGAACTTTTCAGGGCTTTGACTATGATGTTGACAGCACTGCAATATACAAGAAAAGAACAACTAGGATACCATCATCTTCTGCTCAGTATTTTGAAAACCAAACCCTGGAGTAGATAGTGTTTTATGATTGTCTAAGATACTTTTCCAGAACATCATCTTTGACTTACTAGTTTTATCTAAAATAAAAGATAAATTCCAGATGCCAACTTTAATTTTACTTTTCAAAATGCTGATCAGACCACAAACTACTAAGATGTATTTGACTGCCAAATGAATGCTTTGTTTAATAGCTGGTGATATAAAACTAAATATCATTAATTAAGAAGGCAAGAATACTACTGGAGAATGCTAATTGAAAGAATGATTTATTACAGGGATCAATAGTAACAAGGTACAAGAAAAATGTTAATGGAAAATATCAATACAGAAATATTAGATCCTTTTCTAAAGTCTGTGAGGGGAGATAATTGTATTTGATGTTAGACAAGTACTTTTGCCAGTCCTTCTTTTTTTTTTTTAATGGGGAAGGAAGGGATGAGGAATGAAAACTAGAGTGCCTTAAACATCATCTGCATTGAAAAGAATGCACCTAGCTTTTGCTAGTCTGCCAATTTATTTGTTTCTTTAGTATTGTAAATAATTTGTCCCAGTGCACATATAAAGACATCACATTTCAGATATTAAGGAGATTATACTCATCAGCAAACAAAAATAATTTGTTATAAGATGTGTGATGTTATTAGCTGAAAATGACAAGGAAATATTTTACTTATTATTTATTTATGCCTAGAATAGGAAATCATAATTAGTACTGGATTCTTAAAACTAGTTTAGTAACTTGTACATAGATGCTGCTGATATTGTTCTGGTCAGGAATTTTACGAGTCAGTAGTTGCAGTGTTATCAGGTAAACCAGTTTCATCTCAATGTAGCTGGAGTGTACTAAGCATTGTAGTTGGATCCTTAGAATAGCATCTGTTGACAAAAGTAAAAATGAAAAACTATTATACAACAACACACAATAAATTCTTCCCAAGTATTTTTTAAGAATGGAAGGAAATACATTTAAATCTCTGTGACAACATACAATGACAACTGTGCTAAATGGAAAAAAGAAGTAATATTGCTGATGTGTTCCTTACAAGATCAGTAATGCCAACTTTTCAGCTATTCTCTTAGTTATCTCAGGTTAATATGGGCCATACTCACACTTAACCAAAAGAAATAATGAAAGTAGACAATATTATTTACTAGTAATTCCTAAGCATTAATATAAAAGGCTTCATTTTTCAAATGGGGAAAAAAATTCATCACATTTTGTTTAGAATGTGCTTTGAATATATATTTATTTCCTTCAGGTCCAGGCTAAAGATAGGGATTTCAAAAAATGAACAAAATACTTTTATTTTCATTGAATTCCATATACATCATTTGGTGCAGAAGTACCTAAAAGAAACTTTGTTTTACTACCATTCTAGTTAGCACTTTAGAAATCTTGACTTTCCAATGTATTCTAATAAATAAATAAATAAATAAATATTGTTTGATAGTTCCTATGGTATTTCAGGTGTTTAGTGCTTTTTATGTGGCCCAAAGACTGACCACCTTTCAAAATTTATAAAATAATAGAAAACAAACAAAGTTCAATCTGCTGCTTAATGCTTTTCCACAACCAATTGAAAGGCCAGAATCATAACTGTGGTAACTTCCTAATTTCTACATCACAAGACATAATTTGGTTTTACTTTTTTTTGTGTGTGTTTTGATATTCTTGGGTTTTTTTCAAATTTCCTCCAAGTGTTTCCTGACAGCTCTATATATTCAAATGAGAACATTGATATTCTATACTGTTTATGAAGGGAGCTGGTAATTGTTACCAATGTCTATGGTCTTCAAAAACTTTCTACAACTACACACTGAAATGTGACTGAATAGCTGACCAGACCTCAGTGGCTCTTCAAAATCAGGGCTTAGCTTTCGCAAGAAGCTATATCATAACTCAACAATTCCACATTTATCAAGTTCTTCTCAAAAACTGTTAGATATTTTTCCCCACTCCATTGCTCTTAATAATCTGTTTTAAAACCCAGACCATTCATATAACTGCTTGTATCTTTGCCAATCTGTAACCATTTTGCTGATGTTTTACATGGTATATGTCTCCAGGTTAACTATTTTTGGAGATGTTTCAGATAAAATAGTTCAGCTGTTTCCAAAAAGGGCTAGCAAAAAATATGTTGCTTTGCCCATACACATTCAAAAGAGGCAATTCTGATTACTTCCCTTCCCTTCCCTTCCCAAACCTTCCCAAACCTTCCCTTCCCAAACCTTCCCAAACCTTCCCTTCCCAAACCTTCCCTTCCCAAACCTTCCCTTCCCAACTTTCCCTTCCCAAACCTTCCCAAACCTTCCCAAACCTTCCCTTCCCAAGCCTTCCCAATCTTTTCCAAGCCTTCCCTTCCCAAACCTTCCCAAACCTTCCCTTCCCAAACCTTCCCTTCCCTTCTTTCTCCCATTTGTTCCAGGATAAAACACATACCTGCATATCCATATTTGCAGATAGAATCTATTTTCCAGGTATCTTTAATGGCAGTTAAACACAAAAACCACAACAAATATTTGAGGACCAATATTTCTGGTTATATATTTGTCCTGTGTGGCACATCTATGCAAAATATTTATATTTACTGTGGTCTCCCGTTGCCACAAGGGCTTACCGCCTACTCACTCTCAACATATTTTGTACCAGGACCTTCAGGCCTTCTTTATGCAAAACTCCTTCCTAACCAGTTGTTCCCCAGCAGGTACTGTCACATGAGATTGTTTTGTCCCAGATCATAACATTTGTCTTTGAAGAAATTAATTAATATTTTGCCAGAAACTTTTCCAGCCTGTTAAGATCACAGCCTTGCCCTCCAGCATATCAAATGTTACCCACTTTGGTATCAGCTATGAGCTTTCAAAGGGTGCCTTCTGTCACATCACGTTGGTCGCTATTGAAGAAGTTTAACAGCATCAACACTCTAAGCAATACCAAAGATAACTGGACATCAGCTGATCTTCCTCCTGCTGATCACAGTCAGCAGGAGGAAGTTAAGATGTTCTCAGTTAACATGTACAGTCAGTTTTCCACACACTATTCCTAGTTTTACTATCAAAATCATGTTTCTATAGATCAATTGCAAGGATACTCCAAGATACTAAGTGGAAACCCTTTCTATTATCAAGATGAATAACATACTCAGTACTTCCCTCTTCCATTGTGGCAGTTGCCTCATCAGAGAAGCCAAAATGCTTGATCAGTCCTCGGGATGTAATTTGCTAGAAGAGCAACAAAATTGATGTACATTACATATATCAAATCTAATTATACATTATGGCTTCAATGTTTCCCTTGAATAGCCAGAAAAGGAAAATACTCCTGTAATATTCTTTTGTGATGGCTATTATAGTCTGTAATCTGGTACAGGAAAATTAATTTGGCTACCAGAAGTGAGTTCCCGACAGTGTAAGGAACCTGCTCCAAAATAAAGGAATCCATACAACTAAGTTTAAAAGCGCTTTATCAAAAACATTTAGATAGATCTCATCAGATTAATTTAAAAAACATAGCTATTACCTGAAAGGAATATATAACTAACATCTTATACATTTCATAGAAATAAAATATTCTTAATCCTCATGCTCTTCTAAATTTTAGAATGTTAGTAAGAGGTAATTTTTCTTAGTTCATATTCCAAATTTAAATATCAGCTAAAAGGTAAATTAATTCTAGTCACAACCACACTAGAGAATGGACTGTAAAATTAAACATCATGGGTCCAACACCAAATGAATTCTCTAGATCACATTGTTTATGTTTATTTATATTACTTTTGACTATTGGTTATCATAAATATTATGCTGTTATATATAATGAGTATTATTATTGTATTATTTTATTAATATTATGTTGATTAATATTAATATTACAACACAAGTGTTTCTGTTGATGAATATCAATATTACTATAAACTGTTGTTGATAATGATAGATATTTACAGGTATTTTAAAAAGCCTGTATAATTTAGAGATATTATGTCTTGTAAGTTTTTTACTCAAAGTTTGGCAAAAAAAAAGAGAGACATCAAAAGAAGAAGAAACATAAGAAATTTTCATCAACAAGAGTCTGCAGAAAAAATAAATTCCTGGGACTGATAAGTTCTTCACCCAGGAGGTTAATCAACACATCAAATGTACACACAATGCCTGTTACCTGCAAGAATAGTCAAATGCTTTGCTGAGAGGGTAGCTGGGAGTTCAGGTAATTACCTTGTCCTGGGTGAGTCCCTTTCGCCAAATAAGTTCATTGTCTCATCTATTCATAGACAAGATGAGGAGTTCATAGACCACTTTTGGAATGAAATGCGCTCTGCACACAGTCTGATATCCATGATGCCCTCATACTGAATGACAGTGTAATTACAGGAAAAATTTCAATCTTATCCTTATATCTCACTCATTACTAGCATTCTAAAATTCACAAAAACATGAGGATTTAAGTGATGGTGCCAATGCAGTGTTTGGGGCATCTGATCACACACTGTTTCCATGATGTTATGGGGACAGGTCTGGGCTTAGTTTGGCTATTCAGTGTCAAATGCTATCCTAATGAGCCTTGTACCCTTTATAAATACTCAATTGTTTGTCTTCGGATCATGCAACAGCATTATTTCTGTTCTGTGAAAACCAGAACGTTCAGATTTTTTGAACCAAGAGGATTTTGCCTTCGGGTTACAATTGTGTCACTCATGACACAGTGGTGGCCCAGGGCAAAACAGTGTAGATTTTGCCACAACACTGGATGCCATTCAGCCTCCGGGACAGATAGCTGCCCCAACCCCTGTTTTATTTTGTAACATGGGCATAAATAGTAGTTGCAACCCTTTCAGTTCTAGCAGACAAGATTTTCGGTCACTGATAGGATGGCTCAGAAAATCCTTAAGTTTTTCAGTGGATTGCAGTAAAAGGCACTGTTAAGAAACTATTACCCTTCAAATTATGTTATGCATTTACTGTGCAAATAGAGCTTTGTGTCCTGTACGATGAAATTGTGTATGTTGCTGATTTCTTCTTTATCCAGTAATTGCTGTTACCATGAGTTAGATGTTTTGAGCTTTCAACATGCATTCAGTCAAGAATATAAATTTTTAGCTATTTTCTGAAAACACTGGATAAAAGCTTCAGGAATCTTTTGAATGAAAAGTGTTATGTAAATGTGAGGTCATTCTTACGGTTTTATGAGAATATTTGAAACTGTAAGAAATGGTATCTTCCTCTCTGCATTTCATTATTAATTTATTTAAGTGACTATACCCTTGTAAAAATTAAGACCTGACCGTTAATGTAAAACTAGTATTACAATCCAGGGTGCTTTGTCACAGGATGTTCTTCTGATCTTCCTTAGTCTCTTGTTGAATTTTGTGAAAATTCACAAGTATTTTTCAGATTTAAAAGTATTTTTGTGCAAAATAATAATTTCCTACTAAAATTCCAGATGAAATTTTTCATATTTCACGAAAGGGTCTATGGGTTTTTTTGCCTTGTTTACTCAAGGATCAAACTGAAGTGTTCTTGATGACAGCTTGAATTAACTGAAGTGGAACTGTTGCTCACAACAATTGACCTCAACACTTCTCAGAGGATTTTTTTGTTTTATTTCTGACTGTGTTGATAAGTTGGTAGAAGACAGAGAAGTTTCTATATCAAATACTGGATAATTCTAAATGGCTTCTGAAAGCCAGTGACTGGAACAAAGTGATTTGCACACTACAGTTAACAAATAGTACTATGATCAAAAAATTTTGAACTGTTGTCTTTTCAAGGACAAGTCCTCTGAAGACAAGCATTTGAAGTTGAAATAACTTGTAATGCATCTGGGTTTTCACCTAAATGACAGCTGTAGCAAATTAAAAAAAAAAAATTGCTGTGTTGATCAATTATTTAATGAACATAGAATTTTTATATCTATGGTCATTGCCTGACAGCTGAATTGTGACTGCTGGTGATTCTGTTGATAGTCAAGGTACTTAGAATGGAAGATGTTTATCTTGCTTAACATCTCTCACATAGTAGTAGACTCAGTCATCTGGATAACTCAGATAAGATTCCTATATCAAGATTTTAAAAAGTGACTAATTATTTTGGATGAACCTGTGGTAAATCCACACACCACCACCTTTTTTTTTTATAGTTTGTTTTTGCTAGCTTATTTTTCAGGAACTGCTGAGCAAATCTCTTTCTCTGAAGGTCAAAAGAGAGATTCAAAGCTTCAGATCAAAACCTGTAAATTTGCTTGTAAATTCTCAGGATGCCAGTTAAAAAGAATTACCACTAATTTTAGTGTTAAAAGAACAAGTGAAAGAAAGGAATCTTAAGATCCTGTGAGGAAATCAACAGTTTAACACACAGAATAAAAATTAAAAGGAAGTAAATTTAGAAAGTACATTAAAAGGAGGTAGTTTGGACATACAGGCTAACTAGTGCAGGCAGAGTGGGATTAAATTACATTGGGAAAATCTTCAAAAAATGAGTGATTTTGATTATCTTGAGTTTCAGTATTTAGGTAGGAATTTACCATGATGTACATAAATGCTGAAGGAATGGCTGGATCCCAATACTGTTCCTGCTCTGAGTGAACCTCTGAATAAAGAAACCAGCACTGAGACATTTTTAGTATAGGAAGAGGAGACATCTCTGTTATCAAGTAAAAATATAAATTAGTATTCCTCATATTTTGAGGAACTTTATAGGAAAAATGAAGGAAAAGTAGTAATAAAAAATGTTGAAGGATTAGTAATTTTTTTAACTGAATAAACTACAATATTTTAAATATTGCTGAAAAAAAATTCTGCAGTTCAGTTTTGTGTGAATGGTGATTTCTTACAAAGTTCCTTGTTTTCAAAAGGTTCCTCATACGTGGCTCAATCCCAGTGCTCAAAAAATTCTAGGTAATAAAATGTCCTATCTCTACCTGTATTCTCATTGAGTCTTTTCTCCACTTTGAGAGGAGAGAAACTAAACAAGCAAGAAAAAACTTGTCACACTCCATAAAGAGTTTTACCACTGTCATTTCTGTTTAGCAATATTTTAATGCATTGAAAAGTATTTACATAATGCAGTCCAGACTCTTAAGGTCCAAACTTAAACCATTGGACATGGAAAGAAACAAAGATCTTAAAGGACAAATCAGGAAGTGCCTGACACTGGTCCAATCTTTTTCTCCTCAGCACTTTGGGTAGTTGTAGATGAAAAGGGAAAAGAAATTATTTTACTACAATCGATCTAACATCTTGTAAAAATTAAACAGGAAAAAAAAAATATGCAAAATTATTTCAACAGTTGCAATATTCAGTAATTTTCTTCTACAGCTGGCATCACGGTGTACACAGAAACTATTTTTAGCCTAAAAGAGTTGAACTGCTAGACAATACAGACAGAAAGAATCTGTTATTTGAGAGAGTGATTCAAAATGCAAAACTGATGTGGGGGCTTCGAGTTTTTCTCTGAGGGAATGTCTCTCTAAGGAGTATAGAAAGCCTTGGAAGACTTATCGTCTTAAGCCAAATTTAGTTTTTGATTTCTTTCAGTTGGGAATGTTCTTAATATCAACAAAAGTATGAATTATTGACCAAACTTCCATCATTATCAGTATATTCCAATAACAGTCCTCCAACCTTTGACACTCTGAGAAATAATTTACTGAGAACATTATCTTTTGAGGTATTAGGGGTTTAGTTCAGTGCAACAAATCACATAAATATAAACCTTATTTTAAGTCTTTCAGTCAGCATTACCTATGTGTTAGGATTAGCACAATATTGAATTGTGCATCACATATTTCTTTGGATTAAAAGGGAAAGTATTTGGAACCTCCTAGAAAGAAGTCTTATAAAATGATAACAAAGGCATATACATATTTAAATGTTCACTTGCGAAAGATATTTTCATTGCAGCAAGAAACTCAGTTTTGTACTGAATTATCATATTGTTCAATAAAGCTTTGAAATCTTGCATGAATGTAAGAAGCAAGTACGATTTCACGTGTTATACTACTTAGTATTCAATTGACATACAAGAAAACTCAGATATGAGGCACAAGTGTTTGAAATAATGTGCATGTTTGGGATTATCACTTTTAATCCAGCTCCATAAAGCCAAGTCTGGATATTACATATTTGAGATGGATAATAATTTTTAAATTGGGGGAAAGCTTATCTTAACTGTATTACTTTATTAACAAATTGTTCACATTATCCTTTGTAAATATCTGAAGGCAGACAGCAGTGACAGTAGCTTCAGACTGCAACAGGAATTTAATCACAAACAGATAGAGAACAACTTAATGAGATTTTACTGATGGAATTTTATTGCTCACTTTGCATAAAATCCACATTTACTGCAGCTACAACTGCAGCAAACCATTGTCCTGGTTTCAGTCAAAACAGGTTAATTTTTTTTACAACAGCCAGGAGGGGGCATGGCAAGAACCCTAATGTTATTTGATACCACCTCATGTCATTGCCAGGGGCGGGGGAAAGGTGGTCTCTCTCATTCCAGGGAGAATGGTGTTCCTTTTGGTGGAGAAAGATGGCAGGCAGAACACTCCAGTATTTATTTTTATTGAATCACAGAATATTCTAAGGTGGAAGGGACCCACAAGGATCATCAAGCCCAGCTCCTAAATGAATGGTCCATACGGGGATCGAACCCACATCCTTGGCACAATGCTCTGACTCCTTTAGCACCTTGTTTGAACCAGCTGACCTAATCTCAGGCTACCTTCTCAGTTTTTTTTCTGTGTAAATAGTTTCTTTGTTGTTATTACTATTGTTGGTATTACTGTTCATTTTCTTATCTCGTTGCTGTTTCCAGTGCATTTTTCTTAACCCAAGATCTCCACCTTTTGCACCTCTCATTGGAGGGGAGAGGGGAGCAGTGTGTGTGGTCTTTTTAGTGGGGGATACTATTCCTATACCATGACACTGATAAAATCAATTTTAAAAGGTATCACATAGGGAAATTCAAGGATTTTCCACCTTTCCTGAGATTCTACTGAGAAGAGACAGAACTGTTTGTCCAAAAACTAATATGTGTGTGGGTTTGGGTTTTGGATGTGTTTTGGTTTTGTTTGTTTGTTTTCTTTTAATAACAGTGTTTCAGGTAGGAAAGGGAAGGTAAAATTTGGAGTTTGGGTAGTGGAAAGAGCAGAACTGGTAGAAAGCATTGGAAAGCAGTACCAAAAAGATAAAACACACAACTAAAACACACAGAAAAATCCCAACCATTCAACTCATCTAATAAAGTACAGTATTTCTGAATAGTTCAGATTTCAAATGACTCAGTACTGAAAGAAATGTTCAGAAGTATTTTTCTTCCACACTTTGGAGGGGGTGTTGTTTAGTTAGAGCTTTGAGAGAAGTTTAGCACAGAACTTTAAACTTCGTGTGTTGCTCTATGTTTTGATATGTGATGAGAATTTCAAATCAGAGTTTTACTAATATGCGGGAGTTATTGCCCCAATATGCTCCTAGAGATAGATATTAGAGTTAATATGTGTCACTCTTATCTTCATTCCTACAATTACGATTGGTGATTTTCAGGGAATGTAGTTTGTTTTTGGGGGGGTCAGGAAAGAGAAAAATAAAAAGAAGAAAATAAGAGTACCCCTTAGAACAAAGAGAAATACTAAGGCACTCAGATGAGGGAATATTCCCCAAATGACCCAGTTTCATACCTAAGTCCTTTCTAATTCATCTTTGTTATTTCTCCTTTCTGAGATAAGGATCATGGTCTTTCCAAAATGACTGGCTATTTTGCTGATATGTAGATTTCCTTTACTCTTTTTAAATCTGTTGAACAATGCATAAGCAACTGGATTTTCTCTGGAGCACGGAGTTATATCAAAATTCCTGAATACTATGTCACCTAATAAATTTCCTTTACTCTTTCTATCTTTACATATTTAGGAACAGCAGCAGGACATTCATACTAGTATAACATGTGACCACAACTTCCACCAGCTCTGTGAAAACTAAATGCAATATACTCAAAGGAATTAAAGAAGGAACTTTGTCACTTCCAAATTAACAGTTCAGTCTTACACTACAGTTTCACGTTAGTACTTTTCAGTCCCTATAAAGATCTATCAAGACAGCGACGAAGTACATGCAGTGTAGCAAAGAACATCATCCTTTGAAGCTATCACAATTTTACATTAGTGAGTAGTTCTTTTCCAATTTCATAAGCATGCATAGGTGTACTTAGACTGAAGGATTTGGATGACTTTTTGAGTTTCAGTGTCATTCAAGACATCAGAAAAGGCTTTGCCTCCAACACAAAAAAGGATCAAACATGTTTGCTGTTTCTAACTGATGTTTGTTTAATGTGTTCTTAGAGATCTCCCATAATGAGGACTCTACAGCCTCCCAGGCAATCCCTTTCTAAGTCTCACCAGCATTTCCACTAAAAAGTTTTATTCCCTAAAGTTTAGTTTATAGGGATTTTTTCTGTAATTTAAATCTCTATTTTTTTCTTTTCCACTGTAAACATGAAAAAATAAACCATTCAGAGGCACTTTTTACATGATTTGGAATAGTTATCATATCCCTCCTTGTTCTTCTTTAGGATAACAATTTTCAGACAGTATGTTTTGATCATTTTTTTCAATCTCTTGTGCAATTTGATTAGTAAGTCCACATCTTTCTAAACTACTTTATTTGAGTCTTACTAATGTTGAGCAAAGTAGAAATATTACTTTATGTTCATGCATGCTGTAGTGTTGTTTACAAAGCCCAGCACATCTTCCTTCTCAGCAACATCATTTCATTTGTCAGCTTGGTTACAGATATGATCTGCTCTAACCATTGGATTTTTCACCATCTTGTGTTTGCTCAGAGTCTTCCCTCCTGCGTGTAATATCTTGAATTTTTCTTTCTATTAAATAACATAATCTAGTACATGAATCATTGTGTTTGGTCTTGGTTTTGGTTTTTATCTCCCCCCCCTGCACTCCTCCTCCTGTGTAATGCTGTTACTCTCTTCTGTAAAGCAATCAGGATTTGACCAACCTTATTCTTAATAAATATCTATTTTCTTTTTCTTACTTCCTTGTCCCATATGAAATATTTAAAGATGAGTGGCTTTTTGTTTTGTTTATTTGTTTGTTTGCTAACTTGTTTCTAATTAAAAAATGCTATCTAGTGTTTCTTTCAAAATTTAAATTAATATCAGTGGTCTGTTCATGCTTTTTTTTTAAAGACACTAATTTATGAGTTTTTTCCAAGTTCTCTGGAAATTCACCTGTCCTTCATAATTTTGTAAAGAAAATCACTGGTAAATTGAGATTCATAAGACCACAGAATCAAAGTATCATAACATTGTAGAACAGACCAGGTTGGAGGTAACCTGGTATTATCTGATCAAGTTTTCATGGGAAATGAAGGCTAGATGAGATAATCTAGCACCCTGTTCAATCACATTTTGAAAACTCCAGTAATAGGGACTCTATGCCATTTCACCAAACGATTGTTCTTATCATAAAAAATAACTTTTATGTAGGGATGAAATCTTTCCCTATGCAACTTTTGCATGTTGCCCCCACTCCTCTCCGTGTGACTCCCGGGGAAGAGGGAGCCTCTATCCTCTTTGTAGTTGCTCTTTAAGAAATGGAATGTTGTAATTAGGTCTGTTCCAAACCTTCTCTTCTCTAGAAAGAAAAGACTTAACCCTTCCAGTTATTTCTCATTGGTCATGTTTTCCAGATTTTGAACCATCTCTGTAGTCCTCTTCTGGACTTTCTTTAGTCTGGCCATGCCTTCCTCAATTTCATCAGCCAGACTCTTAAACGTCCCACAATGAAATGGTTAGTCCACTGGAATACATTGAATTTATCTAACTAACATCTCTAACCTGTTCTGATTTTATTTTTTTTTCTAGTCTTCTTCTTCAACTGAGAATAATTGTCATAACTGAGTTCAGTTAGCCTTTAAATAAAAAATAATGGGAAAATTAGTTCATATCTTTGGCATCAACTATCAATAGCTTTTCTTCTCCACTGAGTGGCACATTAGCCTATTTTAGTTTTCCTCCACTGCTACTAATTGGCTTCTGGGTATTGTTATATCTTTAAGCCTCATTTGATTTTTTCTCTCAGAGCTTGTAGTAAACATTTGCAATCGTATTTTTAGTCTTTGTGACTGTATAGTATACTGAACTCATCTTTTGGCTGAATGTTCTTTTATTATACTTTTAAAATTTATTCCAGATTTGTTTTGGATGGATCCATTATAACAATTTTCAAATAAATGCAATAAGTTTATTATGTATATAATCAGACTTTTAAAAATTATTATTATTTTGATAAAATTCTACTTTCTGTATTAAATTCCATGAAAGCTCTCATTTTATTTTCACCATCATCCAAGTAACCACTCTGAAATTCTCAACTATGTCCTCCCAATTGGCACATTTGCTTTGTAGAAGCAGTTTACACCTAATTGTAACCATAGTGAAGACGAAAAGTCTTTCAAAAATACATTCCCAGACCTTGCTGGACAGTCCATTTTCTTCCCAGTACATACTTAGGTAAACTTTTTACTCTCTTCATCACCCTCTGCCTTCAATGACTTCTGCCTTCAAGTTTAGAACTCACAAAGCTGGACATTGTACAGTAGTTTGGCTGACTGCCTTTTTTAGGGAAATTTGATATATGACATACTAGATATTTGGAATAAGATGTATTTTATATTTCCATCAAAGTTGTCAGAACTCATCCTCAAGATGTATGGATCTGTAATATACATGGCATGCCAACTAAAGATTGAAATGCCTAGACAGCCAGGCAGGAGAATTGGAAAGTTTTGTATTTCGGATAGCTTATCCTTGGTCTAATTCCAGTATAATCACTGTCATAAGTGCTAACAACACTTACAATTCTACAAATGTATTACAAATAAAAGGTCTTTTCAGCTTTCAATTTTATATATTTTAACTAAGTCAACTGGTCTAAGAAATTATATTAATTTATATATGTATATCATCTGTTGAGGTGGGAGGGTTAAAATTACTATTTTTGATAATATTATTATTAGCCACTAATTATTAATTAAGTGATATTTATAGGTGAAAAACCTGTTGCACATAAATATGCATTTAATATTAACATCATTTTGGTTAGCTCAGACTTTTGTATTACACATTTTTCTGGATCAGCAATGAACACAGTCATAGTAGCAGCAGACCATAAGAAGTGGATAAGGTAAAGAATATGAGAGAACAATCACTTAACTGTAGCGATATCCTAAAAGATTGTGAGACTTCAGGCTGTTATTCACCATAGCTGCTAGATATTATCTGTCATAGCATGTTAACCAACAACAACAACAATCATGTGTTCCTGATTAAGATCTGAATAAAATTGTGAACAGAAAGTTGGTACCATGGGAATAGAAAAAAATGCCAGCAAAACTGGGACAAATGTATTTCCTATGGAGAGAAAAGCTAGTTTCTCAGGGCCAGCTAATCTATGTGCCAGACAAACAGTTCACAAAAACAGGTTTATTTTTTTCATGCCTCTGAATTGCATGGCTTAGAGATGGGTACTGGGTTCCTGGCGTATTATCCTATATGTTCCCAAACCAGCTGGCTATTCTGGCAGTAGGGTGTGACCTCATTTGGCAGTGTGCTAGCCATGCGTATATATCCTTTTTCATGCATCCTATGCCTTGGCAGAAGGAACTGTTAAAGCAGTTAATCCTAAAGCAGACCCAGTGATTCTTTTTATAGCTGAAGGAGACAAATCATATGTATTGCAAAAGTGAACCTAGCATAGGGATTGTGGTTTAATTCTCCTTCTGCAGGGAGAGACATAGGTAACTTATGGCAGTGCTTTCATTGCTCGGTATTCTTTCTCACAAAAGGCCAATAAAAAGCACTTCACTGAGAGGTAAGAGATCCAAATTTCAATTTCTATCACAGTTTAATTCATACATCAAAATGTAGTTGCAGAAACAACTAGTCTTCTTGGTATACCAGCTTGAGGTCTGCTGTTCTGGTGTGTACTCTTTGCTCCTTAATTTTTCTTTGTTTTTCCCTGGTGAAAAAGGATAAATGTCTCTGCTTTATTTCAAGTGACATAAAACCAAATTGCAATACCTCAGAATTTTTATGAAATAAGACTCTTGTCCTCTGATCAGCTGGCAGGTTCCTAAGCTGATTGTTGTGTTTGGTCTTGCCTTTCTCATCATACTTTTGGAAAAGTTTATTTTCTTCATTGTTCTCCCAGGATGAAAATAGTAGGAAACTTAAACAAAGAAAATCAAGAAAAGGGCATGAGCTGCTCCCTGGCAAATTCTTCTGGCACTAAATTTTTTCAAGAAGTCTTGACAAGAGGCATTCTTTACTACGGTAGCCAGGGCCAAGTCCTATCTGTTCTCAGGTCTGTGGCTGCAGCCAGAGGTAAGTCTTGGCAAGCTGACAAATAAAAATTAAAGTAGTAGAAGAACAAATTCATTTCTTAGACCCTTATCACTTCCAGCTGGCAAGGACGTGTAGTCCTAATGAGAAAACAGGATTTAAAAGTAATGAAGCTCCCTGGTTTCACTTGTTTACTTTAAAAGATCTCATTCTGCAGAGTGCTTGTTTTCAGTTCCAAGTTTTAACAAGAACTGCATGTGTCACTGTAGGGTCATTATTATTATTTTAAATTATAAACTTTATAGAAGAAGATTATCTCAGTTCCTAAATTACCTCTGTTCATAAATCTTTATAATAAGATAGATACCAGTAAGAAGGGAAGTAAGCATGCTTCACACCCACCCTTTTCTGTATTTAAAGGAAAATAAGTGTTTACTTCTGTGGAAATTTTAATATATTGGTACTAATAGAAGCTATCATATAACTAATATATCACACTAAAACTAGTAAAAAAATATTTATTTAAACACTCAGAATTATTTGTTTTGATTTGAACAGCTAAATTTAAAGATTGTTGACATTTTTCCTTCCTTACTAAATAAATGAGCTAAAATTTCAAAATCAAAAGTTGCCATTCTTTTTTTTCTCATTTCCTTCTGTCTTCAACCAATCTTTTGAAAATCTCAAAGTTTCAGTATACTGAAAACCAAACACAAACAGGATTGTGATCAGTAGCATAAAGTCTAGCTGGAATATACCAGAGAAAAATATTGGGGCCAGTACTTCTTAACATCTTCATTAATGACAGCAATGGTATGACCAAGCAGATCCTCAGTAAATTTGCGGATTAGACAAACCTGGGAGGAGTGGCTGGTACGTTTAGGGTTGTGCTACCATTCAGAGGGACCTGGGCAGGATGGAACAATAAGCCAATAAGAACCTCATGAAATTGGGAAGAATAACCCCATGCTATCATACACATTGTGTCTAATCATCTAGAAAGCAACTTAGTAGAGAACAACATTGGGGTACTGATGGACAAAAAGCTGACCTTGAGCCAGAAATATGTCCTTGAAGCAAAGAAGGCCAGTGGTCTCCTGTGCTGCATTAGGCAGAACTTTGCCAGCAGGTTGACTGTGGAGATCCCTCCCCTCTGCTCAGCCCTGTTACACGCATTTGGGTGCTGTGTTCAGTGTTGTGTGGACACAGCACCCAAATGTGTGTAAACAGGCCTGAGCTCCCCAACAGGAAATACACGGATGTAAAAGTGTGCATCGAGTGAAGGGCTACTTAAATGATTGAGGAACTGGAGCTTCTGCCCTATAAGGAGAGGGTGAGAGCACTGGGATTCTTCAGCCTAGGACAGAGAAGGGTGAAGAGGGATCTTATCCCATAGGAAAACAATTGTGTTATGTATGTTTCTTCTCCCCTCCCCTCCCCTCTCCCCCCTTCCCCTCCCTTCCCCTCCCCTCCTCTCCTCTTTTCTTTTTGTACACCAACTATTCCAGTCACCAAATATTCATTAAAAAAGCAGAGACTTCTTTCATTGGTTCTGCCATGAGCCAATAAATACTAAGAAAGGCATGTTTCAGTAAAAAACTCCAAGGATTTTTGTCTATTCATCTTATCTAACATTGTGAGTAAATATATAACATATGTGATTGTAGAGCTAATCATGACATAACTGTAAGTGAGATTTCAGAGTTTATATCAAATAACTGGATCAAATAACTATATATCAGAACAGACCCTTCCTGATACATAAACTCTTATAGAACAATGCCTCCTGGTTGCTCAGATGTCTGCGCATGAGTTCGAAGTGGCTGAAGAGAACTGTGTAGAAATTCTTGCTGTATCTATGTGTTTGAAACTGGGATTGCAATTGGGTGGGGATTTCTGGAGTGACAGCTGATAAAAACGGTTACAATGGCTCTGTTTAGATATTGCTTGGTACTACTTTTTGTTGCAGAGGATGTGAACATACATGAATGATTATTGCATTCTTTGTGTTTGTTTTTTCATATTTCCCTAGTATCTCGTGGTTTTCGTTTCCTAAAGCTTCTCAAATGCAAGACCCAAGCAAATTAGGTGCAACCTGGGATAAATTTCATTTTTATGAAGAAAATAAAACATTCTTGACTGTCATGCTCCTATTTTTAGCTCTAGAGTGCAACTCTTACTGCTGTCATTTGCAGCTAGTTGCATGTGTACAAAATTGGTAGATGAAAACTCATTGTTTTCTGTATGTTTAATACATAGTGGAAAAGAGAAGGAAGAAAGATTAACAGCAAACTTACTTTTATTTCCCAAGCGTTGTGCCTGTGATAGAATCTTATTTTGGTCTTATCCCTTTGAGTTAGATATATACACAAGTAAAAGAAAAAATATTTTTGTTTTTTTCCTCTTTTCTTTTAATTTAAGTGTTGCAGAGGCTTGCTAATTAATGTGGTAATTGTCTGTCACTAAAATAAGTTAGTTACAGAAACTTGTTTATGGAGACTGATGAGTAAGCTAAAAAAAATCACTTTCCAGAAACTAAATACTGAAAACATTCTCTTGGTAGATTGAAAGCGACTAAGGATAGAAAGTTCACCAAAAAAAGCTAGTCTCTGACTTTCTTTGGTAAAAATCCAAACTACATCATATATAATTCCTAAGCCAAAGAACAAAAATATAATAATTTTTAATGCTATCTTTTAAAATGTACTTACAGGTATATCTTAAGGTTTTTAATTGTGCATATTAATAGATTAACATCCGACATCTTTAAAAATACTCTCCCTCCAACTGAAATCAATAGAATTAGGTATCGTGCTAGTAGCCAGTATATAAAACTGTGAGCAACAGGGTAAGAAATTTATGTACGTATCCACCCTGCTACCTAAATATCTTGCCAATACACCAGCAGGGATTTTTTTTCCTTTTATTTTCAATAATTTCTTTCTTATATTAAACGGGTGTACATACTCTTCAATTCTTAATTAAGACAACAGTTCAGTTGATTAGAAAGTCATTGTAAGCGTTAAGAAGCAAAGGAACGTTTTATTTATTTAGGTGATTTTATTTATTTAGTGGATTTCTTAGGGGATGAAAATTTTAAATTTAAAGCAAATAAATGCTGAAAAGCTCGGAGTATCTGAGCTCCTGGAGCAGTTCCAATGCAGAGACATAAAGATGATTAAGGGACTGGAGCATCTCTTTTATGAGGACAGGCTGAGGCAGTTTTGAGAAGAATTGAGTGAGAGGGGACCTCATCAATGTACACAAGCATGTGAAGGGAGGCTGTCAGGAGGATGCAGTCAGGCTCGTCTCAGTGGTGCCAAGCAACAGGACAAGAGGCTGAAACTAATGTGCAGGAAGCTCCACCCGAACATCAGGAAGAACTCCTTTATTGTGTGGGTGACCGTGCACTTAAGCAGATTGTCCAGAGATGTTGTGGCGTCTCTCTCGCCATAGATATTCAAGAACCATCTGGGCACAATCCTGTGCAGGAAGGTGGATCAGATGACCCACTGTGGTCCCTTCCAACCTTACCCATTCTGTGATTCTGTGATCTGAGTGCAATTGTATACTGCTAGGATTAACCACACATGTGAAATCAAGTTTAATGTTCATATTTGGTTCACTGAATTTAGACAGCAGCAGATTTAGACAGTCAGACCACTGAATATCCTTTGTTGAACAAATATCTATTTATTTTAACTGAATGATGAATTTTCTTTTTGCTCATATCAGCAATGCTGTGAAATACACAATAAGTTAACAGATTTAATAAGCAAATAGTTTCTTGCTGTTTTTCCTAGAAACACAAACTTATCTTTAACAATGTCTTAGAATAAATAAAGAAAATCATAGATATGATTATATCTATAATGTTTATGAATGAGATTTCAGAATTCTATGTCAATGTAAAAGTTCAGTTTCTGAGTCAATGCTTCCGTACTTGTTTTGATTATATGCAGTCCCCAGGAAGATGTTTCTATTGGAAAAAGGAAAAAAGCTTTGGGGATTTCCTTTTGCCTGTCTTGGGAACGTGAGAGATTTTGCTGAACTATTTTGATTCCTAATTAATTCCTAATAGAAAACTGAGTTGAAAATATATTACATTTCTTTTCAAGGCCATATATCTTTCATGTTCCATAGCTGCAGGTAAGAAATGAAGTAGAAAACCCTGTCACGTACAATGAACACTGTTGAGAAATCATTTCTATGCCTAACTGACTGTTGTTCACATGCTCTAATTTGGAATAAGAATATAAAACTTGGTTCCCAGAAGATTTCATTTTTTTGGTAAGTTTATTCTTTTTTTCCATAAAATCTTTCTTCCATGCCTTTTGGTCTTCTTAACTGAGACACGCTCTGCTACTGCAAGGACACTGGGATTGTGAATATGTGCTCTGGACTCCCCCTGTAGCATTTTGTAGTTCTTGAGATTTTTGGTCTAGGCTTACAATCTGTAACAGTTTCTGGGAATCAGTATCACAATGTGACTATGAAGAATAAAAATAATTGACTACTTCCAGATGTAATATGTACTGAATGATGAGATTTATGTGAAACTTAACAGCTTGAGTCATCTCTTCTTCTCTTATATTCTACAGAAAAAAAAATAAAATCACAGAATTACAGAAAATATCAAGTTGGAAGGGACCCACGAGAATCACTGAGTTCAACTCCTGGCCCTGCACAGGACCATGCCCAGGAGTCACATCATGTGCCCAGAGTATTGTCCAAAAGGTTCTTGAACTCTGTCAGGCTTGATGCTGAGACCACTTCCCTGGGGAGCCTGTTCCAGTGCCCAACCACCCTCTGAGTGAAGAACCTCTTTCTAATAGCCAACCTAAACCTCCCCTGACACAACATCAGGCCATTTCCTTGAGTCCTGTCACTAGTCACCAGACAGAACAGATCAGTGCTACTCCTCTTCTTCAAAGCTTAAAATGTTTAGTCCTATAGGAAGTAAATTCAGTTTTTAACTTTTTTAAAAAATTTTTTTAAATTTTTTTTTTCAGTAGAAATGTGGAGATCCGTTTCAGGAATGTGAAAGTGCTTATAGCATTATGAGTTTATTCTAAGTGTTACTGTTCTATTGCATGGACACATATGTGCATAAAACTGTATCTACATGCGTTTAGAGCATGTATATAGAATCTTTAATTACTGTCTGTGTGAAAAATAAGAATTTCTGTGCAAGGTTCAAACATATTATTAAGATGGGATTATGTCAATGAGACCACCATAGAACATAGCAGATTTCAATTATCTGATAGATAAGCGAACAGGTTTTACTATCATTCTGGTAGATACTAAATGGGAAAAGTTCTTTGTAGGATGCTACAACAAAACCAACAAAGGTAGAAACAAATGACTAACCTCTTACACAGCATAAAAATTGTAGGATGAAGTATGTATCCATCTTCATCTGCACATAAAATTATGGTTACTGCTATTTCAGGTCTGGGTTCCCCTTCTGCAGAGGGAGCAAAGAATAAGCTTCACTTTAGTATGCAGAGACCTGTCCTGTAACAGTGTGTTTGTATATATGTGGTGAATAACAATTCATTGCAATTTCATATAAAGTTTAGCTACTCTAAATACTTTAAACATCTATGCTCTTGGCCTCTCCAATGAAATATATGACAGACCTTAGGCATTATAGAAAATAAATTTGTAAAAAATTGTAACAGTTGAATATTTTTAATCATCATATTGATACTTGAATGAGGATCAGTGTGAGAGAGAATGTGGCAATAGTGACTTACATATGTATCCCAGACTGAGCTATTAGAAATGTTCTGGGAAGGGAAGGGTAAAGGGTCATGGTGACACCTTGCTTCTTCTTGCCCCAGAATTTTTGGACATCCTTGTACTCCAGGACTGCAAACACCTCAATCAGGCTATATAAAATCCCTCACACTTTTTCAGGGCCTGAATGTCCTTAAGATTCCTGGACTCTAGAGATCTGCACTGCTTAGTGCAGCTCTTGTTGTCTTCTCTGCTTCTTTCATACTGGCAGCTGTCAGCCTCCCACTGTCTGCTTTCCAGCTTTGCCATATCCGTTTCCACACCTAAACCTTTCATATGTTCCATACAAACCACATAAGTCTTTTCTGTAAGAGGGATAAAATAAAATATTAAAAAATAAAAAAAATAAAGTCAGCACAGATCACAATCATTGAAATAAAAATTTATGACTGGGTAAGTCTCTGGGACAGAAGAATGTGACTGAGTTTCTAAAGAGACACACAAATAGAGACCTCCTTAATTTACTACATACCCTAAGAGACAACCTCATAGAGCATCTTCATAGTAACAGGAGAGCTCTTCTGAAGCAAGATTTTTCAGAAAACCACTTCCACCCACTCAGATGTCCCTTTGGAGTAATCAAGCAAATTAGTTGGCTATATTATTACTGAAAATTGTGCTTTAGGAGTTTTACAGAGCATTTTTGTTACCTGATCAAATTGCCTCTTTTCAACTTCCAGTGTGCCTTTTTGTAGGTATGTTTTCAGGGCAAAAGTACAATGTAAGTTAGTGCTTAGAAAAGTTACCAAGCAATTTTAACTATAAATGAAAAAAAATCACACCATAAAAATTATAATAATCTAAATGTGTCATCACACAATCACTATGAAAGTTTTACCCAAAATATATCAACAACAAGCTTTTCAGAGGCACTTCACAGATTTTATCAGACTGTCTAAAGAAATAAGGAACTGCAGAATGAAACTAGAAAGGAAAGCTAGGGGAAGAGAGGTCCAGGAATTCACATATGAGCTTAGCCATCCAAGAAAATATACAACTGTGCCCTAAAGCTGTAAAAACCTGCTTTGTACCGAGGGATTAATGGTGATCTTAAAATCAGTTACCACAACAGAGTTGTAGGTGTGAGAATGAAGTTACGTCTTAAGCCAATATCCTGCTTTTCAAAGTGATCACATAAATTCACCTAAACACTTGGGGGGGGAAAGAATACCGTACACGGTAATAAGAGGTTTCAAAAGCATTTGTAAGCTGTAGAAATCCTTTTAAGAAAATCAGTTCTGCTAAAGAAAGAGACCAATACTGACATGTACGTATTCCAAAACACTTAGATGCAGAGGTCTAGTGTTGTTTCTTGTATTTGCTGGCAGATATAGATCATTGCAGACATATTATAAAGACAAACTTGTGACCAATTCACTGAAACCTGAAAGTCTTTGACTGACAGCTTATCTCAGTAGTGGGTAGAGGAAACTGGGAAGATGGGAGGGGACATCATGGAGGACTTTCTATTCTTCTGCTACACTTATGACTGCCTGCTCATAAATTTATTCATTGCTCAGTCTCCTAAGAAATATGTATTTTCCTTGTATTTTCAATTTATGGACAAACCATAATTATTTCAATATATTTGTATCCTATAAAATTATTTTAGAGTTTCCAAGGGAGACATACTCATTAGTGAATGGGATGTGGGAGAGCCAGATTTTCTTCTCTGCTGATTAAAAATCTGATCCAAAGTCTATTTTGCATAGGATGTTGGATCGTTGACTTCAGTGTCTTTTAGATCTGACCTTTTCTTTTTTGTGTTCTTCCACTCCTCATCTATTAATTTTGCATTTGACTCCTCTTAAATATTATCTGCCTAATTCACTTAGACATCAGGATCTTCAGAGATATTGTTATTTAGGCATATAGTCTTGTTACGTGTCTGTATAGTGCCTAAACAACAAATTGAGAACTCTAACAACAGTTGCAACAGAAAATTTTAAACAGTTCTTTTATTTGGCTGAAGAGTTCAGGTAATGCAGTGACATAAATCAAAAGCTCTTTTCACAGGACAATTTCATTGTGCTACATTTACTTGATAAACTGAATTTGTGCAAGTGCTTGAAAAATATCTGAGATTGTAACATTACTATTGTTTGCTAATTTTCATTACAGCATTTTTTAGATGTTCTAACCACAGAAGCTCTATTATACTAGGAACAAAACAAACAAGAGTGTGGTGTCTTTATTCAGTGTATAGTTGTCTAAGATGAACAAAAGGTGAAAAATCAAGTGTGTAGAGAAAAATCTAAGCAAGAAAATTTACAAGTCAGGATGATGTGACAGACAGAAATAAAGCTGTATCCACCAGAACATACTCCATCTCATTTTCTACTTTTGTTAACAGGCCAAAAACTGTTGATATTAAGTATACTACCATAAAATTTTATTAAGTTCAAACTAACAATGATAAAAATGGATTCTCTTTTTGAAAATTTTCAGCAAAACAGCAATAATTTTTAAGTTACTCTGACATCAAAAATGCTTTTCTTTTACTTTAGAAAGTTGCATTCAGAAAACTGAAATATTGTTGCAGGAAGAAACTTGAACTTGGCTCACTTTGTAAATATCCTTAAGAAAATAGTCTTCAGGTTCAAAAGAGTAACCCAGACATTTTCAAGTCATCATGAGAAATACTTAATGTGGCCAATTTCCCACATGTGCAGTAAAATCTTTAATCATGCTGTCTAGTTTGAGGAGCAGTTTTGGATTTTAGAGCTTAGCATTGTAAAACTTTGGGCTCTACCAACTTTCTTCTTGGTTTTGGACGGTCATTAAACAAGGAAATATTCTTGTAGAAGAAGCTGACCACTTCTTTTGACACACCCTTTTCTCAGTTCCATTCAGTCATAGAAAAAGACAGGTCGAAAGGGCTGTCTGAAAATCATCTAGTCCAAATCTCAGCTCAGAGCAGGGTCAAATCAGAGGAGATTCCACTTGGCCTTGGACAGTCAATTTTGAATATCTTCAAAGAAGGGGATTCCACAGCCTCACTCGACAACCTCACAGTGAATAATTTTTCCTGAGTATCTGTTTTGATAACTTTTGTTATTGGGTTTTGTCCTTTCGTAGAAAACATCCATGAAGGGACTGATTAGAATGGGGCCAGAGGAGGGTCACAAAAATGATCAGAGGATCACCTATGCTATAAGAAAAGTCTGAGGAAGGTGGGGTCGTGCAGACTGGAAAGGAGAAGGCTCCAGGGAGACCCTGTTGTGGCCTTTCAATACTTAAAAGTATTATAAGTAATTTGGTGGAAGACATCTATCAGGGCTGGTAGTGACAAAACAAGGAGCAATGGATTTAAACTAAAAAAGGGTGGATTTTAGTTGAACATGAGGAAGAAATTTTTTGTGATAAGGGTGGTGAGACACTGGAACAGACTGCCCAGAGAACTTAGGGATACCCCTTAATCATTGAAGTGCTGGATGGGGTCTTGAGCAACATAATCTAGTGGAACTTGTACCTGTCCACAGCAGGGGAAGTTGGACTAAATGATATTTAAAGATCCCTTCTACCCAAAACATTCCATGATTCTATAGCACATACAGTACACCCGGCATTAGACAGCTGTCTGCAGCAAGATCCCAACTTAGCTGCCTTCTTAAAGTTAAAAATAAAGCCTGCTTTCTCCAGTCTTCTTGAAGATTTTAAGTTTCCAGTGTATGTCCCTTTCTGTGGCTTCCCTATCTCTCTCTCATCCTTTTGAAAATAAATGACCAGATCCTCTCAAGGTATGCTTTATCACTTCATCCTGACCACCATTTGAATGCTGTATTTTCTGTAATTTGCATTCAGTGTAGGATCTGTATTATTTTTATTTATTATTTGAAACATTTTGAGTTTTTCCACCTGGGATCACTTTGTTCTGTTGAGTTTTGTGAAACACCTGCTTATTAAATTGTGCCCTTTCTCTTTGTCAGTTCCTAGAGTATATTTTATTTTCTGGATATTGAATTCGAAGAACCATTTTTTTATTTCCTTGCTTAGTTAATATTTCATTGTCTTTTATAATATTGGTCATTCTCACTTTGAGGCATATTTACTTTATATTCCCTCTTTCAGTTAATTTTTCTTGACCAGTATCCTGTTTTCTTCCATGCTGATGAGAAAATAAAGGTCTGCATTACCAAAAATGCAATGATTCTAGATTTGCATAGTGTGAGAAAGCAGAATCTGTCACCCTTTACCATAATAATCATGGCCGTATACTAATTATGATCTGATCTTAAAGCACACTTTCAGAGTCTGATTCATCTTGACTTTTTCCTAATTAGTAACATCTGATCCTATAGTGGTGCCCATTACAAATTCAACTAATATAATCAGTCACCTTTGAAAATGCCAATAATAGCTGAAAATTTTGCACACCATGTGAGACATTTGAAACTTTGCAACCTTCCTAGTGTTTATGTAATTTTACGATCCTTGAATTTTAACTTGTGTGCTATCTTAACTTACAGACTAATAGAATGAACCAAATGAAATAAAATACCCTTTTACATTTTGAATAATGCATTATCTTTATATGCACATTTGAAAAACACTAACTGATATTTCAAGGATTGTTTAGAGAGTGATAATTATAATATCTCAAGGTGACTGTTCCTAAATATATTTATGTAGATAATGTGACAATAGTTAATGTTGTACATTTTAAAAATCAACCCCATAGCTGTCCATGATAGCATCAGATTTCATTTAGACTTTGACTGACTTGGTGACTGAGACAGATTTAAGCTGCTTATGTTTCTCTCACTGATAATCTAGAAATTAAACTACTTTCTCCATTGCTAATTATTCATTTTAGGGTTTTTTTCAGGACTAACAATAGAAAAGCAATATTTTCTTCCATAGGCATGAAGTCTGAGATAGGAAATGCTTCTGTTCAATGAGACATATGATGATAAACATGAATAGATCTCAAGAGAATTTTCAAAGAAAATTTCAATTTTTGTTTCACTGTTTTGGCTGCATTTCAATCTCTGCTCATTTTATTTGCATTCATCATCAGTACTGTGAATTTGCTCTTGTCTGTAGACTTCTTTATTGCATTAGACTTTCAGTATGTCTGCTATTTTAAAACATCTTTTAACAAAGAAAGAGGGCACATGTCAGGCTTAGTAAGTCTAGTGTTGTTTTACTATCAAGTATTAAACGAATTCGTAAGAATAAGACAACACAGAAGTCTACTGCAATAAACATGGTCCCACAACCCTGATTGAGTTTGAAAAACCTGGGAGATATTTTCAATCAATCCAAACAATAAAAACCCTATTAACCTCTAGTGTTTGTCCTTCCTGTAGCTGGATTTTGTTAATCAGAAATATTTCTGTTGAGCCATTGCTTCTTATTATTTTGGTAGAGATTTAATCAAAAGAAATATGTACAGTTAAAACTGGGCAAATACTTACAAGTAATGTGAATCACGGTCAGTAATAAGTGACTCATGCATTTCCAATATTAATTAGAAATTTTGTTAGGACAAAGTAGATGTGCATGACAGTACACAAGCAGAAACTAATACTGGAAAACACACACACACACATATATATATATAAGTGCATTTGAATTTGGAAGAAGAGCTATCTTTACTTCAAACACAGAGCAGTAAATTAATCTTCCCTTCTCTCATCCTTCTCACATTCTTGTGCACATCAAAAGAAGATTGAATAAATTGTCTGACAGGACATTAACTGCTTGTAAGGATTAGAAAGAAAAGAAGGGAAACCAGACTGGACACTTGTGGCAGATCTGAGGGCAATAACCTGTTAACACGGACAGGCAGTAACTGCTCACTCTGCATTTTCAGTGGAAAGACATGCTCAAGTTGGTCTAGATGCATATTTAAGACTTCAGAAGGATGAAGTCTTGGACAACACAAATGATAATTAGTTGCTGGTGCCATAGTTAGCAAAGGTGACATAGCTAATGGATCAAAAACAGGATGTGGGACCTTAACTTTCAGCAGTGGTGAAAGAAGGCAGCTGTAGCATTCTCTCATTTGTCTTCATGGACTGAGATAGTACCGAGTTGATGGGCATAAATCTAACTGAAACTGGGTGTTTCTCAAGTGCACTTTGCAAACTGAATCATCATCAACATTGACAACATCACAGAAAAGAAAATGCAGACTAATAACATGGCAAATCATGTTATTTTTTCATCCACACCTTTCTTCCAATAGAATATCGTGTTGCAGCAATTCACTAGAAATCCCTTTCTGGCACAGAGCTCTTGCGTTTGTTAAGGAAACTGAGAGAGTTCGAACACATATGTGCTTGCTCTTACTGCTCTTACTGCAGGACTTTTGTTATACCAAAACAGAAAGTGTCAGGAAAGGATAAAATCAATGGTGACAAGTCATTACCAGGAAAAAAGAAAGGTATTAAAATTCTGTAATATTTTAAACCAGATTAAAAAAAATTAAATAATTTTCATAGGGCCATCAGTATACGTTCCTTTTGACTTGTGCCCTCCAGATTCTAGTTTTCTTCTACAACATAGGTTGCATTCTTCAGAAAACCTCTGCAAATTCACACAACCCTTTCCAGGTGTCATAGGAATTTCAGTGCAGATTCAAAAATACAATATACATGTTGCAAAAAGATTGTTTCATCCCAGCTATACTCTTGGCGGGGCCTTGAGATCAGCAGAGAGCTATTCAGTAAGTTCCACCTGAATTTGCAATTCCGTGATTTTTTCCTGGGAGGTATGATGAGTCAGAGGGTATTCAAGGCTACAAAAAAAGAACTGAACTTCAACATGAGGGAGATGGAATGCGCACATAACTTCAGCTGGTTCTTGCTCATGTTTCCCACCACAAATGCATGAGGAAAATTTTCCTTGTGAGATGGTGATCATTTCTACTTTGGACTAATTACATAATAAACCTTGGCCTGGAATACTGATTATCTCTCTATTGTATTCCTTACACATTGTAATTTCATTTTATCTGTAAAAGAACATTTTTTTTCCCCCAAATTCTGTTACTCTTACTATATATACAAGCATATAATGGTGCTACTATCTCTTTAGGGCTTACAAAATGGTACATATAGGAATATGCAAGTACAATGATAGCTAGAAAATATTCATCCGGAAGAATAGAAATCAGAGGAAAAAAAAGATACTATTTCATAACCTTATTTATAATTGAATTTTCACCCTTTTTTTTTTTACTTTGACATTACTACTATTGTCGTTGCCAGATAATAGAAAAATATATACTCAGAGTAGCAAAAAATAAGCCATATTATTGTTTTTTGTTCTTCATTCATTGGAAAAACTGTTGTAGGGATTGTATACTCCTGTCATGTTGTAAAAGCGAAGCTTTGGGTGTTGACAGTGATATGTATTTCTTTCAACTTACTTCTGGCTTGATGAAAGAAAAACTGTTTGGGGAATATTTCTCATTCAATATTCAGAAACCACCTTCTCAAAACAGCAATATTGTACCTACCTGTGAAAAGCAAAGTGAAAATTGTAATCTGTGATGACTGTAATCGCTTACAGCAAATGCATCCTCAGAAGTGGCAGAGCAACTTGAAATCTCCAGTGTAATTGCTGCCCTACTCAATTACTGACCTACTTCAGAGATGAAGAAGACAGAAAGTCCTCCTTGGCTAAAACTCTGCATTTCAGGAACTCTCCAGTCCCTGCATAAACAAGGTTGGAGAATGTTACACACATGAAATAAATAACCTCCAAAGGAAATTTAATGTGGCATCCACCACCCAGCTTTAACTTGGAAGTTACAGTAGAGTACCATAGTTCTGTTAGTTACTAGCAATTGGCTAAACACAGAACTGAAATACTAATTTAAGGGATTTTTTTTCGGATAACTGTAAAAAACTGAATATTTTGTACAAAAACAATGGAAAAGTGACATTTCTTCTGAGTACTATAATATCATGGGTCACCTTTTACATCTTTTTGTACTTTATCTCTTTGAAATTTCAGGAAGAATGCATGTTTGTAGAAATTACATTATTAAAAATAACTTTCTTCTATTCGGTAACAGATTCTTACAGAGTACAATAGAATTCTATTCATTAACTGTTGAGAATACACTGACGTCTGATTTTTAAGAATATATTGAATAAAAACCTGAAAACTGTAGAACAAGGAGGACTTTAGATGATATTTTAGTATTTCTTTATACAGACTGGTAAATCGATATCTTAAAAGTAGTCAGGTTTTGGGTTTTTGTTTGTTTGTTTGTGTTTGTTTGTTTTTGTTTGCTTGTTTTTGTTTGGTTTTTTATCCTATTATTTTAAAAGACTGTTTCAGAATGCCATTGATTAGAAATCTTTTTCCCATATTTTCTCCCTAAAGAATTTACATTGGTAGTTTTCATGTATTTTTGGCTGTGCAGCACAGTCCTTATTACTTGCCTAGGTATCAGTTAATTACTGGCTAGCTAAATAAATGAAATTGAGTCATTTATTAAATTATTTATTTCATAGCAAGTAGATTGCTCACATGACCCAACTGTTCAGATGACCCAACTGACCCTACTAGCGTAGCACTAATAATTCAGTGATTTCTACAGAAATAGTGGAACATTATGAAATATAAGACATAAATTCCATTTTCTCACCAATCTTCTTGACTTCTCTTATGGTGTTGCTGAACAGAGTTCAGCAGATCTGTCTCTTACAAAATGAATGGTTTTGATGTTATTTTATTTAGAAACTGCTTCTGGGCAAAAAACTCTTCATTTGACTTTTTTTTTGTTCCCCAGAGAATGAGGCTATAGTTTTCCTTTTCTCCTTTTTGTTTTGAAGTTATTTTCAACAAATATTTACTAATCTAGAGACCACTGAAGGTAATAGATCCAGTCCTTTTATCAAGGCTAGCATTTCAGAGCCCTCTGCAATTAATTTAATCAAAGTTCAATCAAATTTCATTAGACTCAGGCAGTCTTGTGCCTTCATCAAGGACGGAACAACAGATATATTTGAAAAAAGTTTGATAAAGAGGTCTAAGTATAAATATACTAGTACAGAACATGTAATTTCATGAAATTTGATATGTTAAAAGGGGTTTTCTTAGGAAACTGGATTTTTATGGTCTATTATCAGTAAGTTTGAATATTCAATTTCTTTTAGAGATGTACATCCACAAAATTTTCTTTGCCCTATACAGCTGTAAAACATTCACAGAGAATTCAGAGAAGTAAAATATGATACATGTAATCAAAATTTTTGAATTTTTTTTTATATGCAAAATTAAAATATTGATTTTTTTGAAAAGGACTAAGTGAACTACTCCCATCAAAATCTGTCCATCAGACTTTCTAGTTCCTTGAGAATCAGGTGATAGCTTCTAGGTCTGATTAGTTTTACCACTGATCTCCTAAAAATGCTTTCTGTATGAGAGTAAAACAGATATAGGAAATTATCTATCAGCCCTGAAGGTTTCCTTCATACTTAAAAACCTTCCATCCTTATGGGGGCTGGGTGAAGGACACAATTCTGAATGATTTTGACCTACTTGATCTGAGTTAGCTTCTCCATACCAGGGAAATGACTGAAATCACACAGATTGGAAGAGTTCAAGCTGTACATCTGAAGTTCAGTCCTTCTTGCAAAAATCTGTGGATAAAAGTGAAGGCACATACACAAAAGTTTTTATAAAATATATTTCATGGATAGCATTGTACAGAACTGTTCTCATGGTGATTTGGAAATACACATTTTGAACCTTAAATATAAAATCATAGAATTGGGCAATGGAATTGAAGAAGTTGCACTCAAATGTATGTTCTCTGACTCCATAATTCATAGTTCTGATAAACTAATAATTGTTATTACTAAAACATGGGGTCACAGAATCACAGAATGGGTAAGTTTGAAGGTACCACAGTGCTTCCCCCTACTCAAGCAGGGTCATCTCAGATCACATTGCACAGAATTGCAACCAGACCGTTCTTGAATATCTCCAGTAAGGGAGACTCCACACTCTCTCTGGGCAACCTGTTCCAGTGCACGGTCACCCACGCAGTAGAGAAGTTCTTCCTCATGTTCAGGTGAAACATCCTGCGCATCACTTTCTGCATCTTGCTTCTTGTCCTGTTGCCTGGTACAACTGAAAAGAGCCTGGATCCATCCTGTTGACACCCTCCCTTCAGGAACCTACAGACATTGATGAGGTCCCTTCTCAGTCCTGACGCTGAACAGCCTGACCTCGGAAGAGAAATGCTCCAGTCCCCCGGTCATCTATGTTGCCCTCCACTGAACCTGATCCCAGAGCTCCATGTCTCTCTTGTTCTGAGGAGCCCAGAACTGGACACAGCACAACATGGGTGTTAAAATATCGCATGTAAACTAGGTGAAGTTGGACTGCTTTTATCAGAAAAGCTGAATGCCTCTCATAATTACATATTTTATTTCAGAGAAACTCTTGCATTGTAATATAAATTGAGGTAATTGCTAATTGCATTAGCAAATGGTATAAAACTAAAGAAGACACTGAATTTCGGGTTTGATTCTGGTTTAGCTTATGCTTTCTGTTACACATTTCTTAATTCTATTAAGCATGTTACTACCAGTAGCTACTGAATTACAACTTTATGCTGATTTAAGTGAGATCTGGGTCTGCATAGGAAAATATGATGTGCTTTGGTATTGAACGCCTAAAATCTTTCCCCAGGTGTTTTAATTGCATTTTCTCATTTCTGTCTAGATGTTTATTAGTCACAATTTTTTCATATGACATTGCAATAATTTCTGGCAAATATTTTCGTACTAAGTTCTTCAGACTAAGTTTTTTTCCAATAAAAATGCTTAATATATTGAAAATGAAGAATATTTGTGGCTTTATGAGAATATCCACAACAGTATTGTTTCTTCTTGTGGTAGAGTATGTGTAAGTAACCTTAGTGACCCCTCAAACAGAAAGACTTTACTTGATGATGTTAAAAGATTTAACAAGATTTTTTTTCCAGATAAGACAGTCTAAATAAATTTTTGGTGAAAATTCAGCAGAGCTATACCAAGAAGTAATACTCACTGTTCAGTTCAGATTATATACCTAAAATTTAGTCTTAACATGGCTACTTATGCAGCTTATTTTTTTTTACTATCAATTCTATCAGAGTTACAAGCTTATTTTTTTAATAAATATAATTTACGGTTGTTTACTTATAATATCTAAATTATAAAGCCTTTTTTATTTTCATTAGAATATTTAAAGAAAAAGAACCTGATCTCCATTTCCATTCTTTCTCTGATTTATGGTACTATGGAGGTACTTAGACAATTAGGTGGCACGCTGTGGGAAAAAGGCTCATCCAATAACTACCACACCAAGTCAGAAAATCTGCAACTAGGTGCTTCTTTAGCACAGACTTCCACTGTAACCTAGTAAGCACTTTCTCAAACATCTGAATAGAAAAGAATTCAAATCCTTCTTCATTTGACCTTCCTGTACAATAATGTTCAAATATAAACCAACATCTTGCCAAAAATTCAATAACTGAAGCAAATATAGGGTTCTTGCTTGATGTCTTCTCATTTATCATATTTATCAGCACTTCATATGCCTCCCATTTTCCTGTTTATGCAACATTTCTATTAAAATCAACACTGATAAAACTGACCTATACATTATTATTATTATTATTATTATGGACTATTCTGGCTGCTTAAAGTCCACTTTGTGGTTATTGAGAGTTCTGGATTCTAAAAAATGGCCAACTGTACAAGTAATAACATTAATATCCCTGTTTTAACACAAGAAAGCAATCTATAATACTTCTATCTTCAAAGAATACCAGTTGGCTTATAATAGATGTTTCATGAGTTTTATGTCATCCTGCCCAACGTGCTTCTCATCATTCCATCATCATAATTAGCTTTTCAATTAGTAGGTTTGTGTTTGTACAAGATTAGCAGCAGCTGAATCAAATTCACTTTGCTCATGACAGCAACCTTTGCAATGACTATTGCTATTAAATAACGCAAATATAAACAACAGAGAAAGAGGCTTTTGGATGTAAAATTTCTGCTTTCTACATTCCCAGTCAAGTTCAAGGCAATGCAATTATCTGTTGTTTACACTAAATCCATATATGTTGAACATAAATGACCTTGAAAAAAGTCTTATGCATTCCTACCAAATTAATTTTCTATGCTAATTAGTTAGCACAAAATAGAAATTACCTACATTTAAAAAAATAGAATATAAAATAGCCTGAGTAAAAATAAATTAATTATTTAAAATGTAGGCTTCTAGTATTATTAAGAATATAGGTATTGTATCCTAAATGAAAACTTTGCCAAATAGTACGAAAGAAATTATTAACTATATAAAATAGTAAACTTATTGATAAAAATAATCCTAATTAACCTTTACTTTGCTTCATTCATGAATTTTAATTTTATTAGTTATCTGCTACATAGGACAAGACATGTTATATCAGTCTTAGATGTAGCTGTCTAGCAAACATAGATGAGAAGCAGGTAATGCCCCTCCTCTTCCCCTCAGGAGGGTGTTGAAGACTTCAGTGAGGTGTCCCCACAGTCTCCTCTTCTCCAGGCTGAATAGACCAACTGACCTCAGCCACTTCTCATACGGCTTCCCCTCCAGACCCTTCACCATTCTTGTTGCCCTCCTTTGGATACTCTCTAATATAGTAATGTCTCTTTTATATTGTGGAGCCCAAAACTGCACACAATATTCAAGGCAAGGCCGCCCCAGTGCAGAACAGAGCAATGCTGTGCCTGATGCCCCCCTGGACATGGTTGGCCCTCCTGGCTGCCAGGGCACTGCTGACTCATATTCAACTTGCCATCGACCAGGACTCCCACATCCCTCTCCACTGCTCTCCAACCTCTCATTCCCTAGTCTATACACACAACCAGGATTGCCCCATCCCGGGTATAACTCCAGCATATCTCCTTCTGGAGATACCTTCTGGATTGCTAATTTTCCAACTATCATCTCATACACAAAAGTCAAAACAATTCTTGAGTATCTGTTAATGTTTATTCAAGATACTTTGAATATTGAATGAAAATTGATTTGTAACACCATGTGTGAAAAGGGAAGCTGTCATAACTGTGTGAGTATTGTACTGTTCATGAAATTTTTTTGAATGAAATAAAGTATTTCACTGAGTATTAGCACCACTTATCTTTGTGTGGCTACCTAAAAATTATTACTTATTATTATTTCACTAGAATTTTAAGTTCCTTTAAAATCGAAATTGAGACACATATCATCTTGTCTGCAATATGTATGTATATTGCTAATTTTATATAACCAGTACTTAAAGTGTGTACTACTAGATTCTACCAGATTTATTTCAATAATTAAGTCCTGCCTGTGAGTGATCTTGGACATCCTTGTAAGGAAAAAAGGTCTGTGCCTCTGGGTCCAACACCTCAGCGCTGTGTTTATATGGAACATGCCATGTACTATAGAGATGCTAGTATTAAAGATAAATTATTAAGATAAAAAAAAAGAAAAAAGTCCTATTTGGTTGTGCACAAATAGTTCACACCTACTGCACTGATACATCCAGAGTAATTCTTATACAGTTACTTTGTTTGCAGTTATTTCAAGTATATTTAAATTAAAGTGCATAGTTTTTCTCATACTTATCTCATTAAATTAACACCCTTAATGAGAATTTTCAGATGGGGAGAATGAGTAGAGAGTATTTAGAGCTGGTGCTGGAGACTAAATCTGAGAGAGAAATTTAGGAACTCACATCTGTTTGACAAAGTTAGAAGGAAGGGATATATGAGGTATGGCTTACAAAGATCTTCATGTCTTCATCTTCATTCATCTGCAACCTCAACATCTTATACTCTTGTTTTACTTTTTTTCTACGGATCCTTTGTAGTCTATGTTCTACCTGATTCACTCTCCTGAAAATGTTATTAGCTGTATGTGTTTCTCTTGGTAAAAATGTAGAGTATGTTCTGATGTGGTAGAAGAGCAGATCAGTGTGGTTACATAAGAAGAGTTATCTTACTTTTTTGAATATAGCATTCTGCACTGCAAGTAGCTTTAAGCTGATGTCTGTGTCACATTTTGCTTATATATGTCTCTGGTACCGTATTTCTTAAATGAAAATACCGAATATAAACATTTTCAGGCAAGAAATCAAATACTGTCCTTGACTTGTTCACTTTCCCCCCCATTCTTTTAGATTATTTTCTTTCTCTTCCTCATTTTGACGAGTTTCTGAGAAGAATTTCTCATTTGGTTATTTTTTTTATCTTTGTAAGGAGAAGACTTTCCTAAGCACTGGAGGGGATGAATTGATTAGAATTCTTTAATATGATATTTTGAAAACATATTTATCAATTAAACTTCCAAGACCAGTTTAATACCAAAGAATGGATAAATACAGAAAACATCAGATTGTAATTTTGTCAACTTCTGTCCTTTTCTGATTTTTTTTCTGTTTGTTTGAGAAAATATAATTTTCCAGCAAGGAGCTATTCCAATTCTCAATATATTTCATTTGTTAAGGCTCAAATCTTAGGCAATGTTTTGGGGACTTTGTTAACTTTGTGCAACTCAATCTGACATTTTAATTCCAAAAGACACAGTGTAATTAACAGAGTAAGAATACATTTAAGTATGATCTATCTGCTTCTATCTTCTCATTTTGCACATAGAGAAGTCACTTAGCTTCTCTGTATATATTCCTGCACTATTAATGTGGGGATAATAGTTTTTTATACAGTAAAATGCTCATGGGAGTATATTCTGTATTGGTGATGATCTTATTAATGTAAAAAGATTTTTTGAACATTAAAAAATATCACATTGCTTATTTTTAAATCTCTTTGTTAACCAGCTTTAAGAAGTTTCCAGTAATGCCTAATAAAAGTTTCTGAAGCTGCATACTCTTGTGTTGTTAAACGGAAAATCTTTTTCACTGCAAATACTTGAGAAGCACTCACTGTTCATCTTCAAAATCTCTAAAGTTGTTTATGAATCCTGTGCTTGTGAACTTAAAGATCCTCTTGGAGCTTTCTATCGCTCCTCTTGCAAAATATTCCAAGGAGTTACAGTCTCACAACAAAGCACTGGCCTCTGACACTCATGTCAGGGCCAATTCAGTGAAAGTTTCAAGTGTTGACATAGATTTATTTTCTTCAATAAGATAAAATAAAATCATATTTCTGCCATTATAAAATATGATTGGTAACCAATTCTCACCATATTCACTTGCTTAGTTCTGAACTATTACAGTATTTCAAGAAATTTAGGGTTGAACACTCTTCAGATCATTTCAGATAACTTCAACAAGCTGATCACATATTGTGAATTTCAGACCTAGTTAGCAAAACTTAGTCTATGTGGGAGGGAATGTCCACACTGAAAAAATACAGTGAACTAAGAGGATATGAACACATTCTTCACATTTCTCCATGTATCACAAGGAAACAAATGTTAATGATGCTAAATGAACATTTTGGTTGCTCTTTCACAACCTGGATCTTTGAAGCAAGAAGTAGAGAGTTATCATCTACCAGTTTTTTAGTCATAGGATGAAAAATTAGTTACTAAGTTAATTCTTAATGAATTTACTTTGAATTAAAATATTTCCATTAGTCCTACTGATACCCTAAATACTCATTGACAGTCAATGTACTATTTATACATGGTCTACAAGTACTGGCTAAAAGACAGAGAAAGGAATAAGGAATAAGTAATTTCTAATGCCTAGAAGTGTGGTTACAATTCTTTTAGGTTAAGAGTGAAAACTAACTCTGCTTATTGTTCCCAACCATTGGATTTTGGACTGCATCACAGTGCAGGCTTGGAGCTCACAAACCAGATTCCTCTTAGATGAAACTAAACACGATAATGTACCCCAGGAGCACAACTAATACATTCTTGGCATTAATGAACATTCATCTCTTAGGATCAGAAAACAGCTAATCTGAAGAAGCCCCCTGAAAAGCAGATGTTTAATATTGGATCTTGAGCACCATTTGTTTTGTTGTATAGATCTTTTGCTCAAGGGCCAAACTAAATTCTAATATAGACATATCCTAAGGTTTTGTTTTCTTCTCCCTCTGTTCTTTTCACCCAGTCCCTTAACATCTGTTTCCGTCATTCTGGTTATTAGATAGAGGAATAGTCTCTGTGTTGCATAACTCTGTGCATGGATACAGTTTACTAGTTATTTCTGGGTCCACTGATAACTAGGAGATCATATGTGCTGTTGAGACTGTTTAGCAGGTTGGACACAGCTCAGACCTCTAAGCTGGCTGGTCCATCCCCCCATGTATTCTTTCTGGTCATTCAACCAGGATTTGCATAAGTCTCTGACTAACCAAACATAATCAATATTCCTTCCAGCTGGCTGGATAATCAACATATTGTAACTACTTTGAGAGGAGATAGCAGCGAGAGAAAGCAGTATCTGTACTTTTTTCCAGTTATAAACTCATGTCACTGTTACTGTTTCTACAACTTTTTCCTGTTTGTGGCAATGTAGGAAAAAGAAATGGAGAAGATGTATTGTAGGAGTTAGATGGAATGCTTCTTACGTGATAAGTAACATCAGTACTATCCCAGCTGCTTGTTTGTAGGTGTATTAATTCCTTAGTCTTTTTGTCATTTTGGACTCCTTTTGCATTTCTCTCACTTTTTGTTTCATAGAGGTTTGTTTGCTTGGTTGGATCTTTTTATTTTTAGTGGGAATTTTGTTGTTTTTGTTGGTTTTGTTTGTATATGGGATTTTTTGATTGGTTTGTTTTGTCCTGATGTTAAATGAAAATTTGTTCCAAACCTTGATATTTTTTATGGAATAAAATTCTTGTTTTTGAGGGAGTCTAGTCATAGGTACAATAGAAATACAGTTTATTATATAAAAATCCCAATGGCTATGTAATAATGATGGTGATTATGCCACCTGCCTAAGAAAAATTGTTAAACAGTAAACGTCTATCAAGCCTTGACAATTGGCATATAGTTTCATTGAAGATTTTTAAAAAGATAATGAAATATATTTACCTTAACAAGTGCTGACAACTCACTGCTATATTCACTGGTTATAAAAGTACACAGTAAAAAGCTACAGTATTTGAATTCCTGTGCAATTTAAGTGTAAAGATTTGTGACAACACCAGGTAGTTTGTCAGTTTGCAGTTTACTCCATATAATTAGACATAATAAAATGTTGCCCTTTCTTTTAAGATACTAAAGGGGATTGTTTAGCATGTTAATTGTTTCCTCTAATATGTGCATCAACACGGGGAAAAAAAAATAATCAAAATGTTTGAACTAAAAACAGGAGAACAAAAACATATTTTTAAACTTTTTTTTTAAGCATCAGTCAGTAGTTAGAAGTGCATATGTTGCAAGCTACTGTGCTGTGCATTGTAAACTGTAGACAAACTCCACTGAAACTGAAAACAAAGACAGGGTGCCATCTGGTTCCTATTGGTCATTTTAAGCTCTGCTTAGTCTAAGTAAGCTAATATCTCTGCATTTTCATTTATGCAATGTAATAAAAGCTTCTAATTTACCCTTGTACAAGGGTTTTGTGAGTTTTGTAGAAAAGCATTCCTGATATGTTTGCTGCTCTACTCAGTGAGCTGTTGGAGGTGATGCAGAAGGGCTAAAGGCATTAGAAGACTTTTTGATACTTCCATTCCAGGTCTTTCTGCATAGCCATATTGGTCTATTGTGAGAGAAAGAAAAAGGATAAGGGAAAGATATGAACATAAAGACACAATAGTGTTATTTGTTCAGCAAACACAGATGGATATTCAGTTGTATGAGGTGCATGAAAGAGGTAGGCACTAGGTAAAAGACTTTTGGAGTATTTCACAGTTAAGTACAATTTGTCTGACACATTAGGATAACTTCTTTTTTTTACGCTCCATGAAAGTCAGTTGCTTTCTGTTATATTTTCATGTAAGACTGTGGTGCATCTGTCTTCCTACTGCTCTCTTTCTTTGACAATCTTCTGTAGCAGACATTGAGCTCGTAGTGTTCTAGCATTATAATAGAATAGTTTGAGTTGGAAAGGATATTAAAGATCATCTAGTTCCAAGCTTCCTGCCATGTTTCTCCATCATGTCGAGCAATATCCCCTCCTCATCCCCCCTGCCTGTCCTTCCTGTATCCTTCCATTCCTTCATTCCAGTCACAGGAGTTGTTCCACCACATCTCCATGATGCCAATAAGATGGTAGACCTGCGGGTGTGTGTAAGGGCAAGAAAAGAAGAGGTCCTCACAAAAGACATCAAAAGGATTATTGCAAAGGAAGAAGAATAAAAGATTCTCTGAGAAGATATATCTTACTAGGTTATAACCAAAATGCAGAAAACAATTCTGTGAGGTGAATGAAAATTCTCCAATTTTAAAAGCTTTTCCCTTGAAATACTTTTGTAGTTTAATTTATCTACTACCTAACTTTTTAAATACAGACTTGAAAAGTGAATAACAACACTATCAGAGCTCAGCTGGATTACCTGGGAATGACTAAAGACTTGAGTCTAGTATATAGTGCCCTAGTGGAGGCAGAATTATGAAATTGCCCCCTATATAGAGAATTGAATGGAACATAATTTGTGAAGATTTCCCATGGAAGGAAAGGCAGTTTCACACCTATGTCTGAATATCAAGTAAGACCAACATTCATGGAGAATGGGACTTCTCGTGGCAATGTACTAGTGGGTGAGAAGGAGAAGAAATTAACATTTACCAAAAGTGGGGATAGAAAGAAGGTATAAAATACAGGGCTCAATAGATCTTCCTTTAATATTAGATGGGTTTTGTTATATGTCATGTTGTGAGTGGATACTAATACTAAATACATGCTATTAATGGATACTAATACATGTTAATTTTTTCCTTATCTTATGTTACAGAGACAGTGTCACTTCTCATCATCAGCTGTGTAAAATTTCCTAAGGAACTCCTCTGCACACAGAAATTCACGTGGCATAAATTATTTGACAAATTGACCCTAAAAATTTGGACAGCTTCCAAAATGTGATTTCCTAGTAACTTAGCTTCACATGGCTGAAGCAGAAGAAGACTACTGAGAATGTTTTGCTCCCCAAATGCATATTGGAGGACATTCCCAGGCCCTTAACTTTCATTTGCTCTTCTTCACAATATAGAGCAAAGCACATTAGCTAGTGTTCACAATAAAAAGTCTAATTTGGAATTCACAGCACTTGCTTGAAATATGCTTGATGCTTTATTTGGGATAGAGGTGTCTAGAGATTAAATCTACAGCTGTTGGAACATTTTGGAATAGTGGGTGAAAATAAGTTATTCAGTACAGCTTGAAAATAAAATTGAACCTCTGAAGTCTAAGTTTTTCTAACTGTGGCAATCTAAATTTGCATAGGAAACAAGCCAGGTAATAATTTATTTATTAAGGCCTTCATCCAACTCTGCATCGGTGTACTTTTGCAACTGTATGGGGTTCCACAGGTTTTACGGTTGCTTCAGTTCAACTCAGGGAAATTTTGGAGTTAAAGGCCATTTTTAAAAATATTTATTTTGTGTATCATCACTTAAACATTCTATTGGGTTTGTTTCCACTGGATTTTAGGATGTTTGTAGAGGTAGACATAGACAAAATAATAGATTGGTCTAGAAGTTCTAGGAGCAGTATTTTCCCCTCATGTAATTGACTGCTTTGAGTTTCAGAAATTTTTCTTGCTTCTTTTTCACATAGAAACTTTCTCTGTCAATAAAAAAAAAAAAAAAAACCAAACATCTTGGAATGTCCTTCAAAAGCATGTTTTTATTGCACTCTAATACTTATACATACAAAGAAAGGAAAGCCAAGCTTGATATTAGTAAAAATTTTTCAGGCTTGCACTTTCCAATGAAATGTGTATGAGATAATCACACATAACTAAAAGGTAACTTGCTTTTTCAAATACTGTGAAGCATTCATATTGTGAGACACTTGCCTTACATTATTAGATATTGACGTTCTTTCCTTTGCCTTTAATATCTCCTATAGAAAGATGAAAATAATACAAAAAGGGAACAAATTAGATATCTTCTTTATAGAAAACATTCACTAACTTTGAACTAAAAAAAAAAAGTACAAAATATTGATTTCAAACGTAGTATCTAAACAATTCTTTGACATTTGTTATAGAGTGTTAAAAGTGTAATGAATAGAAAATATATTTTCATTTTATGAGACTTTTGCTATTTTTTCTTTTACTATCTTTGATTAAATACATGAGCCTTACAAAGTAATTTTTCCACTTTACCCAGAGTGCCATCTAATGGTACTGTTGTCTCAGACGAAAAAAAAACCCAACAGTGTGGGTCATACTGAAGATTTCAAGATACAAACGAATTACATCACTATGTTGGAATACAGCCATCAATTATTTCAGCTAGTAGAGCAGGGTAGAGATGAAGCGATCCAGTCTTCATATTGTTTTCTCATTGGATTAATTAATCATCTGCTACTTTAGTGAAACAATAAGACTACAATATGAAAATGAAATAAGAATAGTGTTAGGATAATCTCACTCTCTTTTCCTTCATCATCCTTTTCTCTTCTCATTTAAATTGCCATCCTTTTCTACATTTCTGAATGTTACTTCAGTCTAATGCATAACATAAATTTCAACTCCAAGGATCTGTATAATTGAAGCCAAAGACTTCATAAAATTTAAACTTTCCTGACTTAATTTGTTCTGTGAAACCTTTAAAACCTACTGTTAATGATGACACATACCTGCAGCTGGTGACTATAGTAGAAATCTAATGAATTATTTCAGGTTTGCACAATTCTTTTGTTTTGGCATTCTATCTCTTATTGGAGTTTGCATTGACTATAAATCTTACAAATACTAATGCCTGTAGTAACATATCAGGCTCACTTAACAGTGAGATAAAATTTAGCTTGAAAAAGCTTATACTGCATAACACCTTGACCCATTATATTCCATTTATTTTTACTGCAGTCAGGGAGACCTAAATTCATCTAACAATAGATTCTGATTTCGAAGAAAAAATACACTGCTCATAATGCACTTTATGTTGGTCCCCAGATAGTGGTTTAAAAATTGAATTGATTTTTTTTTATAATATGCAATTTTATTCTTCTCAGTAGAAGAAGTACATTGTTGAGATTGAAAAGGTACAACATAGGGCAAACAAAATGATTCAGGTCTACAAGTCTGAATTACAAATAAAGGTTTGCCTGTATACTTTAGAAAAATAGAAGTCTAAGCAAAGACCCTGTAGACAAGGAAATGAGATTTTGAAAGAAAGAGGTACACTAACAGTAGCATAAATGGAATGTTTAATAAAAAACCCAAGTAGAGAGTAACAGGTAACAAATGACAGAAGATGGCAAAGAAATTATGAAATCCACAAATTGTACCAAATGATTACACCCAGTCAGTAAACTAAATCTTTTTATTGATGAATTGATAGACATAGAGAAAGAGCAAAAATTTAAAGATACCTTGTTGATGAAGTAATAGAGAAATACACCAGGGTGTTGCATATCAAGCTGTTACAGATATGACCCCCCAGGTGCCAACAGCAGCTGGACAAGAAACGGTGTACATGTGGAACCAAGAGCTCCTTTGGTTAGTGTATTGTACCGTTCATAGGTGCTTAGAAAGCAAAATAGAGGATGGAGATTTCAGGTGTGAATAATAAATTTAAGTCCAAAAGTGACTGTAAGTTCCACTTGTAACCTGTCTGTATGTTCAAGAATATTTAATTCCTGAAGCATTCACATTCGTTTTATGACCAGGATATTGAACTGGAACACCCCCACTTCCTCCTTCTCATTTTTTTAGATCAGTAATTCAATTTGAGTCTTAATAATTTTCATTCTCTTTCTCTCTCTCTCCTCTTGATATAAAGATAACAACAATAAAAATTACAAGAGTTTGGGGTCCTCTTTGCCCACACTTGCACTCACAAAATGAAAAATACTTTTCAAATTCAATGTAGAAATTTTAGGAGAAAAGGCTTGACAGCTGTAAGCTTTTTCCCTAGGATGTACTGCACCACAACCAAAAAATTCCAGCCATCCTGCAAAAGCAAAATAATCTAAGCTTTATTTTGGATTGTTCTTCAGATCGAAAATTTTCCACAAGAAAAGAGAAATTTTGCAGCTCTTGGACTGCATATCTATAACTGCAACCTATGATATATAAGGCTATGTTATAAAATTACAGGATCCATTAAAATCCCTGATTTTACTGGGATTTTCTCAGTGGGAAAAAATATAATCTAATGTACTATATTAAATAAAAATGAAGGAGTCTGAAAGGAGTTTTCATTTATTTTTATATACTATGAACACCTTAAAAAAGGACAAACAGAAAAAATATAGATGCAATGAATTTACCAGTGGATAATTTTGTGACATGGTGATTTTATCAGTCTATTTCTTATAGTCTGATAGATAATCTTGCTGCATAAGACTGTGGTATGATTTTTCAACTTCACACTGAAGTGTGACTAGTTCTTGAGTAACGTTCATAACTTATTCCAAAAATGTATGGACCTATTTTCTGGAATACTGGTTGTTATTTTATTGAACTTTAGTTTGAAATAGAATCACATAATTATAGAATCAACTGGGTTGGAAAAAACCTCTGAGATCATCAAGTCCTACCCTTGATCCAACACCGCCGTGGTTACTAGATCAAGGCACTAAGTGCCACACCCAGTCTCATCTTAAAAACCTCCAGGGATGGAGAATCCACCACTTCCCTGTGCAGCCCATTCCAGTGCCTGATTACCCTCTCTGTAAAGAATTTCTTCCTAATATCTAACCTAACCCTCCCCTGGCACAGCTTAAGACCATGCCCTCTTGTCTTACTGATAGCTGCCTGGGAGAAGAGACCAACTCCCACCTGGCTACAACCTCCTTTCAAGTAGTTGTAGAGAGTGATGAGGTCTCCCCTGAGCCTCCTCTTCTCCAGGCTGAACAGCCCCAGCTCCCTCAGCCCCTCCTCATAGGACTTGTGCTCCAGTCCCTTCACCAGTCTTGTTGCTCTTCTCTGGACCTGCTCCAGCACCTCAATGTCATTCCTAAACTGATGGGCCCAGAACTGGACACAGTACTCCAGGTGTGGCCTCACCAGCGCTGAGTACAGGGGTAGAATCACTTCCCTGGTCCTGCTGACCACACTGTTCCTGATCCAGGCCAGGATGCCATTGGCCTTCTTGGCCACCTGGGCACACTGCTGGCTCCTGTTCAGCTTCCTGTCAATCCAGACTCCCAGGTCCCTTTCTGCCTGGCTCCTCTCCAGCAACTCTGTGCCCAGCCTGTAGAACTGCATGGGGTTGTTATGGCCAAAGTGGAGGACCCAGTACTTGGCCTTGTTGAACCTCATTCTGTTGGAATAGCTCCTAGAGAAGATTCTGCCAATCATCTCACCTTCCTATGTGCTGAATTTTTCATCTGTATTCTTTCTAAAGGAGTCATCATAAAGACCTGTGACAGCACTAGCTATTTACGTAAAATTTGCTGCAAAAAATCTGCTAATTTGAATGCACAAATAATCACTACTTTTTTCCTCATAAAAGAAAAAAAAAAGAGAAGTACAGCTCTTTTAAAAAATGATGTTAAACTGTAAGAGTCAATAAACTAACATGATCCCAGTTGGAGGCAAAATCTGGAATGGTTTATTGAACGTACAGGCTGATATTTTAAGGGTCTAGGGTCTACATATTCATAGGGGGCCGACCTATTACAAACAGAGCATTTTATAAGGATGAGGTAAGGGAAAAACCCAAGTTGCACCTTTTGGGTTTAGCACTTACATCATGGAGAAAAAACACTTATTTTAGGATTATATTTTTGGGGATTTACATGGAGGAGAGATATCCAATGTTTACAGAATACACAGGATACACGGGGAGGGGGAATACAACAATGGATTTTATGCAGAACCTTGATAACACCACAACACTGTGTCTCTGTATCTTGGCAGGACATTCCAAAAAGGTGACATCCTGTCTGGTCCTTAAATGCAGGTTTTTTCCCCAGCTAAGACTTTCTGCTGAGGTCCAGCAGTTTCTTTTTCTGGTATCCAAATTTTAGATTGCTACAGTTAAATGTTACACTTTAGGAATGGTTGTTCCTAATTTCATACTTTTTTTTTTTACCTGCTGTCCATTGTTTTCCATTTACTTTAACAATCTGAGCACAAGTAGGAAGTGAAGTGGAAAATGTGTTGGCATAAAAAAAGGTTGTACAGGAATTTACATGTCTATGAGTGCGTATTGCATAAGTGTTCTGCTTTTTACATTTTTCAGAGACTTGAATTGAACGTTGTTGCACTCATGGTCAAAATGCCTATTTAAAAAAAAAAAACACAAAACCAGAACCAACCAACAACCAAAAGCTAATTTATTGCAATCTTTTGAATACTGTAATGGGAATTGAATTTCTATGACAGGAGGGCTGATCACAGCCCAGAGGGTGATGGGAGTCTTTGTTGCAAGAGTCCTTGAGATTACATCCAGTTGGATTGAATGGGGCTCCTTGAACTGCTGATCTGCTCAGTTCTTATGTCCAGCTGGGCCATGGTCCCACATGACCTCCTCAGAATATGCATGATTCACTTCTGTTATTTGTATTAACTGTGTACAAAACATCTTTAAAACATCTCATCTTTTCACAAAGGATTGTGAAATTTTGCATCTGCAAGAACAGTTTCCACTGGCTATTTACAAGAATTTTTTTAGGTACATTTTTTATCAGTTTTATATCAGGAATGGCCCGGGGCTACCTCTGGCCACATTCTCCATCCAGAGGGTTAATCAACACAGCAACCACGAAAATAGCACCTGTCGGTGGGTGCAGGTGCAGCAGAAACTGCCTGGTGAATCTTCATGGCTGCCTGAATCTCAGGTTGTTGCAAGTGAGTCTTTGTCTCAAGTCAGTTTGTTGGCTCTTCTATGCAGAAAAAATTGGAAGCTCCTAGATCATACAGGAAATTAATGACTAAGTGCAGTGAGAGCATACACAGGCACAACCCAGATAACCTGCTACTTCCATGGCTGTAGCTTAAATTCTCTAGGTTTTGTCAGAAGACTATCCTAAGAGACGGTTGTCTTTTTCGGTGTAAATTGTTTGAAACTTGATTCAATGTCTGTCTTGGTTACCATTCAAAAAAAAAAATCCCCTATCTGTATAATATAGATAGAACTATTTATAATTTTATAAGAGCAAAGATTAATAATGATGAGATGCATCTCTTCCACTAATAGCATCTGCATACAAGTAAAAAGAAGGATTTATATGTGTGTCTTCTCCTTGGAACATATATATTTTGATCAATCTACTCTTTAACAGCAAGCTTCTCTACAAATCCCATTAATAATAAGCTTCAAAAAGCTTTGAATAAGCTTCAGGGATAGTAGTATGCCCATGTATTTATTCATACGAGGTTACAAAAATAGGTGTGCACAGAAATGAATAAATCACTAACTTGAAAAAAGATTCAAAGGCTATCAGTTCCAATACGTTTCATGCTTGCAGGCTGACTTACACTGCTGTCATAAGCAGCTTTATTTCGTATTTTGTAGCTCCTCTAAATCATGGTATTCTGTAAATGCATACTTAAGGGACTCAGAACTAAAATCTTAAAAGAATTCACCTTAAGTATGTTGAAATAAAAGCTGGAAATATACCTGGTTCCTAAATTCCATTTGATTTCAGAAAGACAACCACATGAAGTGCTCACAGCTTTGAGCTGTGGAGGCAGGGTCAGAGGTGAAAATTATGATCTCTGTGCAACTGTGAACTCTGTTGTGGTGTTTACCTCAGAAAAAGCATATCTAGTTGTTCATGAGCACCAGCATAATGCTTATTTCTACATGCTCCATTTGAAAGTTGGTAACATTTTTTTGTCAATCATCTCCATTCTACGAATTCTCTATACTTTCACAATTTACAGTGTTAAATAAGCAAAACAAAAATATGTTCTGGCTGAATGAGCAACAGAAAGTTTCATCCTTAATTATTTGGGTTACTGAATGAAATGGATCTAATGTTTCCATGGTGTAATAATTTTGGTGTGATACACTAATATCACGCCAACCATATGCTTTGTCATATGTGTTTATCTAGTCCATCAGTTCAATATTATTTCATTTGTGTCTTATTGTATATGTCCCACTGAAGACAAACCCAAGTGGTCAGAGATTACGAAAGTTATAGTGGACTAAAAACCAAAATATGAACATCATTCTCCTCTATAAAGTATTAGAGCTTCAAGGGACTGGGAGATAATATTTCCACCAAAGCAATATAAACCTCACACATGTCTAACATCCAAAGACCACTTTCATCCGTTTCAGTCTTTAATTTCAAATGTATTAGACTTCTCTCTATTGTTTGTTTTTCCTGTCCTCCTGATGATTTCTTTATTCTAATGTCTTTATTTCTAATGTAATTTTTTAACTTGTCATTTTGACAAACATGCACATTGATATAAAAGATAAGAAACTCCCCTGTGTGTTTTAACAAACTTATTTATTTTTGATCACTATACGGGTGTCTGTCACACTATGATTACAACATATATGACAGTATCTGAAGCACTGAATAAGACTAAAAAAAGTTATTGTGGGATGTAAGATGATGATTCTTTGGACATAATGTATGGAATCCCAGATGCACTCATAGTTCTCTTATATACTCAATTTAGAGATCTTTCTAGTTTTTGGATTTAGAAATATTAAGTAGGTAAGAGTTAGCATTTTTCTTGCATATGCTTACACATATAAACTGTTCACTGAATTTTGTTTTTTTCCATCTCATATGAATATCCTGGGTAATAGAGCGGTACAGCAGTTAAGACCTTTGCTACATACTTTACCTGACCTTTTGGTGCAAGTATTTTCTTATTGACAATCTTTTTCCATGTATTTTTCTCCATAGGACTCTCCCATATTGATTCAATTATCAGATCTTTCAAGTTTTCAAAATGTTCTTTGTACATTTTTATTTAATTTTCCCACTTACACAGAAGTCTTTGTGATTCTTTCCATATCTCTGAAAACAAAAAATATTCACATGCAACTACTACCAAAACCTTTTAGTCTATTCATCTGTCCAGTTCAGATCAGTTCAGATTTACTGTCCATGTTACAACATTGCTTCTACTTATCTCTCTGATAGTATGTTAATCATTTACAGGTTGAATCAAAAGGCAGGTATTGTTTATTCATTAGTCCAGGCCTAATATTCCTATCCTTTGTAGGTGGATGGTGTTTTTTTCCTTACCTTAGATTCTTAGTTCTCTTTGCCTACTAATCCCCTGACTTCTTTCAGAATAATGCTCTGCATCTGACATAAATAAAAGTGTAAAATGTGAGTCCCATGATTATTTATCATCTCTCTGAAAATGTTTTCTGCTAAACCGTGACCAAATGTCAAATTACCTGAGCATTTGGAGACATGTTCTGGCAACTTGTTCATTTCATTGAATAGTGTCTTACTCCTCAAGATGTCCAGCTCAATGCAAATCAAATATGCAAAGAAAATATATCCAGCAACTGTGAATAAGTGAAACAGAACATGGTAGCAGTAAAACATGCTGCCAATATCAAAGAAAATATTTGATAAATATTTGAGTAGCTAAAAACTGAAAATAATGAACATGAGCATTAAGATAATTTACACTTGCAGATGGATCTAAAGAAAAACTTTAAGACTTCTTTTTTCATAGAGTAGATCTGTGTTTAATGCCAAGAACATTTATCTTGTTGCAGTTGTCTCTGTAAAACTGATTTGCATTTTATTATTATTAATGAATGAATGGGTGAAATCTTTCACTGATCATTCATATAACTATCCTATCAAAATTTGTGTTCTCCTACCTGTTTTACATTAACATAGCACAAGTGATTTAAATGCTAAATTAGCAAGTTATGTCTAAGGAGACTGCTATCACCAATAAAGTGAGACACACGTGACACAATGCTGCAATACTAACTAAAAACCTATGAAAAGGTGATGATTACAATAATATGAGAGGTAAGCATAATGTTGCCTGAAAGACTCAGGGAGAAAAAAAACTCCAGGGCAAATTGAGTAGGAGGTAAGACAAGGGAAGGTTTTAATGAAGCCTCTCAGGCACTGGGAGTACAAACCACACGCGCGCCCCCTGACCCAGGTGTTACAATTTTTATAATGGTGTCCAACCAACCCCCTGGCCTTTGCCCCGTTCACCCCCCCTCGGGAGTTGAGTCTGGGGGAGTTTTTAAAACGCCCTTTTCCTCATCTTCGTCTTCCTTGGAGCATGTACAGTCCTTGGAGGCTTTCCAAAGTTCTGGGTTTGAAGGTTGCTTTGCCTGGGTGATATCTTGTTGTCCAGGCCAGGGTGCAGATGTTCTTAAACAGAATGAAGGTGTACCTTGAAAAAGAGACTAAATATACTACTGGAACTTAGGGGGAATTGGTATGGAATGGGGTAGTAGGGTCGGGTATATGTAACTACTGTGCTGAAGGGTGAGGGATATAATAAATGCAGTTACTTCTAAAATCTACAAAAATTAAAAAATGAAAAAAACTCCAAGGCAACAATAATTTCTAAGCAAATTCTGCAAGTTTTGAGTTGAGATTAAAAAAAAGCAAACATCATCTAAATTGGACGTAAGCCTTCTAAACAACATACATGATAGATTTTATTTCTGCATAAAATTTGTGTTGGCTTCCTTCAGAGAGAGGTGTATGTCACCCTCTGCCTTACAAATGCAAGATTACCATTGAGTTCATTGGGAATTGGTGCTGATGAAGGGCTTTAGATTTCTGTCTTTTGAATATTGATGTTTATGATAGTAGTTTAAATTGTAAGAAAATGGCAGAGCATATTTTTATTTCTGTCACAGTAATTTTGGGGATGTTTTCTAAAGCTGTAATGAATGAATCAATTTCCTTTCCTCATGTTCTTCGTTTCCTTGCTCCTCCTCCCAAACAAGGGAAAAAACACCCTATCCCAAACCACCCAGCTCAGTCTTTATCCTCTCCAGAAGAACTCAAATAAAAAGTTTATTATAACTTCTGGATTTGACTGATTTATGTCCTCTTTTGTAAAATGTACTGCTGACAGTCTTAATTTTCAACTCATTATCAGTTTTACACAGCCCAACATGTTGAAAAACACTAAGTATTTTGTAAAAAAATTCTCTTTCTTCTTAAGGAGGAATCATAATTATACATTCTTACAATGAAAATGGTTCTGTAACCACTCCATTCCTGGTAAAACTGATAGAGTACCTTTAATAAATCAGGTTTCTAGCTCATTCAGAAATGACAATACTTGGGCTGTGTTATATTTTCAGCTGTACCTGTGTGATGTGCAGAGTTCTGTTCTGTACCTGGGTGTATAAGACATAAATAAGGGTTAGATAACAATGGCACTTAAACCATGTGCTTTAAAATTTGTTGGCATCAGAGCATTTAAATCACCAGTCTCTGGCAAGATGCCTCACTGCAATATGTTGTCTTCTGATGTCTTAAGTGTGTAAGACTAATAATTCTGCAATAAACTTCAGAATTACGTTTAGTGCTGTGAAGTAGCTTGAGATAAAGGGCAAGTGTGTTACTTACCTTTGGTTACTCCAAAAACTATTTTGTAAACAAACATTTTGTGTTTGGGCACAATCCCAGAATTAAACTGCTGGTACTCAAAAAAAAAAAAAAAAAAAAAAAAAAAGGAAAAGAGGATTGATCTAGGGACCAAGCTGAAGTACAGATGCCCTTACGGTTGTGACCTGTCATTTGTGACTAACCTAAAGACTAAGAGGAGCGTGAAATCTGTGAACATTTGCAGGGCACACTATGAGAAAGACTGCCTACTACCCTTTATTCATGGGGACCTTATGGTTGTCCTCTTCACTGAACAGACTCCTCATGGACTGGGAAATAAACTGTACCAAGTAAAACACAAAAAAATTGATTTCTTGCTTTTTGAAACAGATTTAGGGGTTTTGCCTTGTCTTGGAGCAGCACAGCATCACACTGTGTAGTCACTTATCAACTAGTAATTCAGATGCCTAATTTTAGGCATGTAACTCCATTTGTTTGCTTGGAGTTATATGTATATACAAAATTTCCAACAGCAGGCTACACTTCCTCCTCATTCTGCACAAAACCCAAAATAGGTGTTATTAATTCCATTGCCAAACACACAAGCTGTCACTGTTCATGAGGCCAATCTGATGATATGTTATCGAAGTTGAAATGGTGTCTGCTGTAAAAGGGAGATCAGCACTAGCGTGTTTTCCACACTGCTGTGCCAGTATGTCTCAATCCTGACATTGTTCAGTGATGGAGCACTGAAACTGCTCTCACTCCCAGTATTTTAATCAATTCTGTTTAGAGAGACGGTGTGAACTTCAGCAAGATTTTACATTGTTACAAACTTTTACTGTTCACAGTTTATTGACTGCACATAAGGCTGACAAGCACTTGCAAAGTTTAATGTTGCCCTGATACAATTTTAAATAAAACATGTTTATTATCATAAGCAGAAAACAGGGTGAAGAGAAGGTAGAATGCAAGTGCCAGGTATTAAACAGTGCTTTGTCACCTCACAATAAAATGTCAGCAACAGTTTTTTTCATGAGACTAAAAACCTCTTCAATAAGAATCATGGTGATGCTCACTATGGACTTTCAGAATGTGCACATTATTTAGACACTTCTTTGCTACCTGCAATTATCTGTTTTGAAATGGTGGGTGGTTTAGCGTATTCTCTTCCCTCCCTATTCCTTTTCAATTTATTTCCCCAGAGAGTATGGGCTAAGCACAGCAGCTGACTGTCACTGTGACTTGCTTTTTACTCAGCTGTGCAGCTGAAATGAATAAGGAACAAGGAGAAAAAGTCAGCAAAGTTGTCCAAAGTCAATCACTGCCATAGCTGAAACTGGAACATGGAATCATCTTGACTCCCAGCCTAAATATTGAAGGACTTGCCTGCTTTCAATTAATTACTGTACATTTTGGAACCTTTCTTGCTATTCTGTTACATTTTATTTATACAATTCCTTGGGGGAAAGTGGTAGTAGTTATGAGGAAACAAAAAACAGAGACCCCATACTGTGAGCTAGATTTTTTGAGTTACTTCATACAGAAATTTCTATTTTTTTGTATACATGGCTCTCCTTATTATTTCAATTCAAGATTTATGAATTCACTGGAAAACAGTAAAATGGGTTTAACACAGGAATGAAGGCATAGAATAGGAAACAGAATGGAGTATATTTTTAAATGCTCCTCTCATCAAGTAGTGATATATTTTATTATTTTTAAAAATTTGAACCATACATCTTTACAATAAGTGATGAAAGTGTATGGTTATTTCACTTCTTGGTTTACTTTTCTAAAACTATCTATATTATCTACTGTGATTTGGATGCTATTTACATGATTTGAACTCTCCTTAAGACTGTTTGTTTGATCTGGTTTTATGTAAAACCTGTAAACCAGTTTAGTTTTAGAAATGTTGGTAAGATTTGCTCCAAGTAGCATAGCAACTATTCAGATACGTTAAGTTAGTTGTATATGAGATAGTTGCATAACTATATATGCTACAGCTGAGTTAGTACAGAGCTTTACATCAATTGAGTAATCAGTAATCTTGCTGAGAAACCAGGCTTGAGATAAGTGATAATCTGAAATAGTTCTTCCACAGCTGTTATGTTATTTCATGTAGGTATAAGTGAATATTTGTAGCTAACTTATGTCTTGTGGATGTATCCATGGAATCTCTTGTGATTCGTTAGAAGTAGTGATAGCACTGAGACTATCAGGATCCACAGAAAGACAAAGAATAACTTTAGAAGGTAGAGAGAAAATAAAGGACCATACAGGTACAGCTAAACTACAGTTCACTACAGTGAACAAAACCTAAAGGTGTGATTGAAGTTGAACAGAGTCTCTAAAGAAAGATGAAATGAAGGGGTCACACAGAAAATCATTCAAGTTGTAAAGACTTTTTTATATAATAAAATAATAATAAGAATTATTTATATTTTTATAATTGTATTTTAAAAATATATATTTGTATAAAAAGAACTTAAATTATTTTAATTTGCTTAAAATAGTTTTTTTAACCCAAACAATTATTCCTACTGCAGCACTAAATGGAGGTTTAGGCAAAAGAAAACCAGAGAAAGGACAAAGACTGTGAGCTTTCTTGTCCAGTGTCTACAGTGTAAGAGTACATATAGCAGAGTAAGAAAAAACAATTGTCCAATCACTGGGTAAGCTGAAACTAAACTGTTTGATATCTCAATATGGCAGCTACCCCATGAGTTTCATAAGATCAAGGGAAAATTCTGGTTCGATGAGACCTCAAAAGACTGACTGTTTTCTTGATGACCTCCTAAGTAATATGGGAAGGTTCCTCTGAAGCCAAGTCCTCTCCAGGCTGAACAAGCTCCAGTCCTTCAGTCTTTCCCCACAGAGCAAGACCTGTACCTCCCTGCCACCTCCTTCCTTCTCTGCTGCATTTATCGCAGTCTTTACCATACAGTGGGGCCAGAACTGGATAAAGTATTAGAAATTTTTCTTAATGTTGAGTGAGTGCCATAATCTCCAGAAATTCCTCTGCCAATACAGCCCAAAATGCACTGGTAGCCTTTGCTTTCAAGGCACACTTCTGACTTATGCTGCTCCTGCTGCCAGCCAAGGCCCCCGGGTCACTTCAGCAGAGCTGCTTTCCAGCCAATCAGTGCCCAAATTTTTTTTCAAGGGTTTGTTTCATTTTTTGTCTGATTTCTTTGTTGTTGTTGTTGTTGTTTTTTCCTGAGGTGCAGGATTTTGCATTTGTCTTTGACAAGTTTAATGAGACTTCTGTTGGTTTACTCCTCCGGGATAACATCTCTCTGAACGACATTTTTGCTTTGAGTAGTATTAAATGTTCACCTCAGTTTAGTGTCCTATGCAAAACTGATGAAAGTGCCTCCTCCTGGTCATTGATAATGATGTCAAACAAGAAATGATCCAGGATAGACTCTTGTGTTATTCTACATTACCTGCCTTGAGGAAGAGTATGACCAGTAGTCATTAACTTCTGAGCCTGAACATCCAATCAGTTATTTACTCATCTGGTTATCCACTCATCTAGACCATAAAGTTTCAAGAATAGTATGGGAAACATTGTTGAAAGCTCTACTGATCGAACTAGATGAGATTCAATGCTCTCTTTATCACAAGAGGTGATCAGGCTGGTCGAGTGCGATTTAGCATTTAGAAATCCATTCTGACTACTCCCAATCACCTTTTTTTGTATGGCCATAAATTTGTTCCAACATGACTTGCTTCATGATTTCCACGAGGAGCAAACCGTGACTGGCTTGTAATTCCCTATATTACTCTTCTTGACTTCTTGGAAGATGAGTGCAATATTTGCATTTCTCCAGTTACTGGGAATATTGCCACTATCTCCATGACCTGTTAAAGATGAGACCAGTCAGATCTCCCAGAACTAGTGCATGCAGATTTTTATTTCTGAACACTTGTATGGGTTCAATCCTTTCAAGTAATCCCTGACTCAGCTATCCACTGCTGGTAGTTCCCAGCCTTGAATCCTTCCACTGATCACAGGGGCCTTAGAGTTCCCACTGGTGAAGACTTAGACAAAGAGAAGGTATTTAGTGATCTCAGTCTCATCTGTGTCTACTGTCACTTAGTCATCTGCAGTCCAGGTGTTGCCTGAATAGTTTCAGAGCTCTGGTGGAGAAGAGATTATATAGGCCTACTAAGAGTCTATCCAGAGATTCTTGGAACACATATTGCAAAGACCACTAAAATGCTGTATCTGTAGCTAGGCTATCATATTGGTGGCTTATTCAGGAATATCTCTAATCCAAGCAGTGCTGAAACCTGGCAACATTAATTTGAACAAAAAGGAGGAAAAAAGGTTTGTGATGTCTCATAATGACTTTAATAGTGAAGAAAAATCTTGCAAATATAAAATGTCCAGTATGAAGCAAACACAAGAATGTTGTACTGTGAGATATAGTTGCTGGGCAACTAAGTGGTGCCATATATAGATACGATCAGAGAATAATTTGAAGATATCCTCAGAATGAGAAAGGAAGGAAAACACTCATTAGGGATTGTAGATACAATTATGGCAAAATAGAAAGTATCAAGACACAAAATATCATATGCAAAATGAAGATTTTTGTCATGCAAAAGATCTGAAAAACCTCTAAAAATAAACAAACAAATAATACTAAACCAAGAAACCTCCAATATCCCAACCCAAACTAGCATAGATAAAAATATAAATTGTGTACCGTGAGAAAATGTTGAGATTAATTCATGCAAGGCCACCCAACAATGCAATGAAAAAGAATTACTAATTTTTGCCAGCTATTGAGGACACTCTAGATGATTTACCAGATTAAACTGCTGACTGTGTGTATTTTTACATGCAAAGTATCAGTGTCATTGGAACAGCTTGGCAATATTTCACATGCCTCTTGACAAGTATTGTTGCGTACAAAGGGCTTTGGGTATGAAAGGGCCTGCAAGTCAATAGACTTTGAAGGGAAGTACAAGGATCTTGATTCTAGCAGATGATATTTTTACCAAAGAAGTTAAAGAAGAGGCAAACCTTAACAATGGTGTGGAAATGCAACTGCATTAAGCAACTTTTCAGAAAGCATTTTAGGTCAAGATGAACCTGAAAAGACCTTCTTATGCCTTCTTCAGGTATCTTTTGATTCTGAAAAACTCCTTTAAGGTACTGAGGGCCATTAGAAATATACCCAGGCCAGAGGAGAGATCAGCAATTTACTTTACAAAAATCAATTAAAGCCTGATAATATTCAAGTAACACAAAAAGAGTGAGGTGCAGGAATAACCGGAAATCAGGAACCAATATTTAATGAAGTAATTAAATGTATATGTGGGTCATTGATCCTTAAATACTATTATCCGGTGCAGTAGCCCACAATGCAAACAAATTAGACTGGTTTTTAAGAACTTTGAGAAGCAGCATTTAGGAAAATAAAGATGATAGCATTTTCTAGATACAAACAAGTATAGATAAGATTCAGAAAAGTAGCTCCTGGTTGCATTCTTCAATATGGAATAATTCTATTTTCCTCGCCTTTGGCCACAGGATATTTGTGCAGGCAGATCTCAGGTCATTAAAAAACATCTTGAAGAATCCACAGCCAAATGCACCTAAGTGTCTATAGCAGATGTTATGGGGACTTGAGTATTAGGATGTGAGAATAAGCTACTACTCTGGGAAGCTATTCTGTATATTATGCATGTTTTCCTGCATGTAGCAGAAATTATATGGCTCTGTCAAAAAGGGAGTAAAGTCTGTCAATATGTGAAAAAAACCAAAATGACAAGCTAAGAAATACTAGGGATGGAAATGAAAATAAACCAGAAAATGTGATTAGTCCAATATATAAAGCCATAGTGTTGCTTAAACATTGTTCATAGTTTACATCAAACTGTATCAAGAAGATGAAGCAATAGTGGAACTGGAAAATGTTCTAGTGTAGACTGCAAGAGATCAGAAGCATACAAGACCAAACAAGATTTAAAATTGGAAAAATGTGCTCCATTTAAAATCATGAATGGAAAAAAAAGAATGAATTTAATTAAAAAAATATTAGTTTTAAAGCAAGTAGATTTTTTTTTCACATGATGCAATGTAATTTTGTAGAACTTATTCCTGCATGTTTTAGTAAGCAAATAGATCAAGAAATAGAATAGAATAAGAAAAATAACCTTTTATTGAAAGTGAATTCCAAGACACTTCATTCTGGAAACTTTTAGTCCAGGATGGACTCGTTTTCATACTCTTAACATCTCTGACATCTTGCCATTCAGCTGTTGCCACTGGTCGCATTCATCCACTGTGGATGCCACTGGCTCTCCTTACCATACATACACTGACTGCAAGATCTAAGTACTTCGTAATAGCCTGAATTTGGTAGAACAGAGAGTGCATTTATTTAGATTTTAGGGCTGACTAAACTGAAAGAAACAAATGCCATAGGCATGTATTATAATAGAAACACACCCTCATCCATGTGTAAGTGGGACTTCAACTCAACAGAAACTTGACCTGAAACCGCCCCTAAATAAGTAGGGGCTTATTACAAAATAAGCAAAATATATAGTTTTCTATAATAAAAATATATAGTTTTCTAATCTTTAATGTTGTAACAAAATATAAAAATATAAACTGCTATGATGGCAATATTAAAAATACAGACAATTCCAATGTGCAGAGTGACACAAACTCTTTTTTTTTGTGTACACATTATAAGAAAACACAGTATTGTGTAATTTTTTTTTTCTCTTTTGTATCTTTACAGATACCAATTGACTCAAAAATTACTATGACTGTAGCATTTGAATGTTTCTAAACCAGGAATAGCTACATGAACAAGAAGAGGATTCAGAAACTCATTTTATATGACTATTGTTGCTAGGGAGAGTGCTCCACTGGGATCCCTTACTAAGCTTGTTTGTCTAAGTCTGCCTGGGATTTTCAAAGAGACAGTTCAGTGACATAGTGGAAACTCAGAGTGATTCAGGTTTTTCTGTTTGTTTTTCCATCATCTTTAATTCTGTAACTGTGGAATTTCTAAACAATAGGTCAAATCCTCAGAGGATAGTAAGTAGTTTTACAGTTTTTTGAAACATGTGGAGTTACAGTAATTTTATAGCCCAAGGTTGGCAGCCTGTTAGTGCCTACAGAGAACTAAAAAAATCCCAGTGAACTCAGAACCAGTCACTTACCTTACTTAGGGTCTGACTTGATTCCTGCTATATTCATTCTCAGGTTTATGACTGACTTGAGGTAAATTATAATCAGTCTCAGAAAGTATTAATCGTTGTTCTTCTTTCTGATTTTCTTACCTTTAAAGTTTTAGATCGCCTTTTGATCCTTTTCCCCCTTTATTTTTTGTTATATTTTGTTGTTTGTTTTTTAGTATAAAACCACATATTTTACAACTGTGTATGTTAGCCTGATAATTGTAAAGTGCTAGAGTATGTGACTACATACTATTATGACTTAATTCTGTTTGACAGAACCTCTGAGTCCAACAGAGTTTCTATGGAATATGAAAAACACACAGAGGATACATCATGTCTCATGCTTAGTCTTGCTTGATGCCTTACTTATTTTTTAATTAAACTGTTTTCTCTGCATGTTTGAGTTGTAACTTGTATTGCAAAATGACAAAGCAGAAATGTTGTGGAGAAAGAAAAGCAAGGGAAAGAGAGAATAGAACTCCTTGAAAAAGCATGAAATAACTCAGGTCTCTAAAAGGTTTTGATCCAACAGCCTGTGCTATGCTGAGCTCTTTCCTTACAGGTAAAAACCTGATTTCCTGAAACATTTTCTGCATTTGTCAGAGTATCTTAAGAAGAGGCTCTCCCTCACAGATGCAAATGGTTTAAAATGTGCTCTGCTTGGCTTGTTTTTAAATTCTCTGTGACTTTTTTTTCAGGTTTCCTCGGTTAAATGTAGCTTGGTTGGCCAACCTTCATATTGGCATTAAATTTCAGTACTAATATTATATGCTGTAACACCCTTGATAAGACACATAAAAATATAACTTTTATGGGCTTTCTTATTCCTAAATGGACCCTTGAGACCTATAAATTTAAAATACTCAGAGATAAGATGCATGATATAAATTTTCCAAAATACTGTAACTAATCTGGATATATGAAAATATCCAGAAGCATTTGGAATCTTTTTTTTTTTCAAATCAACTGCTGATTAAAATCTGTTGATATCTATTAGGAATTTGCAAATATCAAGGGGTTTTTCAGCCTACAAAATGCCTTCCGATTTGACTCAGACCTTAAAAGGTTATTTGAACCTCTTAGAAGAAGGTTATAGCTGGACTACAGATATTTTCCTAAACCTTTATATTTTTACTAATGACTCTTTCTCTTAAAAAAAAATTATATTTGCTGACCAATTATAACTATAGAAAATCAAAGAAGATAGGTCATTTTACTTTAGACCTTAGACCAGTGACATGATTTTTTTTTTTTAAAAGAAAAAAAAAAGGTTTTGTTTGTGATTCTCTCCTAGAGCCTGAATAGCCTTAATGTGTCAAATACAATTTTTTCAAGGATCAAAGAACCAGTTCAAATGGCTTCAGTGGGTAAGGGGCTCTCAGCTAATGGAAAGATCTTTGTGTCTAAGTGAAGATGTTTTGACATGATATGTGTGATGACTCCATTCATACCACTACACCTCCATTATGAAAGATTTTTTCAGGTTCTTGTATTGCATTCTACAGCAGTGTAATCTTTCGGGCATGTCCTTCTAGAAACTGATAAAAAACATGGTTTCTTGCTCTCAGTATTGAAACATGTAGATAGAACAAAAGAAATATAGCATATTTTACATAAATGTAATTATACCATTTGGGGCCCCCTGGCGGTCTAGTGGTTAGGATGCGGCGCTTTCACCACCGCGGCCCAGGTTCGATTCCCGGTCAGAGGAGTTTCCCGGGCAGATGGAGCTCGTCAGCCCTGTAAGGCCATCCATCTAAGAGAAGGTCAATCTAAACAAACCTACATCCTGAGGACCTTGCTGCCACCGTCTGAGCTTCTCTCGGCCCTGGCAGTTGAACCTTAGGATTAAAGGGTGGGCTCAGTTCAGCGCACGCTGTGTCTCACCTAAAAAATCCACTGCGCAGGCTCGAAGGGTAATGACCTTCCCAAATCTTCGTTTGTGAAGACTGGCCATTATTATTATATTATTATTATTATAATTATACCATTCGTCGAGTAAAAGTTAGCAAGTTTGTTTAAATGGTAACCTAATAAACATGTTCTGTGTAACTGGGACAGAAGCCAAGAAGAGAAAATAGTCTGAAATATTTAATTACATAACAACAGATAAATGCAAGGTGTTATCTAACAGCTACCAGACACCTCATATAACATGACATTTCCCATGCTTCACTCTCAAACACCTTGTCCCTTACTAAGGAGGAAAAAAGGAGAATTTTTTTTCCCTCTAATTTTCTGACTCACAGAAACAGAATGGGTAAGATTAGAAGGAACTACGTCATCTAGTCTAACCTCCCTCATCAAGCAGGATTCTCCTACAGCACACTACTCAATATTGCGTCCAGATTGCTATTGAATATCTTCAGAGAAGGAGACTCCATACACTCTCTGGGCAATCTGTTCCAGTGTGCAGTCATTCACACAATAAAGTTCTTCCTCATGTTCAGATGGAACTTCCTGTGCATCAGTTTCTGCCCATTGCATCTTGTCCTATTACTTTGCTCCACTGAAAAGGGCCTGGATCCATCCTCTTGACATCATCCCTTCAGTTACTCACAGACATTGATGAGGTCCCTTCTCAGTCGTCTCTTCTGAAGGCTGAACAGGTTCAGCTCCATCAGCCTCTCCTCATAAGAGAGATGCTCCAGTCCCCTAATCACCTTTGTCACCCTCCACTAGACCTGGTCCAGGGCCTCCATGTCTCCCTTGTATTGAATAGCCTAGAACTGGACGTGGTACTCCAGATATGGCCTCACTAGGGCTGAGCGTAGGGGCAGTATCACCTCCCTCAACCTGCTGGTAATGCTTCCCAGGATACCATTGCCATTCTGGGCCACAAGGACACACTGCTGGCTCATGGGCAGCTTGTAGTCCAACAGGACCCCACAGGTCCTGTAGTCCAACAGGACCCCACAGGTCCTGTAGTCCAACAGGACCCCCAGGTCTATCTCTACAGGCTGGCCCCTCAGCCTGTACTGGTGCATGGGGTTATTCTTCCTGCACTTTCCTTTGTTGAATTTCAGACAATTCTTCTCTGCCCATCTCTTCAACCTATTGAGCCCTTCTGGAGGGCTGCACAGCACTCTGGGGTATCAGCCACTCCTCCCAGCTTTGTGTCATTAGTGAACTTGATGAGGGGGCATCTCCCCCTTCATCCAAATCATTAAACCCTCTACCAACTCTTGGTATCACACCTTGTTGCAGGTCTTCAACTAGACCCTGTGCCACTGATCACAGCCCATTGAGTTCTTCCATTCAGCCATTTCTTTGATACTGGCAGCTTTTGATAGTGTTTCCCACAGCATTCTGCAAAAAATTGTGGCAACCCATGGCTCGGACAAGTACACTGTTCTCTGGGTTAAGAACTGACTGATGGTCAGGCACCAAGGGTGGTGGTGAAATGAGCCTTGTCCAGTTGGCAGCCGGTCACTCCTGGTGTCCCTCAGGGATCAGTGTTGGGTCCAGTCCTGTTTAACATCTCTATTGGTGGTCTGGATGAGTGGATCAAGTGTACCCCTAGTAAGTTAGTGGATTATACCAAGTTGGATAGGAGTGTTGATCTGCTGGAGGGTAGAAAGGCTTTGCAGGGGAATCTGGACAGGCTGGATTGATGGGCTGAAACTGATGGTATGAGGTTCAACACGGCCAAGTGCCAGGTCCTGCTTTTGGGTCACAACAATCCCACGCAGCACTACAGGCTCAGGGAATAGTGGCTGAAAAACTGCCCAGTGTAAAAGGACCTGGGGATGCTGTTTGACAGGTGGCTAAACACAAGCCAGCAGCGTGTCCAGGTGGCCAAGAAGTCCAATGGCATCCTGGCTTTTATCAAGAATAGTGTGGCCAGCAGGACTAGGGAAGTGATTCTTCCCCTGTACTCCGCACTGATGAGGCAGCACCTTGAATACTGTGTCCAGTTCTGGGCCCCTCAGTTCAGGAAAGACACTGAGGCGCTGGAGTGAATCTGGAGAAGGGGAACGAAGATGATGAAGTATCTAGAGGGAAAGTCCTATGAGGAGCAACTGAGGGAGCTGAGTTTGGAGAAAAAGCGCCTGGAGGAAAGGAGGCTCAGTGGTGACCCTATTGCTCTCTACAGTTACCTGAAAGGAGGTTGTAGCAAGATGAGGGTTGGTCTCTTCTCCCAGGCAATTAGACAGAACAGGAAATAGACTCAAGCTCCACCAGGAGAGGCTCAGAATCATCAGGAGGAACTTCTTCACATAAAGAGTTGTTAAACTTTGGAATGGACTGTCCAGGGAGGTGGTGGAGTCACCATCCCTGAAGATGTTCAGGAAAAAACTAGACATGACACTTAGTGCTGTGGTCTAGTTGACAAAGTGGTGTTTGGTCAAAGGTTGGACTTGATGATCTCAGAGATCCAACCTAAGTGATTCTGTGATTCTCAATCCACCTCACCATCCACTTATGTAGTCCACAATTCCTGAGATTTCCTACGAGGATATCATGGGACATGCTGTCAAAGCCTTGCTGAAGTCCAAGTAGATGATAGCTACTCCTCTCCCCTCATCTGTCCAGACAGTTGTCCCGTCATAGAAGGTAGTCAAGTCAGTTAAACGTGATTTCTCCTTGGTGAATCCATGCCGAGTCTAAGCCCATAAGAGTGATAACAGAAAAGAAAATATAAGGCAAAGGAAGAAAAGAAACTTCTCCAATGCTTTTGAGGTGCGTTGACTCTGGCTGGATGCCAAAGCCACTCTATCATTCCCCTTTGCAACTGGATAGGGGAGAGAAAACATAATGCAAGGTTCATAAGTCAAGGACAGGGAGAGATCAGTCACTGGCTACCCTCATGGGAAAAACAGATTCAACTTGGGGACATTAATAGAATTTATTACTAACAAAGTCAGAGCAGGATAATGAGAAGTAAAAACAAAACTTAAAAACACCCTCCACCAACCTCTCCTTCCTTCCCTACTCTACCTCCTCCCCCACAGTGGCACAGGGAGATGGGGAGTGGGGATTAAAGTCAGGTCATCACACCCAGGGAGAAGAATCCTTCCCCTGCTCCAGCATGGGGGTCTTCCCACGGAACACAGTCTTCATGAACTTCTCTAATGTGAGTCCATCCCATGGGCAACAGTTCTCCATGAACTGCTCCAATGTGGGTAACGTCTCCACACAGTGCAGTTCTTCAGGAACAAACTGCTCCAGAGTGGGTCCCCCACAGGGTCACTAGTCCTACCAGTAAATCTGCTCCACTGTGGGCTTCTCTCTCCACAGATCATCATGTCCCTGCCAGGAGCCTGCTCCAGCATGGGCTTCCCCTGGGATCACAGACTCCTTTCAGGCATCCACCTGCTCTGGCATGGGTCCCCTCCATGGGCTGCAGGTGGATCTCTGCACCCCAATAGACCTCCATGGGCTACAAGGGCACATCTACTTCACCATGGTCTTCATCACGGGCTGCAGGGGAATCCTAGCTCTGGTGCCTGGAGAACCTCTTCCCCATCCTTCTCCACTGACCTTGGTATCATAGAATCACGGAATCAACCAGGTTGGAAAAGACCTCTGAGATCATCGAGTGCAACCTATGAACACCGTCTTGTCAACCAGACCATGACACTAAGTGCCACATCCAGTCTCTTTTTAAACACCTCCAGACACAGTGACTCCACCTCCTCCCTGGGGAACACATTTCACTCCTTCTGTGTAGAATTTCTTCCTAACATCTAACCTAAAACTCCCATGGCACAGCATAAGACTGTGTCATCTGCATAGTTGTTGCTCCCACATATTCTCACTCAGTTCTTCTCTGGCCACAATTACATCTGAGCAGTAACTTTTTTTTTCCTTCCTAAACATGCTATCACAGAGGCATTACTATCATTCCTGATTAGCTTGGCCTTGGCCAGTGGTGAGTCCATCCTGGAGATGGTTGGCATTGGCTCTACTGAACATGGGGGAAGCTTCCAGCAGCTTCTCAAAGAAGCCACCCCTGTAGCCAAACCTGGCTCTGCAAGTCCAACACAGCTTTTAACAGGAGTCATCATATTTTGAAAAAAGAACTGGAAATAAAATGGAAAAAAGAAAAATGTTAGATCCCAGATTCTGGGACAGACTTTTAAATCTGTCTTCTGTTAAACAAGTTCAGATTTTCTATTGACTGTTTCCTTTCCTATTGCTTTAAATCTACTCTGATTGAATACTTTTAATCTAGGAAATAGCAAGCCGGTATTATCCAGATTGTTAATTCCTGATTAAATAATCATAAGATTTGGTGTTTGCTGACATTTACCTCACTTTGAGAGAGCCTTTGGGCACAAACACACTGTCATTTTCCCGGTGTATTCTGTAGTTTCACTGGCATGGAAGTTTCAGGAGCAATGAGTAAGAATTATCATGTGATATATAGAAAGTTATGTGGGTCAAGAATTTGTAAGCATCAATGTTGAGGAGATTCTTTATATGGTCATTACATACTAGATATGAAAACTAAACGCAGCAGGATAAAGTAAAACAAAAAATGGTCAAAAGGAAAAGCCCACAGCTACAATTTCTAGATTGGTTAATTTTGCATTTCAATGTTTTTTTCCTGATGTGTTATTTCCCTGATTACTTGTAATTTTCAGTTTGAATGTTATAAAGGAAACACATTTATAGCACTGTAGTCTTTCATCCAACTCCCATTATGCACAATTTAACAATATTTTATAAATCCAAGAGATGAAGAAGATCTCTATTGTATGAGGAATACAACTGGTATGCTGTTGTTATGACTCGGAGGTTTTTGCAGATTTTCTATCAATCCTCAATGCTTCAGAAATATTTGTGATTTTTTTGTAGTATGCTGGAAAAAACAAGAAAGTGTTTTCTAGCTGACTGAAATGTTGAAACAAATTTAAAAAAATGAAGATTATGTCAGTCTCATTAAAATGTTAATTTCAAAGTCAGATTAATTATAATATTTAAGATTTTTGAGATATTTTTGTATAGAAACAGCCTCTCCCCCTACCAGACTATCACCAAGGCAAATTTTCCTTGAAGATATGTTTGAGATATTTTTTTTCCTAGCTTATAGCAGACAGCTTCGGGGAAAGGAGGGGAGAACTGGGAATATATAGCAGTGACTGCAGCAGTAAGAAATTCTTATCATTGGAGAAAGCAGCATTTAGAGGAAAGTATGTAGCTTCTTTTTACAACACATACTCAAAATAATTTTGGGGAGGGGTATAGCATATTATTCCTTTTTTTTTTTTTTTAATAAGCTAAATAAACTTGTGGGGTTTTGGTTTATTTGGTTTGGGGGTGTGTGCAATTTATATTTTTTTCCTTGAGCAGGTAGCCAATAGTCTGGGACTTGCAGGTTGCTTCCATTGGTAAGAAAAACTACTGATGGAGCTTAGTTATTTTGGGTTCAGTTCTGTTGATTTTCATAAGCAAGTCAAATGGCCTTATCTAATCAGAGGAATCAATTTGCACATTCTCAGTTTTCTAACCAGTCTTTTCAGCTAATGCAAGCACTAGTCCACAGTTGTTTGGGTCCTCATCAATCTTTCATTTCTTCTGATTCCCTGTTGCCTTTGGCATCCTTTCGCTTACAAACATGCACTATTACACGGCAAGAATACAAGTGATACAGCTCCTACATATTTTATACAGCTCCAGGAAACTTATTCTGAACTTCTTCCCAGATGTTTTATTGAACTCTGGTTTGGGAGAGTGACTTCAATTTTTTCAGCCACTTTCCACCTGTATGTTGTTCTAAATGCTTCCTCCATTTAACCAGGCTGACAAGTAGATGTACTGATACCAGTGAGATAAGTCATTGCTCATTTAATAAAGGCAAGAGGACAGGCAGTTTTCAGTTTTCTCTGCTATTACCACTGTCAGTTTCTACTACTATAAAAAGTAACATGCAGGCACTAGGGCTGTGCTGATTAATACTGTTCGGGGAGGTACAGCATGTGTGCTTGTCAGGACAAAAGGACAGAGCCTTGGGCTGCTTCCTTGTCACTGCCATTTGGAGTGGGTGTCTTGTAGTTGTATACAGGGAACTATCCAGCAATGAAACATGATACAAACATAATTGAAATGGGGGAAGAGGAGAAGGAGAAAGGGAATGTTTTGTGTCCTCTAACATGAACAAAATGTCCTTATTCATGAGCAAAGCAAATCTGCCTTCCCTCTTCTTGTATCTAAGAAGTACAGAAGGATCTTTGTCTTTACTGTAGGTATAACTATTTGCATAAAAGATTAATGTGATTCTTTCACAGCTGAAAGACACAATTAATAGTGATAAACCACATTTATATCACTTATGCCGTCAGATTTTCATATCTTATTTGAAAAGCAATATTTAAATTTGATAATGTATCGTAGTATGTCCATGGTCTGAAGTTACCCTGCAGATGAGTGGACAACCCACAGCTTATGCTTTAAACTACAGATATGGATACAAATTTCGTTTCCAGAACTCAGGGTTGTTTCTTTCTGGAGTCTGAGGTAGTGTATCTATGCTAGTTTTCATTGGGTGTCCATGCTAATATTTTGGCAGTGGGGGACTTCAAGGGTGGCCTCTGTGAGAAGGAACCATGGGCTGACCATGCTGGATGCAGCCAGTTCCAGCCATCTCTGCAACAGATCCACCCCAGGACAAAGCTGAGCACAACAGCAAAAAAACCCCCAACAAAACCACAGGTCAAAACACTGCACAGCAGTGTGAGAGACAGAGGAATAAAGGGAGAAAGGATGAGAAACAGCCCTGCAGACACTAAGATCAGAGTAGAAGGGGAGGTAGGGGTGCTCCAGGTTCTCCCCTGCAGCTTGTGGAGGAGACCACAGCAGAGCAGGTATCTCCCTGCAGACAATGGAGAGAACCACAACAGAGTAGGTGGATATTTCCTGAAGAAATCTGCAGCTTGTGAAGAGCCCATGCTGGAGCAGCTTCTCCTAACAGGAACTGCAACTGGTGGAAAGCTCACTCTGGATCACGTTTATCCTAAAGGAGTATAGCCTGTGGAGAGGTTGCTGGCAGGGGCACTTCTTGAAGGCAGCCCATGGGAAGGAATCACATTGGAGCTGGAGAAAAGTTTGAGGAAAAAGTTTTATAGACTGACTGCAATCTCCTACTTCCCATCTGCAATGCACTGCTCAGTGTCCAGGGACATGGACAAATCAGGAATGAAGGAATGGCATTGAGACTGGGAAAAAAAGTCTAGTGGGAGGTATTTTGATTTTTATCTTTATTTCTCAAGATCCGAATCTATTTTAATTGACAATTAATTAAATTAATTTGCACCAAGTAAGTCTGTTTTTCCCATGACAGTAATTGGTAAGTGATCTCCTTGTCTTTATCTAGACCTACAAGCTCTTTTCTTTTACTTTTTTTGCCCTGTGCTGTTGAGAAAAGAAGTTGAGTGGACATCTGGCATCCAGACAAGGTCAACACACCTTGCTGAAAGCCAAATACCTAATCTCTTTCTTGTCTCACTGGGCTTCACTTTGTAAACAGTGGATGGAAGTAGGCACCTTTAGAAGGAAATGCATCTGACCTGTCTACAGTGAGTTGAAGTGAGTGTTACCTTGATTAGACGGAGACCTGGGAGTGACCAGCTCAGTCTTAGATGCCAAGATTTTAAACATCTTCTTTTCTATCTGTTTCTGTCTTTTAAGTTCCAGATAACAACTTTGATTCGCTGCCAGAGAATATGAAGTCTTTGGATTTTAGACTTTAGTATCTTTGTTTCCTGTTATAATCATTAGCAAGGGAATAGTTGCTCTTCTTTCTTTTGCAATTAACTTTCACACCATTTTTTTATTTTTTTTTATTTTTTTCCCCTTTACTTTCCTTTAATGCCAGAACAAAGAAGGATCAAAATGGCAGTAAAAGACCTTTGGAAAAGTATTTATAAAATGATAAGGATTATATTGTGTTATATATCTTTTTTGTCCATATGGGTTTTTTCATCAGCATTAAAAGGAAAAAAGCATTTTTTACTCCTTTTTTTAAAAATGTGAATTGTTTTACGCTTTTGGCTGTTTATCAACATTATTATCATACAATAATTGACTGGTGACAAGAATTTAATTTCTCAGTGGTGTCTAATGTAATCTGTAAATTACATTACTGAGCCTCATTGCATCTGACGCACTTTGCATTTTGACTGGTTGTCCACACAGCCTCTCTTTTGAGATTTAGGTTGCCAGAAATGTAACAGAAAACAAAAAAGGCTTCCTGCCAATCAAATTATAGAACACTGAAAAGGTCACAGTTACACAGTATATTACTGTCTTCAGAGATTGTACTGGGTATTAAAATTCTCTGATGTTTCATTTCGCTGACAAAGATTGTAATAAGAACAGGAAACAGCACAGGATAGATCAGGCTTTGTGACCACAGTGTTTATGAAGGTGATAAATGAAAAACAAACAAACAACAAACCACTAAAAGGCAAACTCCTTCTCGTTATATCTAGATTTCTAAAGCATGGGGTTCTTCAGTTTAGAAAATCCAAATAAAATTCCTTAGGTCAGAATGACCCAGGAAGCTCTGAGTTAGAAACAGAATATAATAATTCTGTACACAGGAATAGAATGTGAAATGAAATGTGAAAGAAAATGAACAGATCAAAATGGTAGGTAATTTGCACCAGGCAGTTTCCTCCTGTAATTTACTGTATGCTCTGAAAAATTCAAAGTAGATGTTCTGGCTACCACTTCAGGGTAAAGTGAAATCAAAGCTCAAAACCCTTTCCACACTGGATGAGTGGCAAAGTATCATGTCAGAAAAGTTGTTATTTGTGGTCTCAGGGACCCATACTGAAATAATTTTTTATGTTTATTACTATTTTACTGTTTGGGGTTTTTCCTAAACATCCTGTAGTCTATGCCTTAGTCATCACACACAAATAGTACAACAGCTTGACATTCTGACTCCAGAGCGTTTTATTACCTTATTCCCTACCTGAAAATGGTTGCATAAAGGAATGTATAAATTGCTTTTAATTTCTTTTGGGTCATATGTGTGTGTCTGTGTTATGGGACAGATTGTCTCCACCATCCCTTTCTCATTTCAGATAAGTGGAAGTAACAGAAAAAATAATAGAGGTTTAGGTTGAGTTTCCATGCATCCAGCTTCTTCTGTAGTAAAAAATTACTTAGCAGGAGCAGATATTCTAGGCTTAAGATATGACTATAATAGTAAAAAAGAAACCAAGCAATAAATAAGGAAAAGATGGAGAGAAAAAAATAAAGAGCGGTAACATAAAAAAATTAGGGTAAATGTTTATCAGAAAGAATAAGCAGAGAGTATGAATCCTGAAGAGATAAATATAACAAATTTCCTTTCAAAAGTAGTTCTTCAGAGTACATGCCCTGTATCAGAAAATACGTTTCTGAAAAGAAGTAACAATTATATTGAGACTTTTATGAAATTTATTTATTTGTTTACTCTCATTATCGTAATCTAAATCCTGCAGAAATACTGCTCCACAATATCATCCTTCATCTGGTGCCTCATTGCATTGTGACTTTATTTTAGAAGTATCTTCATGCAAGCAAAAATGTACCAAATATAGGAACCAGAATAGAATTTTCCCGGGTCCACCAAAGTGCAGTGAACGCTGTCATAGAGCATAGGAAAACGCATATATCTCTAAAGCTCTATGGCAAAGATTAGGAGACATAGGTCAAATTTATATTTTATTATTTTCTTGAAATTTCACATATTTGTGCAATAATCAGTTTCTAAGTGTAGAATGCAATGGTTTTGATAGTTTTTACTGGTTACTGCAGTGGCAAGTGTATTCATGTTTTTTAGTTCCCCAGGTGTTACTGTGATGGTAGTCACGGACTTGCCTGTATTTGAAGCTGTTGTTAACTGCCATGAAAATCTGTTTTGCTTCTTGTAGTATGCACATTAATTGTAGAATCTGAGCTTTCTTTACAGTCCCTAATAATTTGATAGGAAATACCACATCTTAAAATAGTAATAAAACCCACATTTCTCGGTTCTGACACCCCCACCCCCAGATTTATGCCCTTCAAACCATTGGTAACATTGAAGTAGAACTGATGATTTCAGATAGATATAAAAAAAAATTAACCGTTTTGTGGAGAGAATAAGCATTTGGAACAAATTTCATTAAATTCATACAAAGTTTTTACAATAGATTTGAGAATTCAGACCAAGTCCTATAAGTTCAGTACTACAATAAATAATGTGATAACATTTAAACTGAACTGACAAGTTCTAACATGCTGCAAATTTTACCATCTATTTTCACTGTGCTAGCATTCATTGCCATTAAAACTGACATTAGTCCCACCCCTAAGAGTAATTTTAAAATTAATTTTATTTCATTACAGATAAACTTTTCGATGTTTAGTACAGAAAGATTAATGGCAGTACATAGCCAAAGCATTGGCCACACAGAGAATTTTCTACTAAAATATAATATTTCTTATGCTTTTCTATCTCATTAATTCCCTTCCTCCCTGCCTCTCTGTTTTTGGAAAATTATTGAACATAACCAAATTAGAGAATCACCCATACATTTAATTTTTAGGATACCTTGAGAAGGGAAAGTATCTTTTTCATTAAATATGTAACCAGTAGTCAGTGTTAGACAATATTTTCCTCCAAGAGTTTTCAGGTATGAAAAGGAGATACAGAGCAAACTATATTTTCTCATATGTGACTCTCCCTAAACCATGAACAAAGCCTAGAAATCTATGTTCATAAAGCATGAATTCTGAGTTTGTAGGGAAGATGTTGTACAAAACTATTGTTTAAGCACAGCAGGCAACTAAGCCCCACAGAACCACTCACTCACTCACTCTCCCCCAGTAGGATGGAGGAAAGAATCAGAAGGGTAAAAAGGAGAAAGCTCATGGACTAAGGCAAAGACAGTGTAAGAAGGAAAGCAAAAGCTGTGCATGCAACCAAAGCAAAGCAATGAATTAATTCCCCACTTCCCATGGACAGGTAGGTGTTCAGCCATCCCAGGGAAAGCAGGGATCCATCACACATAATAGTGACTTGAGAAGATCAAATGCCATCACTCTTAATATCACCCCTTCCTTCTTCCTCTCCTGGCTTTATGTGCTGAACATGATGCTGTAAGTGAAAAATATCTCTTGAGTCAATTGGGATCAGGTGTCTCAGATGCATCCCCTACCAGCTTCTTGTGTACTCCCAGCTTCCTTGCTGGTGGGGTGGAGTGAGAGGTAGAAAAAGTCTTGACCCTGTGTGACCAGTGCTCAGCAACACCAAAAACATCCTTGTATTATCAACACTATTTTCAGCACAAATCCAAAACACAGCCCCATACAAGCTACTGTGAAGAAAATTAATTCTACCCCAGCCACACCTTGCAAAAACATTCATCATCGTTAAAATGGGACCAACTTCCATCTACCAGGTAGGGGACAGCGTGCAGTGAAAAACATAGTCTACTGTATGCATGTGAGTCAAACTATTAACATATTTTATAATGCTCCATGTTTGGATTCTTTTAGTTTTCAGCCAGGGAACAAAATGTTCGGATATTAAAATTGGTAGTTATCCATTGTCCATAGCTGACCTGATGGCTCCTAGTAAGCTTTTCATAGGAGTTACTTCTGTAGAACACTGCAGAATATGACAATATATGCTGGTGTCTGACAGAATCACTCTTTGGCATATTAAAAGGAAAGGATGGGAGAACAAGGTTTCAGTGATAACATAACGGGCTGAACTTCCCCAAAATGGTTTGTTTCCTCATTTGGATGTAGCTAGGTGGTATGAAGCCTTTCTTGTCCTCTCTTTGAAGTTGTAGGTGGAAGATGTTGAAAGACTGGAGTCTGTTCAGTGGAGGACCAAAGTATTTTGGCATCTGGAACCCATGCCACAAAAGAAAGTGTAAGAGAACTGATGTTTTTTCAAGAAGGGAACACTAGTGGAGACTTACCATGATCTCCAACTATGTTAATGAGAGGTTGTAGAGAACTGACAGACTTTTAAAAGATACAAAGTAAAATTCTAGCAAGCAACAGTAACAACTTGCAACAAGGAAAATTCTGATTAGGAACAAATTTAGGGTAAAAAATTTACATGAGGATCATAAAACATCAGAATGTGTCATCCAGAGAGGATGCAGAACCTCAGTCTTTCAAGGTAAATAAAACCAAATGGTACAAGGCTCTGAGCAACCTGATGTAAGGTGATCTTGCTCTACCTGGTGGCTTGAAGCAAATGAGATCCAGCAGTCCTTTCCAATCTACATTCTTCTATGATTGTCACTTAATTTGCAGGCAATGTTGCAACATTTATCTGCCAGTGGAAAAATACAAATTATTTCTCAGAACAATGTCAGAGTCAAGAATATGACCATTCCTGCTTCTCAAAGTCAGAGAAAAACAGTGATCTTTAGTGATCATTATTAGCATAAGAATATAGAAAAAAAGATTGATGTGAAAAGTGAAAAAACATAGAATCATACAAAGTTTGGGAAAAAAATCTATAGTTATTGGATGGGATTCATGAAAACTGTTACACAGGTATGTTTTACTTTCCTTACCATAGTCTGTGCTATTTAGGTTGAGCTATTTATTTCTCTTGACACAGTCATTAGAAAAAGAAGAGAGAGCCCAGTTATAATGTTCCATATAATCTGGAAGTGATTGGTACAAACTAAGCAACTCTGACCTTTCTAATGTTCTGACAGTCAGTCTGATAGCCTTTCTCAGTTCTCCTTCTTCAGAGCATCAATCACCTCTGAAAAGCAGAAGGGGAAAAAAAAAAGCAGGCTACTACCCAGCTGAACAAAAAATATAGGGAAAGAGTTGGGTTTGACTGCTCAGATTTATTCATATAATAGTTCCCTTCATGACTGCTAGAAGCTCGTACAATTAATTGATCATTTAATGACATTAAGTCTTGACTCAGAACTACACTAACAACTCTGATCTATGCTTAAATTTGCAGTCCTGTTGTCAGAAATGCTGTGAGTGAGCACCTGGTGGATTGCTTGAAATAGACATCTGTAGTTTGCATGGGTTGTTCTTTCTAAGGCAATAAGTCTGTATTTTAAACCTTAAAGTGTAAATTGAATCTATTTTAAAAATAAAACCAAACCAAAACAAGCAACACCCTTTTGCAAACTGGGTTATGATTGGGCATTAAGAACCAGTGCTGGTCTTTAAATTCTGCTGAGGCAAATCTGTGAGTCCTGTGATAAATCAAATATCATAGATTATAATGCCAGAAGGGATACCAAATGTGACCTGCAGTAAAATCTAGGATTAGTATTCTCAAGTGCTAATGTGAACTAGAGAAACAATCTCTCTAATTTTTATTATTGTGTTTGATGCAAAATTAAAACTCTTTATAAGCCACTCTGGTAGATAATTATCTCATAATTTAAATTTAAAAGTGCTATTATTGGGCTGAATTTGCTTAGCTTCCCTTTCTAGACACTGTAAATTCTTAAATTTCTGTGGGCAGAGCATATTACTGAGTTTTGTGTTTATACAGACAGATTTAGAGTGGGATTCATCTCAAAAAAATTAACAGTGAGACTCACTTGAAGGTGAAGAACCTTAAATTTATGTGGGTCAGATTTCCAAAAATCCTGGTTTTAGACAATGGAGTCAACAGTACTTGGAGGTCTAAGTCTCTGGATGGATAATTGGTTGAGCAATATTGCTCTCCAGGCTCTTTTGGCTGCACTGTCCATATCTCTATTGACAAGAGCTAAGTTTTAAACATTCACTGCAGAAGTACTCACCTGTTTTCAGTATCTTAACTTGTGCTTGAATAATAATTTTGCTAAATGTCTTTCTTTACACTGAATGCTGGCAACTCAAATAATTTGCCAAATCTGAAAAAAAATGGTATATCTATCCTCTGTCATAAAATGTAACCAGGAAGGACATGTAGAGATCTAAGAGAGAGCAATAAAAAAGGAAAATATTTTCATGGTCAGTAAGTGTCAGTCAATAAAGTCCTCTGGCTGAACACAATATACCACAAAACTGTAATTTTTTTTTTAGTGGGTAATAATGTATGTCAAACCCCATTTTTAAGGGAAAATCAGTTCAATACGCAACAACACAGACACTATGAGATCTTAAAAGCACCAGAGAACTCATCAACAAAGTACTCAAACTTCTCTTTAACTTAAAGCACTTCTGTATTTCCTTTAAAATCAAAGAGTGCTGAAAGTATAGCAGATGGCTAAGTTCTCTACTGGACTGGGGTCATTGTTTGTACTTCAAAGCATATGTGGACTCACGATAAAATGGACTGAAAATTAAATGAATGCAACTAAACTGCTGTGGGTATGTTGTCTCCCACTTTTGTTTAATCTACCTTTGTACTTTTCAGATCTCAAGGGTTGCCCATAGCATCTGCTTCACCGTCTGTGTCTTGTATAAAAATCTGAAATATGCTTGCTAATAAGCTTCAACACATTAATTGATTTACACACAGAAGTTCAGGAACCTATTAAAAGAGGCACAATATCGCTGTGAAGTTCAAAACTAGCACTGATGAATGACATTAAGCTCTAATTATGTTGCTTTCTGTCTCCTAAATAGTTTTATGAGAGTACTTTTTACTTCCCTGATTGAGGAAAAGAAGTGAGAGTTGGAGGAACCATAAGGTCAGGAAGGAAAAGGAGAAAGATTTGTTTATTTGATGGTTTAATTAAGAAATGGATTTTTTTTTTTCCTGAATTTAGTGATGCAGCCAAACTTCATTTATGAGAGGAAGAACTGGTGCCAAGGTCCTGCTTTATTGCAACCTATATTATAAACATGAGTGATTTCTTCTCCCTATTTATTCTTAAGGTAGAGAAAACAAGTGCTTAATATTTCTTTCAGTAATTGTCATAAAAGCAGACAAGAAACTGCTCATTTTGCTCTGACTAAGCAATAGTTTGTCCAGATTTAAATTGAAGTCACATTTTAACAGTGATGCAGTAATGGGATTATGTCATGAGTATAAGATCCAGTAGAACATCTTTCCTGTAGCAGGTGCACCCAGCCCAGCAGGTTTTCCAGACAGTGACCTGCGACTGACCTCAGTCATGTCTTGGCTGGCTTCAGGTGTGTGGCACTAATTGGCCCCGTGCAGATCAACCTCCACCACATTTGCATAGCGACTGTTGTGGGGGCAGGTAAGAACCTGGCCAGTGAGGGCCAAAGTGACAGTATTTGACCACAGATCTCATTTAAATGAACTATAAATGGAGTCCTGCAGGAGGATCAGTTGAGTAGTCCTCCTTGGAGCAGTGTGCCTGCAGCTGAGGACTCTCCCCTTGGCTCAGGTCACCAGATCAGGTAATTCCTTTAAGTTGAGAGGCCTTGCCTTATTGGGTGAGTGATTGTGCATTCTGATTAGTAGCAATTTCATCTGAGATTAGAAATCTGTATTCAAATGTTGATGGAGTTTTAACTGATCTATTTGATTTATTTGGTTCAACGGTTTTGTAAAATAAATCTTACTTTGATATATTATTTTTCTCAGTTTTATAAGATGGGGACCAGAGCCTTTGAATAGAAGACTACTTCTAACCATCTGTAGCAGTCTACCAGAAACAGAAAGTGATGGGGATTTTCAAATGTCCTAATTCTCAGGTACTTGTATACTTTTGACTTTCTAATTCTGCCTTGAATTAATTTAAATATATCTACAATGAATTCTAGCTTAATTAAGTGTTTCTGACCAAGATGGGAAAAAAATAAAAAAGCTATCACTAGTTTGAAAATTATGGATGTCAATAAAGACAAATTTTTAGTCTTCATATTTAACATTGCACTGAGCCTGATTATTTCTACCTGAGTTTATTCATCTCATTTACATCAATGACTGCAGATGCATATTTGAATGAGTTTAATAAAAGTCTTGTTTCTTTACTGCATTACTTTTCAGTTACACTCTTGTGCTGAGAAATGTCATCAAGTAATTGGAGCATGTACTGGGAAATGTATACCAGGAATGTATTTTGGGCCCATAGCATGAAATCTGGTTTCTTCTGCATACCAGAGGTACTCACAAAGCAAGAACAAGAAATGTATAACGCTGTGTCAGAGCTTCAAAACAAAGTATTTCTATTCACATACTTTGTTTTCCAGTATGTTAATTTTTCCCAAGGTTTTACCACTACTGGATTCCAATCATACCTGCCTTCAGCACTAGAAATAAAATCTCTTCTTTTACCTTCTTTTCTTACAGTCACCTGAATTTATTAACCATTAAGATGATCCTAAGTCTTCTTTAAGAAATGCTGTGCTTGATACTCATCAAGGAAAAGGTCTTGGGGATAAGTGCTTGTGTACTTCAACCACTCTTGCTTTTTAATTTTTTGTGAACTAGTAGAGAATGTAAATTTTATGCTGAACTGGGATTAACAGGCAACATTCTTATATGAAATTATCTTCTTATAATGAAATTATCATAGTCAATAATTGTTGGAAATATATCTCGGGCAGAGAGGACTTTCAATCAATTATTGTATTTTTTTAAGTGTCGAAAGTGATATAATGCCTTTTAATGATTCAAAACAAGCAAAGAAAAGAGGAAACTGGCAACTGACTGACTTCTGTGTCTTCCTATATTAGAAGTCCAAGTCCATACTCAGAAGCAGCTTGTTGCCTTTTTGTTGTTTTTGGTTTTGTTTTTTTTTTTTTTTGTTATGTATCTATCCTAGTTTTTTTTCTTGAAAAAAAAAAAAAGAAAAGAACTGAATCTTCTATTTCACTAAAAATTAAGTCTGTTTCACTGAGTTGGCCATTATCCTGGCTGTAGAAAACAGACTTTTCCATCATCAGTTTTAGGTTTCAAATTGAAGTTCCCCTTGGAGCAAACGACTGCCCCAAAGTAACTACAGGCTTTGGTTTCTTTATTTTGCTCGCTACATGGATATTTAAAAATCAGAGACTAAATTAAACTCTTTATCAGGAGGAATTGAGAGAATCACTTCTCGAAAGACAATAGGCAGATGCACAACAGTCTTCCAAGAAGTGGTGTGAATTCCTTCAAATCCCTTCAGACATAAGAGAAAAGCAACAGTTTTCCACAACTTAAATATGGATACAAACCATTATGCTGATGAATTAGGAGGAAACCATGGTGTTCTCACTATGTTTTTTCCTACGTTAATGAAACTACTTTTCTGCTTACCACCATTTTCATTGAATCAACTATTTCCTAGAAAGAAAAAAAATCTTTACCTGAACATAAGATAATTATTTCTTTGAAATTGGCAGATTTTTTGTATTAATTTTTTAATTTTAAAATCATTAATATTTTAATACTGTGATTCTAAATCTAAATAAAACTATTCAGAATTGGCTCAAGCAGGAAAGAAGATGGGAACACAAAAAAAGAAATCATCTGGTGTTGAGAATTCTGGTTTTTGATTTTTTTTCAGCCAGACATGATCAACTGAAGAGCAAAAGAATGAAACAACTTCAACTGTTGTTGTTCTCTTTTGAATCTTTGGAGATGAAAGTTGACCCATGTGTGCTCAAGACTTTCATGAATTTGAAAACAACTAAACCAGAGCAATTTATTAATTGTTACTGTAGGGTCACGGTTAAAGTGTTAAATTGAGTTACAGTTACTATATGCAACTTAATGTGCTCAGAATAAGCAAATACCTCTTCATGGGCAAAGCATGAATTTTGAAATGTTCTTCCTTAGTCTGTAGAGAGTCATATGTCAATTATATAAAACCTCCTAATGCAAGCCAAGTGTTTGGCTATAAAATATTTAAATCACATGCCATATATTTTAGGTTCCATGGAGTCCTTAGAGTTAATATAGGTAACATTATCCCCATTAATTGTTTCTTAATAAGATTACATTTATAAAATGTGATTTTGAATTTTTTTATCCTAGTCTAAACCATCAACAATAGCTATCTGAAGAGCACATTTATGATTTCTGTTGCAATTAATGAGAAGATTTTTTTTCTGGTGGAAAGGAGGATCAAATCCTTTGTTATTTTCTTTTTACAAGCATTTTTTTTCCCCTAGTGCTTCCTAAAAGAATACTGTAGGGAATTTCACCCTATAGTTGAGGCAGCAGCTGTCATCAGCTCTTGGTTTCCATCACTGCAAATGAAGTAGTGTTGGCAGTACTTGCTTATGAGCTCTTATTTGATTCATAAATTATTATGTCAGTAATGCCCAATCTGCCCATTCTGTTATTGTAATTTGGGACAATGACAACTTTCCTTGTCAAATCAAATAGTTATAGAGACAGTAACAGGCAAGATCTGAGTGAAAAGTAACAACAAAAATTAATATTATTTTATAATTTTTGCAAGGTCACAAAAAACTTTCTTCATTCCTCCCAATACCTTTTTCTGTTTTGCCACATAGCTGCGTTTGCATAGGCAGTTGTATTTCTCTTTGTGGAAGTACTCCAGGTATCTCCTGATATGTGAATGTCTTAACAACGCCCAGGGCAGTTTAATGCCTTGTAAAATTTATTAGCCATCATGTAATGCTGTTCATTCAGTATAATACTAGAACCAAGACCATTAGTCTCACAGCATAAGAATTTATCTCTTCTGCTAATGGCAAAATCCATATGTAGGTTTTATCTTGAGCTACTGTTATGCTGCAGTATTCGGGTTTGTAAACTGAATTATTTTTCTTCCTGACTCTAACACCATGAATTAAGTATATATGCTAATAGATGAATCCACAATGAATACATCATAATCTGGTATAGTTACACTAAATAATTTAAGGCAAATAACAACAGAGTCTCAGAAATACTCATTCAATAGCATGTTACACCTCATCTCTTAATAATGCAAAAAAGGTTAACACTTACTTTATTTTACTCCTCAGGCTTCTGTAGGTGGTCTTAAGATAAAAAGACTACAGAGTTGTTCTATTTTTGAGGATCCATCAGGGTAGTGGTGGCTGGAGTGGGAGGTTATGAATGAGTCTGAGAGGTCTTTTTCATTTGGAGATGTGAATTTTCTCATGAAGGGGGTTTAAAATGTGAAACTTTCAAGGGGTTTCCCCACCATATTTTGTATTTCATTATGTTACACAAAAAATATGAAAACATGGATGCACTCCATGCTGAATTAAATTTCATCACTATTTTTACTTTATTGCTATATATATTAGAAAGACAAAAAAAATCACATTATAAAGGGGTTCTGCTTAGTTATCTTTACAAATACAGAGTAAAGTAGTAGGTCGCCAGGCTATCACACATAGTAGAACTACATACAACTATTACATTTAACACAATGCCAGCTCCCATCAGGAAGGGAGATTGCTTGTTTCAATAGTTGCTTGTATGATAAGTTAACTGCATAATTTTGAGTTAACATTATACTTAGGGCTGTTTGAAATGACTTTAACAACATAATCCTTCTTTATTTGTTTTATTTTCAGAATTGCACCATGATCATTTAAAAAAATGATGTTATGAATATTACACTGAGGCATTTTGCTATTTTGTTGGTGAAGAGCTTACGGTGGAAGGTAAGATTGTTTGCAGTGGGAAAACAGCACAAGCAGCAGTGAGCATACGAACCTCGTGTCATTTTTTCAGGAGGGATTATTTTTGTTTGGTTTAAGGTCATGATTAATCAATATAGTTTAATCAGCTTTAGGAAAGGTATATTGTTACACTGCACTAAGATGAGTTTAAACTGTTAAAAAGACAAATGCACAATGAACAACAAAAATGAGTCTTCTGTGCTGCTACCAAAATCAATTTCAGTAGCAATCACTTATGTTATAATGTTATGCTTGTGATACAGTGAAAAGGTCAGTACAATTTCTTGCCTAGTTAGCATTGTAACTTTCAAGCTTCCCTGGGCAGGAGTTGTGATCACAGTGTCTGGCAAAGTCATTTTTCCACAGACCTTGTGTTTGTCACGTTATTCTCCAGAGCTGAACAGTTTGTCTCTAGCACTCTTAACTTCACAGCCTGCTTTCTCTTCTTCCTTGATTTCTTTTAGCAAAATTGACAATAACTTCTTGTCATTAAGAACTGACATTGTAGGGCACTAATAAAAAATGGCTGATTTTCACTTTGCTATTCTCAAACTTTTCACCCTTAAACTCTCTGCAGCTTTGTCACTTCAAGCAGAAAATATTGCTCTGTGGTTGCACCACTCCCCAAAAAAACAGAATGTGCTTTGAGCAGGCGGAAAAAAAGAAATCTGGAATGTAATTAGGTAGCATGTTCATTGCTTATGAGCTGATATCACTGTCATGCTATAGGAATCTGGGTAAAAGTGGAATAAATAACTCCTAAATAATCGCTTCCTCTACAAATGGAAAGGATCATCAGTATGATGAAGAACACTTGCTAATGGAAGTATATTCTTTCTTCTAGCCCTGAGGTAAATGAGTAAGAGCAGCTGCTACCTACAATACAAAAGATTTGATTTTTTTGTATTCATTTAGGGTAACGTGAATTTTCTTCTGATTTAATTTTTGTTGTCACTGACAGATGTTTACACAATAAACAAAGTTTTCAGTCAAGCACTGGAGTAGTATCTGAATTCTGAGAAGTATTCTGTTGCCCATTAAAATCAGCTTTCCACTGATTCCAAAGAAAACAGATCAGGTCTCTAAGTTGTTAATGTAATATCTAGAACCAGCGTGAATGAAACTGGAAATTTATTTTGAAAATATCGCTTTTTATGGTCAAATTTCACAATTTTTATGATGATGTTTCAGAAATAAGGATTGCAGGGAATATTGACCCATTTTGGCTAAGTTTACTGCTCATTCTTACTTTAGTTTGTTTTCATCTACATTATTTTTTTAAAAAAATTATGTGCCACATGTTACTCATAAAAACTGTATTCTTTCCAAAAGGTGTAGCCTACATTTATTACCTATTAGCCATAGTAGTCAATGCTTATGTAAAAAACTGGCACACAAAATGCCCAAATCAGCATTATACATATAAAGAGAAAACATTTTAAAAGAACTCCCAAAAGAAATGTTCTTTCTTCTTTTGCTGAATACAGTCAACAAAAGTGTATGAAGAAAAAAAATAATGAAAACATTCAAGAGAAGACTGATAGAAGAAAAAAAGGAATTAAAAAGAGTGAAGGAAAACAAGATATGAAGGGAAAGTAACAGTATGTAATAAATATCCCACACACTTGAGTATTAAAAGTAGTTGAATGTCCAACTTTTTTAATTTTGAGAGTATATATCACAGTAATTTTCAGCAGAAACTATGGTCCCGAATGAGTTATAAACTTCAAAAATGTCACTCCATTTAATTTTTTTTTCATGTTCTACCTATTTAAAAGAGTGTTGGAAAATGACAAAATATTTGGGAAAGAAAAAACAGTTTTGCCCCTTGGTTTCTGGAAAATTGGTCCTTGATTTTGTCCTACTGGTCTATAATTTGCAACTACAAGTTATATCACTGGATCCATGACCTTTTATTACACTTGTATTTCACTTCCCTTTCTTCCTTTTCTGTAGTCTTTTACCATCTCCTGCTGTTTTGGAGAGAAAACTATCAGTTCTCCTGCCTATTTGCCTTTATATTACATCTATTCAATTGTGTTATATTCCCTTCAATTGCTTTTGCCACTTGGGGTCTTAAGACAGGAAAACTGCCTCCAAGATGATATTTCAAAAACAATTTAGCCAGACTTCATGCATTGTTTTCTGAAGTAGCAGCACAATCAGTAGATGATACAATAACACCAATGGGTTCTCAGATGTGAGGTGTTCCATGCCAACAATATTTCTTAAAACACTGCTGTCTCCCCTAAATATATCACTCTATTAGAATTTTCTGACACTTTGTAACCCAAAGAAAAAAGAAAATTGTTTTCCAAAGTATATTCATTCTATGCAGTGACCAGTTCCTGCTTATACTTACAGTAAGTTCACAATCTGAACAAGTATGTCTACAGCAATTACAATATTCATGACAGAGAATACAATGTTGACTATAGACAAACTAAGTGGCCCTCAGCTTCATCAGTTTTTAGGTACAGTTTTCCTGGGAATTTACTCTAGATATTATTCTCTATTTTCCCATAAATGTTAATTCTGTGTCATTTATGTAAGTAAATGAGGTGGGGTTTTCTACTCCTTCAAAATGAACAGAAAAAAAAATCATTAAACTTTCTGACCAGATCCTAGACCTCTGAAAAAATTCTAGGCTGGATGTGTTGTGTACTCAGGCAGCATAGCTGGGTTAGCCAAGAAGCCGCCTTGCTGTCCTTGAGGTGGTTCCAAAGAAAAAACCTCCTGCACATCTGTAATGAGCAGGAGCAGAGAGAGCCCCACGCCCCTGCGACATAAGGGCTAGTTTTTTAGCTCCACCTAGTGGAGTCTTGAAAGGTCTTCTCTCAAAGTTTGGGTCATCTCAGTATATTTGCATGTAAACCATGAGGATATTTGTCTAGTACTGGTCATCCTTCAGCCATTTCAACCATCTCAGTCTTGCTAGATTTGTGTTGGTGATCTTTCTCTCTCTCTCTGTGACAGTGGCTTATCAGTCTCCCACAGTGAGGGCTGAGTACTTTCACTGTCAAGGTTGTCTTATGCTCAAAATCCCATACATTTATTTGGGTTGTTTTGAAAGTTAAGAGTTCACAGATTCAATACACTAAGTATAGACAAAAGGTTCCTGAAATACAGGAATTTAGGCAGAGAAAAATAAGTAGCTTTTTAGAGGTCAATAGATTCTTCCTCAGACTTTAGGCTAATACTGTTTGAGATCAGATCCCCAGTGGCTTTTGCATAGTACCACTATTTTTCTGAGAAAGTGGAATTTAAAATTATAGCCTTGGAAAAGCAAAGCACAGCTCTCTCGCTGTGTGCACGTATGGTCTTACACATCAGATGGATTACACTGTGCAAGGAGGGACTGATTTGCAGAAATAATTTTTAACTACCAAAACTCCTAGCAACTGAAAATATTAGGTACATTAAGGACAAAACCTGGCCCTTTTCAAGAATTCAAGGGATGCATTTTTTCCTGCAATTTCTTCAGTCTTCTTCCAGAATAGGCTGCTTCCTACAGGTGAGAGTGGAGAATGCAGCAGGACAAGAGAAACTGGAAGGTATATATGCCCTCTGGAAGAGTTTGTAGTTGTCTTTTTTTTTTTTTCAATACTTTTTCAATGTTAGGGGTTTGATCTTCCCTCTCTATCTACCTTGTAAGTCCAGTACCTCTGTGTGATAAGTGAATGTATGTTCTCAGAGAATGTAGGGAGCACACAAAATAGTACAGATGATGTCACATATTTCAGACCTGTATTTCAGAGCACCTCTCTGGAATGATTTTCTTGAGCTGAAGATCTTACTGAGTTCTCTATTGTAGTAATAGAGATTTTATTTGGAGTCGACTGTAATTTGATGTATTTCATGAATAAGATAAAATTAAGTATCCAAACTGGATTATTTGACACATGACTCTGGATATGTGGTGCTTCTGAAGGTCAGCAGTGATTGATGATGTTAATTCAGTCCGTGTCACTGACTGGACTACCCACAAATACTTGCCACAAGACAGTTATCTTGGTGTGTTCTGGTCATTATTTTTTCCATTGGCAAAATTTTTAACACGTCACCACAGAAAAGATTCAGGCTGTTTAGGCAAGCACCAGCCTAAATATAGGGGTTTGTGGGAGAAAAAGGGATTCCCTGACTGTAGCCAAACAGCTTTTCCTTCATGTTGCACAACCTGGATTTCCTTATGGACTCCAAGAATGCGGGCCTTTTCTTCTTTTCCTAAACTTTGTAAGTCAAACAAGGGGCTTGTAGAGGGCTACCATTTGGAGTGGGTCTGAGAAATTCTTTGTCTCTGAAAAGGCAATGACTAGGTCGTGACTGATTGGAATTCTGAAAGGTCTAAAAATTCAAATGTAAAGCGGAGACGTGTGATTCATACAGAGTGGGGGAACTGGTTGTGGGTAGGGGACCAGCACAGAGACTGAGAGAATGAGACCTAAGCCTAGCTGTGAAGGTCCAGCTGCAGTAAAGTTAGGAAGTCCAGCTAGATTAAGCTCATAAAACAAAGTCTTGAGGAGTACTGCAGCATCTAAGACCTACACTAACACGTAACATGTTCCTGTTTCTAACAAGATTATAGAGCAGAAAGGGTGTCATGCAGCAAAGAGCAACTCTCTTCTTCATACACTTGTGTTATTTTAAATATATTGACTTGCTGAGTCATCAGAATAAATAAAATAAGAAAGAATTGGACAAGTTGATGAATATGGTTTGATTTTCAGGAAGGGACAAATGGAAAAAAAATAAACAGATCTGTCTTAACTCACATTCATAATTGATTGTAACCGCTTCCACCCAGATTAAGCTCCCTGGGTACTCCACATTGACAAATTAGTGGAACAGGTCCCTTTTGGCATGAACTTGCCTTTTGTCTATGTTTGGCTGTCCTGTGGTACACATTCAGGAACACTTGCAAGGCATTCAGTGTCCTGGTCAAAAGTCACTCAATGATGCACATTCAGAGCACCTCCTGGCAAAGCAGACCCAAGGACTTCCAGCAGTTGACTCTCTGCATAAATTGTGAATGACTAGAAGCAGCACCTGGTGGAAGACTCATTCCATCTAAACATACAATGTGGAAATAAAGCCTTGGAGACATAATGGATCATAGCAAACATAATAATGATAATTTCCTCTTTGCATTCTATCAGCAAGTAATAGAAATAGAACCAGAGATTTCACATTATCACAGAATGGTTGAGATTGGGCAGAACCTCTAAAGGTTATTGGCTCAAGTAGGGCTACATAGAGCCAGTTGTTCAAGACCAGGTCCAAACAACTTTGGATATCTCCAAGGAGGGAGATTTCACAATCTCCCTGGGTAACCTATGTCAGTGCTCCCTCACCCTTACAGTGAAGAATTGTTTCTTCTTTTTCAGATGTAACATCCGGTGTTGCAGTTTGTGTCTGTTGCCTCTTGTCCTGTCACTGGGCACCACGGAAAAGAGACTGGCTCTCTCCTCTTTGCATCCTCCCATCAGGTACTTATACACGTTAGTAAGATTTTCCCTCTCAGCCTTCTCTCTTCCAGGCTCAACACTCTCCACTCTTTCAGCCTTTCCTCATAGGAGAGATGCTCCAGACTCTTAATAATAGGATCATAGAATCATAGAATATTCTGACTTGGAAGGGACTCACGAGGATAGTCCAAGTCCCATTCCTGGCTCTCCACAGGACCACTCCAAGAACCACAACATGTGCCTGAGAGCATTGTCCAAACACTTCTCAAACTCTTTCAGGCTTGGTGATGCGATCAATTCCCTGAGGAGCCTGTTCCAGTGCCCAACCACTGTTGGGAGAATAGAGATCGTATGCGAACAATTTCCTTTGCATTTCTGTAGGCCTTGCCTTGGCATGGCTGGGTGCAGACAGTAAAAGAATTGCTTAGCTAATATGGCTACAGGTGCTGAAGTTAGAACAAAGGAGGCTCCCTGCCAAGTTTAAGGTGGAGTTTCAAGAGGGTGAACGTGTGCCCTCAGCTCATATGGACACCTGTTGTGGTCCAATTAGCAGTGGACAACAAAGTATGTTTTCCTTATGTATCCAAAGCTGTGTGAAGAAGAATCACACATCTGGGTGTAATAAGCAGTATATAAAGTGTGTTCTTCTTGTAATAAACCGACATATTGCTGACCAAATTGGCCTATGAGCAGTCTGTCCGTGCCCCTCCACCGATACAACCACCTTCTGGGTGAACCTCTTTCCAATATACCACCTAAACCTCCCCTGACACAACTTCATGCCATTCCTTTGAATCCTATCACTGGTCACCACAGAGAAGAGATCAGCATCTGCCCCTCCACTTCTCCTAATGAGGAAGCTACAAACTGGGAATGAGGTCTCTGCTTAAACTCCTCTTCTCTAGGTTGAACAAGCTAAGCGACCTCAGTCACTTCCCCTCTAGACTCTTCCTCATTTTCATTGCCCTTCTTCAGATGCTTTCTAATAGCTTTATTTCTTTCTTAATTGTGGTGCCCAAAACTGCACACAACATTCAAGGCGAGGCTGCCCCAGTGCAGAGCAAAGAGGGACAATCCCCTCCCTCGACCAGCTGGTGATGCTTTGCTTGATGCCCCTCAGGACACTGTTGGCCCTCCTGGCTGCCAGGGCACTGCTGACTCATATTCAACTTGCCATCAACCAGGACTCCCACGTCCCTTTCTGTGGCACTGCTTTCCAGCACATCATTCCCCAGTCTGAACGTACATCCAGGGTTGTCCCTGTTCAGGTGCAGAATCCATCACTTGTTTTTGTTAAACTATGCACACTTAGTGATCACCCAGGCCATTATCATGTCCTTTTGCTGGACTGTCTCCAATATGTACCTGTCTCGCTTTTACTGAAGATCACAGAACTGGACAAAGTACATTTAGTGTGGCCTCACCAGTGCTGAGTAGAGTGGAAGGACCACCTCCCTCAATCTGCTGACAGTGTTGGGTCTGATGTAAACATCAGCCATCTTTGAAGCAAGGGCCCATTTCTAGCTCATTTCTACCATAAATAACAAAGTCTTTTATACCTATGTGTTCAAGTTAGGAGAAAGTATTTAGGAGTCTAAGAATCTAGCTATGGCTATATCTCAACCTCAGCCTAGCTAGTAACATTAATCATGTAAACAGCTATCATAGAATCATAGAATCATAGAACCAGCTGGGTTGGAAGGGACCTCCGAGATCATCAAGTCCAACCCTTGATCCACTACCACTGCGGTTACTAGGCCATGGCACTAAGTGCCACATCCAGTCTCTTTTTAAAAATCTCCAGGGATGGAGAATCCACTAATTCCCTGGGCATCCCATTCCAATGCCTGGTCACCCTCTCTGTAAAGAAATTCTTTCTAACATCTAACCTAAACCTCCCCTGGCACAACTTGAGACCATGCCCTCTTGTCTTGCTGATAGTTGTTTGGGAAAAGAGACCAACCCCCACCTGGCTACGACCTCCTTTCAGGTAGTTGTAGAGAGTGATGAGGTCTCCCCTGAGCCTCCTCTTCTCCAGGCTGAACAGCCCCAGTTCCCTCAGCCTCTCCTCATAGGACTTGTGCTCCAGTCCCTTCACCAGCCTTGTTGCTCTTCTCTGGACCTGCTCCAGGACCTCAATATCCTCCTACGACAAAAATGTCTCAGTTAAATAAAAGATAAATCAAACAAAAATCCTTGAAGAAATTAACTGGAAATGAAAAATACTGGTGCTTCATTAATGCTGAATTGCAGCTCAACAAAGGTGATGTCTTGTGTGCCACTAAAGTTTGGTTCATTACAATGCAGGTTTTTGCATTCAAAGAATGTATTGCTCAGTCAAAGAAAGTATTGCTGCCTAATTTTTTCATTTTTAGTAAATGCCCCTGACACAATAAGCAATATATACATACCTTCTGTCTTTGAAATGTATTGAAAATGATGGTACTTACAATCGCCCTGCAGTCAAATGTTTAGGGTAAATTTAGACCATATAGTGGAACACAATGTAGTTTCCAAGCCTTGCAGAGATGAGAGCCAGTATAGCTCCATAACCACTGCAGTCTGGAGAGAAAAGATTTATTGTTTTGGTGCAGGGTTACGTGAATGAAGCTATATTTCTTCCAGACTGAATCTGACTTGTACCCAGATATTTCAAGCCCACTGTACCCTCCAGAACTTTGTAGGATCACATTAGCGAGAATAAAAGCCCCACAGACATCCCCTTAGTTTAGTCCACACAGATATAGAAAATTTTTCCTGTCCAAATTACTTCTATTTCTTAAATCTGCTTATCCTCATACTCTCCAACCTTTCTTGTGGCTGAAAAGCTTGACATACCATCTACTAAACTGAACTAAAGATATAGTCTTCGAATTACAGTGAATGCACCATGCAAAAATACCCCAATATTTATTATGTTAGTTTTTTAACTACTGCTAAAAATGGATATATAAATATTTTTTCAAAACAAAAGTACTTATGATTATATGTATATAACATTTGTTTATATAATTAATTTATAACAAAGAAGAGGTTTGAATCTTTCTGTCAGGAAATACAGTAAAAGAAAGAAAAAATCTCATTCAAATTCAAAATTCAATTACAAAGTTCATCACATGCTGAATAGGTAAGGTACTAACACAGGGGAGTGACTGCACAAACCACAGGCATAACTGGGAAGATCTAGTTGAAGCAGAAACATCTGGAGACTGATTACATCCTTCTTACTTTATTTGGTAGATAAGTTGCTTCTTGCTGCAGGGGAAAAAAAAATATCTTGTGCTACATTCCCTAAGGCCAGTGACAGCATTTTCAGAGCCTTTGATTTATTAAATCCAAAGGTTGCCTGAGACACTCTCCTTCCTTCAGCTGGGAGTACTCTGCAGAGGGACTGTCAGAGGGGCTCCTACCTCTGGCCAAATCTTTACAGAGCACAGTGCACATGTTCAGGGGAACAATGATGTCCTCGTTCCCTCCACAGACTGCAGCTGACTGATGGATCATTATCTGTCTCTGCATGTTCTGCATATCTCCACCTAACATATCCTATTTACTTTCACAAATAAATTACAAATGGCAGCTCAACCCTGTCACATCCATGCTTCAGAGTAAGTGCTCTGAAGGAGTCTGGAGAGCACAGTCACTGGAAAAGACATTATTAGAAATGAATCCCCAAATGTGGTCCCAGGTTTCTCTCTTAAAGGCTAAGGAACAAAGGTCAATATAATCTGTGACTGCCCTTACCTATTTGTTAGCTTTCTGTGATTCATAGAGTTTTGTTATCTAATAAATTTAATTTTGATTAGACAATTGGTATTTCTTCCTGTCATGCATATTCCCAGCTCTAAGCTAGATAGAATTATTCTTTGAGTCTTGACTATCTAAAATGCTCGCATATTTTTCTATATATAACAGCTGAAAAGTTCTTCACTGAATGTATTCACTTAAAAAACTCCAAAAATATGTGGAAATAAAAATAATTTCTTTTTTATTATTTTTTTTTAACGCTCAGAATTGTTTTTGGTTTGGTATGCTTATTTTCCTGATGATTTTAAGTAGTAAGAAATTACAATATAAATAGAGTTCTGAGGACTGTATTCCTAGAATTGAAATCCTTTAGGTTCCATTATCCAGCATCTATGAGACATCCACATTTCAAAAATTACCATTTAGTTGCAGCCTAACCTCATGGGCTCCAACAATCTCTCAGATAGCTAATATCCTCACTGCTGTCTTTCATAAAGCACAAAAATTGAGATGTTTCCTGTAGTAAAAAGAGTACTATTAGCTCATGGCAAAGACCTGAATGCTCATACAGTTATCAAGACTAAATACTAACAAGTCCCAGCTGAAGTGGGATAATCAGAGTTTGATTAACCTGTCTAAACTAACAATTTCAGTAACAAGAGGGCTGAAGAAAGGTTATCAAATAGTAGAAAAGCAACATATAAATAAAAATGATGGGTATGTTTTCTGTCTGTTTTGATTTTGGTGGTGTGTCTATATTCTATTTTTGAGGGGTGGTGCAATTTTTAGTTGTGGGGAGGTGGGGAATAAACAAGACACAAAGGGCAAAAAACAAATAAGTAATGTACCAGCTATAAGAGATGGAATCAAATTTTGTCTTACAAGGTTGTCTTGCACGTTCAAGGGGTAGGCCTGTGCAAACCTCATGAAGTTCAACAAGGCCAAGCGAAAGGTCCTGCACCTGGGTCAGGGTAACGCCAAGCACAGATACAGTCTGGAAGAGGAATGGATTGAGAGCAGACCTGAAGAGAAGGATGTGAGCGTGTTGGTGGATGAGAAACTCAACGTCACTCAACAATGTCCACTTGTAGCCTAGAAGCTAATTCTATCTTAGGCTGAATCTAAAGAAGTGTGGCCAGCAAGTCCAAAGATGTGATTGCACTCTACAGCACTCTCCTGAGACCCTATCTTCATCCAGCTCTGCGGACATGGACCTGTTGGTGTGAGTCCAGAGGAGGGCCACAAAGATGATGAGAGGGCTGGAGCACCTCTCCTATGAAGACAGGCTGAAAAAGTTGGGGTTGTTCAGGATAGAGAAGAGAAGGCTCTGGAGAGACCTTATAGCAGGCCTCCAGTACCTACATGGGGCCTGCAGAAAAGCTGAAGAGGTACTTTTTACAGGACAAGGCATTATGGCTTTAAATTGAAAGAGAGTAGGTTTAGACTAGATATTAGGAAGAAATTCCCTATTGTGAGGGTGGTGAGGCCCTGAAACAGAGTTCCCAGAAAAGCTATGGATTCGCCATCCCTAAAAGTTTTTGAAGTCAGGTTGAATGGGGCCCTAAGCAATTTGTTCTAGTGGAAGACGTCCCTGCCTATAGCAGGGGCCTTGGAACTATATGATCTTTCAGATTCCTTCCAATCCAAACCACTCTTTAATTCTATGATTGGGCGGTTGTCCGATTTAGGTTCTTCAATTGTAAAGCAGGTTCATAGGTGAAGAACTGAAAGTTTAACAAATCAAGGAAAGAGAACATGAATAGAGGAAAGTAATAATGATCTGAAAAAAGTGTTTCCTTTAATTTCACCTCATAAAATTATTTTCTGCTTTGTCTTTTGCTTACACTAACGACAAAGCAAAAAACCTCTCTATTTCAGAAGAGATCGCAATATATTCTAATGTTGTTTCAAAATCTGAAGTGTCTTTATTTTGTTAAATATAATGTAGTATAAGTCAGTGGAATTGGAAAATAAATTGCAGTGAAAAGTTCTAACAACATTGGAGCAAAATATTTTGATTTTGTTCATATAATCTATGAGCTATATATCATGTAATTATTTTCCTGTAAATCATGTTGTCAAAATTTGACATATTTTCTCAAAAAAGTAAGTTTTAGATAAAACAGATTTACTTGATGGGCAGCTTCTTCATCAAAAAAAAAAATTCAATTTGTTTTTCCTGTAGGAGTTGTACACCCAGATTATCTCAGAACTAGGAATAAGGACATGCTGTATTAGCTTGAATATTGATGGGGCCAGAGCAGAAACCTGTTCAAAAATCAGAAGTCATCATAGGAAAATATCAAACAGTTAATGTAGCTTGTAATTTAGGTTGTATGTCAAACATAATTGCTTTCCTAATGTCTCTGTTTCTTTAAATCTGATGTTTAGTTATTAGAGGTTGTTGCTGTGTGCATGTTCTATGATCAATGGAATCAAGAATTTTATCATATGGATTATCAACAGCTCTGATTTACCTGGATATTTTGAGCTAAACCCAGTTGAGTTTTATGGGTTTTTTACCCTGTGTAGTTCTCAAGAAGAGAAAAATAATCTTTTTATAGGCTTCTTTGGGTTGGATTATTACATTTATAAAGAATAAGAAGCCTGATAACATGTAATTCATATTCATATGAAGGCAGAATAGGCAGAATATATTTTTTAGGCACCGTTCTTATGTTACTTTCCACACCCAGCATGTCCTAGCTCAGTAAAGATTGTAAAGAAAAGTAGTTTGTGTTTTTATTTTCTTAATTGAAAAATTAATTGTTCCTGTAATATCTTTCCAAGAAGCTAGAATACTTTTAATGGAAGGACACAGATTTTACTGAAACCTGAAATGTACCTCAAATGTTTACTTGCATTCTTCTGGATTTATAAGCTTTTATTTATTTACCTCCTGATTGATACATGTTCAAAACTCAAAAAAATTATTTCAGTTTTAAAATTTTATTTTTAAAAGGAAAATATTATCATTTTGTTATTAAATATATGTTTTAAGTGGTCTGCAAATCCTGCATGTCTACTAGGTTTTCATATTGCATGATATTGGGATATTCAGCATCTGTTTTGATAATTGTAGGTAGAAAGATGTATTAACAATTTGGATAAAATAAAATCTGTTCTGAAGTTTCACCCACTACTGAATATGACCCACATGTATTAGCTAAAGGAAACCATACAACAAAATGTAGTGACAAATGAACTGCTCAGTGGAAAATCAATAGCTCCTTGAAAATTGTAGCTGCTTAATATGTTTTGTTCTCCAGCCTGTTTTTCAGTATTGTAGCATATTAGTACCTCACTACTTGACCCTTCAAACACAGGAAATTATATCTTGGAAACCTCAGAGATTTCAAGACCTGAATGTGGAAGCAGAGAAGCACTGAGCAATCTGTGCTGATTGCCAGAGAAGTACCGTTCTAAATTACAGGTCACGAACCAGCCTTCACAGAGAAATCTTGCCAGGAGTGAATCATGTTCTTAAAGGTCTTTTCCAACCTAAATGATTCTATGATTCTATGATTTTGCTAGAAGGCTAAATATTGACAGCGGAGAAGAGAATAAGATGACTTCAAAGAGGAGGTACTGGTTTCTTTGTGAAGTTTTAGGGAAGCTTGTCAAGATTTGTAGCTTAAGGGAAAAGCAAATAAAAATTTAGAAAATAATTATTAATCTAATCTTTTTTCATTAACTGAGAACTATGTTTAGCTAAATCAAATAAATGACATATTCATTCAAAGTATGGGTCTATGGATAAATGTGGCTATAATAAATGTATTGTATCTAATTTGCATAGTTTAAAAAGCAGGCACTTATTCTCCCAGTAGGAATGCAGATAAAGCTGGTTAAATTATATGTTTGACGAGGCCAGCAGAATCTGCTTCATGTCATGTCCCTAGGCGTTAAGTTTACTGTATCAACTTACGATACAAACTCATTCCTCCCTGACATTCCACATTAGTCTTCCCCTGCTCCCTCTTTTTCCCTTTGTTCATCTGTTGGTTTTTAGGGTCTTTTTATTTGTTTATTTTGGTGGGGTTTTTTGGTACTTTGTTTTTGTTTTGGTTCAGTTCGTTTTTTTGCTGCTGTATTTCTTCTTATCTACTTATACTCAATTTTCATTAAATATGGGAAAATGAACTTTTGGCTTTCCTGTCTCCAAAATGTTGTGTTCTTGCCAATTCACATTCATATCTTAGCATTTCAAAACCTTCTTTAGCTAGGAATGTCATTGGCAAAAGATAAAGAAACACCTACCAACACACTAGCTTGAGCAGTTATTATTATTGTTAACTTTATAGAATTCCTCCTTTGCAGACCAACTTCAGAGCAGAAGTCAGCACAGCTAGAGGAAAAAAGTTGAGCCACACAGTTATCTTTGACAGAATAAAATAATTATATTTTATAAAATTATGAAAATGTTTGGTTTGAGAGTATATTTTTTATAACTTCTAGAATTTTGTTTAGTTCATAAGTGAGCAGGAGGGAAGTGTTTAAACTTCCTATTCACTCTCCAGCAATTATGGTAATGCCATTGTTTAAACATCAATATTTTACCAGTCCAGGTATTCTACATGATTTCTCAGGTCAAGGCATAAAACTATGTTATTTATAAAATTTTCATAGAAGGAATCCTGACAGTGGGGTAGGCGAGCTGAAAGATGAAGGAAAGCCTGAATCAGCTTCTTTCCTTGTGCTTGTACAAGCACAAGAAGAATATTACATGTGAATTTACCTTTTGCTGACATCAATAAGAAACAAATTTGCTGAAATTGAAAATATTTCAATAGTATAACTGAAGAAAATTAATTCAAAAGATGGTGGACCATGCCAAGCTCATTTCTCTGCTATGGCAGCAAATATTTACATATCATCTCTTTTGCAGATCAAACCTGATCCTGCAGTATTTTCATTCCTTCTGTTCCTTGTAGAATGCTGTCCTAGAGTGTCACCTTGCTGGTGAAATATCTTCTGGATTCCATCTTAAATTTCAACCTCATTGTTTTTTATATATTTATCTCTTGAGATTTTTTGTTCTTTCTGATTTTACTCCTGGAGAACTCCTAAGGAACAATTCAACTGTACCTACTCTTGATCTTCTTTTCCTAAGCTAATCAATTTCTTTTAATGTTCTTCAAAAAAATAAATTGTCTATTTAACTGACCATGCTAGTAACCATAGTTTCACTTTACTCCAGCTTGATTGGTACAAAAGAGTGAGGACATATCAGTCTCTCCTACCTACTTCAGTTACAGTGACCAAAACCACTGGAAAGTCGAAGAGTGAAAAAACACACAAGAGGTAATACTAAATTCAGAGGTAAATATCTGCTCTGAGCTCACAGGAGCTGACAAAAAGCATCTACTTTTACTGTTAGGTAAATGTGGAGTGTGGGTGCCAAGGACATCCACAAGCCAGCCCTCAAAAACTTTAAATTTCACCAGTAACTAGTAGCTAGGGGTCATAAGCATTAGAAACTCTTTGGAATAATTACCAAATCCTTCAATAAATATTCCAGCAACACTCTACCCAATCATTTCTGAAAAAAATGTCATACATATAAAAAAGTTTAAATATTTATTTGCTTTTATATATAAAGCTCTGTGTGTATTTTAATTCTGACATAAAACTTCCTAATAAGGTGCTAGTGATAAATGTTTATATGTTAAACCAAATTTTTTTAAATTCCTCTGAGCAACATCAGCTCTACTTAGTAATATCATTGCAGTAATTGACAATAATACAATAAAGTAATATAACAATATAGTAGTAAGATAACTGGCATGGATGTTCTGAATTGCTAAATTGATGCTCCTATCAGTAATGATTATTAAGATTAATTTTCCTTATACTCAAGGAATTTGAAATATCAGTTAGCTTATAAAGAACTGAAATTTGGACTAGTTTGATTGTAGATAGTTCAAATATTTATATAGATATATATCTATAAATGTACTTGGAAATGTAAATATAGAATGTTTACATACTATTTAAATACTATTGGCATAGCATTTCAATATAGGTATATGCAGACGCACACATAAAACAGCACTTTAAAGCACAAAAACAACACTCAGACAGTGGGGTAGACAGTAGTGGCAGAGGTAAATTCTGTGGCTGAGCACTAGATGCAGGTGGACAGGGGGGTTTTCAGAGCCAGGGAAACCCGAACAAGAGCTGAGAACACTGCCAGTAGCCAGTGGCTCTCGTGGGAGGCTGACACAGCCTGGTCATTGCCAGGAACGATGACATCGCATTGAATCCCACCTCAGAGTTATCAATGTTTCTTCAGGGAAAGCCCTGGGATGTCTCATACTTCCACACAGGTGGAACTGCTAAAGAAGAACCTCAGTCCAGGCAGTAAATTGCAGTGAGTGGATAGACCCTTTTTCTGGAGAAAAGGTGAGCACCTGCATAAGATGTGCACAGATTGATGACCCGTTATGTCAGGGGGCTGAGTTGTATGAAACAGTTAAAAGGCTGTGAAGTACTAGGGGACCCAAGGTGGAGATAGATGGGTGGTTTTTGAACAACACTTCTGTGGGGGACACCACAGAAAATGAGGCACCTTGGTGACCCTCAGGAGCAGGAGGGTCACCTTCTGGCACCACAGCCAAAAAGGGTGAGCAAGGAGAACAGCAGCATACAGCAGATACTGTTAAAGGGAAGGATGAATGCTGGTATTGGGTGACTCTCTGTTAAGGGGCACTGAGGTGCCCATCTGTCAGCCTGACAGTGAATCATGAGAGAAGAAGCTGTCTAAACACCTATTTAAAGGTCTAGGTACCTATTACTAGCAGACACATGCATCTGAGTAGAATTTACCCATTTACTAAAGATTGAGAAAATTAATATTGGAAAAAAATCTCCTTCTGAAGATTTTTATTTATCTTTATTAACTATTTAGCCTATTAACTTAAACTACTCTTACAGCTGTAAGTAAATAGCTAAATTCCACCCTAGCTCTAAAAGCTCAGGGATATGAATTTTCTCTGTAGAAAATGAAAAAAAAAGAGTGAAAGAATCAAATAGAAGAAAAAGATGACGGGAGGTTGAGAAAAGGAAGTGGTCCAAGGAACCCTCCATTATTTACTGGAATGAGAATGCAGATAAAAAAATCAGGTACACTCAAAATTGGAGTGAATGCAGTATGATCTAGAGGAAGGGTCCTCTTTTAAAAAGAAAAAAAATAATTGAGAAAGGATTATAGTAAAAAGTGACTGAAAGGAAAATTCTCGTAAAACAGAATGAGTAGGAGATAAGAGATTGATAGAAATTACCCATACAGAAATGGGTTTTCTGGAGATGAAGTATGAAAGAAATTTATATCATCCTGTTTAACTAATCTAGGATTATTTTTTTTTTAACATTTATACTACTAATTCTCAGTCTGACATAGAGTACAATAAGATGAGATTAATCTCATCCAATCTGATCCATTTGAAATGTAGACATCTAGTTTAAGCAAGTACTATCTACATGATGGTGTGGGGAACTCCGGAGAGTCATCTATCCTGGTTTTGTTCAGATAATCTTTGATAAGATTATTCCTATTCTCTATGTAGATATTTCAGACACACTTCATAATTCTTAGTGTTTATGTGATGAACAAAAAGTAATTATTTCCTATTCTTAGACAATATGTAAATTTGTGATGTCATACCTGTAATGCTGAGGTAAAGTAATTAATTTGTAAAGAATACAAAAACCTCCTGGGAAAAAAAGAAAAAGAAATTCTTTATTTGGGTACACATTCAATACCAAATCTTCAAAGCAAAATTATACCAGAGCTATTTCAATCTAGAAAACTCTTGCTATCTTTTTTCCCAGCTGGACATTTTATATCCACATCTGTCTTCATATCTTTTCTAGTATACATTGTCACACTCACAGTAGACCAGCTACACTGCAGATTAGATCCAAAGCTTTATGTATAATAAAAATCAATTTGTAGAAATTACAGTTCAATCAATTTACAATTAGTATAAAAAGGACAGAAAGAGAGAAGAATAAGAAAGTCAGTGTGTTCCCACTGTTACAGTTAAGGAACAGAGTGACTATTTCTGTCCACATCTCGCATCACAGTCCCCTGTTAGTGATGGGTTAGTTAAAAGTTAGTAGTAAATTAGCTAATGAGAAAGGATTCCATTTAAACTTAAATGAGGAGTAGAGGAAAAAGTGTCTAGTGGTGTGGCTGCTGCTCTAAGAGTGGTGCAGGAGCACATGTATAGAGAATGGCCTTAGTCATAGTAAATTCATAGCTGGATGAATTCACACAACAAACAGTATTTCTGTGCAGAGATGTTAGCTAATGTAGCCGTACACTGCAACACTTGTTACAGCTAATTACTAACATGACCCTTACAGCTATGTCAATTTTACTGTTCAAGCAAATGAAATATGAAATATGACTTGGTACTGCTTAATGCACAGGTACCTTGAGTGACTCATTCAAGATCATAAAGACTGTGGCAGAGATTACAGATAATCCCATTTCTGCACCTCTGTGTGATCCCTCAATCATAAGACCTTTGTGAACTCTCAAAGGTGCTGGCATATTACGATGCTAGTCAATCTCATGAATGCCTTTCCCTTTTTAATGACTGTACAAAAAGTATAGTCTACCTTCAGCACAGAACTGTTTCTAAGATCTTGTTTGCACTAAGGAAAAGCACTATTTTCAGCTATTCATGCAAACAAAAATTCAATAATATCTATCTAGATGAAACCTTTTCCAAATTAATGACAAAAAAAAAATTAAAACTACTGAAAGGATTCTGATTTTATTGTTGATATCATCCACTTCTATTTACCAGAAGCCTTCCTCATCAATGTGAAATAAGTTAAGTTCACATTTGATAGTTTTTTTTGCTTTTAAGGAACCCACAAAGCATAAATTGTCATTTTTTCAATTTTCTTCTTTCTTCCTATTGTTTTTAAACTGCTTAATACTGGAAAGCCTCAGGTACATTTTTTGTATCGTGGAGTTTGAATTTTTTCCACATAATTAAAGTCATAACTATTGTTAATTTAGTTGCATAAGCCATTTTCGACAATGACATGCAGGTATGATTATTAATATTAATTTTTGAAAAGACTCTTCAGTTTCTATGGTAAATAGCAGACTGATAAGTCCCCATTTTCTCTTTTCTCTCTTATCTGTTCCTTCTCTCTCAAACGCCATTCTCAAAAAAATAAAACCTGAACATGGAAATGTAAATCAGCTATATTGAATTTCTTAATCTTATTAAAGCCATGATATGGTAAATAATTTTATGAAAGATAACATTGGTTAAGTCAAGTCTTTATTTGGCAGACTCTCAAATTGCTCATCAGAGGGCCGTCTATCAACCCTGGAACAACTTAGGCAGGAAACAACAGAAATCAATTTGAGAACAGTCAGAATAGATATTAAAGACTGAGTAATACACTGCAAACATTGAATTCTAATAGAAAAGATTTTGAGTAGCTATTTTTCTGTTCACAAGTACTGATAAAATTTTAACTTTTATGATCCAATTAGTAAATTGATTTTAAAATGTCTTTCATTTTCTTGTTTTGATTTTTCTGCTATTAATTTGCAGACATTCTTCAATTGTATGATGTAGAAAGCCTAAAAATAGCAGTGAACATGGGTCCTGTAATGATACTCTCTCTATATATATTTATGTGTATATATATATTTATATATATATAAATTCACACATGGAGTCACATAAAAGACAATATGCTCATTTAAAGAGCAACCTTCAGGTAGAACATGTGCAAATACAAGCATAATTTATTAAATTTAATATTCATAAGTTATATTTAAGTAAGTTACAGAGCAACTTCAGTGTGAAGTTAGAGCAGCATGCGTGTTGGGGTTTTTTTCTTTCTCTACCAACAAACCAATATCTGGCTCAGATGGAGTTAATTTTCTTCACAGTAGCCCATATGGGGCTGTGTGGTTTAGATTTTTAACCTGTTTCTCTCTCTACCCCCAGAGCAAGAGGGGACACTGACCCAAACTAACCAGAGATATTCCATGATATATAACACAATGATAAACAATAAATCTGTGTCAAATTTAGGTTAATGTATTTTTTTTCCAAAGTAGCTGTTGCTTGGGGACTGACTGGACATTAGTTTGCCAATTACAGATGATGAGTGATTGCCTTTGCATTATTTGTGAGGTTTTTTTATTTCTTTTCTTTCCCTTTTGTTATTGATGTATTCCTATCTCAATCTCAACTGCAGTGAAGTGAATAAGAGACCAGATGGGGGCTTAGCTACTAGCTGGAGTCAATACACTACAGATGACATGGAAAAATTCTCTAATATTCTGATGAAACAAAAAAAGATTTAAAAATTAGCTGGAAGGTGAAGTTAAGGTGAAAAAAAAAAGAAAGAAAAAAAAAAGGAAAATCCCAAAAGGATTTCATGAGAAGTGGTGCAGTGAGATTTAGGTTTTCCACATCAGTGCTGTTAACTAATGAAACAGTTTTGCTGGGGATATACTGCATTTTTCATAATATTCATTTACTGTTTTAGTGTCTCTGTATTTTTCTACCAGAGTCATGGAACTGTTGTTAGAATCACTTGTCAAAATTATAGAGCCTGTAATAAGTAGAAAATTAAAATAAATTCTTTCTCATATTAGTAATCACTGATCCTAGGCTTTCTCAAATGTATCTCAGCACTAGGTATGGAATGGTATTGAGACAATTCAGGTTGTTCAGTTATCCTCTTAACGACTATCACATATGTTGAATATTTCTGCAGCTGCTTACAAAACATTACTTATCTTTTGACAGAATTTCATTACAGTAGGCTGAAGTATGATAACTTACATTTCTCCTCCTTTGATTATAGAGGGTTCTGACAATGCTTTGTTAGTTTTAGTATAGAGTCATCATTCGGTGTGAACCACAGTATTTATGAATCATACAAATTTTATGTATCAAGCAAATTTGTTTCCTCAGCAGATAAAGAGAAGTGTGTTCGATGCAACACAGGTTTCAAAGAATAATAGCTTACCTCAAAATATCATTATTAACTATTCAACATCAAGACAATATTAACAATAAAAGAATATTTAGTAGTTATACATTAGAAAACAGAAGAAAAAAAAAGGTAAAAAATTCCAAAAGACTTTTTAGCTTGCTCCTGTGTGAATCTTTTTACCCTCAATACGAGATGTCACAGCTTATCCATGCAAGCCTGAGGATAGCTTGCAAAATCTTCACTGAAGGTTACTGACAGATACATGAATGCATAGGAACTCTGTAATATATTTCCTGAACCTACTTTGCAACTAAAAAAGCCTACTTCAGTAACATCATGGTGGAATACAGAACACAATTACACCATCAAATAACAAAAATCATACAATACAACAGATCATCATACAACAAAATCATAGGACAAGTAGGGTGCCAGAGCCTTCCAACTGCCTCTAACCACAATTTTCATTCCTCAGACCTCCCCAGTGCCATTCAGAGTGGGAGTCAGAATGAAGGGGTGAAGTTGAGCCTGACAAAAGAGGAGAGTGGAGGAAAGATGTTTTAGTTTTTCTTCTTGTTTCTCACCAAACTACTCTACTTTGCAATAAACTATTTTGCCCTAAATTGAGTCTGTTTTGCCCACAACAGTAATTGTTAAGTGATCTCCCTGTCTTTATCTTGACCCATGAGTTTTTTAATTTTATTTTCTCCTCCTATCCTGTTAGGAAGAGGAGTCAGAGAGAAGCTAGGTGGGCATGTAGCAGCCAGCTGATGTCAACCCACCACAATGAATGAGAAACTGATAAGCCAAACTCAAACTCAAATGCTAGAATTACAAAAAGAAATAACAGTAACCTGAGTAAATATTTAGTAGTATCTTCTCCCTCAAAAGCATCACCATTTCATTCACAGAGCATTTTCATATCGATTGCAAACATGAGACCATAAGATGGTACGAAATTCAGCAGAAGAAATAAAATTAAAACTATATTTGTTATTTTTTATCACTCAAAAAAAATAGATTCTGCTTTACTTTAAGAAATTCGATTTGTCTCCTTCTCAGAGCAGGGATACAAAATGAATATAAGGACAATGTAGGTCATTACTTTAAAAAAAATTAGTAATCTCTTTGGCTTTACCCTCTTGTCATTCTCATTATCTTTCTGGATTACACCACAGGTTGCCAATGAGTTAATGTTATCAAAATTTTATCCCTTAATCTTTCTTAAATATCAAGTGATTCTACAAAACCTCTCAATATTATAACTGCTCTTTTTACACCTCTACCAGTTTGATTCAGCTAACTTTTGAGAAAGACATCATTTTCTTCTTTTCCACAGTTTCTCAATCAAAAACAATTAGTGAGAAACTTATGCTGATTTCCTGTCCTAATGATATATAACAGCATAATATCTGGCATAAGTCACTAAGCTTCCTTTATGAGAACCATCTCTGAGGCATCAAGCACATTTTCATTCAATATAAATGACAGAACAGTGTTTTCTTTGCTAATGTCATATTAGTCATTTTAATCTGCTGCAAGTTAATCACTTAATGCTAATGTAGTACTTCCCTCTCCCTACCAGCTGTGATCTTATGGTCTTTTTACTGTGTGTCAGTCCTCCTACACATTCTTTCTAGGGTTCATTTTTCTCACAAAGTTTTTTGTAATTGTCAGGAAACTTAGAATTAGATGATGGTATATTCAGAATTCATTTACTGACCTAGAGGAATCATCCAGTATGTCATTCAAAGTGCAGAAAGCAAGTGTACTGTGAAAAAGTACTGCAGTGGAACTGAAGTTCCCTAAAAAAAAAAACAAAACAGCAAAAAAAAAAAAAAATAAAAAAAATTCCTTTTCCCTTAAGAAAATAAATGTTAAATATAAGTGATTTATATTAAATGCATGAGTAAGAGAAGAATAAGGCATATGACTATATATGTATAAGGTATTTATAAGATTTATAAGAAAATAACAGCTACATTCAAGAAATCATAAGAATATATCTACATTGTGCTTTGTGGCCTTTGCACTATGTGGGTAGGAATATTTTTAACATGTGCAAGAAATCTCTAAGACCCTGTGTTCATTCTGACAGTAGGAAGAAGTGTAATTATGTTTAATAGCTGTTTCTTCTTATGAATAAATACAGTTATTTTGTATTTGGCCAATCAGTTACACATTCTGAATTTTCCTAGAAACTCAATTATTCTAAGGGCCAAAAAGTTTTGTCCTATTCAGTCTGGATCTTCCAAGGTGGAAGCTCTCTTCTCAACTGAGCTAGTTTCTCACTTCTAAGAAAGTGATATTTTCACTTCTAAGAGAATTCTGGCCTAGTTTGATTTAGTTTTCCTACCACAACATTGAATATATTTTTCAATATATTCAATTAAATACTGAATATTCATATACATCAATATATGTATATAACATTCATATATTAATATAATATACTCAGTGTCAGCATCTGAGAGAATTATTTGTTGTCTTTCTTCCTTTTTTCTTCCCTTTCTCTTCCATTATTCTCCACTAAAAGGTTAGTGATTAACATAGAAACAATGATCTGGTTTGTGTAAGAATGGAACAAAAGCGCTCTGTAAAGTACAATGCTTTTTTAATTGTACTATCAAAAAAAGACATCTTCAAAATGTGATTAGTGTAAATCAACAAATGGTTCATCAGTTACTTCTCATCTTAAGGGAAGAAAGAAACTGCTAAAACTTTCAGTGAAGGCCAAGTTCCCCAGAGCTTTTTCCTATTGCATGCAATATTATTGTTCCAGAAAATATACAAAGAAACCTTATTAACAAGCAGAATGAAAGTGATATTTTATTTGGTTCTGTTTCCAAGACACAGAATCTCTAAATCACAATTAACGCTAATGTTCACCATATCCTTAATATGGTAGACTCTTCCATGACTACTTTCACTGTTGTCAATCTGAAGCCTGGTTTAAGTTCCTAACATGTCCTCGTAAGTACCTTTATAAAAATATTAGGAGATTACGCCTGGCAAAATACAAGCTACCACTTTGTACAGTGGATGTGCTATATCAGGGAAAGTAACACTAAATTTACAATATGTTTTGTCATATGATGAGATGTCTTCAAACCCATGTGTTTTCAAAGCTATAATCACATTTCAGAGATAGTAAAATATCTGATGCCTAGTGTTAAGCCATATAAGTTACTCTAAGAAAGTACAGAAATATAAAGATACATTGTACACGTGAAACTTTTATTTCTTGGGAAGCTTGAGAAAGAAGGACTAACTATTATTTTTCTCCTTTTTCCCCATGTACTATATATTTGCTATACATAAAACAATTTAGCCAAATACAACAATTGACACAAACAGAACAGAGGCAAGTAAAGAAGAAACCAAACTATGAAACAAACCCTTGTGAAATGAAGTCAGGTATATGCTTATGGTTCCACAATTTTTTTCACAAAGATCCAAAATATATTTCCTATTACTGCATTACAGATAACATAAAAAGATAATTATTTTAGAACCACAGAATCTCTTGTCTTCAGTAGATTTAATTCAATAAAATTTTAGAAATTGTTCAGAGGTGAGAAAGATGAACCCATTGGAATGAATCAGTGAAAAAGGATGCTTCAAACTGAGGAAAGATTTTATAAAATTAACTCTTCTGATTTGAAAAGGAAATAAGAGAAATTTTAAGGATCCATTATTTTGGATAAATTGTTTGTTTGTTTATTTATTTTACTTTTGTTTGGTTTTGTTTGGGTTTGATCTGGTTTGGTTGGATTTTTTGTTTTGCTTTTGGTTTTTGTTTGGTTTTGTTTTGTACAGAGTTGGGAATAAGATGCTGGAGAACAGCAACATAGAAAGGGACCTGGGAGTCCTGATCAATGACAAGTTGAATACGAGTCAGCAGTGCCCTGGCAGCCAGGAGGGCCAACTGTGTCCTGGGAGGCATCAGGCAAAGCATTGGTAGCTGATGAAGGCAAGAGATTGACCCCCTCTGCTCTGCACTGCTGTGGCCTCCCCTCTAGCACTATGTGCAGTTCTGAATGTCACAACATGAGAAAGATATTAAGCTACCAGACAGCATCCAAAGAAGGGCTGTGAAGATGGTGAAGGGCCTTGAGGTGAAGCCATACTTGGAATGTTCAGCCTACAGAAGAGGACACTGAGGGGAGGCCTCATAGCGGTCCACATCTTCCTGATGAGGGGAAGTGCAGGGGCAGACGTTGTTCTCTTCTCTCTGGGGACCAGCGATAGGACCCAAGAGAATGGCATGAAGCTGTATCAGAGAAGGTTTAGGTTGGATATTAGGTAAAGTTTCTACTTCTAGAGTGTTGTTGGATGCTGGAACAGGTTCCCCAGGGATGTATTCATGACACCAAGCTGCCAGAGTTCAAGTGTTTGGACAACACTTTCAGGCACATAGTGTGATTCTGGGGGTGGTCTTGTGCAGGACCAGCAGTTCTACATAGATGATCTTTGTGAGTCCCTTTCAATGCAGGTTATTTTATGATTCTATGATTTCTCATGACAAGAATGGGTTACATTTTACCCCTTCTGGCCTGTAAACAAGGCACTTTCAGGGGACCTACAGAACAAGTGTACAGTTACTCCAAATCTTGATGATCTGAGGGAATGTGTTAAGTGCTTTGTCTTCATGTTTTGAGCTACCTTCAGAAATATTTTAAAATATCAGTGAGCTTTATCAGCATTTACAGCAAATGGAGAATTTAATTCTGTTATCTACACAGAATTTTCACTGGGGTCATGAAAATCAATACTGCCTAGGTTGATTAGATTTGGACTTCAATTAACCTTTTGACTTAAAAGTTACCAAATTTGGAATTAAACTTCATTACACTTTATATATATTTCTAGAATTAATATTTTAATTGCTGTTTATTTGTAATGTAGGAATGCCTAAAATTGCAGTATACTTCCCTTAGAATATTGGGCAGTGCCCTAAAAACAAAATTAAAAATCCCAAACAAGAAAAACTCACAATCAAACAAAAAGAAAACACCTTTATCTCAAAGAGCTTGCAAATTTAATGAGGAAATGTACTTCCAGGAGATGCTAGGGTAAAATAAAAGCTAACAGTTAAACTAGGACACAATTAAGTGTCACCATGTATCTTGGTTTTCTTTTGTTTAAGGCATTTACTCCTTTTGCGAATCAAATGTAAAGCAAAGAGGGGACTGTTGCATAACTTTTGATCCTTCCATAAAGGATCATCCATAAAACTGATGGACTATATTATATATATAAAAATACCTATACATTTTCTTAATGAGTACATGAAGTTATTGAACCATTGATGAAAGCAGCATAACAAAAATTTTCATAAGGAAAAAGAGTTCATCTGTTTTAAAACAAATCAATGTCAAAATGATTTATTGATTTATGAATGATGTGTAGTTAGCAGTCAATCAGTGATTCATTCAGGATCAATATCAGCAATACAATATATAAATCTCCATATTAGAAACTTACAAAATGCTAAGAAACACTCCTTATAACCAATTCCAAAATGTAACCTCATGCCCATGCACGTGTGTGCATAGAATTGCATATACATTGTCTCACAGGCAGTGTAGGTGTCAGAGTTTGGACCTGGCTCCCCGCCAAGTCCCTGAATCCACACTGAAAGCCCCCTCCCCTTATATAAAGGAAAGGGAAGAGGGAGAAAAAAAACAACAACAGACCTGAAATAAACTAAACTAAAACAGTATATATATCTATTTAAACTTATATACAATTGCAAAAAAAACCTATTTACATATAACAAAGAGAAAAAACCCCAACACCCCAAACCCAAAACAGTGAAAAAAACCCCAACAACAATATACACAGATATACACAGCTAATAGAGAGCTTGCAAATAAAATAATCTTAATTCTTTCCTTGAGAAAGCAGAACAGTGCCACCCCTGCTACCACCACTCCCAAGGCCTACACTCTGATACCAGGAGCTCAGCGAGGCTGCCTCTCCTCTCCAACCCCAACAGAAGAGGTCTGACTTCTAACTTCCTTCCTCCTTGTATTAATACTTTTGCTTATGTAAAGAAATAGAATGGAATACTGGGATATGGTCAATTCCCTAGTTTCAACCTAGTTTCCAGGAAGGCAACTAGACTAAACCACTACAGTAGGCTAAGGCACACGCCCTTTTTCCTGGCTGTATGGGTTCTCCCACTTGCATACACCTTCTGTGGGTGATGGGGCTGTTCCACCCTTATATGTACCTGGGCTGCCCCCCCAGTGAGGCCATATCCACCCACGGATATGTCATGGCACCGACGGCTCTGGATGGCCAAGTCAGAGGTCCTGATGTCATCGAGAGATTTCTAGCAGTGCGTAAACAGATTTTGATAACTGCTGTTTGCACTTCTAGATCGCTCCCTCACAAATTTTACCACTTGAAATTTTGCAAATTCTCATGCTTCTTTTATATTTTTTTTCCAGCTCAATCACTCTTCATTTCTAAAGTCTCACTGTAATAGCCAGACTAAGATGTCTGATAGTCATCTTCATCTTTAGATTGATCAGTTTGGGCAAAAGTGCTCTCAGGAAGTTTAGGATGTCCCTTTCACAGCCCTATTCATATACCTGTTTTAACAACTCCTATCAGCCAGGCAGTGGAAGTATCCCACAGTAGTGACTGGGATTACATGTAAGAAATTGCTTCAATCTACCTCGCAGGGAAAAAAGACAAACTATAAAGATTGAGTTATGTTTCAAGTCAACTAGAGATTTATTTTAACATATAGTATTGAACCAACTAGTCCAAGAAACATGAAAAATTGCCACTAGTATTCTCTTCTTATTATTGAAGATCAAATCCTGAAAATCTCTCTCAGTAAGATTTTGTTTAAGCACTGATCTGAGTTGAAGGGAAAGGAATGAGAAAGAGATCCACATAGCTTCTTCCCATGCCAATCTTTCAGACACAGTCCATGTACCTATCACCATTTTCAAATTTTCTGAGCACTTCTTTAGCTTTGATGTTAGTCTTCAGTCACACTGTAGTAACAGCCAACTTGAAGAAACTTCACATGCTTTATCCTACATCTAAATTTTCTCAGAAGTTCAGATACTCAATTTAGTCATCCATACACAGAGAAACAACATTTTGGTTCTTTTAATCAGACAAAAATATTGTATTAAATAAACCCTAAATCCCTTCATAATTCAAATATTCATATTGCTTGAGACTAAATAAAGGAAAGAATGATAAAAAGTTTTTGTTTATTCATTGATTTTTCTGAAAATAATAAAAGCATTTCAACTCTGTAGAAAATTATTGGTGTAAAAATGTTCAAGACAAATCCTCAGATGCGCACATAAAACATTTATTCTGTCTGACATGCACTGCTACCAACAATAATTTAGGACAGCCCAGAGGTCACTCTCAGAGAATCTCTACATAGCTGAATAAGAACTATTAATCACATAGGATTCTACTTCTTTACTTTTTCTCCTAATATTTGTTTCCAAGTTGTAAGAATATACTAACAAATCATATGGCACATAGAACTGCAGTATGACTATAACAATAGCCAGCTATCTTTATAAAAGGGGATGGTACAGGGAGTAGAATGTGGACTAGTAATCAGATACAGAACCTTTATTATTGCATACATACACTAGTAGCTAGACCTATGTTACAGAGAAATAACAGTCAGAATGGAAAAAAGTCTCATTTACAGAGTTTATAATCTAAGAGTTAGATACCAAATTAAATAACTTAATGAATAGGCATTGGTAGGCACAGAGATCAGAAAATATTAAAAACATATATAAAGCAACTTCATGTCTCACTTCAGGTCCTGGATGTGGCAGAGACATCTGAAATAAATCAGAAGACAAATACATAGAAAACATTTTATTCCAAATGTTTGTGAAAACATCTCTTAAAACATGATGGTGACAGAATGCATTTAGTAGAAGAAAAGCATATATTTAAATATTTTTATGTAACTTAGGTTTCTAGATGTAGAATTTTGGAGTGATCTCTTCAAAATCATATCTAGTACACCTTTTAGATAAAGAGAAAACTTTTTGGTCTTCCAGAATTCAGGTCAATAAAGGTTAAGGCAACAGTAAATTAAAGTTCTCTAAACTGTGACCTTATGTTGAGATTTCTGTGAAAAGTTCTATAATTGCATCACTGTCCATTTACAACTCTACAAATCTCATTACAACTATCAGTTTTATATAATGAAAGTTCTTTCATATATTAAAGACTGCTTGCAGTGATTAGGGAAATATTGGAACATAAGTTTATTTCTTTTCTATCTGTCCTAGTGTAATTTTTAGCTTGTGGTGACTAGATAGATAGTTGTACTGATAAAAAGAGCATGAAATGCTTCTTTTCTTCAAGGAAGCTTGAGCAGGCTAAAGCAGCTGATGTGGCTATATCACATATATGCACAGATTTGACAGCAACTACCAAATTCTGAACAAATTTTCATGATACAAACTAGTAAATTCTAGTCACCTCCTTCAGGATATTTTCTGATGTCAAATTGGTCAGGAAATACAGAAGCATATTCTTAGTGCTGTTGCTTATAAATGTTATCGTTCTGGGTGCAGCCAATAAAGGATGATCCAATATACTGCAACTGATACGAAGAGCTTTCTGGCTGACTGCTAGTCCAAATGTTAGTTGAAATGATGCACTTCTTGTATTGCAAACTGTAGAACAGTTTCAGTTTCACACACACAATGTGTGTTAGGTTTGTGGCTTTTTAATGTTTGAAAAATATGCTTACAATGGTATAGTGTGATGTATTGTGGTTTCAGATGCTGCATAACCTTAGTTAACCCTACACGTTCTTCTGTCATGTATGGCAATAAATCAAAAGACAGCAACCCTGTAAGCTTCTTCTCTTTTCCCAAATAACCTTATTTTTGCTATTATATCCTACCTGCCCTCTCATCCTAATCCACTTTTCTTTCTTATTTTCCTTCTTCTCCTTCTCTTCTCTTCCACCTGACACTACACACAGTTACTTCATACTTTTTTATCTTTCGTTTTTCTGAAACACGAGTCAGATAATTAATTTTGTTAGGTGTATGACAGATAGGGGTTATTGAACACACTAATGTAAATTAGTCCTATCAAGCTCTCTGTTTCACACAAAAGACTTAACTTTTTATCCTATCAAATTTTACACAACTTAAAGTGTAGAATTGAACCTCATAAAAACATACTTTGAGTATCTGAGCACTTTCTACCACTCATCCCCAAGAAATGAAACTTACATTTTAATTACTTGTTTTATGACTGTATGTTTGTTACGTCTTAAGATGTTTGCACTTTATCATCTGATATGCTCTTTCTGATGGAGTAATTACAGTGGATAAGGATTAGTGGGTTTCCAAGACTTAGGCAAGTTTGGAATAAGAGTACCTTGCAGATGAGAATACAGATGTAAATTTCACAAATCAGTCCAGTGTTTTTCTGATCAGTGACAAGATTAATGTATTGCTCTCTTAGTTACCTAAAAATGTATGCATTTTTACATTTTTTAAAGAGAAAATCACTTTTTGATCTTCATCCTTTGAGGAATAGCCAGTATTTATTCACTGAGCTGTACCAAGGCTATTACTGGACTCCCTTCATATGCTGATAATTCTACCTCCTAAAGTTTCTTGTTGTCCGTGAAGCCTTCATAATGAGAAAGTGGAGGAGTTAGATTTCCCAGGTCAAGTTGTACTTTTGCTCCTACACTCTAAGCTGGTGAGAATATGATGTAAAAGTAGACTAGCTCATAGCTGAGTGGGTATAAAGGAAATAAATCATAAACAGTTTAAACTTCATACTGGAACAGACTCAGTGTCATTAATCATTCAGTCAAGAAGCATTAATAAACATTCAGGAGTTGAACAAATAATTAATGCTAAGCACTGCATGTGTGCCAGACTCTCTGGTATCTATCCTGCAGCAGAAAAATTCTGGAACAGAACTACTGGTAGAATGCAATGTTTATACAATAGCTGAAAAGTCTAATTTAGGGTGCCCATACTTATATATTTGTTTTGCTTGTTTGCTTTTTTGAAGAACAAAATGAAGATTAGGTGCACACAAGCACAGGTTAGAGAAGGGAACTCTTTGAAAAAGGGAATGCAATCACTCTGGACTTGCACACCATTCCAGCACAATACAAGGAGAACCACACGCGGCATGCATACTACAAGGAAAAAAGGACATAAAGAAAAAAAATTTGAAATAGAAGCCTCCTTGTAGTCTGTAAAGCTGCTAAAACACAGAGATATATTAATTCTGAAGAAATTCTTGCAAAGATAATTATGGAGGATCTGCTAAACACAAAAGCATTGAAGGAAAAATTGAAAAGAAATCATAGTTTAGCTCTCCATTACCTATGATCAGAAATATTTCTTTCCTGCAAGTTGAGAATTCCCCTTTTTTTTTGTATCTACCATGTGTGTTGTCATACTGAACCACGCATCATAATAATTCTGCCTGTGATTAATGTAGAGTTAACTGTGTCACAGTAGAGGCATACTACAAAATTGGAGTGACAAGTAGCTCTCCGCATCTGTAGTAGATTTGCATGTCAAGGTCTTGGTAGAGGGCTGTCTACAGGGTTGTCTGCCACAAGAAGCTATCAGAAACTTTCCCTGTGTCTAACAGAGCCAATGCCAGCTGGCTACAGGACAGACCTGCTACTGCCCAAGGAAGAACCCATCAGTGACGGTGGTAGCACCTCTAGGGTAATACACTAGAGAGGTAAAAAAGTGCTGCACAATGGCAGCTGGGAGATAGGAGTGAGAATATGTGATAGAAACAGCCCTGCAGACAACTAACGCCAGTGAGGAAGGAGGGGGATGAGCTGGTTCAGGCACTGGAGCCGAGATTCCCCTGCAGCCCATTGTGAAGACCAAGGTGAGGCAGCTGTGCCCCTGCAGCTCATGGATGTTCATGGTGGAGCAGAGATCCACTGAAGGACTACACATCAGAACAGGTGGATTTGTCCAAAGGAGGCTGTGGCCCCCTGGGAAGCCCATGGTGGATCAGACTCTTGGCAAGGACCTGTGGACCCACGGAGAGAGGCACTCACACAGGAGCTGGTTTGCTGTCAGGACTTCTGACTCGGTAGGGTGCCCGTCCTGGAGTAGCCTGGTCCTGAAGGACTGACCCTCATGGAAGGAACTTGCACTGGAGCAGTTTGTGAAGAACTGCAGCCCATGGGAGAGGCTCACATTGGAGAAATTCATGGGGGACTGTCTCCTGTGAGAGGGAACCCCACACTGGAGGAGAAGAAGAGAGTGAGGAGGGACAGTAAAGACATCCAGTGAACTCATCACAACCCCCATTCTGTGCACCACTCAGGTGGGAGGAGGTGGAGAAGTCAGGAATGAAGTTGAGCTCAAGAAGGGAGGGGTGGGGAGAAAGTGGTTTTGAGATTTAACTATGCAGGTGTGGAAAGTCTAAACCACGTAGAGCACAAGTTGTACAAAGGTCATGTCATGTACAAAAGGTATTACTAAATCAATGTCACAAGGAGACTAGAGAGGCAGATGAATGAAATCGTAGGCAAAATCTGGCCTTGGAAAGGGTGTCAGCAGACTTGCTTGACTTTCTTGACTTCTTAAAGAAATGTTGGCAGGAAGTGTTGGCAGGCACTGGACTAACCTTTCATTGGGTTGCCAAAAATTGCTACTGGTCATGTGAAGCATCATTGTTCCCCTCCTGCAGTCTAACATCAAATTTTAATCACAGGTACTTTTAGTTAATCTATTTATATTTTAATTAGAAGAGACACAGATATGTGTTTGCACAAGTGGGGCTAATGAGAAGCATGAAGAATTTGTCTTAGACCAGGGCCTGTCTCAGGTCGCTTTCCATCTCAGTCTTTCTGCTGAGAATACAGGAAGAACAGCGTCAAGCTGAACCATTCTGTCTGCACCTTCCTTAACTGAAAGTGACAAATAACATCACTATAACTGCCTGGAATTCCCACGTGCTCAGCCTAACACAAATAAAGATGTAGTAGCTATAGTATCAGATCTAATGTCCACCAGACCAATTATCTTGACTCTGCCATTGATCAGAAAAAATGTGTAGTAGGTAAAACTGAGCTGCCACAAGCACTTGAGTCCTGATTCCAGTTCTATTTTAAAACCTTTAGAGTGAATGGATGATAAAACAGTGCATATGAGATTAAGGCTTTTAGGTATGATGTGATAGAATGTATGCAAAATAAAACCTATAGCACTAATGGATGTTTAGAGAAAGTAAATATCCTTACTTGTACTGTCACTTGTATGGCTTTTTGCTGAGATATAAACTGTTAAAAACAACTTTTCTCCTGCTATGCCTCAGGAAAATGGTAATTGCTTTTTAAAAGCATTAACATGTGAATCTTGGACACATGAACATCAAAGAAAGAACAAGTACACCATCCAGGAAAGTCCACAGAAACAGTAAACCATGACAAGAGATCTACTTTTAAGAAAGCCCAATTCTCCCAGTGATTCACCAGTAGTTAGTGGTTATTTTTCCTCTGTGTGCTCTAGAAAAGCAAGCTCAAGACATCAGTAACCCATTAAAAATTGTTGGTTTGCTTGTTTATTTTCCCTCAGTTTCCTTTCATTTTCCTAAATATCATTGACTTTTTAAATATGTGGATACTTATAATACTACAGAATAACATGCATGCATAAAACAAAAAAATTAATTTCGGGCTTATACAGGTTCAGTCTGATCTTTTGTTTAAGCTCCCATATTCAAAAAAATGCTTACAGACCTTTTCAAGCCTTCTAATTACATCATCATTGATCAACACTTTTACAGTTAATGAAAATAATCTGCGATGGCTGTGTATAAGAATTTGAAAGGATGGAACCACCAAGTCGGGCCAAAGATTTAACCTTGTTTCCTTTCTCCAAGAGCACCAATAGATGTATTTCTTAAAAAGTGTAAGAGGGCAAATATAAAGGGATACATACCCCACTGTATCCTTTAACCACTTGCAATAAGCACTCACCATGCTTAATAATCTTGATGCACCTCTTTCCCATTAATTATCTTCCAATTTCATTTACATTTTTTGGACTTAGGACACTACAAGGATATGAAACACATGAAATGTGCCTTTGTATTTCTTCTATAAATTTCATTGTGTGTATGCTGATTCTTGCATTTGATGAAATACTGATTGTTGTTGATTCAAATTATTTATAACCTTCTTGATTTTGAGACCAGCTTCACATCTTACTTTTTACTCATTTATTTTATTTCCAGGTTGCCCCATTTAATCATAACTTAATTTTTACTTATCCTATACTTCCAGCTAACTACCTTACCCTCTTTGCATTGTCTCTCTGTCCTTGGGTGATCCTGGAAGATGAAATAATCAGAATTACATTTTCTATTCAACATGTTGACACATTATGGGCTTATATAAGGAAAGAAAAATTATTTTATTTTCAGCATACATAATGTGCTGCCCAGTGGACTCGATTTTCACAAGATTATCTCTTTATGTCAGAATAAAAGAGAGGATATTAAATACATGATAACTATAAGAGTAAGATCTTACCTAGCTTTTATAAAATCTTGGGAGTTTTAGAATTTCTTGTGAAATAGAGCTGAGGGCAGGAAGTTAATGGGAAATATAAAAAACAACTTGGTCTTTTTACTCACAAGCAGAATCTATATAATAAACAAAATAACAGTCACTGACCTGAATGCACATAATAAAAACCACAGGAACTGACTGAAGAATTTTCTCCATGGGATCCATGGTAAAAGAGAATAGTAACATACAGAAAAAAATAAATCCTTAGCTAAGGATATATAAATTAAAGAGACTAAACTGAATCAGTTGAATAGACTGATCTAGAGTTGATGCAAATCCAACCCATTCCAACCTCTGGCAAATTCTCACCAAGCTCATATCTTTCAAAAGATGTTTCTATTTTCTCTAGAAGTGCATGTAAGAATACATAATATTCACAAAAATAATAAATATAAATGTAGAACATGTTTATAATGTATATTTTTATAAAGTATATTGCTATATGATAAATTGCATATGCAGTAAATTGCATATGTAATTATTATATTATCTTTCGACAATATTTATTCTATATTTGCATAACATGTTCATGTGTATCCACACAACACATTTTTGGCCTTTCTTTTTTGTACATTCTCATGTAATGTTTTGCTTATAATTTATTTGAGACATAGCAGTAAAATTACTCTAATGATCAATAAACTTGTTTAACTCTCCAGTACTGATTGCGCTGTGGCAGCTCCACTGCTTTCCAGCTGGTGGAAATCTCAGCTGGCAATATCCTTCCTGGTTCAGAATGTACTTTCTCTTTGTGTATGTGTTGCCAAGATTGGGGCTGGCATTTGAGTTTCCTCTGCTTAGTGCAGGACGGAAATCAGATTAAGAAAGATTTCACTGAGGGTTATAATGTCATGCTAGGGATGGATTTCACTTTCCCAAGGAAAAAGTAACCAGGCAATCAGAAATGAATCAAAATAAACCAGCTGTACTGGAAGGTTCCAAGACTAATTTTGTAAGACATTAATTCCATGTTTTCATTATTTTTTGTCCATGTTTATTTGGGGTTTATATAGAAATTGTTCTTGATTGATGTGAGAAACTTGGGATACATTTTTTAGGATTTCCATCCAAAACTTGTAAAAGAAGGAAGGAGGAAAGAAATTAAGAAAAAAAATAAATCATGGAAATGGAATGGAAGGATAGAAAGAATGGTGCTGCTTTTTATGAGTACATCTATGACATTAACTGTGAACACAATTGTATGTTACATGTTATAAAACCATGCTAAACACTATGTTCTACTGTAGGTTTCATTTCTGAAACACTTTATCTTATCTGGCATTGTCAGAAGGCTGGCACTTTGGTTTCAAATCATGGTCTGAGGTTTTCAAGTTGATGCTGGAACACAAAACACAAAATATTTCAATTTCTTCTGAAGCTATTTATTGTGTATTTGCTTGTTTTCTTGAAAACAAACAAGTAAAAAACCACACACCCCCAACATATTAGCATAATGATTTCCTTTTTAAAAATGTTTAATTTTTTTCATATTTTTCTCTTCATCTTAGTCAGTCATATTCAGAAACTCCCCAAACCCTCCTAATCAAATCTCTGTGAAAAGTTACACTAAGAAAATTACTTAGAAATTAATAGAATGTACCAGAAGGCAATGGAATATACCTAACAACTTTAACCTTTAATTTCTTTTAAATATGTACTAGTTTTCTCTTTACCCTCCTGTTTCCCCTCTGATAAGGAATTGCTGCCACTCTATCTACAAGCTCAGGAGAGCAGTAGCAATAGACCAGTGACAGGCCGAAGCTTCAAACTCATAATAATTAGCAATGACCTTTATGTTCTGGAAAAACAGGAGTTTTACCCTTGCAGTGGGACCCAATACTGTGATTGTGAATGCTGTTCTCTATGAGTCTTTTCACAGTACAGAGAGAAGAAATAATTTGGTACAGGTTAGGGTAGTGAATTATTTTATTTTATTTTATTTTATTTTACTTTATTTCATGAAGCACTTGAAATTTAGCCTAAGGTTTCAGGGAAACAGATTTGCCAGGAAGGATATACGAAAACCTATAAGCAAGTAATAATCAAACCCACTGCTTAATTAGCTTCTCCCATGCACACAACCCCTTGTGAAATATGTGGTATTTGTAGACACATGAGAGCAACATTTTAGAAGTGATTGGCAGATGTTTTTAAACTACCTGAGAAACTTATTTATTTTTTTGTTCCTAATAAGCAACAGCCATTCTTTCTTGAGCCTGCAGAGATCATTAGGTAACATTGCTAAAACACAACAGGGTCTGAAGCCAAGGTCACAGAAGGGAACAGTATTCACACTTGGCAACTTTGGGGTCTGTTTCCTTACCCCAACAGTTCAACAGTCACAGGCTGGGTGTAGTCTTTGCAATAAACACAGCAGGAGGCTCTGGCTCACCGCTGTGGTTTGATATTCTGCCATCACAGCCTCTTAAATAACATGCCTTTAACAAACTCAGATGCCTTTAGTTTTACTGCCAACTATTCAGTTTGAGATATTACTGAAGCCATTCAAGTGCCAGTACAAAATTATAGTGGAAGTTTAAAGACTTTTTAGCAAACATTTTGTTTATGTACATTGTATGTTCATGTCCAGGTTTGGGTAGCAGGAATGCTGCAGTGGTCTCTCTGAGACAAGCTCCGCTGCCAGACACAGCTGACTGCAGCCAGCTCCAACAGGCCCAATGCAGGATAGAGGTGAGCCCATAGACCAGACTAGTGGTCCCTCTAATGATAACACATTTAAGAAAGGGCCAAAACACCAGAGAGCAGAGAGGAAAGGAAGTGCTAGGAAGAACAGTGAAAACACCAAGGTCAGTGAAAGTGGGAGGAGGTGCTCCAGGCACAGGAGCAGAGATGGCCATGGAGCCTGAAGGAGAAACCATAGTGGAACACGTGTTTCCCTGCAGACCACGGACAAGTCCATGACTGACTAGGTATCCACTCTGTGAAGGACCTCATGCAGAAGCAGGTGGATATTGCAAGAACTGCATCTGGTGGAAAGTCCACTCTGCAGCAGATTTATCCTGAAGGACATGGGAAGGACAGTGGAACAGGAAAAAGTGTGAAGAAGAAGGAGCAGCAGAGAGGAACAGTTGCAAACTGACTGTATCCCCATCCCCTTTGTGTTGCTTGAGCTGTGGGAAGGGTAAAGATGAGTTGGGAGTGAAGGAGTGATGTGAAGCTTAATAGAAATGTGTGTGCAGAGGTAAGGTGTTGTTTTAATTTGCCTTTATTTTTCATCATGCATCTGTATTTTAGTTGACAATGAATTACATTAATTCCCCTAAACCAAGTCTGTTTTGCCAGGGATAGTAATTGGTCACTAATCTCCCTAACTTTATCTTGAAACCAATGACATTTTAATCTTATTTTCTCTCCTTGTCCTCTTGAGGAGGATGAGTGAGAGAGCAATTAGGTAGGCATTTGGTAGCTGGTGCATCTTGTAATCAAGGCTTAAAAAAGTTCTGACACGTATGACTTCTATATATCATGGAAAGCTAAGTACTCATTGCAAAACTTTCAGCCTTCAAATAAAATGTTCCACATTGGCAAAACTCCAGGGAGGAGTGGAAACACATCTTTACCAGAAATGGTCAATAGTCTGTTGAAGTTCAAAGTGATTAATTTGCAGATGGTCAAGAAGAGGCATTATGATCCTTTATTTCAATTTATTATTGAAATAATAAATTTATTTATTGTCTCTGATTGTCATTTTGACTTCTTTTCAGATTAGTGATCTAGTATCTCAAAGATTTTTGTCCTTATTTTTGTGATGAACTCTTTGACAGGTATGGTACATGTCGCATTACTGAAGGCCAAGAAACATACAATATCTTTAAAAGTGGCTTTTCATTGCAAAATTCATATCCCTTTGCACTAGTAAGAACTAGTAGTACAAGTATCTAAACAGAGAGAAGTCAAAACTTAACAACAGAAATTGCTTTCACTGCCATTTGAGTTTATTCAACCCTTCCCATAATGCCTTTCTCTGTTTTACCATAAAGTAGGGAAATTTAGAGCTTCAGCAATATCCCTGAGCTTCTACCAATATGCTCTTTGTAAGTAATGACTCCCATTTTCAGTTCCCACCATGTTTTTCCTATGCTATGACTCTAAAACCAGAAAATGAAAAATAGTTGATCGTGTAAAGCTACAACTGACTTTGTACACAAGAAGAACATTTGCTGTAGAACATCATTTTGGTTCTTCATGATACATACGAATCCTATATTCTCTAAATATTCTCAAAATCCGGCTTCCTCCCCCTTGATTTCCCCATTGTTGTAAATGGGGTTTTGTCATTGTCTTCAAATTTGGCTAAATATATCTAGCACAGTGGAAGTTTACAAAATGTTCAAGTGATGGAAAAAGTGTCGGGTTACAATATCCTGGTTTTAATTAACTATTCTAGTAAGAGAAATGTTGATGCATGTGTGCATTCTTATACTAAATTTATACAAATTTGTAAAAAGAAAAATTTCCAGGTGAATCAGGGTTCTCTCTACTAGATCTTTCAATATGAACTGTTCTGTTCTTCAAGGAATACACTGCTCCTATTAGTAGTTTTGATAAAGATTAATTTCATATGTAACTATTTTTTTCTAAATTCTTTTCTTTGTGGGAATATCTAAATAGAAAGTATTTCAGTTTTGCTTTCTATTATTATTACTCTATTTGCAGCTTAAATTTTCTAGTATTGCAAAACACATAGCAGCCTATATTGATCAGGAATAGATTTTTTGTATTACAGTATTTTGTATTTTGTTTATATATGAATATATTACACAGCCACTCAAAGTATCTCTTTCACTGTCCCTAACTGTCAAACTAAGATGTTCATCACAATAATATGTTGCTATAAAAACCATGTTATCAAAAACTGAGTCCCTTTTCATTACAGTTCTCCTCTATAGCAAAATCTGTCTGAAATAGAAGAGAAATATTAGATTTAAAAAAGGAAAAAAGAGTTGTCTTATACCTACAGAAAATAATTTTGTAAATGTCATGTATCACTTTCAGAAGTGATTGGATTAGCCTCAGTTTAGTCTTTTATCTCTGTAGCTGAAATATCCTCTAAGTAAACTTTGATTGGCAAAAGCTAACTTGATTTATGCTTAGCAATACTGGAGTAAGACAGTACTGCTGATAAAAAGAAGAAAGTGGGAAGCAGTTCAGCTCTTCTAAGTAATTTTCAAAAGATAGGACACAAGCATCTGTACGGTCTGCAAAGTGCACATTTTATTAGTTAATTTGGTTCAAATAACTGAAAAGTCTGGTATTTCCCATGTGCTTATCCCTCTGCATAAATTAAATATAGCAAATCCTTTAGTTAAGTAATATACTTCAGAGCCTGGCTTGCACAGCACTGGTATTTTGAAAAAAGAGGGCTAAAAGCTTATTCAACATGCAGTCAAAATTCTATACGTCTACACAATTCTATACACCTCTACTAAGTCTTATACAATTCTATTACAAGGCTATCAAATTTAATCAGCTAGTCAGTTTTGAGCGAAAGTCTTGCACTCCCTACATCTTAAACCTGTCATACTAATACAAAACAGGTACTAGCTGTTTCCATTTTTGAAATCTTATTTTGATCATATAAATAAGTAAAGCAGAAGATTGCCTTAAGCCAGGTTGGTTTTTTTTTCTTGTCGTTAAAGCAACCATTTCCCTCCAATCTTCCTCTTCTTTACAGCTCTGTTATTATAATACATGGACACTACACGAACATGTGGAAAGGTGCACATGGGTTGGTGCTTCAATGGAGGGATACAGGCTTTTTAGGAGGAAAGGCTGGGAAGATGAGAAGCAGGAGTTGCCCTTAATGTGGAACAGCTGGAATGCATAAAGGTCTGCCTCCATGATGTATCCAGGAATCAGTCAAGAACTTATGGATAAAAACTAGTGGGCAGACTAACATGTGTGCTATTGTAGTCACTATCCAATATAGATCTCCTGAGCAAGAAGAACTAGATATGGCCTCATATTCATAGGCCCTGTTTCTTATGGGGGACTTCAACCACTCTAAATGAACAATACAGCAGGACTCAGGTAATTTGGAAGATTTTTGATGTGTTGAAGGCAACTTTCTAGTCCAGGTAACTGAAGAACCTGCAAAGAAAGTAGCACTGCTGGATTTGGTATTTATGAACAAGAAAGAAATATTTAAGGACGTGAAAGTCAGGGTAGCCTTGGCTACAGTAACCAGGAGATGGTGTTCTGGATCCTAAGAGGTGATAGCTTAATCTCATTCCTTGGGAATGTGAGAGAAAATCCACCTAGGATCTAATTCCAAACACTTGAATGACAAGAGGGTGGTCAAGAGTAGTCAGTATGGATTTATGAAGGATAAATCATACTTCACCTACCTCAGTGAGGTGACTGATCAATAGTAGTCAGCATGGATTTATGAAGGAAAAATCATACTTTAACAATCTCAGTGAGACGACTGGTTTGATAGACATGGGGAGAGCAGTTCATGCTATTTACCTCAACTTAGCAAAACTTTTGTCATGGTTTCTAATAAAATCCTCATAGAGAAGTTGACAAAGACAAGGAGACAGGGAAAGCTCACTGAACAACCAGGTCCAGCAGTGAAGGTTCAGCTGGAGGCCAGTCACTGGTGGTGTACCCCAGGGGTCGATACTGGGACCAGTACAACCGAAACTTAAGACCTGAAGGAGGACATGGACTGCACCTTCAGCAGTTTCAAAAATAATACAGAACTGAGGGAACTGGCTGGTACACCAGCTTGTTCCTGGCTGGTACGCTGCCATACAGAGCAGTAACCTGCTCAATAGGTTTGACAAACAGATAGAGGTGAATCACATAAAGTTCAGCAAGGGGAAATACAAAGTTCTGCACCTGGGGAGAATTAACCACAGCCATGACTATACACTGAATAGATTACCAGCCACTTGTTAACAGTCACATTTGGGACAGTCCCCTTCAGATGAAAATAGTAAAACATTCACCTCTGCGGGTATTAACTGCCTCACTCAGTTGTCCTCCTTGGCTCTAAGGCAGCAAAGGTCTTTCAGGCATTGTGTGCAGTCATGCAGTTTAAGTCCTAAAATAATATGATAAAAATGTTGCCATGTCCAAAATTGTTCATGCCAAACTTAATAGATACCTTAGGCAAGGATGTCAGATCATCCGAATATCACTCCAAACTACATAAGATTTGAAACTGACTCCATTCTGTTTAGATCAGTTTTACTCACTGCTGTCTAATTGCAGTGTATATTTTTAACATGCCAGAAGCAAGATTTGACTTGATAATAGATTTCTACATATTTAGTCAGAAGGAGAAAAGAAGGAACCAGCTACAGATTTCCTAGAGGCAAAGGAACTCATGGAATTGTTTTTTTCCTCTTTTCCTTGTCTTATAAGGCTGTTACTTGGACATCTTTCCTACATGCTGTATTAGCAAAAAGTTGGAGGAAACTCGTGACAGTGAGAGATGACAACCAAGTGTATTAGGCTTGGAGGCAGGGAGCAGAGCTGAGCTCAGAAGCATAGCAAGCATTTTTGGAAGCCATTATCATTCTAATGAATTATTTGACACATCCAATGTGCCTATTGCACTGCTGTATTGTATGCAATCTTTAGCTAGTTATTCAAGGAAGTCCATACCAAAGCAGTCAGGCCACCAAAAGGAGAAAGCCTGGGCTGCAAAAGACAATCAGTTCCAGCAGCTGTGAAAGACAAGCAGCCACCCCTTTTTCTTTCAGACATTTTAAGTGATGAACTGCTCGAGGATGCAGAGAGGGAACAAACAAACAAAGAAGAAAAGAAGGAAGAAAGAAAAAAAATCGGTATACTAGTATAGTGAAATTAGAAAGTATGTATTGTTGCCTGCTAGGCAATGAAACCTAGGAAACCTAGCAAATAAACTTATACAACAGCTGTGCCTAATCTTAGCATTTCTGCTGCTATTCAGATTAAATTTAAACCTACATGTTATCACATATTAAAGGATTCCCACCCATATTTTAAAATATGTAAATCTGAAGGTGATGTCTCATATCATGCAATAATGTGTGGTCTGGAGGCAGAGAAGATGAAATTGAAACTCTTTTTGTTCTCAAAATGAATCTTAAATCAAACCTGAACATTATGTGAGTCAACCACGAAGAGGATTTATTCTTATGTCTGTCAGTTACTTTGGCTCTATTTTTCAGCCAAGCATAAATATTCCCCGAGTACCTATTTTAAAACAAGTATCAATTTTTTTACTTAAAAGGAATGCTTAATGACTGTTTTGGATGTAAGCTCCTTTAGAGTCATACAGCACTAGTTACCACAGCTCTAGGGAACAAACAATTATTAGCTGATAACATCTCTTGGGCCAGTAGTGGCTTGGGAAAAGGAATTTTCATACCCAAGCAAGCTATGGCAATCACAAATTTATGCTACTATTATTTGATGTTCCTAGCCTTATTTCTGCTTCCATGAGATACTTCTTAGAAATATATTTGACTGAGATAATACTTCATTATTCAATGTTGATTTTTATCTACTGCAGTCTGTTCACTTCTTAACCAGATGCAGTAAGAAGACTTTTCTTCTCCTGAGAGAAAGAAATAGTCTCAAGGAAATAGTGCAAAACCTCCAGCATCATGCTGTCACTCAAGATTCACATAGGAAAAAAACCTGAATGTGACATGAAAATTCTTTGGGAGGTGTTAAAGGTTTCAAAGACAATTCTAATACCTAAAACCAGAATATGGCCTGGTCTAATCCAGTTCCTACTTTACTTTCTTGTCTCTGACAGAGCAATGGTCCAAAATCTTTCTACACTCACTTTTACACAAGTTTTGGTCAGTATCCTGGTTCAACGAAAGTAGATAATAACTCAAAAATTAGGACATTCCCAGAAGTGGAAGAATGTCATGATTTAAAACCATTTTCTCTTCAACTTGAAACAGGGTTTTGGAATAAGTTCTTCCCACATTTCATATTGGGTCCTAACACCCTGCATGTGGATTGGTTCTCATTCATGCCTGTTGGGTGACCATTTAATACATTTCAGAACTTAAAATGACCCAGTCAGTAATATATTCTGCCAGAAAGATATTCCTCAGCATTCCTCAGGCAGTGATTATTCAGTGTGCCTTATAGGGAGATACTGGGTAAGAGAATTCAAGCATTTAAAGATTTTTTTTCCCCCTCTATAGTTCAAATTTTCCCCATCTAATAGCATGTCTTGGGTTTTTGTTTTTTTGTGTTTTTTTTTTTTTCAATAGAAGATTGAGACTGTCAGACCAATATAGGTGGAAACTTTATTGTGTTTCTTTTCTTAAATTGCTTTCCAGTAAGGAATGAGTGGGGAATGGGGGCTAAATTCTGGCTGTTCTTCCATAGCTTAGATGGTCAAGTAAAAGCTTGTAAATGCTTATAATGATTCAAATTTATGTTTGATTATCCTATCTTTCCATCTTGTGGAGATAGCAATGACAGCATAAATTAAAAATTTTTCTTGGCTCAAGATAGACAGACTAAAATATCAGACTGTGATGAATTTGACACGTAATTGGTATGGAAAGCACTGGATGGTTATCCTCTGAAATGCTCCTGGGTAATTTCTGATTTCTTCACAGGGAATTGTATGTCCATAATAAAAGAGACTGATGCAAGTGCAAATGGTGCAAATGTCCTCTCCAGATATTCAGAACCTATGATGAAAATGTGAACCTGAGTTTTGCTCTGGAGGAAATGTAGGACTCATTTGTCACCTGCATGTTCAAGATGTACACAATGCGTCTAACTCTCTCTGACATTTTGTTGCACCCTGAAAACTCTTAGATAGTTTTTCCCATCTTTACTCCCCTGTTAATTCCTCAGACATATTTCTGAGACACGACTAATTTGCTGTTGTCCCCATTATGAGTGATCCAGTTATATGCCAGGATATCAAATCTCTCTACTAAAAACAAAGAATGTCAGTGTCATGGCTGGGCTTCGCGAACGAAGATTTGGGAAGGGCTCTACCCACGTTTGTTGCAGGCTCGTTGGTCGCTAAAAAGGCCAATACGAGATAGGCATGTCCAGTTGCAAAAGACACAGCAGAAAGACTCCTTAGATGGTATATTCTACAAGGGACGATTCTTTCTGCAAAAACAAAGAATAATATGTGGTAATATTTGTCGAAGTTCAATTAGCAGTAATTTCTACAGAATTAGTACAACAATAACGTATCTGTAGGATGACCTCTCTCTTGTTTATATTAAGTCTGTTCTTGTTCCTTAAGCTGAAATAAACAGCTGATCTTGTTATCCAAGGGACCATAATGTTCTGTATAATAATTTATTTTAAATAGTCATTTATTTTGCATTAGCTATTTTTCTTTTGTGTCTGCAATAGTATTTTCTCTTTTTTTCCCCTTAAAAACAAATTCAAATCTGGTGAGGATTCTAAATTTTTCTAGAAATATTTGCTTAAAGCTAAGATAGATAAAAATATTTATTTTCTCATGATGCAGTTCCAGATATTTGGACAGCAGATCAGATTACCAATAAGTGAATTAAATGGAAGTAATTATATGTAAAATAGGAAAGCTGCTCTTTAATACAATAAGAAATAGATAAAATTCAATATATGACAAAGCAATTTCAGTGGCAATTGCTGAACTATGAAAAAAAAGCTCTACTTAGATATATATAACTATGTATTCAATTTCTATGAGATAGTTAAAGAAATATCTGCAAAAATTTCTTTTTTCCTCACAGTCCACTCTGCAAGAACACTTAGTAAGATTTTTCTATTTATTAATTTCTCTATGAAAATTTGATATATGCCAAACATTCAGAAAAAAGGTCTAGAACTTAAATATAATCTTCAATACTTCTGTGTATAATGATTTTTTGTGATACATAAACACATTGCAGTATTGTCTGCTCTAAACATTTCTTTTTGACTGCTTCCTACATCATCAGTGAGGAAAGAGAAAGAGTGATTTGTGATTTTCCTAGAATTCCACTTTGTCTTTTCAAAAGTGATCTGTCCTCTAGGGTGTATTTTATAAAAAAAAAAATAGATAATGTAGAAGAGCTAATTTCCAAAGAGAATTTCACCTTTTTCTTGCCTTTTTGATATTGCAATTAATTATGCTTTTAAATAAATGTGATTGTTCTCAAGTATCTAGCTGTCTAAATACCAGATTGGACCCACAAAAAAAGTAATTAGACTCAAATCTACAATAAAATTAGCCCTCAAGTAATTATAGATTTGGAAATACAAACACAAAAGTGGAAATTTAGCTATAATACTGTTGAAAAGGAAAGAGAAAAAAAGAAATCCTTATACTACAAATATCACGTTCCATTATTTCTGTCTAACCACTGTACTTTTATTTAGACATTCCACTTAACAGCAAACAACCACAAAGCCCTATCCCAAGATTCTTCCAGGAAAATAATAATCCTACATCTTATACTAATAAAGCTTAAAACATAAATAGTCTTGGCTCTCCCTTAGGACCATGCAAGATTCTAGCCAGAAACAATTACAATTTTCCCACAGAAGTCAGACTCAGAAGTTGCATGTGAGGTTTTGCTTGCCTTGTACCTGTGAAATTACTGGCATTTCTGCAGAGTGGTAGTGGAAAAGTTTCCATTCCAACTCAAGGATATTTTATTGTTGATTCATATGGTTACTGGACAAAGGGTAAGAGAAAGAGAAGTGTCAAACAACCATGCAGTTGTTTTCTATCTGTAAAGGGACACTAAATCAGATTTTTAAGGAAGTACAGTACCTGAATTAGAATCTTTACACCTATAACACGGATTACTTCCACAGGTTTTTTCTTTGTTCTCCAAAAGTTTCTGCTGTATACCATCCTCTTCATTCTCAGAATCACCTACTATGCAAGCCAGCACATTAATGTGCATGCCAATGTCTCAGATGTTTCTTCTTCTGTACTCACTTTGCAAGAAAATATTGCAGTTTCTCATTTCAGGAGAGAAATTTCTCAGGCTTTTCCATTACCAAATGATCACAGACTTGCCATGTGAGCATACAATATTAACTATGTGAATATCCTGCTTTAAGAAAATTATTATAAACTCCTAGTTGTTTTAGAGCATCCTGGTTACCACGTTTACTTCCTAGCAACAGAATAATATTTCCTAGTGAAGTGAAACCATCATCAATAGTGTAAACATTCAGATGACAGAAAGCTGATCAGCAAAAAGATTTAAGATGGCAGTATCAAGCAGACTAAAATATTTAGGAGCAGAAGTTACACTGACTTCCTATTGTTTATTTTTGAAAAACCTCCCTTACTTGCTCATGAGTTTTCTTGGGGTCACAGCTAATTTCACTGATTTTCCTCTGAGCATTTGCTGAGATTGCTGTCCCTCTACACCCACCACTTCCTCTAACAGTTAAAAACTGCGATGTGAAAGCAGAATGGAATTTAAAAAGAAAAAAGGATTCCATTAAATAGCAATGATACGTCAACTGGAGCTTTTAGTGGCAACATGTCTGTTTTCACAAAAATTTCACTAGAATACTTCCCAAGTCTGGAGTCAGAAAGAGAGGATGTGAGATTCATTACTCTGGAAGAAGCACCCTAATGATCACAACTTACATGAGTGCATTTGTATGGGTGTGGGCATGAGACTTCTGCCCTGTTTATCACTGACAGCTCACAGCAGCCCTGCTTTTCCCCTGGTGCACTGTCCTCGAAGCAGGAAAGAAGCTGCAGCACTGCATTCCCACCCACCTCACATTACACAGATGGAGATAAAGAGGCAATTTATTCCTCACGTCTCAGTACTGACTGTGGAGCATACAGCTACGTAACCCTCCACACTGCAGATGTGGGCACCTCTGGTAGATGCAGTCCTTTTGGAGGGGCTTTAAATTTGGTCTGTAATATGCCAGAAAAATGGCTTAACCACACAGCCACCTTCTTCTGAGAAGAAAAGAAGAAAGAGGTGTGGAGGAGGCAGTCTCATTGGCTTGATTGTTTTTGGGAATGTCATTAAAAAAAAAATCCTAAATAATTTTCTGTGACACCTGAAGTTTGGTTTGGGGTTTATTTTATTTTATTATTTTTCTATTATGAAGAATTCCTATTATCTAGACAGCTGTAATTAATATGGAAGACACACAGACAGACAGCACTTCCCAAAATTTCAAATCCAAATAATAACACCTCATGCAATAAAAACAACTAAAAGCATGTTGCTGAATTAATGAAACATTTACACATTGCTATATTCTCACACTGAATAGAGAATTGCTGTACCAGATTTGGATTATAGGTACCATATGTATAGATCTCTCTCAGCCATCTTAACTTTTTAAAACTGTACTGTTTTACCTGCTTGCTCTTTATAGTGAGATGCAGTTGGTGGATTCAACTGGCAAATGGTTTCTGTTCACCAGCTGATGGCTATGCTCAATTAGAAGATTGCCCTACTGACTGCAAGAGTGATTTGTAAGGTTTATGGGACTTGATTCCAATATAGAAGTCAGAAGTACACTTTCCACTGAACTCAGCCGGCTTTAGATAGAGCATTCATTGCTGAAAGAGTATCTGGTACAATAAATTCAAATGGAAATGGGAATGGTTAGAGATATATGAATAACCTATGGAAATTACAAAATTCTCCAATTAAATATGCCAATAATCCAGATGACAAACCTGGAATAAATTTCATTATTACTAACCAAAAGAAAAAAGGAAGAGAAAGTAATGCATTCAACACAATTTTCTATTCATGTGTTTTTTTCCAAGATATTTTTATAAATAATCATTATTATTATTTATGTACTGTGAAAATTATTCCCCTTTCTGCACTTTTCACCTGACAAAATACTTTAAGATTGTGTCAATGTAAGACCAAATCTTCTCACTTGGAAAACTGAGCTGAAACACTAAGGCTTTATACTTCAAGGGCACATTGATGCAGAAGCCTAGTGCAATACTGATGCTGAGATAAAGGCATTTGCTGAGGTCATCCACCTTGGTACAATGGTATCCCATAAATAGGGAACATGAATAATTTACTTATGTAAGAAGTAGCTGATAACCCGTTACTATAGACATGAATGGAAATATGTCTCTGATGTTATCTGTTGCTGAACATTGACTGCAATAATTATAAGATGGTGGTACTAAAAACAATGATTGTTATATTTTTTTAACTATAAAACCAAACACTTCGACAAAATGTCTTTCTTTTCCACAATTATTTGGTGAAATCAGCCCTCCTAAGATACGGGATGTTTATATTTTGTGTGTAGAGTTTCCACATTACACCATCACTGAAACTTTCATCTTGCTATAAACCTAGAAACAACTATTTTTCCAGGGGCATAATTTTAAAATCCCGATAACAGGCAAGAAAAAAGGTAGAATAAGGTCTTTACTTGGACCAGTGGACACAAAGTATTTTTCACAGTTCTTTATGTTTATATATATATAAGTGTTCATATGTATCTGTGTAGATACATATATGTGCATATATGTGTAGAATTATGCACATATTAATTATTTAATTATAGTTTAATCCTAATGGATAGTATAAAGCTGATCTGATACAATTTAAGATAGTACAGAGTTACAATCCCTAGTTATCCAGGATGATGACTTTGTAATTCACAAAAATTTTAGTGTTCTGTATTTTTGGTTTTTTCACATCAACTGAAGGTCCCAGCACCACCCTGTATAAAAAGCCTTAGGTATTGGTCCTCCAAGCCAGGGCTATGGATTTGTTCACTGTCCAACTACTTTGGTATGGTACCTCAAAGAAAGTCCTATGCTATAGGGGTGAAGAGAATATAGATTTTGGAGGGAGAGCAAGGACCAAATGGGGGAAAGAGAGGAATGAATAGCAGGAGGAGCAGCAAGAGCAAGAACTATCCAAGAATAACTTTTTTTTCCCCTTCTGATCTTTGCTATGGCAGGATTTCATTTGCCAGTCTTTCTGAGAACTCTGTGGCTAAGCCTGTGGGAACCAATGGAAGTAAAATAAATTGTTTCAAATATATTCTTGTCTTTATGTATGGAGCTTTTTGATTAAAATGAGTTGTTATTGTCACTGACATACTGGTTATCATTAGGAATGGAACAGTAATATAAGTCTGACTGTGCACAATCCGGTTGTACCAGAAAATATGATGCTTTTTTTTGTACAAGACATTACTTAAAACTGTAAGGAAAATATCTCTTGCAAAGAACAACTAATTCCCTACTCTTTAGACAGTAAGCAATGAATAGCTAAGACAGATGATCAGTATCATACAATCACATCTTCAAAATAAGTTTTCTGCTCAATTTTACTGAATCCATAGCAATGGACAGTTGTTTTGTGGCTATATCACAAGTCTATTGCAAAGAGATTTAAAGGGGAACAGCCTAACAGTTCTTTGGATATTTGCTTACATGAACTGTGAATTCTCCTAAGAAGACATGGAAAAATTCACAGTGCTACTTCTCAAGAAATGGAAAATCAAGGACAGCTTCTGTCAGAGAAGGGAAAGAGTCTATAGTTATATATATTATTAATGAGAATTCACACTCATCATGTTACTCAAAGTCTTAAGATTGAAACCAGAAAAATTATGTGCTTCTTAGCCCAACATACAGAATTTTTTTCCTATTTTGTCCTGTTTTCTTGATTCAAAAAATGAGCTTTAACTAGATAAGCCAATTTTCTGTACAATAGTGAAACACATATGTGAGTATAGATTTGTCCTGGGAAAGCCTGCTGCAGTATTAACATCTGTATTTTTAGGGACTGAAATACCCCAAAGAATTCTTATACAGCACTAAAATCCAGTCATATGCCCTTTGGTATGCTAACATCAAAAATGCATTTCTAGTCTACAGTAGTGCTGAGCCTGATTCCTGGGCTCAGTCCAAATGTTTTAGGTGTTTTAGCTCAATGTGTTTATTCAGATTGTTGCTTATTTTCTTCAACATCTTGTATAACAAGTGAAAAATGCATACATACATTTGCCTAGTTAAAAGTGAGTAAAACTACAAAGAGAAATAAATTCAAGTTAGAAATAACTAAGGGAAAAACAAATCACTTGTCATGGGCTCTATAGGTATTTTTCAATATTGTTCCTTATTTACAAAGGCAAGCTTGCCAAGCAGACAGAGTTAAAAGGAAGAGAAGTAGGTATCCTTGGAGAACTGAGGAATGCCTCCATAGCATGCTTTCCACCATGCAAAATTTACGTGTAACAAGCAAGAATATATCATAATATGAATAGCTTTTAAAACAGCCTTTGCTGCCAGCACGTTCTGGGATGATGAAAGTGTCATGCACCACAGTTGTGATCCAAGAGGTTGGTGTCCTCAATGTTTCTCAGGCTTTCATGGCTAGGAAAGTGATAGCAGTATGAGGACAGAAAGACACTTGCAACTGTTCTTGGATGCCGTGTTACGCCACGGTTTCCTGCAGGCATTACCCTCTTGTCTCTTTGCTGTGCTTCTGCCAGCTCTTACATTCCCATTACAATGCTGCAGTTTTTTCTAGCCTTTTAGCATGTAGTGTGAGATGCAAGAGATCAATCATCTGATCAGCTACACAGGCATCGAAATTTTCAGAGCAGGAGAGATATCGCACTGTGCCACAGACAGAAAGTATTTGTTTCTCTCCAGTTGAAGTCCCACAATGCATTTTCCCTATATTTATGTGCCCAGGAGGAAAATATGGCCACCAGTACATGAAACAGTACAATTGCAAAGATTCCCCTTCCTTACTCCCTCTGGGACACTTCCCATATTAACTTCCTTTTAGAGTGAATCATACTCCCAGCAAAACCAGAGCACAATAGACTTTGTCTAACTCTGCTTAAATTTAGGGAGTTCTGTGCAACATTTTGGATTTCTGTTGTAGTCAGTGTTTATTCCTGTCTCATTTTTCTTAGAAACAGATGTGGTTTCTTCTTTATGTAACAATTTTTCATTATACTACACCCTGGACAAATTTGCAGAAGCTTCATTAATTTCAGCCAGAGTAGGATAAAATATGCAACCCTAGGCTTAAAATTTGTTTCCTGTTGTATTCAATGTCATCATAAATTATGCAGAATTTTAGCTGAATATAAAAGTGAGTTGTCAGGTTCTTAAGACAGGAACTGTGTTTTCTGTCTTATCCATAAAATACTTAACACAATGGAAATCAGTGATTCTAACTGCTCCCTTAGGCACTACCTGGATACAAGAACTAAATAATAATATGGGCATCTTAAAAATACTTCTATAGTCAATAAAACCACTCATACTAACTTCTAGAATTCTTGCTCAGAAACTTAGTTTTCAATAGAGATGGAGAATTTTTAAGCTAACTTATGTTCACTTAAAAATACTGTGTATATTGCTTCTGTCTGTTTTACATTTTTTCTTTTTACTGCTCCTGTATTTGTCTGTAAATCACACTGTATATTAATAAATAGTGTTGAAATTTTAATAAATACCCGAAATGTTAAGTACAACTTACTGCCCTTTGCTATCTCTTTTGTCAGTTCTTTGATTTGATGCAATTATACAGTTTTAAAAGCAAGGTAAGGCAAAGTAACCAATCATTATGATAATTCTTCAACAATTGTCAAAATTTAACTAGGACTGGCTTTCCTATGGCTGTTTTGAATTGTATATTGTGCAAATTGGCTCCAAACTTCCATCAAATGGCTTGTTGCAGAAGATGTTCATGTTATAAATTGTGCTTAATTTGCTTTTAATGGGTGCAGTTTGTTTTGTGTACTGTTAAATCAGGCCATGAATAAAGGTTTAACTTTCTGACAGAGAACATCCTTTAAAAAAAATAAATTCATACAGTCCAAAATAAAAACAGATGAGTTCCCAGCTCTGAATCTAGTTTGTCAAGAGGAGAGTTCACTGTTCACCAAATTTTTCAGTATTCCACCAAAGCACCATGTATTAAAAGTTTGGAATCCAAAGATCTGAAGTAAGAAAACTGGTGAAAGTTCTCTTGTTTACACCAGTAGAAATCCAAACACTTTAAATGTTATGCTGATCCTGATTTAAAAACTCAAGAAAGTACAACGTCTGGTGGACTTTCATCTTATATAAAGACTAAATAATTGGAGCACTCTTGTCTAGATAGGGAGGAACTACAAAAAGAAAATATAGTTTCCTAAATCCTCTGCCCTTCTACTCTTAATTTGTTGCTCATACACAGAATAAGCTTTTCAATTTTTGCTCACTGTTAATATACAGAGAGTGCATGACCTGGTAATGTTCCGAGAACACGAGAAAGGAAGAAAAAAAAGAAAGGAGGAAGGAAGAAGGAAGGAAAGAAGGAAGGGAGGAAGGAAGGGAGGAAGGAAGGAAGATAGGAAGGGAGCACACCTAGCAGGTCTTGAACTGAAACAAAAGAACCCATGGATTAAAATTGTGATGTGTTGTCAGAGGAAGGAATTAATTTAGTCCTATGGTTCACGGAGGAGAACTGAGCAGAATTCTGCTCTGGTTCTCAACAGCTTCTCATAAACCTCTGAGTAATTTACTCTCTCCCAGGTTGAGCCCAGAATATACTCTTTGTAAACAAAATCCAAGAGACATCTTTAGGCCAGTTACTGTTGTAGACAAATTAGGAAAGATTAAGATTTTATCCAAACTTAAATGTAGTCCTGCTCTTAAAAGGCTTGCAGCCTCCTATCCTTAGGAAATAGTAGCTCATTAATCTTCACTGCACCTGCAGTACATCTAAGAGATTATGTAGCTTAAATAATGCTATATGAAAAGTCTACATCAGAGATAAAATGGGAAATCAAGTTTCCATTGCCCCTGGTATCCAGTGGGAAAATGGGAACTTCATTTCCTGATTCTAAATATACTTATATCTTTATTTGTATCATAATAATACCTTTGATTATAATTATTTCATTATAAATGTACCATTTTTATATAACTTTTTCATAGAAATAGCTTTAACAATATCTGAATATAATAAAAAGGGGAAAATAAAATTAATTAAACATTCAAAATTTTATTGAATGTTACAAGAACTAATTTAATTTTACAATTGATAAGAAAATTAGAAAACAACAACATAACCAAAGTGTTATGTCCTATCCCCAATGAAATATGTTTTTTTCTTTCTTCTTTTACTTATGAAAGAGATTTTTTGGTTTACTTTGTGTTCAGTTTAAAAATGTGACTAAATGAAAAGTCTCAAATTTTGCCATGTAAAAGGAGAATAATTTTCTGTCAAGCTTAATAAATATCCATTAGACTCAGAATGGTCTCAATTTTTTCACGTTTCAACATGAAAAGATCTACTATTTTGGGTCTATAACAGAAATTCATGGACTGGTAGTTTATGAAATCAGAATATATGACATGGTAATTCATGTGATAATTATAGATATCTATAGAGACACAAAAAGTATATGGAGCAGATCATTGTTATTGAAATGGTGGTGGATGGGAATAATTAAAGAAAGAATTTACCCTTCTCAAATATGATTCTTGCAACGCAAAATAACCCCTGTCAATAAATAAATATTTAGCAAGGATATTTTGATTTTGACATTTGGTTAATTTGCACCAATATCTACCACATCGGTAGATATTCTAGCACTGATTGCAGAAAAGTGAGTAAGTAGCTCATCAAAAGGCTCTCGACTTTAAAACTTCCAGAGAGTATTGCAATGCTATTTTAAAGCAATAATTCTTTTTCATTTTTCTCACATTTTCATCATTAGAGTCTAGAATCTGCAACAGCATGATTTTTAAGACTCTACCTTTATTGGCAAATTGGTACTAATGTTAAAAATACATAGATAACTTTTATAAGTTGCCATCTTGCTTTTTTTCTATGTCTTGATCAATCATTGTCCATTGCCAAATTGTCCAGATATTGTAGGAAAAGACATCCCGCTCAAAACTTTTATGAGAGCTTCTCCGCCCATGAATTTATTTCAAACTCCAAGTTTCTCTGTTGTGGGAAAAATTGATGCATGTAGGTCTGCACAAATTTGATGCCCATGATACAATTTAATGTATTCTTTGTCTGACATCTGCAAAGAGAAAATTCTCTTGCAACATCTCAGTTCACTTACTTTTTTGTATTGGAATGATGTGCCTTATTTGGGAAATCTTGTGCTAATGGAAAAAATTACTCACATTTGAGTACATAAATTTAAAAACAGTACCTGTTCCTAAAAAATCTAACTATTAATCCTTTTAAACTTTTTTTTCCTTTACCATGAAAGCGTTCTAGCATCAAATAATTTCCTTTCAGGAGAGGCAGTTCAGTCAAGATAAGTTCTGTTAATCATCAGCACAAAACAACAGTGGATATGAATCACTGAATTAAATCTTATTAAATTCTAAGAGCTTTTCTTCCAATAGAACACTGCAATTCTTAATGCATAATCCAAAAGAAATAGAATAATTCAGTTGGTTTAAAGTGTCAGATACTTTGAAACTATCTAAACATCACTAGCACTGTCAAGATTTTGAAATTCAAGAAGGTGTCTGATTTCCCTTGGGATAAAAACTTTAAAAATATGTTTGCCTGCTGATTTTTTTTAATTGTTTTTGTCTTTGTGAACAGTCTCCAGCGCAGAGCTTATAACCTGGTTTTGAAAATAGCAGATGTACATATTGGTCACATGCATAATTTTATACATTAAAAAAAAAGGATCAAACATTTTAATTTTATAATAATATTTAATACATTTTCAAATAAAATTATGTGAAGCAGATGTCTGCAATAGTCAGAGAATTCAATCCCCCCCAGAGTGTTTTTTCCAGTTCTAAACCACTGACAAACAAAAATGAGAAACTATTACATACAAAATTTACTGTTCTCCCTTTTTTTTCTTTGCAGTAAGTTACTTTATTGAATGATTACACCAAAAAAAATTTCTTATCTTCTGAAGAGCTCAGGGAGAGATCAAATAAACCCATTTATATGACAAAAAGTAAAGTAATTGTTGTCTATATGTTAAAGTCCAAAAAGCTGATAAACAATTCCCGCCTAATTACTTTGGTTGCATGAAAGCTTTTGGGCACCTAAGTTGTGTCAGAAAAAATGCTGATGCCCAAAGTTTAGCAACGTACTTATTTGGAGGATCTGCCACCCTGACTGAACCAAGCAGATCAGGACTCCATCCAGCCTTCAGGTGTTCACGGTTCACAGAACCGCTGTCACTGGCTTCAGACCCCAAAGGAGCAAAGCTGATATGCACATTCTTTTCATATGTATTACTCTCTGGTAGCATTAACAATAGTCAAAATTATTTTTATTAAAAACAGGAAGGCATGCTCCCTACCCCCTTAACAGTAGCTTAGAGGGTAGCATAGATGGTCACAAGGAGCATGGGCCAGTTCTTGGCCACCTGCAGCCACAGAGCTAAAGCGTTTAAATCAGAGAAGGTCTGCTGCAACCATCGTGGTTTACAAAACTGGAATAGAGACACTTCCCATGTTCCCTTCAAACCTGTGCCAGACTTCAGTTAAAAATGCAAGCAAATTCAGTGCATAACTTTGAAGCCTAGAGGGTACTGTAATTCTTTGTAACTTTCTATCAACACAAAGAGCAGTCACTGGGCCGTCTCTTGTGGGCTTTGGACTTCAGTTCCACACATCCAGATTCATCTAGGTTATTATTGCTGAAAATTCTCAGCTTTTAGGCAGTGAACTAGAAAATGAGGAACTAAAATAATAATTTATAGTAACTAACCACCAGTAAGAATGGGGTTTTTAAAAAGTTTATCTCTTTAATAGGAAAGTTCTTGGTCAAAAGTAAGAAAGAAAATGATGAAAGAGTAAAAACTCTGATGAACTATTTCTTAATGCATTCTTAATTGGGAAAATCTGGTTTACATAGCATAAACATGAATGGAGTACCATTTACACAGGTTAATCACACAAATATTGTGACAATGAAACCTGAATCTCTGCTTCAAATATCTTTTTGCTTATATTTCTACTTTTTTATTATTATTGCATTCAAAATATTAACTAGCAAACAAAATGGTCATGAAATGAGCTAGTGAAATAGTCACACATGGATATCTGAGGGAAATAGAACTGTGGTACATGATGTCAGATAATGTTTGGCCTGGTCTACCCGCTGCTAGGAAATATTTTATGATCCATCCCTACATTGTAGATATCTAGAGCTGAGCCAGTTTTCAAGACTCCTTTCTTAGTACATGAAGAGAAATTGGCCCATTTACAGTCACATTCTTTTCATTTTGCTGCTGATGCCTAAGTTGAGGCAGAAGTATTGCACTGCAAAGACCACCTGTTTCAAAAGTGTAACTCTAATAGGAATCATCCTCAAATGATAAGATCATTGCAGATGAGTATGAACACAGTCATCTGGTCTGTCTCTCAGATGTGGACAAAGGTGTAGTGTGTAGTGTATAGTGTAGTGTCCTATAGTTCTTATGCAATTCAATCACCTTACTGCAAATAAGGTATCTTCTTCAGACAGCTTGTAGCCAAACAATGAGGTTGAATTTTTTACAGTTTTTACACCTACAGATCTAAGGAGCGTTTTTAATATGTCATCTTGGATTTGTCCTTATCTAAAATTAAAATACTATATGAGCACTCACTGTTTACTTTTGTGCTGAGATTTTAAGGTCTTAAAAACTACCCTCTGGTGTTGGCAGATAATGTTGTTCAGTGTGTTTCTCAGTGTTTAGCAACTTATGACATGGGATGGGATGCCTTGTCTAACAACCAAGTATTCCATGATTGTCATAAGCAGGCTGCAAACCTCAATGTGAGAAAACATATCCTTCCAGCACCTCTGTTGTTAATGTAGGACATCATAAAAATTTTTCCAGATTTTGAAAGACCTGGATTTGCTAACAAGGCTCCTTACAGTGCCTTTATTCTGTATTTTGCTTTCAGAAAGTTCCTTGAACACTAGTGAATAAAACATGTTTCTTGAAGCAGCAAATCTTAATCACTGGTATTTGTCCTGTTGGAACACTGCCACTGTATCCAGCAGAAAGGGAAGCTCTGAGCTTATCGTGGTTTCTAGGGACTGCAAATATGTCTCTACTCCATGTCTTGTGATTGAAAAACAATAAATTGTATGCAGTGTATCAGCATGACAATATGCACAGCCCAACCAGTAGAAAAAACTGATAATCCTCAAATGAAAACTGGACCATAGAAAACCATTAATGTGCACAAGATGAAGTTATTTTACCTGTAAACTAATGCCAGATGGCATAAATTCTCTCCAGAGCTCACATGTTCTTCTCTCTGCAAATCAAATGCCAAGGCAAAAATGACTGCAAGCTTTTTTATCCTCATAGATATCATTCATCACTGCCCTAGATCACACCATTTTACCATTATATTATTGGATACAGGACAAATAAATGCAATTTTCAAACCTGAATCTAGTAGTTAATTCCTGGCATGGCGAGGTCCAACATTCAAACAATTGTGCAGTGATGAATAAAAAATGATCTCTGTCTAGTATGCTGACTACATCACAAAGCTGTTAAAAATCAGAAAAAACATCTGAACAAATTAATATTGATTTTTTTTCATGTTCCTCTTAAAATCAAATATGCTCAGCACTTGTTGAGAATACACTTGGGTAAAAAAATGAAAAAGTGAAATTCATAAGTTGATTTCTTTTAGGACTTCATTTCAAAAAGCTGTTATAAAATAAAGAGGAAAAGATCCAGTATTACATTATATATGTACAAAGAACTATAATTTCTTTTCTCATCCATTGTCACTGAGCAATAACTTCTTTAAGCTATAAGTATTATGCTTTGACTGGTTTAATCTGGTTAAATGATGGTGACTGCAGTGTTAAAATCACCTGCGGTCCCTCACTGTTGGCAAAGAGCTGATCAGTGTGAAAGCTAAGGTATAATTCACCTCTTTCTAAATTAAACCTCTACAACCAGGCAATGGACTTTAGACTAAACTCCAGTGAATATGTTGATTAGACCTCTGTTACCTATAATGGGAAACTAGGCAACTAAATCCAAAGGGAGGAGCCTGCGTTACGATACATGGGCTTGAGTGAAATGAATCCCACCCACAGATGAATCTGAATTCATATACGCTTACATGTCATGAGAAAATAACTAAAATGTTGTGTTATAGCAACCTCATATTACTTCCCTATTTCAGCATTTGTATCTTTTCTACTACTGTTTTCAAAAAATACCTGAGGTAAGATAATATTAGGAGCCAAATGCAGGCAGCACAACAAAATTTTTCATTTTCTGAAGGTCTAATCCTGCAAAGTGCATGCATATCTGAACCCTTCCAGGGACATTCACTGGGGTTTTTTCCAGCTTTGAAGATCAATCCACTTCTGCTTGAGTAACTGCCTCTTAACTAGGGATTTATTTACCATTCCTAATTTTAGGCAGTCTAGTATAAATATTTTGGACATATATCCTTATTTAGTCACCTAAATATCATTTTAAGCACTAATTTGGGGATTTGCTTACTTGCATCTTATTCAGTCAAGCCTGAAAACCAGACTTTTAATGCCAATAGAGCAGGAAGCTGAAGCCAGTCTTTTATGTCTATGGAACAATAAGGCAACAGAAAGAAGCTCTGTATCTTCGGAGTAATAACAGGCAAGCCACTGCTCTAAGCAATTATCTTTATTAATTCTTTTAACAACCAAATGGTCTTAAGTACCTGAGATTTTTATTACAATATTTTTAAAGAGTACATTGAAAACTGAAATACTGTGGTGCTCTTTGGCTTTCCCTCCCCATCCATTGTATTAATTGAATTTGTATTAATTGAATACAAATCCATTAGCTAGCAAGGGAATTGAGGCCACAAAATATAGTCCATGTGCCCTGACTTTAAACGGGGATTGTTTTATAGTGTTCCAATGAAAAACCCTGTGGGTTTGGGGAATAGATACCTTCGATATTAATACCATCTTTACTGTATTTATATCTGAAAGGCTGATAGGGCTGATCCTGCAATGTGACAATGATAGGTGCACACAAATTTCTCAGGGTCCTGAGGATGCTAACAAAGCTCCCTGGCCCTGTCCAGCCTCGCCTGGGGACTCCCCCTACTCTGCCCCATCAACACTATGAGTGTGACTGCTCCTGTCCCCAGGAAGGACCTCTTGAACCTACACTGTAGGCTCCTCTCCAGGCCACTTCTCCCTTCAGCTTGGCTGCTGGAGGGATCACAGACCTGGTTCATCACTTGCCTTGTCAGCAGCTGCCAATGGACTCTGTTACCAGGGGTCACCTTCAGCACCTGGCTTGATGCCCTCATGGGGCAGCTTCTCCCTCAATTCTTCATCACACTCATTATTGAGACATGTCTGAGATATGGGGACACACTCCTCCACATCAGGCATGAATACTCCTTTGGATCTTTCAAACAATGCCATGTTTGATTAATTCTGGCACAAAAATCATGTTTTTAATTAAAAACATTTACTAGTAATGATTCTGACACTTTCTGAAAAGAAAAGTGGGCAAAACAGCACTAGTTCCATTTAATTATGTTATGTTATTATGGTAAAATCCAATTACAGCTCAGGTTTCAGTTTTTATTCATCATTCACATCAACAGAATTCACATTGGTAAACCTTGTTTGTCATAGAAATAACACCTTTTCCAGCTAAAATAGCTCAATTTTTAATTAATTTTTGCACAAAGCTAATTGCTTTTTGTCTGTTCATAAATATGTCCATCTTTTATTAAAAAAAAAATCTGTCAACATTATTTATCAGGAAATTGAATTGAGTTACTGAGTTTCCTCTTAGTAAAATTCCACATATCCATAGTTTTAGCACCAACGGACATAAAAAGATTGTTGTTGTGTATGTGATAAATATTTTCTGGTGTTTCTGATGCACCTGGAAAAGAGATAGAAAAGAAAAAGTCATTAGATAGTTGAAGATTCATTTGATTAAATGCAACCCTATTATTTAATTGAATCTCCCAAGATTGTATGCAGGTATTCAAGCTATCAAAATTCAGGCGGTCCAGTTCCATAGAATATCCACTACTGTAAACAATGTAGCTTCCCTGGGTCAAAAATACAATGAGTTGCAAAAAGAATGACAAAAAAGAAAGGGTAATTTGGTGCTAAGAAAGATGTTGTTGGGTGGAGATATATCCCAGTCTCTCAATCAGTCAAAGCTAAGACCTTGTGTTATGGCAGCCCATTAATTTGCAATTGATTTTTCCTATTCCAAGAAATAAAACACTATCAGTAAAACAGGGGAGGTTTATGTTGAGTATTAGAAAAAGGCTCGTCACCCAGAGGGTTGTTGGGCACTGGAAGAGGCTCCCCAGGGCAGTGATCACAGCACCAAGCCTGACAGAGTTCACGTTTTCGGACAATTCTCTCAGGCGTATGGTGTGACTCTCACGTATATTCCTGTGCAGGGCCGGGAGTTGGACTCAATGACCCTTGTGGATCCCTTCCAACTCAGCAGATTCTGTGATTCTGGGAAAAGAATCACAGAATGAATAACCATAATTTCAGGATGATCATTCAGTGATATTATTTATCCTGCTGTAGAATTCTTTCATGCCTGACAATCTGTCACAAAACATAACCTTGATATTTTAATCTGTATTTTCTCCACACAATTCACAATTAAAATACTATGTGCTTGCTGTCTTGTTTCTTTATGGACTCTCAAAATATGTCTTCATCCTTATATCGCTATCATATCTCAGGAATTGGAAATATCTAACAATTTAACATCTTCTCTGAAATATTATGAAATCCTGATTTAAACATCAAACGTAACATAAAATTAATGGATTTCTGAAGCTATGTAAATTTAAAAAAAAAAGACTTCATACCTTTACAATAAAAAATTAATTTCAAATTTGATTACTTTTTGTTGTTTCTTATTGCTATTGGTTTTTTCCTCAAATAAAAGGCTTAGGAATTTCATCTCATTAAAATATTGAATGACTTGACTTCATTCTATACTACTTCCAGGAATAAAATGTCTTTGAGTTTTTCCATTGTGTAAGAATCATAGGGCAGGAGTCACCCCAGAAATTTAAGTCTCAGAAAAGAACACAAGGAAATTAGCCTTTACAGAACTGTTGTTAAACAAACAAACAAACAAAAACAAACAGAAAAATACTTCTCCCCATAGTTTTTATTTCATAAAACTGAAAACCTTTTTTCTGATTCTACTTAATCATAGCATTCAGGCTGATTGAAGTAAAATTGTTTTTAAGTCACCAAAACTGCATTAGTGTGAATCTATATCCTTACACCTCTTGATTTAATGTGTTGCTATCTATAACATCTGCTAATCTAAAAGCATATTATTTCAGAAAGTATTTAAATAATATTTTCTTGTTGAAAAGAAACTGTCTTTTAAAATATATACATGTACACATTTTACAGTTGTTAGTGGTGTTTTAAACTGTCTCTTGTACTTATTCATAAAAATTCAATATCTTTATTTCTCTTTGAATACTATTTCTAAAGACAACTTAACAGTGGTAACATCCACAGGATGCTTGTTGTCACACACAAATAAATCTTGGGTACTTTTTTTTCACTAAATATAGTTTGCAAATCTTAATGATAATTTAGTAGCTAGCTTGGGTTATATTCTTTGTTAGCTGCTTGCTTTGAGACTTCTTTTCTTTCTCTCACCTTTTTATTCCAGTCATCTTTACCACAGCAGAAAAATCTACTGTCCAAAAGTACATAATGAACTCAAATACAATTCCCCAAGGAAAACTTATCACACAGACCTAAGGGAAAAAGCCTCTATTCTTGCAACTAACATTATTTTCTTTCTGTTTTTAAATCTATATTTGCATTTGTGTTATAAAAAATATAACAGATCTAGAAAATAACAAGAGGCATGAAATTTTATTGTTGTCAATAGCATCAGTCTATATTTTCCCTTCTGTTTGCTTTGAGACATTGATCTCCACCTGTACTATCTTCTATTTCTTTGTTCAAGCTCTGGTGATTTTGTTAGCTTTTTTTGTTATTCCCTTGCCACCGATTTTTCCTTTAGCTCTGTTTTGCTCTTTGCTAAACTTGATGGTTTCTTCTCCCACCAAAAAAATTTCAGTCGTCTCCTCAAGCCCCGGTATCCTAATTAAAACGGTGTATTGATGTACTACTTAGTTTCGTTTAGCAGTACATCAATAAAGGAGACAGCAGGTAGGAAGGCAAAGTCTCCCTGAGAATTCTGAGGTATTTTGCATATCGATTTAAATTACTTTCCACAGAGTAACTCTGTACTTCATCTGGTGCAGGTGATATTGTACTTTCTCTAGAGCCATTAGTATGATGTTGATTTCAAATATTAGGGTCAAAATTCTGGTCAATTTGCAATGGGAGGTTTTAGGGATGAGAAGCACACAAGCTAATTCTGGCTCTCTTTTCTATTTTTTGAGGCCAATAAATCTTGTATACAGGGAAAATGTCCTTTTATAACATGGAAAATACTTACAGCCCCCCCACCTTTTACACATTGCTAAGAGTACAGTATCAAGACTAGTGATGAATTTATCTACATTATTATAGTGGTCAATGCTGAGTTCATTCCTCTGAGTGAAGAGATGGAAACACCTCTGAAAAGGCAATGACATATTCCAGACATTCAAACTCTAAGCAGAATCAGCGGATGCTAATGGTCAGAGTTTTGTTTTTGATTGCCTCCTCTACTCTCTCAAGACTTTGCTCCAGGAGAAGGTTACCTGATCCTAAAGCCTCAAGATCCAGCTTTCTTGTGATGATTACTCACTCCCCTTTTCTCAGTCCCTTATTCCAGAAGAAGGAGAGAATGAGACCTGCTTTGAACTGTTTAACAGCTTGCACAGAAGAGAAGATGTACTTGACTTGAGGCTTAGAATTCAGATGAAACAGTGTTACACAAGCTGGGCTTGGAGAAGCTCCATGTCATAATTTTTTTTCTGAATGAGATCAGGAGAAGCTGTTGGGTCTAGACACTACCACCAGCAGTTCAGGAATCCAGACCCCTGCAACAGTGTCAGGTCTCTGTATGGGCCAGTGTATTTCTGAATCCTCTCTTGTTTTTTCCTTCTCATCTCCACTGCAGCTGGTGCTCTATAGCAGATACAAACAGAAATATTAGTCCAAATTTAATGGAAGAGAGAGATTTCTGGTGGGTAGCAAGAGAATTTGAAACAGAAGTGAAAAGAAGTGACAAGACCTGGGATTAGAGAAGTTTGAGTATGGGAAGGTCTATTATTTTGCTCAGTGACTATAGCCCTCCTTACATTAAGAAAAGGGTTTTAATACAGGGAAAAAAAGATGGTAACGCTCTTGCAAGGTCCACCCTGTTATGTATCCAGACTAATTTTACCTGCAAGCAGAACCGGCATAATTGCTGCACAACTGAAATTTGCCAATCTCATTTACTTACTTTGAATATTTATTTCTGTTTATTCTACCCATCAATCTACTCATCCATCCTGCCACCCATCTGCTTGCTCACCTTTTAACTTTTCTTGAGAAGTCCTCATTACCTATCACACCATAAACTAGTTAAAATTTATTTAGAGTGAACTTTACATCAGACTCAGATCGTTCTGGCAGTTTAGGTAAAGTTAGGTTGGGAATTCTGTGACAGGAATTTTTGCTTTTCCTTCTGGTTTATATGGGTTGTTTTGAGATAGAGGAGAAGTAAATATATTGGGATAGCATGGGCTAAATATAGTCTTTGACCAGTCTGTGCTTCATATCTCAGAACAGAATGACCAAAATAGAAGATGCTTATAACGATACTATTGTGATGGTTCTTTTAGTCTAAAGCAAGGGAAGGGAGGACGTTGCATTCAGTCTCTCAGCTTGGTCTGGAAATACATAGATGAAGCAGTTCTAGAGCTCAGTTTGGAAGAGGGTAGCCATTTCAGAGGGGTAATTCCTATTTCATTGGAAAGTCCTTTCCCTACATCATCTCCCCAGTAGAAGAAACTCCAGCAGTATATTCTCTCTCCCAGCTCTTTACCTGTGCTTGACTCTTGACTTTAATCTATTCTCTTTTGCTCCATTCTTGATACCCGGGGCAGAAAAATTCAGTTCTTCCTATATCATTGAGGGGCATTAAACTGGCCCTGAGATGTGTATCAAGCATTTTCAGCTATTCCTCAAGTGGCTGCATTTTATTCTGGACAGTACTTTGTGGTTTTCATTTTTGGTTCTTGAACAAAGGAAGGAGAAGAGGCCTGAGGCACAGAGGAGTTACACCAACATTGCTGTATCTCCACAGTCAGCAATGTCCAGCAAAATAACTATGCTTCTTCAGATAAAGGAGCTGGAACCTCATTTTCCTTCTAAGAAAGTGTTCCACCAAGCACTTTAACGTTGTCTGAGTTAATAAAGTTGCCTATAGAGCCATATGCAGTAAAATGGATTCAGATCTATTTTACAATGAAAGATTCTATCCCTATGGGTCATTTGTAAGTATCTTGCCTAGCAGAGCCTGAAGAATGAATTATTTGTGGATGATTATATGCAGTGGCATAATTTACCAGTGATTTGGTTGTGTTATATCGAAGGCAAAGGGGGAGATAAGGATTTGGAGTACATAAGATAATACTGAAGATAATCACTCTTTTTTTAATCTTTCTCATTTAGCAAGATCAATTCTAAATCTACATAGTCATAAGGTCACACTCAGCAAGATGATTTTTATATTCTGAGGTCTAGAAACAGCTCAATGACCCTTTTCCATCCCTACAGCCATCCTTTCTCAGGATAGTACTGACCTATTGTGTAAGCAACTTAAGTCCTTGTCAAGACCAGGACTTTCAAGCTAAGCACATATCACAAAGTTGCTGTGTAAGTAGAAGTCTCACCAGACTTTTCACTAGAATTTGGAGAATGAACTACTTTCCTAACTTTCTTTGTTCTCTTAAAGTGCAGATGAAATAAGCTGTGCTTATTTTTAAGCTGTTACTAGAACAAGACCTTTCCATGAACTTTAGGTCCATTACTAAAACAGTGAAGAAGCCTTTATAAATACCACTTGATTCTACATAGAAAGATTACACTTCAGGGCATGTCTTCTGCCAGTATTTTTTTCCACATTGAGAGTGCATTTATGGAAATGCAGTTTAGTGGAATACATGAAATACAGATTTGACTAGGAGACTAATTGAATTAGGATCTCAGCTGGATACTTTATACAGCATATTTATGGTTATGGTGAAGCTAAACAGAGGGTCTAGCTAGGAACTGAGTGATTCCAAATTTTATTCTGTAGTTTAAGGTTCCCAGTCGTGAGTGACTTATCCTCTATAAGGTCAATTTACTCAATAGTGAGGATACTCAAGGGAAAACTGTAACATAGTGGGGCTATTTATAGTGTTGAGACAGTCATTTGTAAAAGACTCCTTATATAGTAATAACAAAGATACTGAGGATTCTACAGAATAAATGCTCCAAAAATTTAGTTAGAAGAATACGGTCTAAAATCAAAGATCAGTGACACTGTGCATAAAGCCACTCTAATTTTTCACAGAATTGAGGATATACAAACAATCCAATCAGTGGGTTTGCTGCATATTTTTTCTATATAATTTTTAATAATTAAAGATTTATGTGGTATTAAAAAAAAAGAAGTCTAAATCTTTTGGATAAGAGTCGTCACGTTTGGTTGAATTTATTTTTCCTCTCTAAAATGTTTCTTTCTTAGACTGTATTTCGAGTTGACAATGGATACCATTATTTAATCACAGTGATACCATCTGTAAGAAGAACCCAAGATTATTAATTAATTGAACCTGTTTGAGACATTAGTCTCTTCTCACTTTTACAATTACTTCCATGGAAAGCTCTCATTTATAAAACAGATACTATGATTTATCCATCAAAGTGGTTGTAGCAAATGATGTTAAATTTTCTGGATGGTCTTGAGAGAAAAATAGTCTTTAATGCCTATTGGAAAAATAGTCTATTGGAACTTCTAAACACAAACTCTCATTCATATCTAAGCTTACCTCTATGGTCTGTGCTGTATTTATTGTTACGTTATTGTTGTTGTTATTGTTTACTCAAAGAAGGACATAAAAAAAATTTGACCAAAAGTTTGAATCCAAAATTTCTGTTTCGAAAAAGGTGTTAGAAGGATTATCACAAGTGAGAGCATAAGCAAAACTTTGTGGTCACTAGAAATCATAAATGAAGTTAAACCTTCTGTGGGAACATCTGAGCCATGGTGGTTTCTTCAGAAATGCTATTACCTGTTGCCAAGGAACTTGTTTTGTAGTTTCTCCAGAAATATTTCTCAATAACCCCATTTCTCCTGCTTAAAGGATTTAGCTATATTATTTTTTCTTTATTCCCATTCAAAGAGAATAATGCAAGAATGGCCACTTTTTCCTGGACAGGATTTTTTCCAGGATGGATACTTCACATTAAAATGATGAGCCAACAAAATCCCAATTTAATTGCACAGACATTGTATCAGCTCCCTAGCAGCTGTTATGCTGCCATCAATTTATAGTATGGATGTAATTACAACACAGGTTAATGCTGTTATCAGCCTGATAACTCCTTCAGTGCATATGTAATTTATCTGAAGCACCAGATTTGTCATAGATTCTAAACTCCTTAGCATAAAGAAAGGCCCATTACTCACATCTGATTTACACAGTGGGCAACATGGTGGTAGGCCTAAGGCTGCCCTAACCACCATGAAGCTGGAAACTTCAGGCCAGACTTTCATTATGTCATCACTTAATCATGATAATCAGGCCTGCAGTGTATGTCTGCCATTGTCATGCCATTTTTTTGAACTATGACTAAAACTTGCTTTGATATTGCCTGTTGGATATTAAACTTTAGACAATTTAGAAGACTAGAAAACAGTGTTGATTCTCATAGACCTTGTATTGTTTTTTGCTTTCGAACTGATAACCAGATATTTACTGAAAAGAGAGTAGATTATTTTTAGATCCTTGTTAGAATTTTCTCGTGCTCATGCCATGTGCACGTTTTTTGTTTCTTTCTCAAATAAACTAACAATCAAAAAGCAAAAAAAGCATAATCATTTAGCAATCAGAACGGACTGAGAAAGTACTCATATGTAGTTTAAGTTTGCTTCTAGTTGCAAAAGGACATAATTTAGAGAAAGGTAAGGAGTTGTACCAGAGACAACTTAATGATCATTACTTTTTGGAGCAGTGAGAGCTCAACGTCATACTGCAAGACCACATGAGCTGGTTCCCCAAGACTTTTCTTGTATTCTTAGTTAATGATCATGTGAAGAGGAAGAAAGAGAACTTCTGTACCTTGATGCTACAGTCATTTGACATGAATGGTCTCAAAGGATAGATGGTTGATGGTGAATTTAATGCTGAGCCCAAAGATTGAATGTGAAGTGCTAACACTGAAACTGAGGGGAAAACACTACCTTATAGGATCTCAGAAAGTGTACCAACCTTTGGTTCAATCACAAAGTCTTCCCCTAAAAAATCAATTTCTTATACAAATTTCTGAGAATGTATTTCCTAAACCGCAGGGAATATAGAATACTTCCATCCAGCCACAAGGGTGCAGAGGAAAACAGTAATGTTAGGCTCTCTTTCATGCCCTTTTGTACTGGTCTGTCCCATTGAAACTGAAAAAAGAAAACTAAGGTGGTTTTTTTGTTCAGTTGTTTGTTGTGGGTTTTTTTTAAACAGCTTCAAGACATCAGTTGACATGCTGACTTCAGTGAATTTATTGCATAACTCTTATTGGCTTCATCAGGATCATACCTAATTTGTTGCGTGAACTGACACCCAAGGCATGCACATGCTGAACTGAAAAACAGGAAAAGTCTAAGATGCATTATCTGGAAAGCATGAGAAGGGATTCGTGAGAGAAGAGATGAGAAGTAAGGGAAAAAGCTAACAGACTGAATATCCAATCTACTCATAAAGGCCAATCTGTACTTTAGAAATCTAAATATGTATGTATTGAGAGGCAAAAGAATGGTTGCCCAAACATAAACTATTCCATTTAGCCACTACAAATTTCATGGAAAAAGGAATAAAAAAACCCAAACATACCTAAACCTGTGATACTGCTGAGCACTTTACTAAAGAAGCCAAAATACTTAAGAAAAAGAAACAAGTCCAGATTCAGGACCAGGAAGTAGACTCTCGCTTAGATGTGTTTTCCTAAGGCTCCACACCACTTCAGCTCTCTTGCCAGCAAATGTCTGTATGAACACCAGGGATAGGAGAGGAAACATGCCTTTAGTTGTGTTCATCTAACAATGAACAACTTCAATGAAAGTACATTGAGGCTTCATATTTGTAAATATTTGTAAAATACAATTATTTTGGAAATTCATATTGCTGTAATTCTTATAAATACTTTTGTAATAATGTGTTCCTTTATAAAGGCTGAAAAAAAGTTACTCTATTGGTCATAGGAAATTTCTAATGTCTGGTATCACAGCTGGTCTGTAGCAATTGCATTTGAAGTAGGATGTGCTTCAGCAGTTCTAAAAATTAGACATATAATACACTCTAATTATACACAAATTCTTAACAAATTTCTCAGTATAACTTCACTTAGGAACCTAATGTTATTACTTTAAAATAAATAATTGTTTTGTCTCTCTTTGTAGGCTTCTGATTTTTGTAAGACGCTGCTACTGCTCAGAAAACATGATTTTCTTGTCCTCACGGGAGATACAAATAAGCAGACTCTGTCTGAGATTTTTATGATCCTGATGCTTTGTGCACATTTCCTGTGACAGACAAGTTATGCTAAAGCGACAGAGCAGGCTGTCTGTATGACCTTGATGTTTTATACAGGCTATCAGTGAGAGCTACCATGAGACAGCCTTGGATATGACTTGGAAATTGTTGCAGTGAATTACTTAAGGCATTAGACTACATGTGCAGCATGGTACTAAATAATGTAAGGGAATGTTTCTTCACGTAAGCATTTGGCACTTGGATTTTGCAACAAATTAATCATTACATTTTAGATAACTGGAAGGTAATTTACCTTCTTACATTTTTATTCTTAGGACTTGAACTTCTCTAGTACCCCTAATGAGCTGTACCTAACAAAAGTGAGGCTGACCTTGACAGGATCACAGGAGATGTGTTTAAATGGAAAGTCTGCACCCTGATTTATTTAAGGAATATGTGAGTGATAGCAAAAATATATTGAACACAGAAGTGAAAGCAAAGAGAAATCTGATTGCATTTGGTAGATATTTTTGGCTGCAGACTGAAACAGTATCATAATATGTGTTGTTGCCCAAAGGGTGTTGATAGTAAATGTATGTCAAAAGGTTAGTCTGTTCCCTGTGGACATACAAATAGACTCATGATCAAAAAGGAATGTATGCCTATTTTATATCACTTAGAAATGATTGGTGACAGCCAATATGGCTTCACTAAGGGCAAATTGTGCCTGAAAAATTTGGTGGCCTTCTATGATGGGGTTACAGGTCTTATTGGTAAGGGAAGAGCAACTGTCATAATCTACCTGGACTTGTGCAAATCAGACACTGTCCCGCATAACATCCCTGTCTCTAAACTGGAAACACACTGATTTAACAGATGGATCACTTGGTGGATGAAGAATTGGCTGAATGACTGCATTCAGTTGCAGTCAACAGCTCTACATCCAAGTGGAGAGCAGTGATGTGTGGCATTCCTCAGGGATCAGAGTTGGGACTGGCACTGTTTAAATTTTTGTCAGTGACAATGAACAATAGGATCAAGTGCTCCCTTAGAAAGTCTGTCAATGACATCAAGCTGTGTAGGGCAGTTGACACGCTGGAAGGAAGAAATGCCATCCAGAGGGACCTTAACAGACTTGAGAGATGGGCCTTTGCAAACTTCCTGAAGTTCAACAAGGCCGAGTGCTTGGTCCTGCACCTGCATTGGGGCAATCCCAAGGACAAACAGAGGCTGGGTGCAGAATGGATTGAGAGCATCCCTGAATAGAAGGCTGTGGTGGACTGTTGGATGGGAAGCTCAATGTGACCTGGTAATGTGCACTTGTGACACAGAAAGTCAACTATCCTGGGCCTCATCAAAAGAAATATGACTAGCAGGTTAAGGGAAGTGATTCTCACCTACTCTGCCCTTCTGAGACAGCCTGGAGTACTGCATCCAGCTCTGGGGTCCCCAGTATAAGAAAGATCACTAAGATGACTTAGAGGGATGGAAAACCTCTCCTATTAAGACAGACTGAGAGAGTCAGGGTTCCCTAGTCTGGAGAAGAGATGGCTCTGGGGAGATCTTATAACAACCTTTCACTACCTAAAGGGAGCCTACAAGAAAGATGGGGACAGACTTTTTAAAAGAGCATGTAGTGATAGGACAAAGGATAATGGCTTTAAATGGAAAGAGGATAGGGTTAAATTAGATAATAGGAAGAAATTCTTCACTGTAAGGGTGTTTTCAGTCTAAATAGTCATAGTTTTCTTAATCTATCCTTGTATGAGAGATGCTCTGGTCTCTTAATCTCTGTGGCCCTTCAAGCCTGAACTCTTCCATGTCTCTCTTATACTGGGTAGCCCAGGTGTAGCATCACCACTGTTGAATAGAGGGTAAAGATCCCCTCTCTCATCCTCATCCCATGTTATCTTTAGCTGTCTTTGTTGCAAGGGCACACTGCTGGCTAACATGGTTAATCTGATGTCCACCAGGACACTGAGGTTCTTTTCTGCAAAGCTGCTTTCCAGCTGAGTGGCCCCCAGCGTATTCTGGTGAATAGGATTGTTCTTCCCTAGATGCACGACTTTGTACCTCCCCTTATTGAATCTAATGAGGTTGCTGTGGACCCATTTCTCCAGCCTAATGGTGTCCCTCTGGAACTGCATCATGACCCTCTGGTGTATCAGTTTTGTGCCATGATCAAACTTGCTGAGGATACACTCTTCCCCGTTATCCAGATAAACAATGAAGATAATAAAGAGGATCACAGACAGCACTGACCGTCAGTGTGCGCTGGCAACAGACCTCCAACCAGATTTCATGCTGTAGATCATCCCACCCTGGGCTCAGCCATTCAGCCAATTTTCAATCCACCTCACTGCCTGCCTATCCAACTTCTCTGGAGCAGCTCATCAGCTTCTCTGAGGATCTTATGGGAGACAGTGTAGAAAACTTTACCGAAGTCTAGGTAGAAATCTTGACCGCTGTCCACTCATCCAGCAAGACAGTCATTTCTTTGTAGGTTTATCAGGCTGTTCTCCACACCAAGGTGACCAAAATGAGAACTAATAAACAGTGAGGGAGAAAATGTACATAATGCAAAGTACAGTGCTATTACAAGAAATACATTTAAACTGGGCATTGAAAGAGGTTTCTCTGTTAACAGAGACTCCACTGGAGCAGCCCATTACATACAGAAAAAAACCCAACAGCAACCAAACCCAATTTTTTTTTTCTTTTAATATTATAACTTGAATGCGTAACTCCAGTGAGGGAGTAAAATTCCCAGCTGTATCTCAAAATAACAGTCAGGTACTGCATTTCCATGTTTATAATCTGCAGAATACATTTTGTTAAGCATGAAAACGTGGCTACAGTTCACAGTGATTTGTGCCAACTACCTGAATATTCAGCTAGTGTGATGGAAAATAAGCCACCTCCTCCACACTCCTCTCTGTTGCCTCACTGTCCTTTATCCCCCACAACCTTCTGTTCAGTCTATTTCAATAGCTACTCTCAACATAATTCTGGTTCCAATTCTTATTTGGGTTATCTTTGGCTTTATTTTCAAATAAACCTCTAGCATTAGGAGTAGAGGTGCAGTGAAGCATAAATCTGCTGCAGAACATATGACTCAAGGCCAGTGAAAGATGCAACATTTTCTTTTTGTTTCACTTTTTCCACCCTATTTCATGGTGGTGTAATTTATCTGAGGGCTATATGCTTACAAATGGAACAGGTAAACTTTTTTTTTTAATACGTCATTATTTAATATTATTTTAGAAAATTGTTCTTAACTGACTGTAGTGTGTCATCTATTGAGTTATAATCTAATAAAAATAGCTCCTACTGTGTATAGTTTATAAGAACACAAACTGGTATGGTGGCAGGAAAAAGTATCTTGGCTCTGCTTTTTGAAGTTATGAGCAATGATGTTCTAATGCTAGCCCAGAACTGTCTATGCAGCTCATCATTATTGTGTTGAAAAGCTGAGGGTAATAGCAGAGCCTTCATGCCAGTAAATAGAACCACAATTTCACAAGAAAGTTCATCATAAGTTGTATATGTTCAGTTTATAGCATATGAATTTGAAGAGAGACAAACAGACAGAGTTGAAAAAACCAAAGCAAAGGAAAACAATTTTATATTGCCAGTGAAGAATCATGAAGGGCAAGTAATTTGGCACTGCTGTCTCTGCCCCTATGTGGTTTTACACCAGTGTTTGCAGAATGGTGAGAAATAAGCTCTGGAGGAAAAAAAAATTAAAAACATTTAAATTATTAGTGAAGTCAACATTCTACTTCGGGAGGACTTATTTTTTTCTACTAAAAGTGGACATACGACAAATAATAAGCAAGGTATCCACATTTGGCTGGGAATCAACCTTGACATGCAGAGGATATCATTCAATAACTTTCTTGAAGAAATAAATCTTATGCCTGCTGATATCTTGGTACTTGTTGTGTCCAACTGCCTTGTGTGATACGAGGATTATGTCAGGGTGTAGTGGAGTGTATATTTGTCAAGGATTGCATGATCCAAAAGCCAATGAAAGCAATAAGATGGTGCCTTTTCATTTGGTCTGGCATCGGATCAGATTTAGGATGGTTATTGCTTCAGTCTGTGGATACAGTTTCAGAATTGCGTGACTTGCTTGTGCTGACAGGCCATGTTGCACTGAACTGGGACAATAGCTAAAAGGAGATCTCTCTTTACACCAGTTGCACACACTGGACTGTTCTGGGGGTTTTTTGCAGACAATACCAGCTCAAATTCTTACTATGCTGCACTGAGTAGCAGTGCAAGCTAGTAGGATTAGCATTTTCAAATTTTCTGAACACTTAATAAGGAGATAAACTGCAATGTTGAGCATGAAGAACATAAGTACTTCTGTCTAGCAGCAGCACATTTCTATTTGCAAAAGGGAAGCTTCTTTTTGTAACTGAGAATTCACTGCTCTGTGAATTTGACTTTTAAATGATGCTCATAAATGCAAAATTACTGACAATAGTTCCTCACAAATGTATACTTAGGCTGAGTAATTATAATTTATATTTTATTTCTGTAGTTTTAGTTCTTGGAGAAGGTTTTTCTTCAACAGAATCTAAAAACAATCTGTTCAGTGGTTACATGTAATTTTACAATATTTTTTAAGTTGAGCACTCAGTTCTTTATTGTCTCTTTTTAATTATACCATAGTCAACAGTGCTGCAAATGGTCTTTACTGGATAATTGTCTAATCATTCCCAGAAAACACTGGTGATGTTTGAGCTGAAACCACAGGCCAAGATTTCCAAACCTGTATGTCTGCAGTTAAGGCTTTAAATCCTTATTAATACTCATAGAAAAATAAGATTTAACTCTCTTTCCTCTAGGTCTTTTCAGTTGATTCATGGCCACAGTCTTTGACGCCGACCGTCTTTAAAATACAGGCCAAATTTATGTAGAAGTAACAATATGGGTTTAAAAATCTAATTTCAGATGTTTAGCTGTGGCCTAAAAGATTGTGTTGCAGTTCCAAATTTTAACATAAGCATCCTTATAACTGTCTTTTGAAGGCATGGCTACCTCTGCTAAATCAGTGGGACCTGTGCCCAGTTGGGGAGCGATTTGGGATGTTACAAGGAAAATACTTAATTGTAAAAAGTAAGGACTTGAAAACTGTGGTACAATTTGTGGTGTTCCAAGAATGCAAATAGATCATTTGGGGGGTTTATATGTTCATAATAAGAGAAAAGATACTCTATTAAACTTCTGTGTGATCCATTCTTTGGCAGGATGTCAGTGTTTATGAATGAGTCTTCATTGTAATCCTGTGTGTTAACATGCCTCCCTTTACAATTCAATCTGACAGCTACTCCAAACTCATAGATTGTCCTGCTAGAGGCTTCCAAGGTCATAGTCCTTCAAAGTACTGTTTGTCAAATTGCTCTGACACACCTCCTGCTGGCAAGCCTACTCTCAGGGTGTTAATATTCCATTAGAGAGCTACATGACCTTGAAAATTGATTGCAAGCCACAATAGAAATGTCAAAAAGCTCAGGTAGACGAAGGTAACTGGTGATGATGACGGCAGGGAATCTGTTATGAGAGGCCAAAAGTTTCTTCAGAAGAAGCAGACATTGCACGGACATTTCCAAAGTCACTCACAGAATGTTTAAAGAGCAATTACAGTTTGTGGCACAATATGTGAGCCATATATTTTTGTAGTATGACCATGAAAGCTCATGTTGAAACCATGAGATTTATAAGTGCCTGTTAGCATTAGGATGCCTACAGAATTGTACCTACAGAGAAAATGCTTTCAATGAGAGAAAAGAGTGTGCTAAAAATGAAATCTTTAGTTTAACAGTAACTAGTGTTGTCAGGAAAATAGCTGTTGATTTTATTTTCATAACTACCTTTAGATATAAATACTTAGGTATGTTTAAGTTAAAGAACCGTGGAGACACAAGGTTGCAATCAGATCCTGTATTTTTAGCATTTGAATACAAAGGAATTCTGAAATTGTAACTGGAATTGAATAAGCTGTTGCCTATAAAAGCAAAGACACATTTTGGACCTAAAGGTTTGGCAAGCACTAATTTAATATGAGAATTCAAATGAATACGGAAATACTCTGTCTGCAGTTTATGCATCTTACAATGAACACTGGCAAACTAAATGTGGTCAACACAGTGTCTTATTGCTCTAAGACCCTCAAAAGAGATGGTTTTAAGAATTTGAAATGTATGATGTTTTCAACAAGACAGAAAATGAGTCAAGTGAGATCAAAGCAGTAAAGTGAATATTTATGCAAAAAACCACATGTTTAAAAAATGAATCATCAGCTAAAACACATACAATTGCTTGTGGGTATATTTCATAGTGAAGGCATAATCAATATGACAACCTAAGTTAGACCCTGTGCTAACAATAACTTCAGAAGTGTCTTTGAACTTTCTTTGTTAGACTATATAGAACATCATTTGACTCAGACTGCTCTTGATTGCACAAGTACAAACGACCCAAGAGTTTTAAATCTCATCAGCAGATTTATAATTTTAACAAAACAAATAAAGTTGCAAAGAACTTTTTTCTCTCTTTTCATTACTTTTTTAAAATAAGCTTGAAGTATAACTACGGTTCTTCAAAGATAAACTCCCTGACAATCCACTTCTCATTTTATTAATTTATGTTTGTGCAAGAAGTTTTTCTCTCTGTTTTGTCTTCACTCCCTCTTTTCTACACCTCACCCCCCAAACTTGACACCTACAGTTTCTTAGACTTGAATGCACACCTGCTAAACTCCTAGGTAAGGAAAGTAACTTTGTGTGAGAAAATGTCAGGAAAGTCAGAATCTGAAATTTATTAACAAAGATATGGCAAATGTAAATGTCAGCTTGTGTAAATCTGGGTACCTGAGGTTGCAATAGATTTTTCAACTGTCTGAGCAATGAAAAGTGAACTTTTATTTCAATGACAATGAAATAGCACTATACTTTATATGAGAAAGTGCTCTAACTAGGGGGCATTTTTAAAGCAAGTTTAGTTTTTACATACCTGTGCCCCAAATACTTCACACTAAAAGTTGGTGTATATAAAATACAAAAATGCATATTTTAGCGGTTTATCATTCATATTTCGCTTATTTGCACAAATAAAGCTGAAGACAGATGTGTCAGCATGTGTTCATATTAAATATGTTCTCAGATCTTATCTGTAAACTCTTAAATACTGTTGACTGAAAACTTCAGAACAGCTCAGACTAGGGAGAGCTTATAATGAACAATCAGTAGAGAGGAAAGAAGCAGTCAAACTTATCTACCCAACCCCCCCAGAGAGAAACACAGGTATTAAAAATGAACTCTAAATATTACAGTTTAAAAACATCCTCTACTTTACAACAAGAGAAAGAAAAAAACCACCAAACAAACAAACAATCAAACAAAAACAACTTGATAAAAAAGGCAACCCAAAAACAGACTTAAAGCACAGTGTATCAGTATTCCATTTGCTGGTCTGTGTTCATTGTTTGGAGTGCTATCTCCATTTACAGAGAAAAAGGCTACTTCAGAGTAAAACATCCCTTTCATGTGGTCTCTTCAGTGAGTGTCAGAATGGGTTTTGATTACAGAAACACTAGCTTTTTCTCCGATGAAAACCAAGCTATGATAGAGTAACATAAACTCAGCTGACTGCTCAGAGTTGAGTTTCAAGTCAATAGAATTATTCAGTCAAGTGTTAAAAAAAAAAATCCAACTGAAAAACAATGACAACAATAAATGTAGTAACTATTTTTTTCTGCCCCACCTCATATATTACACTTGATAAAAATTAGAACTGAGAACCATTCACAACCTTACCTACCTCCTCCTTAGCCTCTCATGCAAAAGTATGTGCAACGTTTACTATTTTGCAAATGCATAGTAGAATTTCCCATAGAAAATTTGGGGTGGTTTTTTTTTTTTATTTCACAGATATATTTACTTGGTGAAAGTATAATGACCATGAAAAAATATGCAAAATATGATACATATTATATAAGTGAAAAATATATCAGGTTATGTGTGCTGCTTTCCTAATTATTGTCCTTTAATTACTGCTTTGAATTCCATCACTGCCATGATATTAGTTATTAACCTTTTAGTTCTTGGCCATGCATTCACTTTTTACTGCTGCTGCCATAATTCTATTTCAACCAAGAGGAATAGTGAAATTAAGAGTGTAGTACTCACTGAAAGATAGAACAGGTCTTGCAAAGAGCTTTTCTTAGCAGAGCTGTGCACTGCAGTTGTAGCAATACAAATGAAACCATGACACAGATTAGAGAGCTCCCCACCTCTGTATGTTGAAAAGTATGAACAGATGCACAGAGAAAACAACTTCTAAATGAACCTTATAGTAGATGAGGTGGTATTGTTCAAAAGTTCAGTTCCTCTGTCGAGCAAATAAATACAGCTTTCAACTGCAAGTTACTGCTCAATGAAGGGGCTTTTCTGTTGAATAATAAATACATCTGTTTCCTCACGACTAGATCACAGAGAACAGCTCTAGCTCCTAAGATATATTTTAAGGTAAACAGATAGATCTTAAGGTAATTGAAGTCACATATGCTTCCATATAATCAATAAGGCATTCAGATGTAATTGATTTGTTACAAGACAAATCCTATATCAGGTCATTTAAAACTAGTTTTAAAGTAAATTTGTACGTATATATAGAGATGTCTCTTTAAAATGAGATAGGTGGTGGCAAGTAAAAACAAACATGCACTTTATGACAAATAGTACATATTCTCACATTTGGATGAATATTCTCAATCTGTGTCTTCATAAGACAAGGAAATAACTGTAAGAAATAAGAAACTATAAAGAAAATAATTCTGAGTACTCATAGTAAAGATAAAAGTCTATAGTGATAAATGACTGTAGAATTTTCTAGTTAATAGCAATGAATACACTAGACATTTATTTTCATTTTAAATGGTCAAACCTAACATTGTAAGTCTTTTTTTTCTTTTTCTATTAAGACATAGTTTTTACTTGAGTGTGAGAACTCTGCCACTTTCGTGCTTCTCCTTTGACCCCTCTATTATGTTTTGCAAGACCTAAAAAAAAAAATATAAATGGGGGGTAAAACAGTCAGCTCACAGCCAGTGAATAGGTTGCGATTCATTCCACTTTGCTTCCCAAACTGGCATTGTAGTTGAGACTAAATGACATAACTTTTCTGCATCAAGTTAGGTACGTGGTTAAGAATTTGACTCAGAATGGAGCTGCACTGAAGGTAAGTTGATAACTGAAATGTGTAAAATGAACATTGAAACTCAAATCTACTCTTATCAATGACTACGTTCAAATGAACTGACTAAGTGTCAGAAGTAGGGACAACTCTTTATTCCCTCTGTTGTAGTTTTTCACTGTACAATAAAGAATCCAAATATTTTTAGATAATTGATATTTTCTTCTCTAGGTCAGAGGATATGTTATTCTTTAACATTGTGTCTTCTGCACTTATGAAGGGAAAGGTTCTGGGTTTCCACCCTCACTTAGGAATTTCTTCTCTGATGTACATCCATTTGATGAGATGCACAAACAGGTCTGTATCAGGGATCACAATCTCCAGAGTTAAACATCCCAGGATTTACATTTCTGACTATGTAAAGGACTTGATCAATTTTGCATAATTTGGGGAGTTTTTTGCTGCACAGTTTTGTCAGGAGTTGGGTGCTTCACATACTTAAAAATACCTGCTGAGCAGGTCAGTCTTCCAGAATATAGAACTACTCTCCATTCTTTTTCACAGGGCTTATTAAACTGAGAAGGATACTGATCCTTAATGCCTGCTTTAAAATCTTACTTTAGACCTGAGACAGTTATTTAAAAGGAGGATTGTAACATCAGCACCATTTTGCTAAAATAAACTGTCATTCCATTTGGAGCCTGTCAAGGTACTGAAGAGTTGAGGAGCAGCTCTTCCCCCACAGTGGTGTTAAACAAAAGTACACCTCCTTCCTTCCCCTTGAGTAGGCTAAGATGTGGGGCTCCAAGCTTTTAATATAGCAAGTTTAAATATAAGCAGCTCAATTCCACCTACATTCTATTTCCAGTATCAAAGTCCTCTGTAGGATTGAGCTCTAGGTTTCTGGGGGAACTGAGATTACATTCATTGCAAACCCTTTAATCTTAATTACAGTTCTTGCCTGAAGAAAGAGACTATCTGCCTATATTCAAATTAAAGCTCAAAAAAGATCACAAATAACTAGTTTCCAACATGGGGGGGGGGAGGGAAAGAAAGAAGAGCAAACTGAAACTTTTAGTCAGAAGGAAAAACTGGAGGCTGATTTAAGATGTTAAAGAGAGTGAGGGCAACAAGCCAAAAACAAGCCTGTCATTTCATATTTGTGACTTGTCTTGTCTTTCCTGGGAAATTGTTGTCTTCAGATGCACTTTATTTTTGAGCATTCTGACAATAAAATTACATGAGGAAGTGCTTCCTGCCCAAGATCTATTTGGTGAACTGTGATTGTCAGCACAACCATCAGATTATTGTCTACTTATTTAAATTCCATAAGCAGTTAATGAACAGAAAGTTTGCATAAAATTGTATAAAATAATTGGAAATAGCTATTAACACTGCTTATGTAAACAAGTTATTTTTAGGAATCATCTCTGGCACTATTTTGTTTAATCATAATTAGAAAACTCTAAGGAATAATGAGAACACTACTTTTGTTGAATTTTTTGAGAGAAATAATAAGTAGAATGATAGCAGATGAAATATATTTCCAGAATATATTTAAGTTATAGTATAATCATGTCAAAAATTTAAGTGCAAAAAATGAAAGATGGTCAAAAAATACTTGTTTTTTAATGAAACTGGATTGTTGAATGAAATATTTTTTTCATTCTTAGGATAAAACCTCTCTTTTCTTGCTTTTTTTTTGTTCAGGATCATAGTCAACAACAAAATGTTTAATTGTATACATAATTTCAAGTTTAAATTAGATTTCTAAATTTTTATAATCTTTATTCTCCAGGTTCCAATTAGATGATTTCATTTAAATTGCCCCATTATATTTTGTGATGCCCATTTAATATACAACCTTAGTTCCTTGCCTTTTTTCACTTTCACGAAATGTAAAATGAACAAGAAAAAAATAACTTCTAAGAGGAGAAGAAAGAAAAAGTTCAGTAAGATCAGAGGTGCACTTACAGGAGGCAGGAGTAGAACTAACATATGCTTTGAAAACAGTTTAAAATAATGAAATCATGCTGCCAGTCAGTGCACAGATTAAAAACTAAGCCAGATGTAGTGCTGTAATAGTCTGGGATTGGGCAGTACTGATGGATGGGTACTGACTCACAAAATTGTTTCTCGCTTTCTATGTGTAAAGGAGAAAATCCAAATCTCAGGAGTTCTAGCCTTAAACTAATGCTTCACAAATTTGACAGCTGAAACTTCTCTATATATTTTAATATATTAAGTATACATAGTCATGATAAGGAAACCTTGAGGAGTGGAACCAGAGACCTGGACACAGAAGAAGAAAAGTGAGAAAACATACGCTCCTGAGTAAGGAATGAGGTAACACAGTTGTTACATAATATGTTTTCAGGACTCTTTCTAGAGCGAAAATGGGAAATATAGTTTCTTGCCTTGTACTGTGTGCATGCCTACTGAGTATGCGAATGGACAAATGGTTTAAACACCATTGAAAACCCTTGACATGATGCAGAAGACCACTAACTAAAAATCTCAAGTTCATTCCAAAGAATATTTCAGAGTATCTATAAAGAACTGGCATGAAACTTTCCAGAAAGTTCATAAGTGTTTGAATTCATGAAACTATTTTATACCCCAGTGGTTTAACTGTAGTGCTGAAGGAAACACAACAACCCTGCAAGCCAGTTCTGAATATAGTGACTTTTTGGGATTACAAATAATACAAAAAAAAATTACAGAAATAATAATAAATTTACAGTATAATCACATCCAACACTATTCACACATGATTTGGTTTAATCAGTGTCTTTGTTATACTACGTATGAGAAGGCTTCTTTGCCACGATTCCTGGCCTACATTTTTGTCATGGTTTGAGAGCCCCAAAATCTAATTCCCTAGTCCAAACCCCCTCCCACATCTCAGCCCAGTATGAGATGGGTTTTCCAGACACCACATGAGACTCAAAATGGGGGAAAGGGATTATATATTACAATGACTGTACAAAATAAATACTACAATACATTATATACAATCTTAACCATCTCTACCATGACATAAAAATATTTACAATGGATCAAATCTCTTTTCCCCTCCAAATAAAAGTCCAAGAGGGAAGAAGGAAGAGATCCTTTCCACTCTGAGAGCAGCAGTGTCTCTAGGGCAACAGTCTATCTCTCTCTCTCTCTTCCATGCAGCAGCTGTAGCTGGATCTCTGCCAGTACACACGAGGGGAGTATCCAAGCCCTCGTGGCCCTTCGTCTCCAAGCGAGGGTCTTCTCTTCCGTGGGCTGCATTTCCCAGGACAAAGGGTGCTTCACCACGGTCATATCAACGAAGTGCAGAAGCCTTCGTGACGTTCCGTATCTTCAGGGGACTCAAGCCCCCTATGCAGAGCTCCCGTGCTCTGACTCAAAACTGCCAGCTTTGGCAGTAGCAGCGGGGGGGACGAGGTCGGTCACCCCCTCTGCGTTTCTTTGGCCATCCCGGTCCAGCTTTCCAGGATGTCTGAGCTTTTCAGCTCCTCTCTGCAGTGCTGCTGAACTTAGGACTTCCATTCAGTAGGAGTCCATCCTCTTCACTTAGGAGAGGTCACAAAAGGAGTTTGGGGGTTTTGGTTTTCAGTTCTTACCCCAAACTCTATCTCTCTCTGTAGAGCTTAGTCCTGCTCTCTCTGCTGCTGGCTCTCTTTCTCTTTCTCTCTCTCCTTCTAGGAGTTTTCTCTGTGTTGCTGCATGCCTGTTGTTGCTGCTTGGTCTTATCTCTTCTGGTTCTCAGCCACCATTTCTTTGGTCAGTGCAGTTCTGCCGCTGCTCCTGCTGCTTCTTACAGTAGAGAAACTCCTTCAGATCTCAGCCACAGGTACTTAGCCCAGCCTTACGCTATTCCAAGTCCCTGTAGCCCCCAGTTGAGCCCCAGGGGGCTCTTGCCCCTTCTCCTCGTGGCTTCACAACGTGACCACTTCTACAACAACAACAACTACAACTTTCTTTTCCGGTCTAAGTGTGATATGTTTACATTTTGCAGAAGCACTCATTGGCTAAAACCTCAAGGGTCACCACCCCCTGCAGATTTACCATTTTATAACTTCAGGGGGAAAACTGTTTTTCCCCCACCACAATTTTAAAGGCCTATATGGGTTTAGTTTTAGGAGATCCAAAACAGATTTAGAGGTGTTGTCCACATAAGCAGTTTGCTCTGAGCAGATCTAGCTTGTCTGAGAGCTCAGCAGCTTTCCTGGAAGGTCTTTTCTCAGGGCAAAATTTATAGAGAACCCTGTAGTACATACCTTCAGCACAGCAACCACAGCAATCCAAAAATTACATGTGCGTAAGGTGGGCAGTTGTTCAGGTCGGCCAGTGTGTACTGACATGCTGGAGCAGCACTTTCTAGTGCTTTAGTGACTGGCTTTTTATCATTTGGCTGCCTAGATTACATAGAAATTTTTTTTTCCCATGTCATATCATTATTTTTTTCCCAGTTTCTATTACTGTATGAATTAAGAAGCAGCAAAAATTAATTATATTTAATTTCATTATTTAGAAAAAGCAAAATTAATAAATTAATACATAAAACTGGAAACTTTCCAAATAATAATGTATGTCTGGGGTATCTTGAAATGGAAATTTCTGAACCATTTGTAAGATTTAAGTGAAAAAAGACCATAATTAAATGGGTTTTAATTTCCCCAATGTGGATTAAACCCAAGTTATAAAATGTCACAAAGGATTACAACTATGCTCACTTGCAGCATTGGCTACTATCAGTACTGAAGTAATTTTATCATGTTTCCCACTTAGGAAAACAGCTGACATTCAGCTTGGCTGAGTGAATTGTTGTATTCTTGGCTTTACTTCAAGTCATTTTTCCATAATATGACAGCTGATTCATCACAGAGGAAACTCAGACATATACCTGAAACACATCTGAAGTTTAAATTATTGTTGTATTTGCAATTTTTTTCCCAGATTTGGAATATTTCTAGTTTTTATTTGAAATGTTAAGGAATTCATAATATTATATAATTTTTAGCATTCTATAATTGATGAATTTTTAATTATTTCTTCCTTATAATTAGGGGCAGCTGTCTCTTCCTAGTTCCATTTGCTCTGAACTCTTTTCCCAGTTTTGGTATTTGCAGTGTTACGAACTTTTTGAGGAGTAGCTCCAGTTGTAGCTTTTGTGTAAATGTATGAGTTGAAGATAATTTTCTATATTGTTTTGTTACTATTAAGTCTCAGTCTTGAAGAAATTTGCACATATTGCCTGTTATACATAGAACTGCTTTATCCAAGCTAGCAGACAGACAACCTCCTTGCCTATATATTTCAATATTCTGATTAAAGTGGATATCTTGAGATACTTTCAGTTTCCAAAGTTCTTCTTAGATACATATCAGTCCAACTTCTTTTTAAATGTAATGGGTTTTTTTATTTCTACAGAATATGGAGTTTTGCTGCTTGTTTCTTACACTGGCTTTGTCATTGTGCTATTTCAAAAAGAAGTAGCCAAATGCTGGAGCTTGTAGTGCCAAAGGTTTATCTATGGCAACCTCTCAGAGAAGATTAAACCTTTTGATATCAATTATCCAAGCTTTACACGAGAACATGATAAATCTTTATGAAAGGGAAAAATGGGAATTTTTAATTCCTTTGGAAGCATGTAGGCAAATGAGAAAATTCAAAGCAAAACTCCTGAGACACTACCAAATCCCTTCTGATAGCAAGTAAAGAATATCCAAAGCTAATGCAATCCTCTTTCCCTGCCCCCCGGGAAGAAATAGAGTTTTTCAAAAGCTTAGTTTGTATCAAGCAGAAGTCCAGTTCAATGGTTCATGACCCTTTTAACAAATCTGGACTGAGTTTTGCTTTTATATTAGTAGAGTTAAATACTTAGTTTCTTAAGTGTGTAGTTTTATTCCCATGACCTCCATATTTTGATCATTTTGCAACTTACTTTTAATTTGGTTTCTACTCCTGTGGAGTATTTTGAATCATCTTTTTATGGAATTTTCTACGTAGCCCTTTTTACTTTTTGCATTTCTACTTATTGAATTTCTTACACATTTCAAAGCTGGGATATTCCAGAAAATGCCTGGTCAATATGCACGTAGGCAATTATCCAACACCAAAGGCAAAATCTCCCAAAACATAGTATTCAATGGAGCTTAGAATTACTGCATTCAGTATTTGCCACTGCAAGATGTCCAGCTGAGTATCCTGCATATTCAAGACTAAAAATCTTAAATAAACACCTTTTTAAATTTATTTTTTTTTATTTATGCAGTCTGGTATAAATCTCCAACAAGAAATTAATACCCTCTTGTACTAATCAAGTTTACTTTGTGCTGCTGAGTAATCAGCTCTATTTTGTTCATGCTGATTGTAACACCTGTTTATCTCACTGTGTAAAGGTGGGTCTTTTAGAAACTGCCAAGTTTGGTAGCCCAACAGAGGCAAGGCTGTTCCAACTTGATAAACATAGGTCCAGTCAGCAGTGAGGCTGAGCTTGTATTCTCAGTATGTATACTCTCTCTCCCTCTGTATGGATATATTTTCGTTGTTGAACAACACATAGATCAATACAGATACAAAACACATCATACTCGCTCAAACACCAAATAGCACAAATGGTCTGATCCTGTTCCCCTCTTGGTTGATAAAGAAGGAAACAACTGTAGAAATTATGCACATGTATATGGTATCTGGGTCTGGATCCTAGGCTGGTGAGCGGCTAGCAGATCAACACGCAAACCCCTAATGCTCACAGCCCCACTCCAGTTGCTGATAACCAGACATACACACAAACCCCACTCATATGCACGAAGAGACGCACAGCCCCTACTTCCCCCAGTAACAAACCTTTGACACTCCATCTAGCTGGAACATGGATCCCTGCATTTCCCTATTTGCCCCATGCCCAGATATGCACGCATGCAAAAATGGAAGTCACAAGTATGTGGTTCATATCTGCGACCTTATTAGTAGCCCTCCCTGAGTTACCCTGGTTTCTCAAGAGCCAGGTTGGGCCAGCTATCTCTCCAATAGTCGGTCTCAACCGCTCTGAACTCTTCAGCATTTGAGTAAATTTATGGCATCTCTGATAGCTGATTCCCATCCTTTTTATTCCATTCCTTGTCTAGTCCAACCTGAAGTTCTCTAGGAAATTACATGCATCTACATGAACACTCCTGTACAGTTCTGGCTCCACAGACACAAAGATCCTCTGACCACTCCAGCTGCTGCACTCAGGCATCCATGTGTGCACATGCCGCATAGAATCCCTTCGCTCAGGAAAGCAGATAGAAAGGCAGTTTATTGTGAACACAGAACTGACTACGTTGACCAGGAAAAGACCATGGCTAGATAAGCAAAGATCCTTTTCTTAAACAAGATCAGTCCATTTTATCTCCTTATTCTTCTCTTTTCCCACTTTTCTAACTACCTCGATTCCTCCCTTGCCTGATCTCTGGCTCCTCCCCTAGACATTCCATAATAAGTCTTGTGCAGTCACGGAACATTCCTTAGCATAGAGAGTGCCATTCCCCATATCAGGGACTCCATGCCTTTTTGGTGCCCCAGAGAGCTGCCCCTGTGAACTCTTACTGCTGGGTCTCACCAAGCCCATAGGGCTCATGATGCTTTCCTGGGATAGCCCTAGTGGACAAGGGAGCAAGGCCTCATGACTCTTACCCAGAGTAAAGAGGTTCCTCTGGGCAAAAATAACATTTAATCACATAAGCTAACAGAATCCACCAGGTAGAATTTGTTGTAAATCTCCTGGTTAAATCAAAAATAATATACATTACCTAAATTACATGATCACTTTAATTTTCTTGGTAGGGAAATCAATGAGGAGACTGAAGATAAGGTAAAACTCCTATCATGATGGTGGTTTCTATAGACCCATTATCTTCACTAGTGTTAAAACAAAGATCTTTTAGAAGAATGGCCACAATAGCACAGATTGAGCATTAGCTGAGAACCTCAACCAACTGTAATACATTTCTATGGGCAATTTTTCAAAATTAATCTAAATTTTATAACAATATTTTGTACATCACTTCCAAATTTTCAGTTGATAAAGGGCTATAATTCTGCATTAAACAGGCTATACACAAACAAAAGCAGAGTTCTATGATGTATTCAAGTGTTATACTTTTTATACAGCCTCTTAGTCAATAAGGATAATTTGAAATCAATTGAATGAAATTTACTTCACTGACAAGTATATGTCTCACTGGGCAGAAAAGAAACCAGTGTGAAATATCTTTATTTTATTAGACTTCTGATAAATAAGATTATGAAAGGCAGAGTAAAATAAAACCTTCATATATATATTACCAAGTCAGTTCATAAAACTTACTTTAAAATGAGTGACAATATATTTCTCTCAAATTGCAAAACATAACAGGAGGTGGTCTGCCAGAATTATTCAGTTCAATGAAGATTTTGTGGAAAAAAAAGTTGTTAACAAATATGAAAAGCAGATTAAATTAATGTGTAATGATATTGTTCAGAAAAAGAGCTTATACTACGGTGGGTGAAGGGATTAAATGTGATTTATCATTGAAGTGTTATTGCAGAAAAAACTTTTCCTGGGATGTATTAAGACAAGTGTCAGATGTAAGAATCTGGGAATAATTGCCTCAATGCATTTGACATCAATGGTATTGGCTCCTTAGCTTAAGAAAAAAGACAGACAATCAGGTTATAATGCCAAGTAGAATTGTAAGAGTGGTAAAAAGTTCTGAAAATAAGATTTCACAAGAAGGAGAGAATAAGAGGATATATGAAGACTCTTAGCACTCTGAATGCAAACAGTGTTTATTTAAGGCTGTCTGTCTGCTCAGTATTCGCTCAGAGAAGCAGAAGAATCAAGTTGCAAAAGGGGAATTTATATCGCGTAACAGAGAAAAAAGCCCACCACAACAAAACAAACCAAAACCTTCAAACAAACAAAAACCTGACATAAGGGAGGTAGAATTCTTGTTACTAAAGGTTTTCTGGGAACAGCATAACAGAAATTTCAGAAATAATCCAGGTGTCACCTTAGAGAAAGGTAATAGACTACATTCCATGGAAGAGGTCTTCCAACTACTTGCATATAAGATTTCTGATTGATAATGTCTCTCTAGTGATGCCTCAGAACTTTTTGGGTTTTTTTTAACTTTTGTAGATTTTATAAGTAGTTGTGTAGTGAATGTAGATCTTAATGTAGATGTATTATATCCCTTACCCTTAACATAGTAGTTACACATGTCCAACTCTGTTACCCATTCCATATCAATCCCTCTAAATTCCATCAGCGTGTTTAGTCTTCTTTTCAAGTTAGAATTGTACAAAAACAACCTAAAGCCTGGACCAGAAGATATCACAGAGACACAGTGACCTTCAAGCCCAGAACTTTGGAGGAACTCCAAGAACTGTGCGTGCTGCAAGGAAGATGAAGATGAGGAAGAAGGGGTCTCAAAGACCCCAAACTCAATTCCCGAAGGGGTGTGTCAGGGGGCAGAACCGGGGGTGGATAAATCTGGGATTGGATGGACCTTAATATAAAATCATAGAACCACTGTCTGAACGGGCACACGTCATGTGCATTCCTTGGGCCTCAGACCTGAGATTAAAGGACCTGCTCTCTTTATCTTGTCTCCTACACTAAATTGGCCTGGAGTCTTTTTTTTTGCGTTCTCTTAAGGCAACACTAGTCATACCATTGTTTTCTTCCAAGTACAGTGTATACACAATTTGCTTAAACAGATATAAGCTCATTCAATAAATGCATGAATCATCACAAGCAAAAATAGTCATCATCATCATCATCATCATCATCATCATCATCATCATCATCATCATCATCATCATCATCATCATCATGGCTAGGCTTAGTGAACGAAGATTTGGGAAGGGCTCTACCCACGTTTGTTACAAGCGCGCTGGTGGCTAAAAAGGCCAATACGAGACAGCCACGTCTGGTTGCAAAAGGCACAGCAAAAAGACTCCTTAGATGGTATATTCTGCGAGGCACGATTCTTTCTGTGTTGTCTTTTCTCCTCAAGAGTGACCCTGCATGCTTTCTCAAAAGCATCAGCAGTGTTATAGATGGTGTGTCTCCAGACCTCCCAATTGGAGGCCAGAGTAGACCAGTTATGGTGATCAATATGGCCAAGGTTGAGATGTTGTTTCAGGCAGTCCTTGTATCTTCTCTTTGGGGCTCCTCTCTTGCGGCAGCCAGTGGCAAGTTCACCATAAAGCAAGATCGTAGGGAGGTGGTGGTCCTTCATCCTGGAGACGTGCTCTGCTCAGCACAACTGTGTTCTCAGCAACATGGCCTCAATACTTGTGACTGTTGCTTGTTCTAGAAGAGATGTATTGGTCACAAAATCTGACCAGTGGATGTTTAGGATTGTACGAAGGAAACTCCCACATAACTCCCTTCAATTAAAAAATGAAAGAGTTGAAATTATGTGTTTCAGACTTCTTAGGGGGGTTTGACCAAGTAGTGGATTGTTTCTTTAAGGAATCTTTTTTTAAGAATGAAACCTTTACCTTTAATAGTTTCTCTGATGTCTCTTATAATTTATCTAAGCATTTCCTGGAGCACCAGAGAAACCAAGAACAGATGTCCAAAAGTTACACTAAGTAAGTATCATGTGTGGTTTTTCTGTGGACCTGAGCAAACAAATCTCAAAATGGTCTACTCACAGGTTTTCTGAGAGCAATTCACACACATTTAAGATACATTCTTTATACAGGGATATTTGAGTAATTCAAGATTTGAGCTTAGTACTTTTTTTATTAGTTATTTGAAAAGAGGAGATTTAATATATATATATCTATACTTAAATTCATACAAATTTCATTAGTTTAATAAGTCTAGCTGTATAATGCCTAGGTTGCAAAAGAATTACAGCAGTACAAATCAATTTGCTAAATATTACAGTGCTCAACATCAGTTCTAATTACTGACAAATAATTGGGGATAATGATGGTGAAAAGGAGTTTGAAAACAGAACTGTACTGGTCATGACAAGATACAGCATATTCAAAACTGGTATTGGAATATGCATAATTTTCTGCTAAGCATTTTTATTCCACTTTGTTTCACAGCTGATCAGTTTGTTAACTATTACGCACCTGTGGTTTGAACTTGTTCCACATCCTTTTGTATTTTATCATCACAGCATGTCCCTTATAGTGAAAAAATTGAAAAACGAACAAACAAACCAACCAATACTTTGAATGCAGAAAATGCTGGTTTTGGTTACCTTTTGGTCTCTTTTTCAGTTTTGTTTTTGTATCTTAAGAAGTAGACTTGCTGAATCAAAGAAAGCTCTTTGCCACGTTTCATAAATAACTTCTTTCCCTAAGGACAGCCAGAGAACTGGAAATTATTCATCTCTAGTCTCCAATATCCACTTTAACAGCAGTGTCTATTACTCCTAGGGTTCTCATTCCTGCTAAGGTACTTTTTATGGATGGCTCTCTCTAGCACAATATTTTAGCATAGTAAGACTTCTTATATTATAGGATTCTAGCATCACTCCTATAAACTGCAGAAGTGCTGCTATTCCGTACCATAGCACAGGGATTTGAAACACAAGGAAGCTGATTCACCCCAGATCCCAAGGCTATATCAGCACCACATCTGATGGCTGTGGTTGAGGCTAAGATGCTAAACTTGGGGCTGCAAAGGTATGTGGTTCAACATACTTGTGTCCCCAGTTTAATGGAAGGACTCAGTCATGGCCCAGAATCCTTAGGCCTGCATTTCTTTCCCTGAAATAAGCTCACAAAGTCCAAAGTGGAGTAAAAATATGTATTGCCTTGCAGCCAGATGGAGACTTTCTCCTGATTAACAGCCTGAGAATTCTTGCTAACATGGAGACAGAGCTTGTGATACAGCCAGTATCTAAACCTTAACAAGCAGCTTGTGCTGTAACCAACAAATCCATTTTATAGGATACAAAATTTTGTGAAGCAAATCTTCTCAGGTTAGGAAAAATCATCAATTCCTAGTAAAGTATTCAAGCTAAGAAGTGTTATGTCTAAATTATACTCTCTTTCAATTTGAGCTTCATTCCTCAGTATGAGTGAAATTCTTTGCTATCTTTGTTCAATAGTAACTTTATTCTTGAGTTAAATGGAAATTTCCTTCACATGTCACTGTAACTGGTCCTGTGTTTTTCCAAGAACGGTTCCTTCACTTGCCTGCCTATGATAGAGGTAAGGGCTTGTATACACACCAAGCCTAATAAAGACAAGTGATTTCATTATACCATGTTTCTCAATGATTTCTATTCTTGAATTAACAGGGTTTTTTTGAATAATGAAAAAAACATTGTTAGGGATATTTTGTAATATCTTAGAAAAGAGTTTTTAGAAAAATGTAACTGACATATAAGGACAGCAACAATTTTTAATGGTGATAGGTAGACACTTCAAGTAATTTTTTTCATATTTTAAAACCTAACTTTTAAACCTAACTTTTCCTGTAAGCTGCTCTGTATTGATATAGCTTGACTGTAATAATGTATTTCTCTCTTTTTTACATACGTGTTAAACTATGATAGGTGTCTTTATTCAGTAAAAGACCTTTCATGAGAAATGCTGCAAAACTTTCAGACATATCAATTTTATTTTGATGATATTTAGAGAATCTGTATTTTTTCATTAAACTATGAAACCTATTAACAACTGAGGTTTCTGGGGGAAAATGTATTCCTCCTTAAATATTTTGAAAGGGAAAGTAATTGTTGTTTTGCTGGATCATTGACATTGCAATGAGTACCTTTCATGGATCAAAACCTCATTGTGAATGCTACTGTAGAGGGACATATCAAAATAGTGTTCATTATTCCAAAGCCATTGATTGAACTGTTGATTTTAGTGAGTCAGGTTTCTAAAAAATCTTTTATTTTTTTCTAAAACACTTTTCACTTAAAAACCCATTTTATGGAAATCTAGGTGGAACATTCAGCATTTATTCCTAGCTTGTTTTTCATTTCTTGGAGGACTGATAATTATCAGCAGAACATCACAGAAGTTCTGACACCCAATGTCCACAGAAGAGGACACCTAATGTCCTCTTTTTAAATTTATGGAATATTTTCAATGTAGAGTATGAAGCTATATAAAATAAGGTACGCTAATTTAAGTTTAAATTAATTCCAAAGAATTAATTTTCAGAATGAGTTACAACATTGGCCTGTACTGCATCATATGACATAAGCTGAGCTGAGAGAGAGTAGCTTGGAGAATAGAAGGGGGACTTTATGTTTGGTTGGTTTGGTTCTGTTTACTTTGTTTTGTTTTTGAAGGGCTACAAGGTAGAGACCTCCTGGGATTCAATTCAAAAGATAAAGAGAACTAGGTGAAAAATGAAACCCAAGTTGACTAAATAAATTAAAAATATTTTGATTTTAGTATTCTAGCTCTGTTGATTTCACTGTGAAGTCTACATGTATTTTTGTAAAGGCACATGCCAGTCCGATAATCAGGTTAAGCTGTTCTATCATAAGAAATCTACTATGCATTCCTACTCATACTCTTTCAAATATGATACACATGTACTTCACTGGAGTCATGCTGCTGATTATACCCTGAAAACCACTCTTAATTAAGGTTTATTGGATCAAAGTTTTGGGTTTTCTGTGGCTGTTGCTGTGTCTTTTTTTTCTTTCTTTTTTTTTTTTTTTATTACAGCTGAGGTTCATAAGACTTTGAGTTGTGTCATTACTTTGGGAAATGGGGTTGTTGAAACATAATATCTCTTCTTGGTAAGGGTCTGGATCATTCTCATACAGGTAGTTATGCACATTTTGATGGTATTTGCTACAGTCTCAACTGGGTACAAAATTTTTGTTAATGTGAGTACTGAAATAGAATATGCCTAAGACCTTAAGAACCTGGTCTTTAAATGCATTGAGTTCCTCCAAAACATGATTTTTTGAATGGAAAACATAAGCAATCTACTCAGATTTACATAGATTAAAAATCTATTAAATTCTACCAATTTAATCTGACACTCTGAATAAGCACATTTTCTTGAAGTATGGATTAGAAAACCAGAAAAATACAACACGCTTTTCACATCTGCTAAGCATTGCAGTTACCAGGACAGTAGTGTTTTACATTCTGGTAATGTTTAACAAACATAAAAGTAAAAAGGAATTTATATTACATAATAAATCCAAAGATTAGGAGTCTAAAAACACTACTGGTTGGGGGAAAAAAAAAATACAACAAAGCATAGTCATATCATTTCAAAGTTAAGAATGACTTGTCGCAAACAAATCAAATTGAACATTTGATTTAAATGGAACAAGTCAGATGTCTCAAATATAAAATAGACCTTGTCACTCAACATGAAATACATTTTATAATACAATTGAACTCCCTTGGACAGCAGGGCTACTTACCTATGATTAAAATACCCAGAATGAGATGCTTCAAATGCAAAATCTGGTGTGGATTTAAAGGTATGGGAGGATAAAGATTTTCCAAATATCTCAGATTTTTAGGTCTCTGAAAGTCGTCTACAGCTGTCTTTTCAGTATTTAGGCTTCAGTCAAAATCACACTCCTAGTTCTTAACATTTGTTGGTTTATCATAAATGTGGGTTCAGAAGCAGCAAATTTTACATAAACAGTCTACCACAGAAATAAAAGTGTTGGTTAGACACAGAAAAGAGATCCCTTTGAAAATAAGCAGAAGAGTTTTGAAGTGGGAGATCACCTTCCATCTTATGTTTAATGGAAGAGAGCACTTAAATTTTGTATGGATCCTGGTTTATATAATAGAATTGTTATACCAGTAATTTTAACTACTGGAATGACTCTAGGAATAAATTTATTTTTTTTTAATGTGGTTGAAAATCCAAGACATTCATAGATCTTTATTTAAAATTAGAACTTACACTTAACTGAGTTCTACACACCAACCTTCTGGGAAACTGATTCAAAGTCCAGGAATTATAGAATCATAGAATGTCCTGAGCTGGAAGGGACCCACAAGGATCATCTAAGTCCAACTCCTGGTCCTGCACAGGACCCCACAAAGAATCACACCACACGCCTCAGAGCGTTGTCCAAATCCTTCTTGAATTCTGTCAGGCTTGATGCTATGATCACTTCCCTGGGAAGGCTGTTCTAGTGCCTAACCACCCTCTGGGTGAAGAGTCTTATCCTAATATCCAAACTAAACCTCCCCTGACACAATTTTAAGCCATTCCCTCAGGTCTCATCACTGGAGAGCCGGAGAGGGACTTTTGGCAAGGGCATGTCATGATAGGACAAAGGGGAATGGCTTCAAACCAAGAGAAGGTAGGTTTAGATTAGCTGTTAGGAAGAAATTCTTTACTGTGAGCATGGTGAGGCACTGGAACAGTGCCCAGAGAGGTTGTGCTTGCTCCATCCCTCTAATTTTCAAGGCCAGGTTGACTGGGGCTCTGAGCAAACTGATCTAGATGAAAGTGTCCCTGCCCATGGCAAGAGAGTTTGGCACTACATGATCTTTCAGGTGCCTCCCAACCCAAAACATTCTATGAATCTACAAAATAAACAAGGAGGTAAGGTAGCTTTGTTTCTCTTTAAAATGTAATCTGACTAATCTAACTTTAAGGTTAAATATTGTGTCAACAATTTTCATAAACTTTTTGTGCAGTAAATATGAACATGGGGAGGGGGAGGTTGTGATCTGCAAAATAGCTCAGAATATTAACAAATTTATTAGGCCTGTAAGGATGAAGGCCTATGATGTTCATCATAGTCACGGAAACAAATTGGAAACTATGTCATGATGCGAAGTTAAAGGAATATGGGTTTTTACTGTTTGGTTTTGAGTTTATACTAAATGGTCAAATATATGGGAAAATCTGATAGTATTTTTTTATAAAATAAGCACTTGTTGAGAAATTGTATTCTTTTGAGTAAATATCAGCAAGATGGCAAAAATAATGGAACATGGTGATAAAGGAATTTCACTAATTTATTTATACAAACACTCATGTTTGTACATCTGTATCTGAGGAAAGATACATATAAAGTTAGGAAGATAAAACATAGTGGTTCTGTGAATAATTTTCTGTGCCAGAAATACTTTATTTTCCCTCAGTCACTGTTGTTGACATTTGCTTTTGAATAAAAATGTTCTTTCTCTTTCCACTTTAACCTTATTCTTTATTCTTCAGCAAAATCAAAACACTATGTTTATGACATAGTAGTCTACTGCTTGGAAATAAATGAACTGTCAAAATGTCAACATGATGAATTCATTGCAGGATCATGAAGAAGGTTCATGTGGGCGTGTGAGGAAGAACAAATCCCTGGTAATTAACAGAGAAGGTAGAGAAAGTCTTAAAACTTCTGAAAAGTTAATGGATCTAAATTTCAAGAAACGTAAATGTAAAACATTCCCCACAGCATGAAGGCAAGTCTGCTTTAGAAAACATTGTTGATGCTCCATTCAGCAAGGCATTTGGAGTTCATCCAGAAGCAGAATCACTGCTCTGGGCTGCTGTAGCTGCTGCTTTTACTTTTGTTCATTGGCACTTGATATTCACTTCTCTGAGTCTTTTGTCTACATTGCCAAAAGAAATGCTTTCCAACTGCTCTGTGATTGAATATGCTTTGGTGGACTGGAAAGTTGCTTATGGAATTATCTATACGCTGGTTTTCCAATTTCCACAGGGCTGAAGGAAGCATCAGGTTTGAGAAATCAGGATCTTTTGATAGACTTGGGGCAGACTGGCTGGAAAGATTCACAGCAGAAAAGGCCCTGGGGATGCTGGTCGACAGCAGGCTGAACATGAGCCAGCAGGGTGCCCAGGTGGCCAAGAAGTCCAATGGCATTCTGGCTTATGAGAAGCATCTGAGGGAGCTGGAGATCTTCAGCCTGAAGAAAAGGAGGTTGAGGTGAGACCTCATTGCTCTCTACAACTACCTGAAAGGAGGTATCCAGTGGAGATCAGTCTCTTCTCCCAAGTAACAAGTGATAAGACAAGAGGAAATGGCCTCAGGGGAGGTTTAGATTGGATTTTAGGAAAAAATTCATCCTTAAAAGGGTTGTCAGGCATTGGAACAGGCTGCCCACAAAAGAAGTGGAATCACCATTCCTGAAGCCATTTAAAAGATGTGTAGATGTGGTTTAATGGTGGACTTGGCAGGACTAGGTTTACAGTTGAACTTGATCTTGAAGGTCTTTTTCAACTTAAATAATTCTATCATTTTATGATCCTATCTTTCCATAATACGCCTATATAATATGTGATGCATGACAAGAAATACTGTGTATATAAAATACATAATATGTAATATAGAATATATTACAGAATATATTAAAATGCTCCCTTTAATTTCTCTTCATGAGTCATCATCAAACTGCATAGGCTTTTTCCCTAAAGGTTTTGCACCCATCCTATGAACGTGATATTAACAGAACCTGTAGGGACTAAAGAAGAACAAGGATGTATACTGACAGTGCACAGCTTAGTTCCTTTACCAGTCTGAACACATCTATAAGAATGAAACTGCTAAATATTATTGCTAAATATCTTTTCCTGGCAATAGCAGAATTTTCATCTTATCTGTTCACTTCATGACTTTCTTTCTCCTTATGGTTCTTTCAACATTAATGCCTAGTCCTGCAGAGATTCATGTATAAATCTGATTTCATACGTAAGAAAAATAATTACATGTTCAGATATTTTTTGCACATTCTGGACCCACTTGTTGAACAAGCCAATAAGAAATGAATATCAATAGCACATGAACAGAAAAAAAAAAGACAACTAGAAGGTTGATAAAAAAGGTCACATGAAATAAAAAGGAGGACCTAACATTTTTTTTCTGTTTTCCTTGCGCAAAAATCACATCATCTTATGCTGTTTTTGTTAAGCATATTTCAGTAAGCTTAAGGGGGGAAAAGTAGCTCAAGTTCAGGTTACACAAGGAATTTCTGAGAACTGAATATTTTACTCTGCTGATGCTTTTTAAAATTTTCAACAGGAATACAGGGAGACTTGGTCTATCTCTAAGAATCAGGAGAATGTAAAATGCTGCACTTCTTTGGGGTTTCGGGTTTTTTTATTACTTCCCTTAGTTATTTTCAAGTACAGAGGTTGTCTAGAAGTGACTTCTGTTTCTGCGAGTCAGACACAGCCTTTCCAATTACAGGGCAGCTTCTGTGATTGCACAGCCTGTGAAGATGAATGAGCTCCCATGAGCTGCATAGCTGCACAGGCAGATTTGACCCAGGAATCACCTCCTTTGCAAGTCTTTTATAAAATCTAAGGAATTTTCTTTAAACATTTGTAGACACTGAGATTAAGGATGCTACTTAAACACAGAAGATTACTATACTGATTAGTTTTGTAAACCAGAAAAATGCCTTACTTGGAAAGGTTTAAGAGAGAGATTTTAAATTTTATCTAGAGGTGAAAATTAAAGGTTGTTTGTATTCAGGGAAAATCACTTTAAAACAAAGAGATGTGTGACTATGCAGCCATTAGTTGTGATCTTTTCTTTTGTTAAATACTGACTAGAATGCAATGAGGAGGTTTTATCAAAAGGAACTGCTCAGTGGTTACTAGTCACACAATTAAAGCAATTGTCTGAAATTTTTCTGCATTAGTAAAGCTCTAAAAATCATAAAACAGCAGGGATCAGAGAGACATACAGCTTAGTATGTCTCCTACTGCTGCTTCCAATAAAAAATGTGCTCATTGTTAGGATAAGCTGACTTGTGCTTTTAAGATTTTCATTGCTAATGACTCTATGGTTCAGAGTCAAAACATACATGAATTTAAAAAAACCTCAACTGAGAAATCATGTACATTTTATGCAAAGGATGGTGATCCGGCTACTACTCCACTGCTTTGTGGTCTTTTATACTATGATAAGGGATCTTGAAATGGGTACATGTGCTTGACAGTAATTACTAGGGATTTTAGTTCTGTGTAAATTATTATATAAGGTGCACAATGATGGAAAGATATGCTGGAGCTGTTACCATTGTATGTCCAGGAAGAAATATCTGCCTTATAACTCTAAACAACAATTGACAGGCAAAGCCAAGATTTCAACGATGCAGCAGTTCAAACGTTCATCTGAAAGTATAAATACTTCTTATGGATTACATTACGAAAATCACCTGTGTGTTATAGTGACAAGGAAATCACTCTCATCTAACCCAGAAAAGCTGGTTTTAGTGTGACACTATCCCTTTCTCTCACATTCATTATATGAATATCTTAGGAATGAGGCACACATAGCTGTGAGGGCAGCATTTATAAGGCCAGGATCAAATCTCTCTAAGACGCTCTGTGAGCAATGAATTTTAAGTGATGTGTGGTTTTCATAGTGGGCTTTGTTCGTGGAGGGATAATAACATCAAAGGATTTCCTGCTCTTCTTTCCTATTTGTTTGCATGTCAGATTTACTTCTCTGTTAGTCCACAGAGCACAAGTGGAAAAATAGAAAGTCTCTTAACCTAAGGAGATGTCCTTCCTATGTGACAAGAAGCCTGAAAAATAACCTCTAAAAGAGGTATGTAGAGTTCCAACTTCCTCTGAATGTAGGATTCTTCCTTTATAGTACATTAAACTCATTATCTAGAACTTGTATTTTCAATGACCACAGTAGATTACAAAAGTTTATTCATATGAAACTGTACTCTGAAGCACAAGGAAGAACGAAAAATAGTAAAAGTGTTTTGTGTCATTTGACAGATATGAACATTAATAGAGGGATCAAAAATAAAAAATTTTAATTTTAGTGATTTTTCTAAATGAGGCATTCTCTTAAAAAAATGAGCTGACATGCAATAAAACAATCTATTCCTCTTGTGGCAGTCTCCTTTCTTTAAATTATGTGGCTTTCATAAATGATTAAGTTCTATCTCTACAACACATATCTTGGTCAGAGGTAGAATAGAATTTCTTCATTCTTCATTCTTCATTCTTCATTCTTTTTGTGTCTTTCACCAAGCTAAATTCACTTTCAAAATTCACTTTCAGAATTTGGCACACACACATACTTATTCTTCAGATTGATTTAAACCAGTTTTAAGATTACAGTTAGTTGCACAGCTGTATACACTCAAAACATATCCACATCCATATCTTCTTTCACTGACCTGGAAAACCATGTAAAAAAACTACGTGTGCGGGGAAGTAGCTATAAGAGAATATCAGACTTAGAGCAATGTCAAGGGTTTATTTTAGATGTTGTTCCTTTAGTTGTTGCGATAAAATCTGCTTCCAGATTAAATGGACAAAGGCATATCGTGATAGAAAAATAAATAACTACAGTCTTGGATCCAGGGTTGCCCAGGACCATGTCCAGGTGGCTTTAAATATCTCCCAACAATGAAGATTCCACAACCTCCCAAGGCAACTTGTAGCAGTGCTCAGTCATCTTCACAGTAAAAAATTGTTTCCTGATGTTCAGATGGAATGTCCTGTGTTTCAGGACATTGTTCTGGACATATTGCTTCTTGTCCCATCTCTGGACACCATGGAAAAGAGCCTAACCACTAAAGTGGTGTCTTCTTTTCATCTTCCCTTCAGATACTTTTACACTGTGATGAGTTACTCCCTTGAGTCTTCTTTTCCCCAGGCTAAATATTGTCAGCTTTTTCTTCTATGAGAGGTGCTCCAATCTCTTAATCATCTTTGTTGCCCTTTGTCATGGCTGGAGTCTTTTTGGTATGTCCATGCCTTTCTTGCTCTAAGGATCTCAAAACTGGAGATGGTACTCCAGGTGTGGCCTCACCAATTCTGAATGGAGTGGAAGGATCCCAACTTTATGCTGCTAGCAACAGTCCTTCTAATTCATCCTGGGACAATTTTAGTCTTCTTTGCTGCAAGGACACATTGCTAATTCACAGTTAATTTGATGTCCTCCAGGACTCCCAGGGCATTTTCTGCAAAGCGGCTTATCAAGCTAGTCCACCCCTGGCATGTACTGGTGAATGGGGATGTTCTGCTCCTGGAACAGGACTTTGCACATCCCCTTGGATTGCTTATGCCCTACTATACTGTCCATTTGAAGATATCTATTCTTATACCACCCCCACAGAAATCCATTTTTAGAAGATATTGTGAACAGATGAATGAGTTGGAAAAGCATTAATTGATATTTTTGCAGCAGCAACTATTGCTGGAGTTCTGAAGTTGTCTGAACAGTGCACTAGGAATTGAGGAACTGTTATGTACTTTTCTTAGCAGTGACATTTATTTCCTCAATGATCTTGTTATCTCTCTGCTCAACTGTACTCACTGGTATAAAAAAGTATTAATTGGTCTAAATTATGATTTCTATTTATAAAATGGAGGAGACTTTCAGGAAGAAAATAGTTTTGGAGAGTTGCTGTAGAAATTATTCTGTTTAATGCACTAAACTGGGACATAATCAGTCTGGTTTTGGTTCCATCCTCTGTCATAAACTTCCTATTACTTTACCAACAGTTAATTAATAATTTCTCCTTACTTTCTCCAGTATAAAGATGATACAAAAATTAATTTCTTACTTTTTTCCCCTTGTTCAATAGATAAGACCCCAGAAAGAGGTACTTTACCCCTTTAAAATACCCTATGCTAGTTTAGATTCTTCAGCTATTCACGCTTATTAGCATGACACTACTTTGCAGCACTTACCATCTTGAAACTAACCAATGTCATACAGGGATGCTTAAGCTTGTATTCCTCCACCACAAATGTCTTCTATGCGGTTAGAGGCTGCAGTGTTTGCTCAAATCCATTGAAAATTCCTCCCACAAAGGATAAGCTGCATAACTTCACGTCCTGATTCTGCCAGTAACTCATTGTACAACTGTCTGGATCTGAAATTAAAAATTACTCACACATACATTCTGATAAAAATAGCTCAAACCGCAACTATAGTATTCAACATCATTAATTCCATTTTACAGTTATTTGACAAACCACATCTTCCTGTAGCGACTATTATCCTACACACAATTTATAATATAAATTAGGAGAATTTAAATATGTATTTATGAATTAAGCCAATAACTTGTGATGCTCACAGAAGCCCAGTATATGCTTATTTAAACCAGAATCTCAATGCTTTATTAAGGTGACATGAGTTTACATTACTTCTGCAAGTGCCTACGTAACTCAATCAGCAATCTACTAATTCTTCCCTTTCTTAGCTATTTTTCTATTTCATTGGCAAAACTCTTTGTACACAATCAGTCTGAATATAATGAATATTCCTAAAATGCTTTGAAGGTATTTTATTATCTCAAGCATTATCATGAAGTGTGGAATAAAAATGAATGATAGTCCAAATATTAATATAGATAGTATGAGATAACCCTTATATAAGTGAGTTTGTTCCTTTTTATATTATTTCCTTTTCAGACTACTGCTCAAAACAAAAATCATGATCGGAGGTAAATTTGGGCCTTCTTTCTTTTTAATCAGATAGAGCTGAATTTATACTTCCAAATAGGATGTCAGGAAATATGGCTTCTAGGTCAACGATTTAGGAGTTTTCTTATTCTCTACATAGAATCAGTGCCATCACTTTCAAAATCTCATTCATTCATATGGCCATCATGAATATAAATCTAGGCCTGGACTCGTCCAGAAAATGGCATGGGAAAAGATCTTAAGCATGCCTGGTTATCTCCAAAGGAGGGACCATTTTAAAACATTTTTTAGAATTTCTTGTGAGGGATACTTGTCAGAGAAACTTGAGCCTTTGCTTGAATTATGACAATTTGCATCCTGTTCTAAACATCACTATTATCATAATCTAACACTGTGAAAATCTGGTCTTAGGTGACAAATGTATGCTTATCTACTCAAAGGAGCTCTGTAAAATATCCATTGCCCAAATTGTAGTCATGAAGAAAGAACAAGATATACTGTAGAGAATGCTAAATGAAATACCAGGAAATCTAAGATTTTATTTTATATTAAGAGCAGGTCCTATATGGTAATGTGGACTGAGTTGTCAAAATCCTTTCTTAATATGCAGAAATTTTGCCTATTGTTGTCCACATACCTCCTAAAATGTAGGTTCAAAAGCAAATAAGCATAATTTGATGACTGAAATAACATTGCCAAACTGTGGCATCCTATTTTAGGGTCTCTATATAAATAAATGAAGTAAATTGGCTACTAACTCATATCTTCTGACTTATTGTTTGGAAAGGTATTCCTACCTCTAAACACTGTTGACAGAAGTCTTCCAGAATTATCTGACAGGAATTTACATCTTATAATGGAAATGCTGTACTGAAAGAGCTACCTTTCAGTTTCTGACACCAACAAAATAATTTTACACATCGTATTGTAGTAACTATGTCAGCACTGATATTCTACAGAATAGTAAACTTTAAAGTTTTACTCCAAAGAAGATTTTAAATATGAGAAGAAAGGTCTATCTAGCCCACTGTTCATGTTTTCTTTGCCTTAATTAACTGAACTGGCCACCTGTAATACAAACTGTCATCACCTCTGTAAAGCCCCAGACTTGCTTGTCAAGTTACTTAAAAGGGCTTTGGGGTTTGCTTCTTCACTCTGGGGCTAGACTGGGGCTTGGGGGCAGGATGTAGGTCGTCGCTTCTGGTGTACCAGTGACTGATGGCCACTCTGGGGCTGTTCCAGCAGCTCTAGGGGGTGTGGTGTGGAGCAGAGCACCATACCACCTTTGCAGAACTTGCCCTGCCCCATCCCCCACACACCTTAGATGTATTTCACACCTTAGTTTTGAGCCAGAAATATTTTTTTCCAGTCTCTCACAACACCTTGTAACAAATACATTTTCAAACCAATATTTTTCTGCTACCTGACATGGTTTGGATAGTCATCTATAAAGGTAATTCATATTTCTCTTTCAAAGTCTTCCATGAACTTTTCCTTAGCCTTAATCTATTCTATTAACCGCTACTGTCTCAGTTTTCCTTTCCTTTGTATCCTTTTGTGAATATTTGTTTTGTTTCCTCTATAAAATTTGAAAAAACTAAGACTTTGTTAAAGTCTATGGATCTCCTTGTGCTCTAAACCTGCATAGTGCTTTGAGTAAAAGTATTCTGTATGTGTAGCTGGATGTATAGCACAGCTGGATGCTATGAAAATAATAAAGTAAAAGCAACAATGTTGTATATAAAAAATAACTTTTCTCGAAAAATTGATTCCTTTGTACAAGAAATAAGCAGCTGATATAAACAAAAATAAGAGTCATACCTCAAGGTCTGTCTCAGTAAAACCTTGAAAGGAATTATTATTTTTTTCCACAATTAAAAAAAATTACAATTTAACATTTTTCCACCAAAATTAACTACTTCAGAGCTCCTATTAATATTTAAATATTTTTTCATACTTTTAAAAGACTCTCAGGAACGCTCCACAGCTTAAACAGTTTCAGCCATCAGAAGAAGATGACTAAAAAGGAACATGTTCTTACAACATAAGTAATGGATTGAAAGTGCTGTGACAAAAATTTTATAGGTGTTACCTTGTCTTATAATCCTTGGTCAGAATAAAATCATTATTTTCTGATTTCTGGCAGAGGTATGGACAGATTTTCTATACGTCAGTTGCACACAGTTATTGTGATTGAGATGTATAAAGCTGGCTGTGTCCATTTTAATTTTAAAGATATTTCCAGGATATGTTAGAGTCATCACTTCATGACAAGGAGGTAGGAACATTTCTGGGATTTGAAAAGTTACAGCAGTTGAATGACCTGCAGCAGATTGATACCAACCTGAAGAAGAACCAAATATTTGTAAATCCTAGGCAAGTTTCACAGAATCCTTGAAGCCTATCCAGAAAGAATTTCTGAAAAGAAGGGAAACATCAAAGTACCATAGTTCCAGTCTAGAAGGACAGTTTTACATTTGTAGCGACTTTATATCATTTCTGCAGAGGTTGTAGTGAAAAATGGTATTTCCTGCATCGTGGGAACTGTTATGTGTTTGTTTTTTTCCAAAGGATAACACTACACGATACAGTGGAAACTAAAATATACCTTACTGTATTTATTAAGCCCAGAGGTAGAATTTGGCTTAACAGAAAAAGTAAGGAAAAAAAATCTGAAGACTTTTGTGCAATTGAAAATTATGTAAATAATTTCTACGAGATTTTGGGATGAGAAAGAAAATTATTGAGTTTCTTGTTTTACCACCCCTCCTTCCATGTCCAGCTCACTACCAGTGTGTTTGCTATTTCTGGTAAGGTGTTGTTCCTTCTAGAGTTGACTGACTTTGCCTAAATAATTGTATACTACTTGGAACAAGGTCTTGACCCTCAGCCTCCTGATGACAAACAAATGTCCTAATTACTGGAAGTCAAACTCTACCCAGGATCACCAAATATGTAATTTAGAAAAAGCAAAACAGCTTCATGTTTTGAGAAAGTGAAAGCTTCTTGTGTTATTTAACGCTCCTGTGATAACTCATATTGAAGTACTGGAAAGAGATTTGACATTAACTTCATGAATTCTAAAGGTCTTTTTGAAATCAAAGAATAATTTTTATTACTTCAGAAGAAGGTGATACAATTACATGTGACATAACATTTGGAAAAATGACCTGCAACTTCAGTTGTCATTTTAACTCTAATTTGCAGGGAAAATTATGCACTTTATGTAATACTTTAAAAATCAGGTAAACGACAAGCAGAGGCTTAGTTGGCTATTTTAATAGTAGACATAAGAGTTTAATGGGGATTTTTTTTCTTGTTTTTATTGTAATTATGTCTAAGTTACATTATTTGATTTTTTTTTACTTCAGTTTTTCATTAGGAAAATATACCTATTTCTTTGCTGGAAATTTATTATCACAATATTTGGGGACATATTGCAATATTTTACCATTGGCAGTCATGATAACCTAAATAAAAAATTAAAACTCATTATTAAAGTATTCCCTCAAAAATGACCCCTGAAAATGTTGAGATATGCCAAACCTGTGTTTCTGAGGGCTCAGAACAAGGATGGGACTTTGATTTTGTTTTTCCACTAATGGAAATGAGATGGTTACTGCTTCAGGGTGCCATTTCTTTTATATTAATTTCTTCAACAGTTCTGAGCAGATTTTGCATTCACTGTATGAGAATAAGTTCACCTCTCCCCTCTCCTTCGGACTTAGTTTTGAAACTTCCACACAGCCCTACTGATAAGCTGTTATCAAATTGCATGAGACAGAAAAATATATAATTAAAAAAACCCAGATCTTACCTTGACCTTCAAGTTTGCAAATACGAATAAATTGTTAATTTAGGTCTATACTTCTGGTCATTTATGAGTTATACTTTAGGCAAACAGCCTGGAAATTGTTTAAGCTGTTACTAAGGAGATGGTGAGTCATCCTGAGTTTCTAGAATCACTTAAAGGTGTTGCTGTTAAAAATGTTACATATCTATCTTATTCTGGGAGATCAAACTTGTTCACCAGGTTTCTATTAAAATTACTGTTTTATCTCTCAATTGTAATTGTCTTTTCTCTGGTCACTGGCACTTAAGGCATGAAAAAGTATTGTAATAGTTTTTTTCAATATAGAGGTAAATATATGTTTCCAATGACCTTTTCTTTCTCATTACATCTCTTCTTCATCCCTGTTGCAACATTTCCCTTATCTTCTCTTGTTTTATTTTATGTATATATATATATATATATATATATAGGCGCTTAGATATGTTATGTGCTACTCATACTACAAGACTGAATGCAACACCATATTTAATCAGTGGGACTTTTTATTGATTATGTCTGTTCTTCATGAAGTTATGTAACCAATTTTTATTCTTCTTTTTTACCTCAAAGTAGTAAAATGGGCCTTTTGTTGTTTTTGTTTTTTTTTTTTATTAAGTGCTTTGCCCAGTTTAAGGTGTTGCAATTAAAACAATCTTGAAAATGTGATAGTGAAAGTAAAGAAGTAGACCTGCTTTTGTTATAATCCTATCAAATGAAAGAAATCCACACTTGTCTCTGTTTTTTCCCTTGATTCTGCATTAATCAAAAGAAATTTTCTGGAACCCCCGGTAGTACAGGATACTGTTGCTACGCTAAAGGCAAGAAAAGAAATGTACTACAGAACCTCCCTGACAGAAAACTGAACACAAGATTTTCCTGCTTGGAAGTCCTTTCTGTTCTGCCTTCTTGCACTTTGTACACTGACAGGTGAGTATCTCAAAAGAGTAGGTTCAGTACAAAGTAAATAGAGGTTTTGTGCTTATTGCTGTTTGTCGAGGAGCTGCTGTCTGAGCATGTGCTCTTGTCATCAAAGCTTAAGTATTTCTGAAGCATTTCATAAAATTCCTTTTTTTTTTTTTCCCTCCAGGAATTTTAAAGTACCTGTGCCCTTGCCAAGTTGTATTCTCTTTTTCCCAGTGGGTACTGCATTCCTGCTTTTACCAGAGGGCAACTCCCTAATAATTCTAATAGCTTCATAAGAGCACCACCTGTGGTATAATCTGAGCACTTCACATACCTCTGGCACTTGCCCTGTTATAAGCTTAAGCCTGAACATATTGTTCTTGCAACCCTGGAGAGTTTTCTGAAGATCTAATGGAAAACTTGATCAGGGAAGTGTTACAAGAGCTCAAGCTGTGTTTTACAAAGGTGTGCCCTTCTCCTTCAAAGAAAGCGTGGGGTGTTAGATCATGTGGTCTATTTTGTGTGAAACAAAATTAAGTCAGCTGTGGCCTACAGACAACTGAACATGATTGACTTAGCAGTAAGTCTCAGTTGAACTCTAAATTTCCAACCAAGCTAGAAATAGCTTCGTAAGAGTCAAATATCTTTGGAGCTGCCCAGCTCACTGGTCAGGTAATTCTCGATATAGCAGAAACCTGAAGTCCTGGCTACTCTAATTAAGGTTTACTGAGGCCTTTAACTTCAAAGTAAGCAAGTTCTAAAGATTCAGAGTAGTTTTTGGTGCTTTCCTCTGCAAGCAAGAAATTCTTCAGGTTTCTAAATCACCAAAAGCATTTTTTATCAACTTCTTCAAAACGATAACTGTGAAAGGGCCAAAGCTTGTTCTTAGAAGTACTCAGAAGTGAGAAAAATGAAAATAAAACAAAATGGGACTGTAAGAGCTACATTAAAAGAAAAAGAAATCACTTTTACAACTAATTTTGCCAGCAGTGGTCCCAATAAGACTATGGAAAGTTGAAAATTAATAAAGTAATCTAAACTAAATTCTAACTATATCCTGGAGTTTTCATGATATATCATAAGTGAGTATGAGGAGAGATAAGCAAACTCTTCAGATTCACACTGCTCTAGTTCTTACTTGAACAAATAAAAGATCATGGAAGTTATTCACTTTGAATCAACAGTGATATTTTAGAACCATCATAGAACTTCCAAGAGTAAGATTTCAGATAGATGTCTGGAAGGTGCAAGAAGTCTATGAAACCGCGAGGTTTAAGAATTTAATGTTTGCTTTCATAAAGTCATGTTTGTTCTTTGAGGACAGATGGCTTGAAAACCTGAATGACGTAGGTGCATAAAGTAAATAGAAATTTGTGCAAAAGGACAGGTCATTGTCAGACCCCTGAGTTAGAGTTCAGAGGCTTCACCGCTGTTGCTTTTTAAGAACTACTTTGGAAACCAGTCAGTCTTCTCACTGATCTGGAGTAGAAAAGTGCAACAGTGTGGCAGTAAGATACGTACATAAAGGTAATATAAACATCTTCTGAAATGCTGATGAAATCTTCAAAAAGGCTGATAAGCACTACAGAAGCTGTTTATATTATTTCCGTACTTGCAGTAGACACATTCTTAAAGAAATTTAACAAGCTTCACCATAGAAATTAATGCCTTGAATTCAAGAAACAATCAACACTAAAGTGTGAACTGGAATCTGGACAAAAGGTCCCCCTACAGCTCAATTTGCTTTGCAATTTATTTCTTCAGATATGTTTGCACCTGCAACCGTCATTTGATTTGTATATCAAATGAAACTGTGGTAATTCCCGTAATATTTTTGGATGAAGATTTTGTGTTAAAAGTGCATGTTTTTAATAGCAACCTTTAATCATGTTAACAAATGTTAGAAATTAAAAACGGCATTTTCTCTGATTTTTTGTGGCTTTTTTCCCCCCTCAAATATAATTTTTTTCAAATTATCTGGATAATTTTCAAGTTATAGTTCTAAAACTATCTGGATAGATTTTTTTTTAGAAGACCCTTCAACTGTTTTTTATGGGATTTTGGTGCTTATTTTAAAAAATATTTAAATAATAAACAAACAAGCAATAAATAATTGCTTAATTAGTATAAAAATGTAATTTGTGTCTATCCTTTTGTTTTCCCAAGCTTCCATACACAAGTTGCATGTAAAACTTCTAGAAAAAAGCTATATTTTTCCTCTCATGCTTTCAGTTCTTTTATTCTCTGCTCTGAAAAACATGTACACTCCTAATTTGATCCTTTTTTATGTCAGCATACTGGATACTGACACATTTTACATGGTATAATCATGTATTTATTTCATAGATCTTGCTCCTCCAGTGCCCTGTCACTTGTAGTTAAGACACAAAAATCTAACAAATCTAAGACTAACAAATCCCTCGACTAACTTTGCTGGAGGCCTTCAGCAATCTGTGGTCTCAAGCTGATCATTGTCTTAATAAGAAGATTGATGTGAATAATGCAACATACATAAGATTTCAAGAAGTAGCTTAATTATTTAAATTTATTTTTCTATTGTTCTTGAATTTGCAACCTTACTATTCTCTTAACATTTTTCACATGAGTTTGTGAGAGATAAGAAATGCTTTTCTAATACTTTTTCTCCTTGAATTATAAATAAATAATAAATAAAACTTCAAGTCACACAGTTAAACCTTCAGTTCATAACTTTTCTAAAGAAATGCAACATATATATATATAGAATTTGTCTCCTCTGATTCGGCTTATATTATGAATATGATACTCTATGAATGTCTGAAATATTACAATGGGCAAAATATATTCCCAGAACAATCTTAATACATATATAGAGCACCTCAGTGTTTTCCATTCAAAACTCAGAGTCTATTCTCTATTTATGTTCATTTTATGCTAACTCATCACAAAATTTAATGAAATTACTGCTTAAGAATAGTTCAATGATAATGATACTATGTAATTTCTTATTGTTGAACACAGTGTTCCAGTTAATCTTGTGATTACATGCGATATCTTTTTCATGTCACTAGAAATAGAGCCTATGAATTTAAACATGTATTCTTCCAACCTAGAGGCTGCAAAAGCTTTTTACAGATGGTCTTCAATAAACAGAAACTGACCTCAGAAAGATCTAGATTACAATCAATAAAAATATGCTATTTTTCTAAAGGAATACCAATAATTTTTGCAGTTAAAAGTTTAAATGAATTTAGGTGGTAAGACAGGTGCCTTACAGGAACTGAAATGTGATTTTGGCTCCAGATCTAAACAAGGTACAAATCTGTCAAAGTCTCAAATTCTTCCACTGTTCTAAAATTAATTTCTATATTTGTTTCCCATACAAGGTAATGTAACATTTTCCTTTCAATACTCTATTGTATTAACATTTTGCATTTTGTCTTTACATATAATACAAATTTTTTCTTTCTCTTTTATCTGCTTTTTTTCCACACAAACACACACACACATACACACAGAGTTCAGCTGGGTTTGATGTTCTGGACAAGAATTTCATAGGCTTTACCTATGAACATAAAGTTTCTGGAGAAGCCTTCAGCAGCATTGTAGCCTGCAGAATCAAGAACATTAAGCCTCAGAGAAAAACACCTATTCTTCTGAAGAACTCCTGGTTTTCAGCTGTCAGTCTTCACTTCTTGTCTCTAAGCTTTGCTCATTTTGGTACTACCTCCTAAGTACTCAGAACACTTTCTACTCTATAGGTCATTTGTATTTTTTTAGCATTTTCTATTGATGTCTACCTTTAAGGTTCTATATAGTTTGTTACCAAACTCATGTCTGTCACCTATTTAATACCTGAAAATAATACTTTTTGTCTTGACTCCCTTTTTTTATTGTAACTACAAAAAGTGTGTTTCTTTTAATATTCTTTTATTTTCATGTTGATTTTTTCTACTGTTTTTCTTTGTATAAAGGAGGTGGCACATCATGAGGAAACACAGAGCTGATCTGCATTGACCTGAGCTAAAAACTCTACACAAGAATTTTTCACACAGTGCAGTGCTACCTTCCTAAAGATAACAGCATCCAAGATTCCCAAAAGAACATGTAAATGTAAAAGAAGGTGTGAATAATTGTCAGAATCTGTAATTTTAATGAAAATATAATATCAATAAAAGGCACATTTTTCTTTTTGAATTACCTTAAATTTCATATTATTTAAATCCAAACTTAATGAGTTCATTTTAATTAGAAAAATACATGAAATAAATTATGATGAATGACAATTGAATGTTTAGAGGCTGAAAGGGAGTAAATAGCCTACATGAAACTTTCCTTCTCTTTTAGATAGACAGCAAAAATTTAGTTGCTTTTCCTCATTTAGTTCAATTTCTTACTTTATGAGAAATGTATCATCACATAAAACTCAATCCCTATAGTAAGTTATCTTTAATCATTTCAGTTCAAATAAAGAAAAGTTTTAAGTAAACCTTCTTTGTGCAAATGCTGTTATTTTTCAAAGATTGGCATACTGTAGGAAAAGAGCCAAGAACATGTAAGAATAGCCTCTTGAGTTAGAAGAAAAATTTAATTTACACAAAAGAGGATCAGACTGAAAATTAACACTTTTTTTCAGAATGCAAAGAAAAGAAATTCTATCAAATAGTGATCTATGTGTGACATTTTGATGCCTAAGCACTCAGGGAACCTACCTGTCCTCATATTTCATCTGTATGGGAAAATTTAGGCACTTGAGAGACCATTAAGTCCAACAAGACAGGGTAGTTTCTGCTATGTGACATTAAGAGTTGTCTCTTCTGGCAGCCTCAGCCCAGGACCCTCCTGCCCAGGTGCTGGAGCCCAGCCTGTTGCCCAGGGACCCAGGCTGAAGGATAGAGCTGCCTCTTTCTCCTTTGCAGGGTCGACCAGGAACAAAGCTGAGCTCAGGGCTCAGAGACACACACCCAGGGGACACTGACATGGTCGGTGAGACAGACTGCCACAGTGGGGGGCTGCCTTCCACAGCACCTACAGACAGGACTCAGTCACAGCACAAGCACAGGCAACCAAGTCCCCTCTCAGCAGAGAGAGAAGGTCACTGGTGTGGGCACACACACAGTTTTCCAACACCACTGCTGGGATCCCAGGCCCTCTTGCTCCCCCCACAAATCTCCTAGTCTCTGCCTGATCCAGTGTGGTGCTTGCTAGCCAAAGGACACATGCACTCACACAGAGGGTGGGATTGTGCAGAGAGACAGCTAAAAAACAGTTAATGAGAAGATAGGATAGACTGCCTTGATCAGGTGCAAGGTTCAGTCAGGCAGACATAAGGACCATGTTTTTTATGTCACCAGCCCCTTCTATACTCCCTTTGTTCCTCTCTGATCCCCTTCACCTGCACACTTCTCATCCGCTGGCATAGTCCCACTGACGGTCTACCCCTTTGCTTCCAGCACCCTAGACCCTCATTTTTCCATCCTTATCAGAGAAGAACATCACTACTTTTTCTGACATGAATGTGTTCAGTGTGAGAGGTGAAGCAACTGCACATTTGAGATACCTAAGAAGAAGACTTACTATTAATTAGGCTCAGCCTAGTCAAGTCTGAGTCATTTGTGGATGTGAACAAAAGCAATTTCTAAGAACACAATTTAAGAAATGTAGATAGCTACACTTTTAAGATATCAAGGGTCCGAAAGATGCCAAGTAAGGATTAAGGAAACTATATTTTGGGTTTCAAAATATTAAAAAGGTTTAATTCCTATTGTGGAAGTACTTGACAATGTTTTTCTTTGGAAAAAGAATAAGAATGTGAAAATAAGTTTGACATATGGATTCTGCATTATTTATGAAGTCATCATCGTGGCTGGGCTTCGCGAACGAAGATTTGGGAAAGGGCTCTACCCACGTTTGTTGCAAACGCGTTGGTGGCTAAAAAGGCCAATACAAGGCAGGCATGTCCGGTTGCAAAAGGCACAGCAGAAAGACTCCTTAGATGGTATATTCTGCGAGGCACGATTCTTTCTGCATTGTCTTTTCTCCTCAAGAGTGATCCTGCATGCTTTCTCAAAGGCATCAGCAGCGTTATAGATGGTGTGTCTCCAGGCCTCCCAATTGGAGACCAGAGTAGACCAGTTATGATGATCAATATGGCCAAGGCTGAGATGTTGTTTCAGGGAGTCCTTGTATCTTTTCTTTGGGACTCCTCTCTTGCGGCAACCGGTGGCAACACCTGTGTCCCCTAGCACGTTTCCATCAACGCTGCCTCCGTTCAATCCTATATCCACTGGTCAGATTATGTGACTAATATGTCTGTTCTAGAACAAGCAGCAGTCACAAGTATAGAGGCCGTGTTACTGAGAACACAGCTGCGTTGGACAGGGCACGTCTCCAGGATGAAGGACCACCACCTCCCTAAGATTTATGAAGTACATACAAGATAAATCTCCAGGTAAGACTCTTTCTCAGTGACAATGTTAATGTTTACTGTGACAACCCTATTCATGTGTGCTTCTGTTTTCTAATTTGGTAAATGTATCTCCTGCTATAATCATTGAAAGCATAAATATTTCAATTATTTATCCCTTATCTGAACTTTGAAACAAACTGAGACTTCTTCTTTACCTTCACAGATTCTATCATGGACTATATGGTTCTGCTATCTGGTTTGTACTCTTTCATTTGTGAACCTTGATGGAAAGACATATGGCTTAGTACTTAGAACATGGATTTGGAGAGGTCTTTCAACACTTTATAACATCAGAACTGAAAAGTACATGAGTTGTACTGAAGGAGAGGTGATAGAAAAGAAAAATTATTGGAATTCAGCAGAACACTCACTTTTTTGTATGGAAAGAGTTAAACAAGAAATAGAGGTGTTGGAACTTACCGCCTTTACATAAGAAAATATTTCCATTTCTGAACATTAAACAGTGTTGTAATGACAAACTTTATCATTTTCTAAATGAATCACTAGTTGGTGGTATATGAGTTTGTCTGTAACATTGTTTAGTAAAACCTCTAACTCTAAGCAATTGAATTAAACCTCAAAGTTTCTAGTATAATCTTTTCTTTGAAAGCACTATTTCTGTAGTTCCTTCTCCCAGATCCCCTGATTATAATTCAGTAGTGCTCTGGAAAAGCAGGTAGGATCTGTCAGAGCAAGAAAAGAAAATTTCAGGACTGACAGAATTTGACATAACATCAGAGTTTGTAAAGGTTAAAAATCTTTGAAAAGCAGGTTTTGGAAATGCTTCTTATGCATGCAGTGGAGTGTTGTGCAGCTCCAAATGAGTGGTAATAAAACATCACTTGTTTTGTCATGTATGGTTTGTCTGATTCTTTCATACACTGGCAGAAAAAAGATATTAAATAAAGATGTTTAATTAAGGATCCAACTCTGAAATGGTAGACGTCTTCAAACCAGGTTATTATTAAAAGTACAGTAACTAACTAATGAATGTACTTTATGTTTCCAAAACCTGCACTGGGCACTTAGAATAACTGAATACTAAGCAGACCAAGAAGTGAGGAAGTCACAGAAATCACAGTAAAAGAATAAAATCTTTGTAATATTGTCATAGGTTGAGATTGGTCCCCTTGAGAGCAAACTACCACAAATATTCACCTATTTTTTTACATAATGGTTTTTTGTACCTTCACAGTTTATGGTAGTACATTGTCAGTGAAACCTAACTGAAGCTTGCATTTACTAAAGAAATTAATCATTCAGTTTTTAAGAGAAGAAAACGTGTTACAGAATGACAGAGAACTCAAGAAACAAAATTATTTGTATTAGTACTAGTAATATTCATACTCAGCTTATCCAAATCATATAGTGAAGCAGCTGATTTTTTGTCTCTGTGAATTGCATTTACAGTTCTCCTATTTTTTAAGTGTGTGATACCTATTTGATGCTCCCTATATCCCCTAACCCTAGGTCACATAGAAGACTGCTTTATGTAAATATTACAGTTCAGGAAGCTGCCACTCAGGATTTGTGCATGACTAGGACCCTGGATGACATAGACATAAAAGCAATAGCAATGAAAACACTGGTATGCTTAAAATTTTTTATTCACGTTTTCAAGTCTCTCACAAAGAAAGGGTTTTTTTATTTCTATTGACTTATTTGTTAAGAAAAAGTTGACCTGTTGTGTGCCGTTTTTATTATTACTCCTGCTTAATTTCTATATTTTACATAATGAAAACTAGAGAACTGATAAAACCATGATGCCACTGCAGATGAGAAGAGAAATTTGAACAGTATAAGAGAATGTCGTTTGTTAAGACAATTTTTTTTCACTATGTTTTAAAATTATTACTTTCTTTTTGAACCAATGATTATGTGGGAAAATTTCTTGTTACAGAAAAAGCAGAAGTTAAAACCAGGAAAAATCATCTTAATGAGCAAAGGAAATTTTAGGCCCCTTTTTGAATATGAGAAAGAAAGGAAGTAGAAGGCTGAAGTAATTTGTGCAAATTATCTCCAGGTTGCAAAATATTTTAAACAATAATACTTACTACATTTGTAACAAATTGTGGTTGCAGCCACTGCTAGTCAGAAAAATTATACTATATTTATAAATTAATGTTATCATAGTGTCAAAGTTCTGCAGAAACATGTCAGCAAGATTAATTTTTGTTGTTTCTTAGAGGAAAACAATAAAAAACCTGTACGTTTTGACAAAGAAGTGAAAAAGTATTTCTGTTGGGTGCAGAGTACACATGACCTCTTTTCTAATAATATATTGCTGAATAAGTTTTCTCAATGCTTTCAGTGCAGGGAAAATAACAAGAGGAATTGCTATTGTGCATTGCTGTTTCCAGAAAAAGACTGGTTTTACCATTTCCATGTAAGATGCAGCTATATGCACTATCTTCTTTTTTATAATGGACATGTTTTCCTTTGACAATCTTTGCATGACATCATGACTTCATATGTCACCTTCCTTGAACCCAAAGTAGAGCTCTGAAGAGTTTCATGTGGTGCCATGACTTGAATACAGTTGCTATGGAGTTTCTGAAATGTCATGCAGAAAACTTCCTGCAATAATTCAACCACCCTCTGACTTTTGAATCAAAAAGAAAAACATATATAATCTTCCACAGCAATCAGATAATGGGTGCTGGTGTGAATATACAGCTGTTAAGTATTTCAGCAAACTCTTCAACTTGCAGAAAAAAAGATGCTTCTTTGTTGTGCAAATGTAGAGTAAATACTTCATCTAGGTGTCCTGTCATTTTTTTTTAATTAGAGAAATTAATAGTTTTATGGAACTGTCAGTTTCTAATCTTTTACTAAAAAATGCACCTGAAATCACTACTGAGTAATTTTTTTTCAAAATTTCTTTTATTTGCTTCTCAGTAAGAACATTAATTAGTTGTCTAATCTGGAAAAGAGAAGTTCTGGCAATATTTCAACATTACAAGGAATATTAATTATGTTCATTGTTTCTTACATGAACACTTAGTGAAGTTCAGAAAACATTATTCTGAATTGCTACACAACATCTTCATACTGTGCCAAAACACTGTGAGCATCTTCTATATCAATACAGCAATATGTACACAACAAGTCCTTTAAGCAGGACCTTCTCTATACCAAAATTTTGTGCAGAACAATGGGGAGAACAACAGCAACTCAGCAAAATTGTAATTTGATAATTCTTTTTGAATGATTGCTGTATCATTTAAAGAGAAATTTACAATTTTCCAGAATATTGTAGTTTTAATAAAATTGATGAAATAATTTGTTTTGATTCCTCAAGCCTGAAACCAATTTGGTCCAAGCTATAATACATCTTTGTTATAGAAGAAAAGATAGGAAAATAGCCCCACACGGTGAAATTTTGTTTGTGAAAGGAACAATGAAAATGTTCATCAGCTATTTTGTGAATTTAAATGACTTAAGGAATAGGTACATACTTTGGTGGTAAACATTAAAAGATGGATGGATGAACTTAATTATTTTTACTATAAAAATGACCCTTTAACAGTCAAAGTCAATGAACTAGGGAAGATCAGACTGATAAACGACATATTAAGGAGAAGACGTTTTTCAAACATGAATGATGAGGTAGAGGTGAAGCCAAGATATTTATTTTTAAAGCAGAGGGCCTCAATGCTGTGGTAATTCTAAAGCATCTTATTCCGTGGTCTGAGGTGAGATACAACCCGACCTTGATTAGGTCTCTGTTTTCTAAAGCCTATGTCTAGCTCAGCAATCCTGTCCATCCATTTTTCAGGTCTCCCTCACATGTATATCCATTAATTATTTCCTCACTTAACTGAAGAGGTGGCTAAGACCAAATGTGTCTTAGCATACTGGGCATTCAACTGCGAAGTTTAGCAGAGGATTTGTCTTGTAGGGTTTATAATAGAAAAAATGGCATATTTATTCCTGGTTTAACTGATAATTTCAGAGTTACTTTTCACAAAAAGGTCTTTGAATCCTGTAAATTTTTTTGTGCTTGTGAAGCAGTAGAAATGGCTTTGGAATGATTCATAGCTGGTTTTGGTTTCCAGACAAGGCGGATTTGATCTTGTAAGATGTATATGATTAAAACTAACAGTAATGAGAAAAACTGTATATTTCGGATATTGATTTTCACTCTGAAGAATCTGTTCCAACTGGGTAGCATGAGGTAAGTCACCAACAAGTGTTTAACAACTGCTCATGCTAGCAACTATTAAGTGTATATTCTTCAATGTAGGTTCTGCTCAGAAATGCAATGTTTTATACATTAACAAGAATCATACTAAACGCAGTCTGCAGAAAAGCTTGTTCACATCCTTTTTTTTTTACTCTTGACTGTCTACTTGTTTGAGAACAAATGAATAAGAATAATATAACTCCTTGTATCATACAGAGAATATAAAATAATACCTCACCGAACTCACAAATAGTCTCTGTCTCTTCGCAAGAGTACAAGGATCTGTGTCACCAATCACTTCTTGAAAGAGAAGGATTAATAGAGCATTGCAGTATGATTGTATGTCTTTAGTGAAGTCAATTTGTTGTTAACAAAATAAATCAGGCATATACTTTCCTTTATATGACTTATGTTTCGTAAAATTTTGATTATTGTGGGAACTCTGAGCATAGCTTTGGCTCATCTAGCCTAGCAGATGACCTGACTCTAATAGCAACAGATCTATATTCTATTTCAAAATGCAGATTCTTTCCTGCACTTTTTAAAAGTGATCTAGTTTATGAACTTAAATCTGAAATTCTCTGGGGTGGGAAAAATTATTTTACTTTAGTATGTTTACTGCTTAACACAGGCAGGTCTGATATCCTAATTTGAGGCCGTAAGAAGTAATGCATCACAAAACAAGGAAAGATATGCTTTAAAGCTCTGAAATGTGTATTTGTTGTCCAGAAATCTGCAGGACACTGCAGATATATTGGTTACAAATTCTGTTGCAAACTTTGTGTAAGCAAAGGCTTTCCATTATTCACAACATGACAAAATCTGAATGTGCTGCTGCTTCTGCCATTCATGTAAAACATCCAACTAAACAACAAAAATTCATTCATTTATAACAGATCTTAACATGCTGATCTATAGTCATCTAGGGGGTTTACTACACATGTTTGTACTCATTAACCTTATTAAAGATATGCTGATATGCTTTATCCCAAATAACATTATTGGGTTTGGTTCCCTGCTTAGATGGAAATTCAGCCAGCACTTATCTAAAGAAACACTGACATTCATAGATTCATTGAGCTACTTTGAGATACTACTGACTTGTCAACTAATTCAGCTAATGGGGTCTCCAAGATCTGTGAAGATAAAGCTTATGCCTTAGTAACATAATTAATGTGAAAATTAGAGTACTCAAAGGGAAATTATTTAATCTTGCAGGATCATATCAAGATATCCAGCTTCTGAAATACATTTAATCGTAGCAAAACTTACTGTGAATAACATATTTTTATTTCTGTTAAGCAAAAGAAGCTGAAATCAAAGGGTTTTCTGCAATTACAGGACTTCCAGTGCTACTCTAGTGTGACGCTACAGGGAAATGTAAATGTAAGCAAGGGCTCATTTCAAAGAATTCAGTTTGATTAGTAAACATGCAGTGTTTTAAACAGTAGCATAATGTCTGTTTCTTTCTTTGAATAACTGATAGCTGGATTATGAAAATTGCCTCAAAGAGAAGGAAGTTATTACAACATTTTCCAACTAGGCGTGATGAGGCCAGATTGTTTTCCCTGGAGCAGAAGGATTTTGTGCAGAGCTTCTGGAGCTCCTCTGTTGGGGAGGGTGGATGAGGTGCGGCAGATTTTTTTTTCCTTTCTTCCCTGCACATCAGAGCATGGAAATGAACTTTCTGAAGGTCTGTGTATCTTTTGTATTTTTATATATGCTGGTCTGAGCAGATGACTGCGGATTTTGTTTTGACAACATGACTACATGGCTAAAATCATAGTAAAATTTATTCACATTCATCATAGGGTTGGTAGAAAGACCATGCTTGCTCATCTGCATTTGCTTTGACTTTTATGTATGTTGATATGTAAGACATATTTCTCAAAGGAATGCTACTATTAAACAAAATGTGGATTTAATTAGATAATTAACCATTTTTTCCCATAGTTTTGGATGGTTGCTACTATACATAGGGCTCTTCATAACAGAGGGTAAGCAGAGTGACTCTGTGGAATTTGTAAAAGTCACAACCAGGTATCAGAATGTTAATATCTGTTACAAGGCTTTTTAGATATCATCTGTTGTTTTCTTTTTTTACCATCAGAACAGCTAAAATGTAAAATAAGGGAAATCAGCTCTTTTGAGGCAAAGATATTTTCCTCAGTGACTAAATTTTACCATATATTAGAAATCCAAATACCCTCAAAATAACAATGCATATAAATGAATAATATCCACTTATAAGAAAAAAAAAGGGAGGGAAAGAAAATTAATTCAGTATTTAAAAAGTTGAAAAACAGACTTGCACCACATAATGCTTTAAGACATACTCTAGCTAGAGTCAGCACACATGACTATTTTGAATTATTTACATAATTGAGATTTAACTAAGACTAAACAAGTGTTTTTCTTGGATGCAAACTTTTTTTGATAGTATGGTCTATACAATATGCAGTGTGATATTTCATTGTTTTTTTAAACAACTGATCAAAATTATAACGTGTAGTGATACAGTTTGTTGTGTTTTATCCTTGTTGCACTGCCTCTTAATTAAGAGGACTGAGCTGGTGAACACATGGCAGAGAAGGGGGGTTGAAGACTGCTGTTGGAAGTACCAACTTTTTTTTTATTCCAAAACCAATTTCTCCTTTTTGTTTCATCAGCTGCAGCCCAGCCCAAAATTCAGCTCGCTTACAAAGCAGCCGTGTGTGAAAGTGAACAGACCACCCACACATTGAACTATAAGGGGTAAAATTCTGCACTCTGTTGTTGCTCATTATCCTCATTGACTAATGGCTGAATTTGAGATATTTAAACTACAGTAATTTTTTCTAATGGTTTATTCTATCTTTTCTCAGCTTCCTGCCTCTTGCCCAGGGCTTTTCCTGCTGAGACAGACAAGCATTTTCTGTGTGAATGGATAAAAATTCTTTCAACAGAAGGAACAGAAGATGCTTTCAGCTGCCTCAAACCTCAGGCTCCTGGTCCAGTGGAAGGTTTACCTGCTAACACAGGTCAGAAATGGCAATAAGTTCTCACTTAATAATCACAGAAGTCCTTCATGTTCTTTAACAAATAAAGTAAAATTTTTCCTCAATAAACTATCAGTTACTGCAAGAGTCTGAGGGTTTTACAAATTGTTAATGAGAGTAAAGTATTCTGCTATTTAGACATTTTAGTAAGGATGAGGGAAATACCGAGGTCAGATATCTTTCTCTTGTTTGGACTTGGCTTTGTAGAATGGCATACATAACCCGAGTTGCATTTTTGATAACTCCAAGAATGAAAATACTTTGAAAATATGCAACTACATCTTTCAAAAGATTAAAAAAATTAGAGAATGAAGAGGTTAAGAAATATGTCCAAGTCACTGGATCAATGGGCTGGCCACTCTGAAGCTGTTCCTGTCAGATATATTCCATAGGACATGTCAGTGGTGCTGTCATTAAAACTAATAGGATTCAGTTTGAGTTATTGTCCAGGGATATGTAACCTGCCATATCAGACTGAAGTGACCTTTGTAAAGTTTTGCACTTCTTTGTGTAAGATTCGGTCAGTTCTCATTGTTTGCAGTCTGGACACACAGATCTGCATCAAAACACTATTTTAAGCAGTTTGTACTCAATTTGGTAGCTTCAGTTTCTGGTGACTAAAACTCAGTAGGACCTTTGCTTACTTCAGAGACATAGAAAATAGTTGTAAGGGGACTCAAGAATACTTATAGACTTATCCAAAGGACACTGGAATCAGCAGGAGATTTCCATTAACTTCTATAAGCATTCAGAGCTCTCCATACCAATTTCTTTTCTGACTGCTGAGAATAAAATGATAGAAGTATATACATTTTTGGAATCAAAGTTCTAAAAGAGCATTAAGTGTTCTGATGAATAATGTACAACAACTACTTACACAGCTGCTGAGAAGCTCTTTTTGAGAATTATTTGTCTGTAAAATCTCTTGGAGTTTGAGCCTGAAACCAGACTATCATTATTTTTAGTGTCAGCTTTGAGCTTAGATACACAACCTATGAAATTACTGTAAGGAATGCTTAATGTATTTTAAAATAGAGACTGACTATTTCGTACTTATTTTTTTTGTTCTGATGGCTATTCACAAATACTTGCAACCTGTCAAGAGAATCTGTCCATCAATAACACACAAAATTATGCATCAGTTACTTTGTTCACTCGTTAGCTGTCAAGATCATTTTTTAAAGGGCTGTCACTTAGAAAGTCACACAAATGAAAACTGAATTATGCTGCAGATTGTTTGAACCTGCAGTCCTAATTTACTTGATGTGATGGAAGAAAAAGGTGCGAAAAAATTGAAAATACTGCACAAAAAGATAGCTTAAGCTATCACAGTTTAAGGTGAGTTTACAAGATTAATGTCTCTGCTGTTTTGGACTAGGGTGGCATTAATTTTCCTCACAGTAGCTAATATGAGGCTGTCTTTTGGATCTCTGCTGAAAACAGTGTTGATAATACAGAGTTGTTTTTGTCATTGTCAAGCAGTTCTTATGCAGAGCCAAGGCCTTTTCCGCTTCTCACCCCACCCCAACAGTGGAGGGTGCACAAGAAGCTGGGAGGGGACACAGCCAGGACAGTTGACCCCAGCTGACCTGAGGGAGATATCCCAGACCATATACCATCATGCTCAGCATATAAAGCTGGGGAAGGAAGAGGGAGACATTTAGAGTGATGACATTGGTATTCCCATGTCACTGTTATGTATGATGGAGCCTTGCTTTCCTGGGGATGGCTGAACACCTGCCTGCCCATGAGCAGTGGGGAATGAATTCCTTGTTTTGCTTTTCCTGTGTGTATGTGGCTTTTGATTTGCCTATTAAACTTTCTTTATCTCAACCCATGAGTTTCTTTCACTTTTAGCCTTTCAATTCTTTGCCCCATCTGATTTGGAGGGTATGTGAATGAGTCCTGCATGAGGCTGAGTTGCCAGTTGGGGTTAAAGACCTAATTTCCATGTAAATCTTCATCTGATTTGTGTCACTATTCAAATATCTATTACTACTGCAATGTAAAAAAGTAAACAAGACAGGAAAAAACCCAAAATATAAAACACAAGCATTAACATGTTGTGTCAGTCTTAAACACAATGACAGAACAATACACACCATATTCTCAAAAGAAGTAGCAAATTACATGAGGTTTCTTTTTTTGTTTGTTTGTTATATTTTTCCTTTAAAAATAAAGGTAAAACAAAATTATTATAGATATTGTTAACCACAGCAAAGATTTGGGGAAAAAAGCTTGCGTGATCTACCTGTGACTACAACAGCTCTGGAGAAGGATTATGACCTAATTACTTAAATGGTACTTGGGAAGATTCCTGGAACTCACTGTGTATATTATTCAGTTCCTAGAATGATAATTTAATTGACACATTGACATAAATGTGGACCACAACTCAAGCATGGTTGAGCAATCACCATGGCCTAGAAAATCTTCCATGAAGATACAAGTCTGTTTTGGAGTCTGAAACTTAATATATGAATTCTACCTGGCTCATGGCAGCTGATTTCAGTGCCAGAAAACAGCCCTAGGCATGTTTAATGCAACAGACAGCCTGTAGTCCACCCAAAGGCAGTTTGATTGTTGAACTTGTTCATACAGTGTGCCATATTTCCTGCTGGTATAACTTTGTTGATTTAAAAATATTTTAGCAGTAAAGTATTTGACACTGTGAGTACATTCTGGAGATATGAATTTAATTTCTAAAATTGATGCTAATGTGTTTCCTTAAGCTTTCTCAATTTCTTACTATATTTTATCATTAATAAATATACTTATTCCTTAATTTTTGAGGGGAAAAAAAAATAGAAACCTAGGAAAATGGATATAGCAACATTTTGTTGCCATAACGTATTTGATTCAGTCACCTAGAGTAAAAGTTGCATTTAGAATAAATATACGGGAAAATATGATGATCTCATTGCAGCAAATGCTGACTGTGATTTATTCTTTTATTCCCAGACTCATGGTAAAGGGAGAGGTTACAAATGTGTTCAGTCTAGAACAGTTGTCCTAAGCCTTCAGCTGATACAGTTTGTAAAAAGTATTACCCCTTTGGGAAAAGACATTAGTTTAGCACTAAATTCTGCAACATTAGACAATATGGAACACTAAATTTGGGCACTGCCCCTTTTTCTACAGATACTCTTTTTGTGAACGTTTTCTAGAACAAGCTAAGAAAAAACAGTAGATATTAGAGTCAAAGCAACAAGCAAGTGAAAGTACTTAAAGAAATGGAATGCTTATAAGCTCTTACAGTTACATATAAAAAAACCTCAAAACATATAATTAATGGATATTAAGAAATGCTGGAAAGTTTAGACATTTTGCTAATATTGTGCTTCTCTGCTAGCTGCTCTTTGTCTGTGCTCTTAGTTTCTATTATATTTATAACATGTCTGTTAGTGATTTTTGCTTTTGCGCATTACTGTCTACTCCTTAAAAGCTATAATCTTCATAATTCACAGTAACTTTGTGTTGCAAAGTACAGCTGTGGGGTTTTTTATGGCTTTGTGAAACTCGTGGAGAATATTGCATTGTATTCAGGTCTTTGTAGGTAAAATTTCTATGTAATTAATCTAATATTTGGTAATGACTTTTGTTTAGTAAACAGAAATGCCTAATGAGGAATATGTTGATTACTAGAAAATCAAATTTTTTAAAATAGCAATGCACTTTTAATAGGATTAAGCTTATTTACTTTATCCCCTCAAAAGCTATAAAATCAAGTCTAAGCATTAGATCCCTCTACAGTAAGGTATAAGATATTTCATAAAGAGTTAGATAAACATGCACAGAGATTCATTTATCCTCCCTGAGGATCAGATAAAACTAGTACCGGTTTTTCTCTCTAAATATTATTCCTGAAAGCAACGAGAGATGTGACAAGCTCAATATAATGAGAAGAGTAACATTATTCTGTTGAGGTAAGAAAGGAAAGTTACTGACCTTCACAGAGTTAATTGGAAGGAAAGCATTTTGTACATACCTCCATTTATTTCCAAACATGACACATAAAACATATGCATTCATGCTTGCACACATTGATACATGCAGTGTACAAAACTTGTTATGAAAAAGATCTGAATATCTGAACCTTGACACTAATGATATTGTGACAGTAATTAATGCTAATTAATATATTCTTGGCACATTGTGGGGCACCATGGAGACACATAAAATGTATCAGCTATTTATTATTTAAAAGTGCGAGACTACATACATTTTTTTCTTAATCTGCATTTAATTCATCATCTCTACGACAAAAGAGAGCAATATCAGCTTCGTACTGATAATTGTAGGAATTATTAGTCTTCAGCACTTATCTGTTTTTCAAAAGACTGTCATAGGTCATGTATTATCATTAGCTTAATAATGGCAAGTTTTTATTTATGTCTCTTACTACACTTGCCAAATGTTTCTCTGTTAAGGTATGGGAATTTTAAATGAACAATTACTGCTTAATTGTAACTATAGTTGACTTCAAGAAAGCCTTTGACACCTTCAACTGTAGCATTGTGTTTCCTTCTTCATGTAATTTAGTTACTCAGAAGTAGTATTGGTTGTTAGTTTTTTTATAATACTTCTAAAAGCACTGTTTGTACTGATGAATAACAGCGTAGTTAATTTGACCTAACTAGTGGAGTGTTGCAAAAAAATATCTTTACCCAATTTGTTTTCATCCTTATTGTGCACACCATGTCTGACAAAACACTGAGTACAGTTTTAGAATCATTATTCAGGCCAAACAAGTCCCCTAAGCACCTATCAAGGTCCTGAACAACCACAGTTTGCTGACTTCATTGCTCTTCCAGAGGACAGCTTTAACTGTGCACAGCACTTTCAAATACTGAGTAGAAATGCAGTGAAGTGAGACATTAGGCCAGCATACTTTGGACAAGGCTGTCTTAATAATGGCTTTCATATCACATAGTTCCATTTGAACAACTCTGCTCTTCCTATTCTCATTAGTAGAATGTTACTAAGATATCCCTCTTTGGTTTTGTTTGAAAAATACAATGTGTGTCATTCTGAACAGGGTGTCTTCATATTTGATAGGATGAAAAAAACATCCTGGAAAGTATTTGAGTGAAAATAAATTTTCAGTCTCTATCTGTCTGTGTTGAAGTGGAGTATATCACCTTGGCCATAGAGAGAATCCTATAAGTTTTTGCCAATGGAGATCTATTCTGCTGAAAAAGTTAGCAAAGTATATACCAAATGCCTGAAATGGGTACCACTGGCTCATGACTAGTTATGAGTACTACCACTATTCTTGGTTTGTCTTTTGTGCATGTTTCAGCATAACTACAATAATAGTTTTTATTAAAAATATATACCATTCACTGTAATATTCTAGAAAGAAAGTCTAATTTCATCCCTCTTTTTTCAGTGTATAGTAAATGAACACATTTAATATGGACACATTCATTGCTGTTACATTTTAAAACTTTCTGTCTTTAAATACCAAGTTATGCTTTTTTTTTTTACCTTTTTTTTTTTTACAGGATCCTCACTGGAGTTCCTATCATTGTGGTTAAATGTCTGCAGGTTCACTAATAAAATCACTCTTGAGGAAACATAATGTAATATTTATCCCCATCTTCACTGCAAGACTACCAAACATAAAATAATATCCCTGAGGAGAAAAACAAAACAAAATAAAACAAAAAACTAAAAATTGCTTATTCTAGAAATAGAAAAAAAAAATTGCATGAAAATTATTTTCTTACTTCTTTTGCCAGTTGATTCTAAACTCAGAAGTCAAATTCCATAGTTCTGCCTTACATATGAAATACCACTCACAGAATGGCAAGATTAACCTATGATTCAAGATTATAGTGTTGGCCTCTTACTTTTTGAAATGCTTGTAGTGGGTTGTTTTTTGGATTTTTTTAGGCCTTCCTTAGCAAGGGGGGTCAAAAATCTAAGGAAGTATTCCATATCATCCTTTAGGGTAACACAACGTATAAAAAGGTGCAGATAAGAGAGTTTGCTCTCTTCTGTCTTCCAATGGCTGAAGGTGACAGGTCTCTCCACAGGTGATCTTTGCTTGTACAGTCCAGGGCCTCCTGCTCAGACCTACCATTATCTCCGGTCCCTCTGGGAGGCGTGGGGAGTTGGCTGGTGCCTCGTGCAGTTCTGTTGTCTCGTTCAGGAAAGTATTTAATCTGGTTTTCTGTACTTATTTGCTAGGTCTCTATTGAAGGGGTATATTTAGAAGATATTTGGGTTTAGTTTTTTTATCCCTGTTTCCCCCTCCTTTTTCCCTTTTTCCCCCCCTCGGGAGCTCCCTATTGTGTGTACGATATATTCAAATTGTATATATAATTTTAAATATATGTAAATATATATATATTTGATATAATTCCGTTGGTTTCGATTTATCTCAGTTTCTATAGTTTTTTTCCCTTTGTTAAAAGGGGAGGGATGGAAAAGGCTTTCTCTGAGTTTTGCAGACTTGGCAGGAAGCCAACTCTAACTTGCTCAATGCTAAAATTTAACTTTAAGCTGCTTAGTGAATCTGTATGTAATTTTTGTTGGTAGAAATGCATTTTCTAAATACCTTCATGGGCCTCAAATTAGGAGCTAGAGGGCATGACCAGAGACAGAATAGCTAGAATAATATCCTGCAGCCAATTTTCTAAAGAGATAACAAATTTGCAAGAGTCTAATTATCAGTACTGAAGAACTTAAGACAGAGTTTGGAAGACTTCAAATTATTGCCAAAATAATCAATCTTCTTATGTCACAAAACACTTGCAGTTATCCCACTTACTTTGTATATCAGACCATACTGATGAAATCTGATACAAAATATCTAATTTTGGCACCTATATCCCTTAATGATTTTTTTTTAAAAGGCATGGCTTTTATTTGGGTGGAATGAAAGGCCACTCACTCAGTCAATAAAGCTCTGTCACACTTTTTTGTTTTGGCTAGAAAATATGCATGCGCTCAGAACACTTGTGACAAATAAAAAATGCATACTAAATATTAACAGTATGAAGATTTTAATAAAAATTCAAAGTTTTTGTCACAAAGTATATTTGGAAGATCAACAGCATTCTTCCATTTTATAAATTTATGCAAATTATCATAATTAACAACATTTATCTATACCATTTCTAAAATCCATCTATTTAACATTCCATCTGTGTGTGGATCCTGAACTGTAACACAGTTCTTGACTTCTGATCTTTCTCTTCAGGCTTTTTTGGCCTCTGTTTCTTCCTCACTCAAAAGGTTTGTTATCCCAGCACTTTCACATTCTGTATGTTTACAGGATACCTGCTTCATCTGCTAAGAGTTTCTGATAGATATATGAACATATTACACGAGAGTAGTCATTGAAACATATCATATGTTTGCTTAGAACAAACACACAAGTACATGAAGATGTTTTCCAAGTTCTCCTGCTCTCCAATTTCTTTTTTTTTTTTTTGGTCTTTTGACTTTTAATGTCTAACAATCCTTTTTACTTAGAATTTCCATCCTCTTCAGCATGCAGAATTGCTCACAGGAAGTCACAGTTCAGTGCTTTTGATAGATATAACTGTATTTCCCTCATGACAACTCTAACAGACTATTTAGGGAGACATCAGAGGAAGGCTGTGATGTCATGAATAATGCCTACATTTTATAACACAGACACCACGGACATCGATTTTTCATCTACACAGAAATTTTTCATATTTTTCATTCTAGGACACAGGAGTACTTTCATAAGAATTTTATTCTCTGCAGGGGAACAAGTTGTTGACTGCTCAGCACTTTGTCAGCAATTTTTTCATAGTCACACACTGCCAATTCTATAGCAGCTGGTATTTGTTCATATGTTCCAAAAGTTTATTACTGCCACATGGATGTGGGCCCATTTAAAAAGATCTAAGGGAAAGTCTGTCTGTTATCTCTGTTGAAATACACTTGCACTGAGAGAATTTCTCACTATCTTAGCAAAAATGTCATTATATGAAAGGAAAGAAGAGGTCATACTTGTCATGCTGGTGTTCTCTTCACTGAGCTGCTGATAAAATTCCTCTGATTGCCTCAGGTTGCTGGCTTTCTCTGTAATTTCCCAACATTAGATTTGAGAGAGAACATCTTCTGTAGCTTTGACAGCAGCTACATTTCCTTTTACTTTGTCACTATACGGCTATCTCATATCATCCTGGAACTTTGTCTGATGTCTCCCATGATCCTTTTCTTTGAGATCTTGCATACCTCAGTGTATTTCACTCAAATGTCTTTTTATCTTTCTTTACCAAACATCTTTTAACTCTCATCTGTATATCTATTTCAGTGGCATGAATGTGGACATCCAAACTGATCTCTGCTGATTTCTAAGCAGTCTCTCTTTATGAATGAAACAGCTTTACTGTCGTGCTGATGTTCTTGTTACATTTTGCTGTTGAAAAAAAAAGAAGGAAATATGTCAATGGGCTAGAGTGATAGCAAATTTCATTAGTTAGTACTGGTGATGCATGATGGTCAATAATGAGGAAAAGAACATGACTTCTGAGCAGGGAACAAACTTTTCATAAAAAATACCACTAATTTCATTTCCTGCTTGTAATTTTACGTTTTACTTGTCTGGAAAGAATCTGAGAACTAAGATCTTTCCCATTATGACCTGATGACTTTGTCAACAAAATTTTAGGGTTTTTTTCTTTAGCTGAAACTTTCAGCTATAAGAAGAGTGCTCATAAATAATGATCAAGTGATCAAGATTGTCCAATGAAAACTGGATTGACCAATTACAAATTTTATTTTTAAATGTGCAATATTTTATTACAAAACTTGTATATTTCCTTCTATGTATGAAATTTTATATTCAAAAACCGGGTGGACCACTTTGCTTAGTGTACTGTCTTTGTCTACAGATATGTCTTGATTTTCCATAAGGACACATTAGTATTGTCTAAATATACAGTTTCATTGTTTAGGATAATGAAAAGAAAGCTTTAAGTGACAACTACTTTTCCTCTGAAAATAATAGCCCTCCCAGTAATTGTTCCAGTAATAAGCAATTCCATGATTACCTTATCAATTAATCAATAAAGGCTAACATTTAAACTGTTAAAATAAATGACGATGTGGCATGAAATATCCTTTAAGAAAAAAATAGTTGAACCAAACTATTGCTGTTGTTGTTGTCATTATTGCATTTAAGTTATGACTACTCTTTTTTTAATTTTTCATTACCTGTGATGGTAAGAAACAACCCCTGAATTATCCCACAAAATTAAGTAATTGTAAACATGTATCTGCAGAATATCAACTCATGGCAGAAAGAACTGAAATTCAAGCAATGAGGAGCATCAAATTAAGATGTTTGAATCTTTTTAGTCATCTGTTGCTTTTGATAAAATTACAGGATTAGTGGTTTCAGAGAAGACAGCAGATGCAATATATTTTGATTTTACTGAAGCATTTGATGTGCTGTGTTGTGAAACCACACAAAATTAATTCAAGTTGGCTCAGATAAGAACACAGCCACAGAGATTGACAAAAATCATTGGAGAATGACAAAAAAAGAAGCACGATGATAATTTCAGCTTTGCTGTGGAGAAGTTTCTGAGAAGGATGATAGGATCTGTTCCCTCATTTTTTTATGTGTTTTATCTATTGTGTGATGAGACAAATAGCGTATGCTTAATTTGTTTTTACATACCTGTGGGAATAGATAACATCCAGACAGACCTGGACAAGCTCAAGAAGTGGACCCATGTAACCTCATCAGGTTCAGTGAGGCCAAGTACAAGGCCCTGGACACAGGTCAATGTAACCCCTGGTATCAAAACAGCCTAGGGGATGAAGGCATTGAAAGCAACCCTACTGAAAAGGACTTGAGGATACCAGTGGATGAAATGTTGGACATGACTGAGTAATGTGCCCTCACAGCCCAGAATCACAGAATTTTGGAACTTTTAAGGTTGGAAAAGATCTCTAAGATCATCAAGTCCAACCATCAGCCCAGTACCACGACCATGTTCATGAATGAACCATGTCATAAGTGCCATACCCACATTTTTTGAACACTTTCGGGGACGGTGACTCCACTTCACTGGGCAGTCTGTTCCAATGCTTGACAACCCTTTATGTGAAACAGCTTTTTGTCATATGTAATGTAAACTTCCACTGGTGCAGTTTGAGGTAATTTTTCTTGTCTTGCCACTTGTTACCTGTGAGAAGAGACCAACACCCACCTCACTACAACCTCCCTTCAGGTAGTTGTAGAGAGCGATAAGATCCCCTTTCAGCCTCCTTTCCTCCAGACTACGAGCTTTATCCAGGCTTTCTTCGGCAGAAAACAAACTACATCCCGGGCTACCTGAAAAGAAGTGCAACTGACAGGTAAAGGAAGGTGATTCTGCTCGTCTACTCCACTCTGAGACCCCACCTGGAGTACTGCATCCAGTTCTGAGCTCGTCAGCACAGAAAAGACATGGACCTGTTGGAACCAGTCCAGAGGAGACAAAAATGATTTAGAAGGATGGAACAACTCTCCTATCAGGAGAAGCTGAGAGAGTTGGGGCTGTTCAGTCTGGGGAAGGCTCTGGGAACACATTTTTCAGCCTTTTAGCAGGGCTTGTTGTAGTATGACAAGGGATAATGGCTTTAAAGAGAAAGAGGGCAGCTATTAGGAGACATTTTTTCCAGTGAAGGCAGTGAAACACAACAGTAGAACATGCTGCCCAGAGAGACAGTAGATATTTCATTCCTGGAAACATTCAATGTCAGGTTACTCTAATTTAGTTGAAGATGCCTCTGCTCATTGCAGGGGGGCTGGAGTAGATGACCTCTAAAGGAATCTTCCAAGCCAAATATTCTGATTCTATGATTCCATGAAAATTCTTAGGTATGTACTTTCTTCTTGAAGTTAGGTTGAGAATTTGGAGGTAAAATTTGTAGATAGTTGCCTGTTTTTTTCCAAGAAACTTTGAAGTCATGAGAGGAGAACAGTTAAGAGAAAGTCTCCAGCAATGTTCCTACTGGTTCGAATTGGAGTCATATTTTTTGCTAAGTTACGTTGCGTTTAAATCCTTATACTCACTCAAACATTTCTACCACAACATGGAAATCATATGACTGTCCTACATAACAAGAACAATGATAAATGCAGTGATTTTGCATTAAGTACTTGGATAATTTGAGGATATTACAAAATTATGTAGAAACTGAGACTAGATATCTGTGTAAATTCTTTTAGTCCATGAAAGGATGGAGTGAAAAGAGCAAGGAGGATGGTTGTAACTGGAGAGGGAATGGGACTTCTCTGTTTCTGTAATCCAAATAACAATGTGTGTGTACCTTTCAAATGATTTTATTTTTTCTACTTCTGTGTAGTAATAGGTTTATTCTATTTATGTGGAGTAATTCATCCTCCCCCTGATTCTTTTGTTTCAATTTATGCCAAGCTCTGTCTCACTAAAAATAAAGTGAAAGGGTTTGACAGAAGATTTTAATGAGAGCTTAGAGGTTTGGGAAATTTCTGGCTAGTTAGTCAGCTCACTTTAAAATAAATAAATAAGAGTTTGCAAGCGTATGAGCCTGGGGAGAGCTTAATTAAAGTGAATGGGGAAATTAAACTGAAAAGAAAAAAAAAAAGGGAAGAAAAAGACGAAGAAAATCAGTCAGGGAAACTGCTGAAGGAGTGAGAATAAAAAACAGGTACCAGAAAATCAGAACACAATGTTTCATAATCATGTTATGGATACTCTTTCTGGTAGTTCTTCATACCAATGTCCCCCACAGACACCTATCATATGGGGAAGAGATCTCCCTAGTGGAAGGACAGACACTCTTCTCCCACTTCAAGACTGACTATGAAAAGGAGGTTGCATAAATCGAAAGGTTTGTCTACATGGAGACATTTTCAGGCATAAAACTGTCAGAATAATAAATCAACTTTAAACTATCCTAATATGACTCCCCACTGTCAGAATTATTTTGAAAAAGTATGCTTTCATTATTTAGAAGTAAAGTAATTAATCTGGAAGACAGCTGGATTTACTCAATGATTGACTGTCTGTGTAGGGGAGTTATATAAGCATAGCTAGAGCAAAATTGATTGCTGCAGCTATGCTGGAAATTATCACACATAAATAGACATACTAAAGACTATAATGACAATACATGCCCCTTTTCCCAGTATGTAAATTCTTAAGCACGGATAACAAATTTAAACATGTGAGGAAAGACAGCTTTTCTTTTTTTTTTTTTTTTAAAGAGGTACAATATAAGTCATTGGAAGTTTTGAAAATATATTCTGTGAAGAGCAATTGAACTACTAGTTTCTTTGACTTGTGGAACAGAAGGCTGATAGAGGTCATGCTAACATTTTGTAGGGAGAGGTAATAGCTTTTTTTTGGCTAAACTCTGAGTTTGAAAGAAATTAAAAAAAATCTGGCAAGAAGCGGCAAAATCCAAGCTAAATGCTGGTTAGACACATGTGCTCTTAATTCCTGTTTATTATGTTAATAAGGCCACTGGAGAAAAGAGTCATTAGATATTTGCAGTAAGGAGGGACTGCATGGATAGGAGATCTGGCTATGAGCTGGTGACCAGCTCAGACCTTCAATAATTACCAGTCTCTGAGAGAAGCAGGCACTACATAGACAGGGACAGAGGTAGCAAATGCAACTTTGCACCTAAATGTGCATGAAATCATTTAAGTAAGGGAAGACTAACATATCTTGCTTTTTAGATTTTTTTCTGATTGTACTAAGCTCTTTCCAAGTACTTGGTTTGGGGATTTTTTTGTTGGTTTGTGGGTAGGGTTTTTTTCTGCCAGTTTCCATGCAAATTTAGTCTATGAATTTGGTTTTTTGAAGACATATAAGAATCAAACACTTTTTAGCCATTAATTTTCTCTGGAAATTGCAACCATACCCTGAGCTTATTCTTTTTTTCTTTAAATCCCACTCAGTAATTCCTATTACTTTGACAAGCTGCTTTGAGTGTTTTAAAGGGATGTGTTTTTCTTTTATCATTCATCCCAACAGTATCTTATCCATGAGCAACATTGCTGTTTTTAATATAAGAAAAATTTATTTTAAAATCTTACACAGATCTGTAATTAACTAACTTTCCTAATATATGAAAGGAAAAAGTGTTTCTAATATATAGAAAAGTTAACATAAGTTAAAACAAGAGAAATCTGGTCACTTAAGAGAACTGAAATGTGAACAAGATCCAAATCCATTTGATTGCAAATGTATTTGATGATAAACTATTTCATAATGGTAGTTATGGTGAATCATAAAATAGTTGAATAGTAACATTATGAAACAAGATCCTATGAGGACATCGAACACACTTTGCTTTGTTTTAAAAGTTAGTAAGTTCTGTTTTGGCTATGAGTTAAAAAAGCTAATTTAAGAAATGCTCAAATCTTTCTTCAGCTTTCGCTCAGGACTTTTCTGACTGCCAAAGTACTTTGGCTTCACAAGGAAAACTTCTAGTGTCAGAGACAAAAGTATGTTAGTTAGAGCTGAGGGACAGACACGAATACGTGTTTGGCTTTGCAGCCGTAAGCCCTGGTTAGCTCATCTACCCACATCACAAATCTGACTCCATGGACTAAGAATATCTATGCTGCATTAACTAAGAGCTAAAGTCACTAATAAATAGTCCTGTGAACATACATGGAACAGCAAATTAATCAAAAAACTTAAGGCAATTGCCACACACACAGAGAACGATTTTCAAGTAATTTGAAATCTGTTCATAACTTAAATGTCAAACTGAACTGAAGGGATATTATGCATTTTACATTTCACCGTATGCTTTTCCAAAAAGAGAATCATCTGTTTATCCGTTCATAGCATTTACACAGTAAATCACATATGATGCCTGCAGCTCAGGAAGTTGTTCTACGTTTGGAAAGATTACAAATTTCCTTAAAATAAAATTAAAAAAAAAAAAAGGAAGTTATAAACTTAAATAAGAAAAAAAAATTGCCATTAAATCTGAAATATAAAAAATCTTGAGACCTTTAAATTCTAAATATCATCCCCAGTTTATTTCAAAAAGAGTTCATGTGAGAAAAACCTTGCTTGGAGCTTTTAATTCACATAGTTTGGGCACTTAAGGCCATTTTCTAACAAGACAATGAGGTATGTCTTGTTAAATAAGAACTGTGAGCAACATGCATGAGTAATAGCACTCATGAAAAGATGAAGAATGTTTCTAGAAAATCTCCAGGACTTTATTACTCAGCATCCAATACTCTGTCACGCAAGATGAATGGAAATTATTATTGATACAAAAAATTGTATTTCATGCCATTTCAATGCTGGTTTTAAGGTTCTCCAGACTGGAGTGATAAAGGGATGCCGAGCAGAGTCTGGTATGACTTTCCTCACCTGAGTTTGGTTCTGTGCAGTTCCCAGCAGCGGAACTGAGTGAGGCAGATTGTGATTCCCCTAATGTTAGTGGTGCCAGCTGGCCAGAAGCCAGATGGATCTTTCTGGGGTGAGGCATTCTGCCATGTTCTTCACCTTTCACAGTGAGCAATAACTAAGTTACCAAGTAGTTTGACTTGAAACACAGTTTGACTGGAACACGAGAAGTTTCACCTAAGCTTGAGGAAAAACTTCACGGTGCAGGTGACTGAGACTTGAACATGTTGTTGAGAAAGGTTGTTGAGTCTCCTTCTCTCGAGATATTCAAAATCAAATTCTATGATTCTGTGATTCTGTGATAGAAGTAGACCAAAACTGTTTGTGCAAGTCACCTCCATAAATAGTATGTGCAGGTCAGTTGTTTTCTTCAAGGCTAGACTTGTCCTTGCTTTCTGTAATGCACATGATCTAAAGCTGAAAGCCTAGTCATTGTTTCAGATCATTGTTCTTCATAAGAATGGCTGAACCACATCTGAAGCACATGCAGGAAAGAGCCTCAGGTTCAATTTTTGAAGGACTTATTTCACATACAGCAGAAAAAATCTTGGACTTTTCTCGAAATGCAGTGAATATGGACAATCTTGCATTAATTTTATGTAAATATTCTTTGTGAAGGTTCACTTAAAATTTTTTCTCTTCTTATATAAGAACTGCCATACTAAACAAATGAAAAAAAGGTCCCCTGGCATCATTTTTTATTTCCCACTGCAGTTAACACTATGTGCTTAGGAATAGAAGAATAAGATTTGAATAATTATAGTGATTTTGGGGTAAGAGCCAAAGACTGGGTACAAAGAAGATTAAGTATATACAGAGTCAAATAGGTGCAAACTTGATTTGGCAGAAAAATTAGTTGCCATCAGCTGAACCAAGCCATGACCCCACAGCTTCAGGAGCAGAGTTTACTCGAAATTTGTTTTTAAAAGTTTAACTAATAAGCATAGTTAAATATCTCCAGCCTAATGTCATGTAAGGAAAGAGCACCAGAATAACCATAGATTTGGAGATGTAGCTACAATCCTTACACATCAGTGTTTTAAAAACCTCCTAAGCCAAAAAATCAACAATCATAGTAATTGTTGCTAAAGAAACATGCATACTGTATATTTTCTTGACTCCTTTTAAGGCCATTTATACTTTGTACTCTCTGTCTTCCTGTATAATGCATCCACAAAGTCATTATTTGTGAAAAAGAATGCCTCGTATTTTTTGTCTTACATTTGGTGACATAGTTTTCTTCAGTTAAATGCCTGTGCTCATGAAGTCCACAATGGTCTTTGGGCCACAATATGTTTGTTATCAGCATGAATTAATATCAAACAGATAGGCAATAAGAATAAAAGAAGGCTAAGCATAAAAGAAAAAGGAAAAGCAAAAAAATGGTGTCAACATAGGATAAAAATTTGTTGTGGTTTGACTCAGTGTTCCAGTGCAGTTTGCAGTTGATCAGCCGTGGAATACTTTGATGATCAAGTCATACTATGAAGCAACAAACATATCTATATTTGGCTAAGTGTAAGGTAGATCTATTAGCACTGGTATAGAGATGGATTATTATTTTTCCCCTGATTATTATTTAATGCTTTTATGTTATTTTTGTTTTAGTTTAAGATAAAATTAATTCCTTCATTCATTTTAGTGATGTCTGAGACTGAACTCCTGAGACTTAGAGTAAAAGCTGGAAAGCACAGATTTTTTTTAATTTAGTCCCCCTTTCTGTAGTTTCTTTACTCTTAATAATTAATAGGGAGAGAGGAATTTGTTCTGTCACTAAAAAAAAAGTAAAGAAACCTAGCAAACAGATAAATCTTCAATACACTACCTAAGATATAGAATTTGTACTATGAATAGCTGAAGTAGTTACAAAGTAATGCTTCATAGGAAATGCAGTAAAAATTAATAAAGGTTACATGTGTATTGCCTAAGGCATAAAAAAAGTTATTGGTTCACAGTACAGTAGCCAAGAGATCTTGATTTCACTGTGGCCATTGTCCTCTATGTATATTCTGAATGTATGCTTTGAATACACATAAATGTATAACATAAATGTGGTGCTATTCTTCTAAACTTCATTTTAGCCACCAACTTTCCCTGGGGGGAAAAAAAAGTCAGAACATAGTTAGTACACTACTCAGCTGTCCAAAGAAGAATAAGAATGATCACCTAATTATATGTTTATATTGAGCTAGTTTAAGTTTCTTTGTTCATAAAATCTTTAGAATTTAACCAGCAAAAAAATTACACTTTTTCAAAGATTTATTAAAAATTTGAGAAGTATAACAAGGCAGATTGAGGTTTGTATGCAAAAACATTTTTCTAAATGGTGCCTGGAAGATATGAGCCACCTGCAAAATGAAGCTTCTGTTACAGATTAATGTTGCATATTGCTACATTTTAGTTCCTTAATTAACTAAATTAAAAATATCTTCATGGTCTGTTCTGAAGTCACCAAAATTTCTACTTTAGCCATGAAAGAGAAAGAGCAAAATGCAGTATAATTTGGGCCAAATTCTTCACGATGTAGTGGCTTGAACCTCTCCTTGTATTAAATAGCATTTTTCCATAAGTAGAAGGGACTAAATTTGAGTCTACTTTTGAGATACACTGTGTAATAATTTTAGTGTAATCTTAAAAGGATTACTTATAAAATTGCAAAGTACTGTTATGTTCCAAAGAACATAACAATTATCTTGTATCTTGATGAAGTGTTATTTAATCAGAAAAAGCACTAAAGGATGCAAAGTCAGTTTATATTTTCTTAAATGACCCTTTTAGTTATTTAATGCATTTTAGGGGTCACAATTCTCTGTGACATACATTTCTCTTTAAAATATACTACAGCTATCCTGTGGGATTTACCCTTGTATATGGGTGGTAGAAATGAGCTACATGGTAGTTCGAAGACAATTTCCCAGACCTCTGATCCCAATAGATCTTTTTCCCAAAGAGTAATGTTGACAGTTTTGTAACTTTTTAATGGGAGTATTATGTGTGCATAGTTTTAAATTTCCAGTATTTTTTTTCTAAATTATGTTAATCTTGCAATACCAAAAAAAGACTACTTATATTTTTGGGGGATGATTTGGCAATTCCGTAGCACATTGAGGTTTCTGTAGCAAGCTTTTCAAAATGGTGACTCTTATTTGAAAATTTTTGAAATGAAAACCACAAGGCACCTGCATACCATTATAAGAAAGGCTGAGCATTTATTAACCAAACTGTAACTATTCTAGTTAAATGAAGTATTATATAAATATATATAGTGTAATTTGGTATTATGATGTTTTGTGTAACAATATATCAAATGGCACTTGGTCTGTGGACAGACGGAAAATCAAGTTAAATAATTATGGATTAGCTGAAATGCACTCAGAATTACATAATTTAGTCCATTACACGTAAGGATCTATTTCAGAAATGTGATCAGCCTTGGTGTGGGGACGGGGGCTGTACCACTCTGCACAAAGTAAAACTTCTTCAAACATTATAAAAGATGCCTGTCAATGATGTTCCTAACTGGTATTCCTGAAATTAGGTGAAATGAGGCTAGATTGAAGACATGTTTTTTAATACATAGTTTCAGAAGAAGAAAGGAGAAAGAAAAGTAAGAAATAAGAAACCACTTCTCCTTTCTTCTGTGCCTGAACACAAAGGAAGCCTAGCTCTGGCAATTTACAATATATAATTCTGTGGTGCAGACCTGTGGTAGTGGGGTAGGGGCTCACTGAGTAATAACTCAATTTTTATGAAAATCCATCCATTATGAAGCTACACCACCAGCTGTGGTTATGATCCAAGACTTCCCCAGACTTTTAATTAGCCTTTTGGGTCTCAGCAAAGTACTTGACAATGTGGATAGCTATAAGCAGAGGGCAGCACAAATTACTTCAATAAGATTCTTGCTGAATTTGAACCCTAGTCACTTATTTTAAAAGATAATTCCAAGTATAAAATAAATTAAATGCATGGTTTCATTATTACCAAGGTAAAGATTTATTTATTTATCATCCAATAAAATCCATTTAAGAAAAAATAAAATAATCCCACATATATTTTCCTAGTAAATCCAAACCTCTGCAAAATGTAACATGGATCACATAATTGTATAATGAAAATCATTAGAAGCCTATAATATATTCAATTTCTGCAATATTCGTTTCCTGATACTTGATTTAAACCACATTGAAATATGCAAAAAAAAAAAAGCCACACAAAACCAACCCTTCCAACCCTTCCAAAAATTGTTTTCCTTTTCTTTTTCCCTGTAGATATCCTACAAAAACTTAGAACTTAAAATAAGTTAAGCTTTTTCTGTTGCATTCAAGCTCTTCCATATTTACTTATTACGAAACCTCACTAAGTGAGTGGTACTTTACCCATCTGCCTTCAAAACACACAACTTTTTCAATTAAATTGCTGTTTCACACAGCACGGAGTTATGGGCTTCCCTTCCCTAAATAAGCACTTCCAAGCAGCCTTAGAAATGTCAGAGCTTAATTTAAGAGGGGTTTATACAATCTTGTCTGTGAGCCACTCTGTTTGTCAAAGAGATAGGACTCTAAATGTTTGTCTCTTTGTGAAGCAACTTGAAGGTAATTTGTGAAAATACCCTACTATTCAAAAGCATAAATCCAGATGTCATTACCAGCCGTTTCATGTATTTTGATTCCTCAGTGACTTGAACAAAATTCAATGAACCTCTTAGAAACTGAAACACAACAAAATACTTTAAAAATAGGCATTAAATTAGCTTTTGTTTTTCGATCCAAGGAAAGGGAAAAGAATGCTTCATAGTATAAAATATGGTTACAATCAGTACATGTTAATATCCGAGAAGAATTTTCTTTCTGTTTTCTGCTGCCATTTTTAAATAATTTAAAATAAATTCCTGCAAACATATTGAGGAAGCCTGGTATTATTTTTGAAGGGAAAGGAAAAATGAAGAAGGACATAAAACTCTGCTCATTTTCACAGAATCACAGAATCACAGAATATGATGAGCTGGAAGGGACCCACAAGGATCATCCAGTCTAACCCCTGGCCCTGCACAGGACCATCCCCAAGAGTCACATCATGTGCCTGATAGTATTGTCCAAATGCTTCTTGAACTCAGACAGGCTTGGTGCTCCCTGGGGAGCCTGTTCCAGTGCCCAACCACCCTCTGGGTGAAGAATCTTTTTCTAACATCCAACCTAAAACTCCCCTGACACAACTTCAGGCTGTTCCCTCGGTCCTGTCATTGCTCACCTCAGAGAACAGACCAGTACCTGCCTCTCCTCTTCCCCTCACAAGGAAGTCTTAACTGCAATGAAGTCTCCCCTCAGTCTCCTCTTCTCCAGGGTAAACAGACCAAATGTCCTCAGCCGCTCCTCATGTGGCTTCCCCTCAAGGCCCTTCACCATTTTCATTGCCCTCCTTTGGACACTCTCTAGCAGCTTAATATCTTTCTTATATTGTGGTGCCCCAAACTGCACACGATAGTCGAGGTGAGGCCACACCAGTGCAGAGTAGAGCCCTCATCCTGTAACAGGCTATTGATACTGCCTATTGCCACCAACATATTTGAAAAAACTTTTTATTATCCCCCACATCTCTGGCCAGTTTCATCTCCAGTTGAGCTTTGGACACAAATATTCTTGCCTGCTGACTTCCAACATTTGGAAATTCCCTGATCCTGTGCCCTTAGGAGGTGATGTTTAAAAAGTTACCACTATTAAAATAGTGATCACTACTAGGTTTGCAGGATCTTTAGGTAATATTTATGAAAAAGGTACTTGTTTTCTTTGTAAAGCCAGAAAATCTTAACTAAAAGGGGATGATTTCTAAAAAAAATATTTGGAGAGGCTTTTTTATCAGTTTGAGTATGCACATAACTACAAAAAAAGTAAGAGCTACAGCTTGCTGGAAACTACCATATACATTATTTTAATAAAAAAGACCTCTATTCATAAAGTATACGTTGGTTTATTTTCAGTAACAAGTTTTGGTTAGCTCTTCAAAATCTTTGTACTTAATTGTATGTACCATTTCTCTAATACCTAAGCCAGGAACACATGTTGCGAAGAAGAATGAGATTTAATATAAAAGCTTGCTTATTCTTTTTGCAGTATAATTTTCTATTCTTACTTACTTCCCTTGACATTCAGCTGTGCTTCCAAGACCTACCCATCTTACTGAACCTAGTAAAATTTAATTTCAGCTGTGTTTTATTTTCTTCTGATGGCTGCTTCATTTTTATTATCTTGTCCTACTTTTAAAATTTTTCCTCCTCCCCTCCAATTTTTTTTTAAACCCATTTCTGCTTTCTGTTATCATCTTTTTAAACCAGACTCTTTCTCTCTCTATATATACATGTATGTAATATATGTATACATGTAGATATATATATGTATATAAAAATATATATGTATATACAATATTTGTAGAATATATATAAATATAATCCTGGTTTTATTCTCAGCCATTTACTGACCTTTCCTTATAATTTCCCTTTGGTTTTTGGTACTATTTCTTCTTTCCTTACCTTTTATTTATTCTCACATTTTCCTGAGCTTTAGTATGCATTCCGTAAATTTAATCTTTCAAAGGTAGGATTTTCTGAAGATATGGTTCAGAACTTAAATAATTCATTAAAATACGTTGAAAGTCTATTTTCAAAATATACAAATAAATCTCAAAACTGGACAGCTGAAAAGGCATCTTCTCCTGTGATACCGGCCAAAAACAAGTTACAGCAGCCAGGTATCATGTAAGTAAATCCCAAGCAAGTTTTCCTTCATCATGTGCTATTTCAGAATTGCTAGGCATTTCTTGGCAAAGTCTCTGAAGTCATCCAAAGGTACAGACCTAAACAACCAATACTGAGGAGCCAACACACAGGAGTAAGAAGGTACTAGTGACTCTTAATCAGACTTTGTAAGATTTGCTATTACATCTTTGTTCACATAAATTTATAACATTTACTCCAGTCTGTGTTTAAAATCAACCAAAAAATCTTTTTTTTTTTTTTAATAGAAAGGGCTCCAAGAAAATCCATTCTCTTTTTTTTGTTTCTCTTTTTTTCCAGACAGATCAATGTAATCATGCTGAAGGAACTGTGGAGGTAATCTCAAATAAAAGCAGGATTAACACTGGATTGTCAATGCTTTCACAAGTTCTCTGAAGTTTTTTCAGAAATTATTTTCTTTTACATAAAAAAGTCTCCAACTAGTAACGTGTGACATTTTAAAAATCAGCAGAAAGTTGCATGATTGCTAAAATATTTCTAAATTAAGGCTGTGAAGCAAGTTTGGAGCAAACCGCATTAAGTGTTTCTACTCCTGTGTAGGTCTTTCTCTTTTTTTGCAAAAACTGATTTGATGTGTTCTATGAACATCTGCTGAATAAAGCCTTTCAGGATGATGGAATACCTCCTTGTTTTCCATTTGTGTTAAGTCATCAAAACTTCCCATCTTTGCTATTTCCCCTTCCCTTCCCTTCCCAAACATTCCCAAATGTTTCCAAACCTTCCCCTCCCCTTTCCTTTTCCTGTTCCTTTTCCCCTCCCCTTTCCTTTCCCTGTTCTTTTCCACTTTCTTTTCCCTTTACATTTTTAATTTATTTCATTGTTTTGTGACATGCAGCAAAACATTCTGCAAGTTAGCAGGCCCAGTGTGAAACAACAAGGGAAACTGGAAGAAAAAGATTTAACTCCTGTGGAACACTAAATTAAGTCTAATAGTGTTTTCCAACTCATCAAACTCCTGTTTGCCTCATACCTTGTACTTGCACTGTAAGGGATCAAACATCCGTTGTCTATAGAATTTGATGATCTTTTTTTGTTGTCTGTGATGTCTGAGAAATCTGTTCCCTAGGACTGAAATTAAATCAAAACAAAAATCGTTCATACGAAAAAAACTCCAAGCAAACAACAAAAAACAAGCAGCAACAAGAACAGGAGAAGAAAAGAAACAAACCTAAAACCACGATAAGCTAAACTAATGAGAAAAAAAAACACATTTGGATTATTTCTTACCTGTTTGTCTCCAGACTTGATTGGTTTATTTTGTCTAGACAGATAGGAAGAAAGAATATTTTTTTTTTTTTTTTTTGCTTTTGAAGTGGGTGCCTATCAAATGACATGAAGAAGGAGAGTTAAGCTTCAGTCTTTGGAAACTGAAAGACATCTCAAATACGGCATTAACTGTTATGAAGTTGATGAAGGCAGAAAATGAGTGGAGAATAAAACAAGGAAAAATTTGTTAAGTCAAACCTAATGCAATTATTCCTTTTTCCCTTAAAAAAAAGAAAAGGGAAAAAAAAAACCCACAAAAACCCCCCAAAGAAAGCAAAATGAAATGACCATGTTTTCTTCAGAACTATTTGTAGTGAATGCAGAGATCATCAGAATTTCAGAGTCAAATCTTAATCATTTTTTTGTGTGATTTTAAGGGCTCCACAGAAACTTTGGTAGTAGTAAAATTTGAAAAAAAATTTTTTTACTAATTTTGACATTGACACAATAATATGAATTGAAGTTTTGCTGGTTGTGACTGAGGTAGAGTTAACTTTCTTCACAGTAGCTAGCACATGGGGCTATGTTTCATATTTGTGCTGGAACCAGTGTTGATAATTCAAGGATGTATTCATGATTGCTGAGCAGCGCTTGCACAGTTAAGCCCTTTTCTGCTCCTCATCCCACCTCACCACTGAAGAGGCTGGGGTTGCACAAGCAGTTGGGAAGAGACACAGCCATGGCAGCTGATCCCAAGTGACCTAGGGATATTCCATAACATATGGCATTGTGCTCAGTATATACAGCTGGGGGGGAAAAGGAGGAAGCGGGGGACGTTCAGAATGTTGGATGGCATTTGTCTTCCCAGGTCGCTGTTACACATGATGGATCCCTGCTTTCCTGGAGATGGCTGAACACCTCCCTGCCCATGGGAAGTTGTGAATTAATTCCTTCTTTTTCTTGTTTGTGCATGTGGCTTTTGCTTTCCCTATAAACTGTCTTTGTCTGAACCCACAAGTTTTCTTATTTTTACCCTTCCCACTCTCTCTGCCAACGCACCAGGGGACAGTGAGATACTGTGTGGCACTAGGTTGCCGTCTGGGGTTAAACCACAACAGCAGTGATCTCCCAGAAATGTTTCACATTTTACCTGATCACAGAAACAAGTTCTTGTCATGACTTCAAAGTAGTTTTAGTAAGTCTGACTTCAGATAATATTTAAGCACAGCCTAAAGCTCTTGCTATTTGTAATTAGGGACGAGATGTGGTTTTGCTACCTAGAAGAAGGTCGTAAGCATCTTTATGTGCTGCAGACAAAGACTCTTATAGATATTACCTATTTTAACTATCCGATTATTACATATTATTGCAAATACTATATGCATTCAGCTTTGCAAGAGATGTTTATAAGAATCTTTGCACACACATACATTTAAAGGGATAGGTAAGTATTTGGTCAGATTTCCAAAACTTTCCAGATTTCTCATTCTCTCCTCCCATCCGGATTCATAGGCTGAGGTTAGAGTACCAAAATTTCAATAACTGTTTCAGGAGCTTTGTCCCCTATCTTTCTATATTCTTCTATCAGGTAGTCTAACAAACACACCAGATTTTACAGATTCTCCAGCAAATTCCTTCTGAAATTTTATAGATTGGATTTGACATTGAGGGTAGAGTCTATAGAAGCACTACTATTAAAACAGGTTAACATCTTATAATGCCTTCACTGAGAGGGTGAAGTAAGCTACAGCAGGGCAATCAAGACCATTGATAGTATCATTGCTTAATGTTTTGTCTGGGAATACTCCTGTCCAAAAGGTTTCTCACACCCTGCATGTCAGTGACAAACACTCTTGGGTTGCTGAAGCTCTGAACAGCTGCTGCACAGCTGTTACTGATTTGAGTAACAATCTCACTGAGCCTGGTGTACCTTACCTGGATTGAGTTGTATGAAAAAGAGTGGGGCTAACACCCTAACAGGCACTTTACCCAGGGATAGGTACAAATGTAATCAGGAATTTACTGAGAATAACCAGTATTCTTTGAATGTGAGTATTAGGACAACCATTGCCCATGTACCAAATCTGTTCATATACATGGGATTCATAATGAACCTCACTAACCAACTTCAGGGCTACAAGTAAGGCTGTTTTCTGCTTCAGTTTTATTTTTTTGCTGATGGGAGAAAAATAACATGGTATATTCTTTGTATATGAACACTTTGCTCAACAATATTCGCTGGCTCAATAGGAGCTAATTCGAAAAACCAAAAATGTCCCTAAGTTTTATTTAGCTATTTTATGTAAAATTGGTAATAATGTAATTCTTTCTCTCTTATTAAAAAACAGCTGAATGAAAATAAAACTTAATCATTGAAATAAGGGCAGTGTGTTCGTGTAAGTGAAGTTTTATATTAGAGAAAAAAACCCACTCCTTTGGACTTTTTTCAAATAGAAAGTAGAATGTGGGGCAGGAATAAGGATGTTGAGATTTGTTCCTGTAACAGGTCAGATTTATGGGTCTATGCTCCTCACAAATTCATTTTGATTTTTAAAAATGGTAAAAAAAAGAAGAAAAGTTTTACCAGAAAAACTAGGTATCTTCAAGGAAAACTCAGAAATTAAAAATAAGAAATACAAAAGGTGATGAGAATATGGATTCACTTTTCTGTGGACTTTGTGGAAGATGGGAAGTCCTGCGGGGAGACAGCAAATAAAAAAGTCACAATTCTTCTATTATATAAGAATTTATTTCTACATTGTGAAGTTTGTTCAATATTTTGAGATTCATTTCAGTAGAAAAACTTTCATGTCTTTGGAAACCAAAGAGTTTTAAATAAAAGTTAATTGACTGTGCCTTTGTAAAATACTGACTCTGTGGACAGTATGTTCACTAGTTAGCAGATGGCTTTTTCATAGTTCTGAACTGTCTATATTAATTTTAGTTTGGAGACAGATTGAAGAAATTCAGTTTTATTGTGTAACTTTTCCTGGACATTTTCCAGTGTCTACCTGTCCCAAGTTGTTTCTAGCCATATGTGAATGTAGGATCACAGTTTATATCCCAATCTTTTCATTCAGTTGCATTCAGATACATATGTGTTATTTTTAACAAGAGCTTTTTCTACCTGCAGTTTTTGATTTTTACCTAATCATCATTTTGTGGATGGTGTTCAGCTTCACCTGCTGCAACGAATATTTGAATTTATGAGAAATTTTCCCTGAATGTTAGTAGTTTTTCCTTTCACTATTGTGTTCGTCCACTCATTCAAAAAATAAACATATTTAAAGCATGGCAAAGAATGTGCAGAAAAATTCAGCAGCTACTTATCTTCATAAGCTAACAGATGAATGTTGAAAAAGGTAAAAAAAAAGAAACCTAAACTATTCTATGTGTCTGTGATTTTACCTCTAGGTTCTGGAGAGTGTTAACATTTCCCCTATAAGGGCAGTATTGTCTGTGGCCTTGCATGACAGAACTCTTGGTTCAATCACCTGTCCTAGGCTGTAAAGTAAAACATACACAGGTATTCTTGCCAAGAATGCCAAGGCAGTGGAAGAATTAAAAAAAAAAATTATTTCAGATGCAAGGACCACTTAACAATTCTACACACCTGGCCCCCAGGGGAAAAAGGCATGTCCAGTTGCAAAAGGCACAGCAGAAAGACTCCTTAGGTGGTCAATTGTCCTTTACAGCACAAAAATAAATACTACTGATAAAACTGAAGTATTAAGGAACGGTCAATGCAAGTGGAAAAAGTTCAGACAGACAAGCCTGTAAAGCCTTACTCTGGAAGCCTTGCAAACTGTCTGCAAAGCCTTTGGCCCACTACTAAAAATGGCAATACTGCATTACTGTGGCTGCAGGATTACAGCACCATGTTGGCCAGAGGTGTTTCGGACTTAACAATTGAAGTTAACACTTCAAAGAGCTAAAAAGGCATCCAGTGAGGAAATGCAACAAGAAGGAGCCTAAAAGACTTGACCATAGCAATACCTCAACATGACATCATACTATGGAGTAGGTACTTATACAACATAGAGTCTTGGGTAGCAGTGACGTTGGTTGTCTACATCTCACCCGTGTTCTGATATCTAGCCTTGGTATATGAGCTGTCTCATGAAGCCTAAACTGACACAGAGGAAAATCCACCTGGAAGTAAGAAATTTCAGTACTTATAAATGCCAAGATATATGAATAAACTTGAAGTTCACTTTTTTAAACTGGGAAAAATGATTTTTCAGAAGTGGTATATAAACTTAGTATCTAAGGAAGTTTTAGCCATTAGAAGATGCATAAAACAGTACATACAGGACAAAGGTCTTTACAGTGTATTACATTAATTACTTCCCCAAGACTGCTCCTAATTTTATATCTGGTGAAATGTTCCATACTTCTGTTAAAAATATTAGGAGCTGAAAATAGCTTGAGTTTTTTCCCCTCCAGGTATCAAATTTAGCCACAATGCTTTAGATCCAAAATATGTCCAGTGTGACATATTGAAAAAATAACACATAGGATGAAAATTCAAAACTACAAAATTGAAAGGAAGATAGAAGACTACACAGACACAATTTCTCAGGGGTGAAAAGGAGAACACTAGTATTATGATTAGTAAAACATTAGTCAAGTGTATGAGATGGACAAAGACATAGCTAAATTAGTATAGCCCATGAAAAAAAAAGATATATTTTAAAATATTCCTAACACAATTCTTAGAAGTTTCAATAAATTCTGTTGTACTTTCGCCAAATGTCCATTGTGTGTGGCTGATTTACCTTAATGAACTAATGAGTTGTCTGTCATTAATTTCTATTAATTTCAATTCAGCTTAAGCCATATCATGATGTAGAGCACAGAATGCACACACAAGACCTGGGCAAAAACTAGTCAAGGACTAAGCCTGAGACAGGATTTGGAGAAATAGGAGTCAATCAAGGCAACAAAATGCAGATAGAACCCATATCTGATAGCTGACAAACAAGAAGGAATGGAGCACAAGTCACATGAGGAGTGACTCAGGGAGCTGGGGTTGTTTAGCCTGGAGAAATGGAAGCTTAGGGAGGACCTTATCACTCTCTACAAGTACCTGAAAGAAGGTTGTAGTGAGGGCGGTGTCACTCTCTTCTCCCAGATAATGAATGGCAGGATGAGAGGAAATTGCCTCAAGTTGCATCAGTGAAGGTTTGGATCAGATATTAGGAAGAAAAAAAAAATCACAGAAAGGGGTGCAAAGCATTAGAATAGACTGCCCAGGGAAGTGGTGGAGTCACCATCCCTAGAAGTGTTCAAAAAATGTGTGGATATGGCACTTGAGGACATGGGTTAATGGTGAACATGGTAGTGGTGCTGGGTTGACTTGATCTTAAAGATCCAAACTTAGTGATTCTATGAATAGTATCAACAGGCAGACAAAAAAAATTCTTTAAAAACTTCATGTTTAAAAGTGGTTTGAGTGGTCATATGGAAGTCAGGTGAGTGAAAGTGTCAAGATGTCACTGATAAACCCATTCAATCAACATAAAAGAGCTAAAAATGTAGTGGGCCCTGTTTCATACTGTTTTTTTTTCCTACTGTTTTTATGCTCAACTGACTATGACTTAGGCAAACGTGCCTTTGCATGTTTTTAATTCATTAAGTTTGATTCTGTGTTTAATTTTACTGATGCAAAGCTTAAGGGAATTTGGAAACTGGCCACCTTCCTACTTGACTGAAGAAAAGACAGACTATCTCTACCTATTCACTATGTGCTATTAATAAGAATGAACAGTTGTTATTCATGCTTTTGTAAAATATTATTGCAAAAGGTGATGTTAACATCAAGATGCCTTTGAAGAAAACTAATCCTAAGCGTTCTGCTGATATTCCTTTGTTTCCCAAAGCAATCATAATAGCTGATTTGGAGTGATAGTGAGATTATTCAAGATAGAGTTAAGGTGGTGGAATCTTCTGAGGGAAAAAATCCATCTACTTATTTTTTCAGTACTGAAGTCATTAGCAAACAATGACAATGTGATCACTTATTCATTCTCTGGGGAATTTTTTTTCCTGGAAACTGCTTTCTTCATTGCTATCAAAATAATTTTTTAAAATGCCTTCTCTGAAGTTAAAATTTTACCTCTTTCTTAATTCTAACACTATGAATGTTAATATTATAATGAATATCTGTAAGTAAATATTTACTCTCTCACATATTTTAGGACTTGAGGATAAGTAGGACAAAGATGAACACAGAACCAAGCATTAAGCTACCTGCGTCTCCTAGAACGCTTCCATCAATGCTGTCTTCATACAATCCTAAACATCCGCTGATCAGATTATGTGACCAATACATCTGTTCTAGAACAAGCAGCAGTCACAAGTATAGAAGCCATGTTGATGAGAACACAGCTGCATTGGGCAGGACATGTCTCCAGGATGAAGGAACAGTGCCTCTCTAAGATCCTCTTTTATGGTGAACTTGCTACCGGCTGCCGCATGAGAGGAGCCCCAAAGAAAAGATACAAGGACTCCCTGAAACAACATCTCAGCCTTGGCATATTGATCAACATAACTGGTCTACTCTGGCCTCCAATCGGGATGCCTGGAGACACACCATCTATAACGCTGCTGATGCTTTTGAGAAAGCACGCAGGATCACCCTTGAGGAGAAAAGACAACGCAGAAAGAATCGTGTCTTGCAGAATGTACCATCTAAGGAGTCTTTCTGCTGTGCCTTTTGCAACTGGACATGCCTATCTGGTATTGGCCTTTTCAGCCACCAACGCGCTTGCAACAAACGTGGGTAGAGCCCTTCCCAAATCTTCGTTCGCGAAGCCCAGCCATGATGATGATGAGACTAAAAGGGAGAACTTTTTTGCCACTCTACCATATTAGCACGTTTGTTTCTCAGAAACACATCTATAGAATTAGTTTTTTTGATTTTTTTCTCATTTGCTAATTTAAACAATAATTCAATGTAATTTGAATGATGGCTTTAATGTTCTTTTTTATTTCTTTGCTGCCTTTCAGATTCTCACCAGAATATCTGACTGTTCACCCCGAGAAAAGGCCCAGAATTCAGGGTCATTTTTATAAACTATTAAAAAGCTTTAGTATCTTTTATTTAAACCAGTGGTTCTACAATAGGAAACACTGGCAGGGAAGCATGAAGTGTAACTAGAGGAAAAAAAATCTGCCATAGTTCAAGCAGCTCAAGAAAAATATATGTCAGGCTTTTGTGTCTCCCCTTCTTCTTTTCTTTCATTTCTCTTTCCTCTCCAACAACAACTGTGGGAGCACAACACAACCTTTCAGCCAAAGGAGGAGCTAATCAAGGATGCATATGGGGCTAATAGCTACATGTGAGGCTGAGGCATACTTTTAATGCATAAAAAGAAGTACTTAAATAAGAAGCAGAGGTTCTTTGATGTTATTCTGAAATATCAACTTCAGTTTAGATGGTAAGGTAACATTTTATTTGTTGTCCTTTAGATGAAACTGAATTGTGCCACTTGGTAAAAACATTCACAGATAAAGCTTCAGCTTAACAGACACTCAAAAATATTACCAAGTTGCTCCATTTTGGAAGAAAATAAGCAAATATATATGTGTTTCAGATGCTACTTAGCAAATGTTGAGAAATCAAATTAAAAAGCTCACTTTGAAATGGATATTAGAAAGAATCAACTTATTCTAGTTTCTTTTATGTAAATTATGAATATTCAATTATGTGACCAAGGTGATTATCATGAGTAGCGGTCATCTCACCTAACTTAAATTGTTTGAAGGTAAAGATCTTCTACTTTTTTTTTCCCTTCTCATAATTGATGACAGCTGCAGAAGATGATTCATCCTATTGTCCTAACTCCCAGTCTGTGCTGGTTTTGTGCTGAGGTAATTTTCTTCACATTAGTGGGTATGGGGCTAATGTATAGGAATATAGGAGAAGTGTTTAACTTTGAGCCAACGCTGTGTGAAGGAGAAACCTGTGATGCAAGAAGATTACTGCAGGAATTTGAACAGCATATATACATCTTTTCATTTATCTTTCAGTCCTGGAAGAGTTTACTTTTCTGTTGGCAGGGATTTTTGAGACAGAGAAGTCTTTTCAAAGTTCTAGAGGAACATAGTGGCATAAAATGGAGGATCTCACCTCTTACAGGTCTGTCATGGCACTGGAAATATCCTTATGTGGGGGTATTTTGACAAATTTTAGACAAAAGGAATGTGGGATCTCTTTATAAATGGGATATCAGGTGATATATCAAGTGATAGTTGTTATTATTAGAAAACTGGAACACAAACAGCAAAATTTACACAAATTTTTAAAACTCTTGATAATTAATTTGTATTTCATCTATTTATTCTATTTTCTCAGAACAATTGTGTAAAACACTTTGTGCCATCATTACTCATATATCAAGTTCTGCATTTGTTCTCACAGAAACAAGCTGTATTTTCTGTTAGTCAACATCTAGACTCACTCCAAAATATATCTTGGACTTCCTGTATAAACAATATTAGTCTTAAATTACTAGATTAATCTTGACTTGAAAGTGAAGCCATTCCTCTTCATTAAATTCAGCTGTGAAATACTGGGACAAGATCTCCTAAAGAGTTTTTATATCTCATATAACAATTAATCCTCTTAGGGTTGCTGTGAGTCTATAAAATTAAAAAAAGATAAAAATAAAAACTTTTTTTTTTAATCTAGCAAATATCACTGAATAAAATATACATATATATGTCTAGATATATAGTTAGATGCATAGCATGAATTTTCATTGCAGTTTAAAAAATATCTCTTTAAAATTACATTTGCAAGAAATTAAAAATCGTACTGATGGGCTAATCTGCTATATCTGCAATGTGCACAATCTCTGAAGTGCTCTACAGGCACTTAGAGCTTTTATTTTGAACAGAATTATTCCCAAAGTGCTGTGAACATTATTGTTAGGAGTAGCAAAAAACATGATGTTGTGCTATGTAAGTACTAAGGGGAGGTCATATCGACATCCAAAGTATCTGAGAGATGTAAAAAGAAATCTAGTAGAAAATATGAACTATTTAGCAGTGCTTTGTGTATACCAATTTCTCTCTTCATTGGCCTTAATATTCATAGTACTTAACTCAAAGATGAAGAGGAAAATAGACAACACTTTATTCTTCTTTTTGACTTGCTCTTTTAATATCATTGAATTCTGATGCATTGAAAGTTGCTCCACGGTTGTAGAAAAAAACTAGATAGATCCCTGAGCAGGATACTTACAAGAGAAAAGATTTGGACTGGAGAATTTAACCTGAGATATTCTAACCATCAAGAAAATTATGGGCATGGACATGGACTCTAGGCTACATTTTTGATTACACATCAGAATAAGAGGGCAGATTAATCGGAGGTTTCAAACATTTCCAGATTTCCTTAAGATGGGAATATTTAAATTATTTTTAATATTACATTTATAGGTATTATACAGTTCAAAAATTATTTCCCTCATTAAAGAATATAAATTGTAGTATATTTCATTATTCATGGTTAAATGTTTTCAAATTTATTTCCAGGCCTCATTTTCAGTAATTATGTCATATTGTAGTGCATGTTCTCCTGTATCTTATCTTTGTCCATTTGAGCTTTAGTGACCTCTTTAGTGAGGCAATTTCTGAATAAAACTTCTCTGTAAGAGCATTTCCTAAGCCATGCATTAAAGTCAGGAATGAAAGTAAGAGCTTCTTTCTTCATCCTGAAAATCTAATATTAAGACCAAATGATCCTGCTTCTACCTGATAACTGCAATCGCCTCTTCTCTGGTTTCTAAAAGTTATCACCTCACTTCCCTATTGAAATGAATCCCTTAAGAACTTCTTATCTGCCTATTACTTTGACCAGTTACAAAAAGATCCTGTAAGATTTAAGAAGGACTAACTATCAGGATTCTATAGAAATATCACAAAGATTTGTCATAGCTGTTCTAAAATGTATGAATTAATATTATATTCCTTTAAAAAAAAATCTAAAAGTGACTAAGATAAAATAATGGAACAAAGTCTAGCACTTATATAAATAATTTTATTTAGATTTCTTTGATTTATTCATGTTCTTACCCCTTCACTTAAAGGCGAGACTTCTTAATGAAGGACTTCTTCAAGATAAATTAGACTGAGATCAGGAAAAGGCAATTTTAAAGCTTCTGCTAAATATATATATATATATATATTTATAGTTAAGGCTGTTAAGGACTTTTTTTTCAATGAATCCTTTAAAATAAACTCAAATCAGTATTGTTTTTGTGTGTAGAAGCATTTCAGTTTAAATTTTTTAATTGTAAATACAATTTTGAAATTGTTGAAATTCCTGCTTCTGTCGTAGCTTAAAATTGATGATTTCCTAATTCAAAGCCAGACTACAGCTACCATAAATATTAAATAATGTGTTAGGATTTTAAAACTTTGATTCTACTTATACTTGTATAATATTTATATATATACACATATAAAAAACCCATAGATGTGCAAATCTACCTAGTGGGAAAAATGCTGAAGTTTTAGCAGCCTTGTAATTGCAATCTTGATTGTCTTTTTGTGATTTTCCTCTCCTCTGGAAAATAAAGCATTTTTTTTTGTTTCCATCCTTAGAGGAAATGAGCAAAGGTTTCTGGAAGACAGATTCAATCAAAATTTTCTCTTTTTTTACTTTTTTTTTAATTTTTAGTTTTATGTATTTCACATTAATTATCATGGAATAAGTTTAATTAGTAGGTCCCTCCTTACTTCGTTATTTTGGGTGCTTTTGAACAGGTGTTCCTCATGTAGTGAACAGTAAAACGTATTAGATGCCAGTCAACAACGTTTCTGAGATTATTAGAGAAATGTATGTTAAAATTCCAACATTTTCAGCATATTTCTAATAATGTAGTCCTAATTGTCATCCTGTATTTCCCTGCCATATATTACAAAAAGACTACATCTCTTGAAATACTTTAGTTCATTATGTACGATTAATAGAATGATTACAGCTCATACTTGAAGGCTGGCATTTGAAATCTCATTGCTGTTTCATCTTTAAGGAAAGAAATTATTCTCATAATTTCTCCATATATTTACCATTTTATCTCTGAGTCACCTAACTATACCAATTCCTCTTTCCTTTCCAGAGATTCTCTGCAGTATTACTTTTGATTTAGCTCCTTTAGAGCATTCTACATACTCAAAATTGTAAAACAGAAATGTGTAAATTAACTGACTCCTTTTGGAACAGGAAATCTCAGTACAGTAAAGTCCACTTCTTAAAAGCTGCATATACTGTTTTTTCACACACAGGTCGTGAGAAGACTTTGTGTTTCACTATATCAGACGACTTACATCCTCTGTTGCTTTTGACAAAAATTCCAATAAAACAACAAAATGAACAATTAGAACCCACAGAAAGGCTGTTTTTTGTTCTCCATGTGTCTATTATTATCAATATGATTCCTAAAAAAAAATAAAAATTACAGAATATACCAAGTTGGAAGGGACCCACAAAGATCATTGAGTCCAATTCCTGTCCCTGCACAGGACCATCCCCAAGAATCACAGCAAGTGCCTAAGGGTATTGTCCAAATACTTCTTGAACTCTGTCAGGCTTCCCTGGGGAGCCTGTTCCAGTACCCAACCACCCTCTAGGTGAAGAACCTCTTTCTAATATCCAACCTGAATGTCCCCTGACACAACTTCAGGCCATTCCCTTGGGTCCTGTCACTGGTCACCACAGAGAAGAGCTCACTGTCTACCCCTCTTATCCCCCTCACAAAGAAATTGTAACTGCAATGAGTTTTCCCTTCAGTCTCCTCCAGGTTGAACAGACCAAGTACCCTCAACTGCTCCTAAAGGCTTCCCCTCAAGGCCCTTCACCATCTTTGTTGTCCTCCTTTGGATGCTCTCCAATGGCTTAATATTTTTCTTATATTGTGGTGCCAAAACTTATATTGTGGTGCAAGGTGAGGTTGTCCTAGTGCAGAGGTGAGCAGGACAATCCCCTCCCACGACCACCTGGCAACACTTTTCCTGATGCCCCCTAGGACACGGTTGGCCCTCCTGGCTGCCAGGGCACTGCTGACTCATATTCAACCTGCCATTGACTAGGACCTCCCTTCTGCAGTGCTTGCAAATGCTCGATATGAAGAAATATCTCTTTCTTTAAACAAAATTACCTTTTTCATTAACGTCAACTTGTAAGATCTTTCAGATATTCATAATTTTTGATTCACTAAAGCTTTGGTGGAAAAAACTAATAATTTCTTAAAGTCTGCTTTCCCAAGATAACATAAATCTAATTTGCATTTGTAGAGTGTGTCCAATATCTGCCACTTCCTTCTCTCTTTACTCCATTTTCCCTAAAGCATTTTTGAAATATAATTGTCTGTACAGAGGATAAATGACCTCAGTGAGTAAAATCCTATGATAGAAGTTCACTTCTGTATAGTTACCAAAGCATATTTCAGAGAGAGGAATAAGAGGTAAATAATAAATTTCAAAGCTCTAAAAAACCTCTGTCAGCCCCAAGGTACTTATCCATTGTGATGTTCTGACCCTTCTGTACTCGGCTGTGACCAGTCTTCAGTTACATTAGCAGCTCCCACATGAGTATGTTGCATATTTCACGGCATCCTTCTCTGCTTTACTAGAGGGACATCAACCACACTAGAGTGAAAGACCATAGTAACATGATTCAAATTTCAGTGCTACCTTTGTATGTCTCTGTTTAACAAAGATAAAGTAGAAGGACTTCACAATTTCTTATGTCGGAAAGGCCAAGAGAACAAGACTTTCCAATAGCTAGTTTGGAACTTGGTGTGATGTTTTTCATGTCTGTTATGCAGGAAGGATTGTTGGTATCTGGAAAATAGAAATAAAGAAAAAATTTGCTAAGAAGAAACAGTCTTTCTGCGTAAGGTAAACTGTAAGGTAGTAAATTGTAAGAAAAGCCTTGCATCCCATAAAATAGACAAGATTAAAGGGCTCCAGGATTTGTTGAGAGATTATTGTTACCTGACTTTAAGCCATCAAAAGTTAACATCTGTGCTTTGTGTTTTTACAATCGATGAGAAAGGACAAACACTTCCACAAGGAAATTCATCCACTCATCTCAGACAGATGTCCTTTGATGGAGTAAGTGCCACTGAGAAGTGATTCACTTCTCTTCATTAACTCCAGAAGGATTTTGCATGACTGATTTAGTGTGATAGTTTTAACATTACTGTACTTTAATATTTGTTAAGAAGAATCAGTAGTTAATTGTAGAAGAAAATCTCGATAGCGACATCCAGAAAGATTGCTTGTGTTAAGAGAATAAGAAAATATACTTTTTTTCCAGTAATGTTCTGGTGGGGAACATGGGAAAATTTCATTTGTCAAGAATGTTGTAGTAATCAAAATTCCATATGATAAAGTCTCAATGGATATATTAGATAGAAAGAACTTGGATTCATAGTGAAGTCCAAATAAAGTATGATATCCATTTTTCCTGTTTCTTATTAAATCTTCTTAATAATTTTGAGAAGCCTCAGGACTTAGAAAGTATTAAACAAGGATTAACAAGATGCAGTGCTAGCATCTCTGACTTTTTATAATAATATTTTATGTTTTCATATGCAACTCATTCAGCCTTAAGATTCTGTAAGAATCCTAGCTTTCATTAAAAATATCAAATTTGAGTGTTATGACAGAGCTGAAATAAGTCAAGAACATTCTAAAAACTGAAAAGCCAACTGAAGAATAAAAATTCTCCCAAATGAAAAAAAAGAACAAACAACAAACGGCCAGTACTTCTGTGTCATAGGTCGACCTAAGTCACAACTTTTGAAATTGACAATATCGACAAAATCTTTCACTTTCCTTCTTCTTCCAATGCCTTGGGGAGAAATAGCTGGATACATGTGCAAGTTGGGAGCCATTGCTTTAGACCTTTCTTCTGTCTCCCATATACAGTAGTGATTCCTGCTCACAGGTTTTTTCCATTTACCTTTCCATCTCCTTTCTCTCCTTTATTGGATGATTCGCTTTCAATCAGTTACTTCAAAATAATTCTCTGCTTAATTTAAGATAAATTTTTCCGACCTTCATTTAACTAAGCTGTTTCTGTATAATGAGAAAGTGAGAAGAAGAGGACTTTGTTTTTTTCTGGTTTCTACAACTTTACCTGAAACATTTAAGGAAACATGAGGTCTTGTTTCTATTGCATGAGATTAATTTTTTTTTTTTTTTTTTGCTGAACATTTTTAGAATGTCTATCAAACTGTGAAGAGCTGTCAGTACTATCAACGCTTCAAGCTAGTCTTATAAAGCTGTAAATTTTATGGAGCTTTACAGAGTGTAACTGAAGTAATTTAAATACTGGCAGTTCAAAGTTCTTAAAATGCTCTTTAAATTGGGAGGATTATTAATTATAATCACATCTGATTTGCAGGCGTAATCTTCACATAGTGTATTTTATTACTTTTAGCATGTTAACGTAGGTTATAAAACCAAAGCAACATGGTTGGGGAAGATTGTACTCTCAGAATTTGAGTCCTTCAGACTCTCAAAACTGCAGTTCTCCCATCACCCAAATGTGTATTTTCTGTCATATAATTTACCAAGGGCATATAGTACTAAGGCAAAGGTGATGTTTAAACTGCTGGTATATAGCACTGGTCAGACAGCACATATCAGCCAATTTCTGCCTCCTTGTTCTAGTGTCAGCAAATATATAGCCTAAGTGAAATTATAATTTCCATTAATCCAGAATGACACACCTTTGGCTTACTTTGCAAGATGCAGCACAATAACAGACCCCAATTATTCTGCTGTGCTCACATTCAATATACCAATTTCTCTTGATTTATGATGTTAACATATGGAAAATTACATAGAAGAGAAGAAAAAGAGACAGGAGGAGGCACTACATACCTGAGGACTGCTGAGCTGCAGCAGGATCTAGTTGTTACAGTGGGTTAGACTATGCCTAGTGAGGGAAGTCTCTGGGGGACACCATGATGGGGGAGGCTCTCCCATTTCCTCTGTGAATACTGCATGACCAAGACCCATTTCAAATGCCTGTAGGCAAATGAAGGTAGGATGGAGGTAAAGTTCTTCATCATTGTGGTGGGGAAAAAAGTGTTTTTCACCCTGGAGTTAAAAAACGTGGTAACCCCCGAGGGGGTGGTGTCTCTCTTGGTGTTGACCCAATCAATGCCCCAGCAAAATTTAAATATATCAACACCAGACCAGAAAAGAAGGGTGATGTGGTAGTTGAAGAAGAAGTGGCCATGTTCTGAAACCATGAGGAGAGAGAGAAGGCTGGCGGTTGCAGAAACTCGGAAACAGTGTTAAACTGGACAGAAATCTGTGACTGAGAAGCTGGGAGTTTTTCTCCACTGTGAGTGGGCAGTAGGAGCAGCGGCAGAAACAGCACTGAGCAGAGGCTATGGCAGAAAGCCAAGAAGATAAGGGACAAGCATGTAGCTAAGCAGAGAGACAGAGAGATGTCTGAAGGAGAGAGAGAGCTGGCAACAGAGCAGGACTAAGCTGTACAAAGAGAGTTTTGGGGTAAGAACTGAATCAAACCCCCCAAACCCTTTTGAGACCTCTCCTAGGAGGAGAGGACAGACTCCTACTAGAGGGGAGTCTTGGAATGCAGCAGTACCAGAGAGAGGAGCTGAGAAGCTCAAGACGTCCTGGAAGCTGGACCAGGATGGCCAGATGGAATGCAGAGGGGGTGACCTTGCCCCCCCACTGCTGCTGCCAAGCTGGCAGCCTGAGACAGAGCACAGGAGCTCTGGTAGAACTCGAGGCAAAGACTTTCAACTGAAAGCTGCCCAAGACATTCTGATTCAGGGAGAACTTAAATCCCCTGAGGAAAGGGACAGTCACGAAGACCCTTGGACTTTGTGATATGACGTGGTAAAGCGAGCCTGTCCCTGCTATCACAGTCCATGGGAGAGAGAGACCTTCGCTTGGAGTCAAAGGGCCAAGAGGGGCGAGAGGAGACCCCATCATGTGTATCGGAAAGAGATCCAGCTACAACAATCCAGTTACAGCTGCTGCATGGAAGAAGAGAGACACTGCTGCTCTGAGAGTGGGAAAGGATCTTTTCCTTTTTCCCTTTTGAACTTTTATTGGAGGGAGAAGAGATTTGATCTATTGTAAATACTGCTTTGTCATAAGAAAGATAATTAGGATTGTATATATAATGTATTATAATATTTATTTATGTAGTGATTGTAATATAATTCCCTTCCCCCCATACTGAGTCTTGTGTTGTGTCTGGAAAACCCATCTCACACTGGGGTGAGTTTTGGGAGGGGGGTTTGGACTTGAGAATTGGATTTCCGGGGGTCTCAAACTACGACAATCATATTATACTTCACAGAGTTGCTGCTTGCATGGTTAGCTCTTAATTTTTGCTCAACATTTGCAGAAAATGTTGAGAAACAAGTTGAAACAGCACTATGCTATTGCAGCAAAGAAGTCCAAAGGCTTACTGGATGTATTAGCAAAAGAAAAGGAAATAATAGATTTTAATTAATTCAGTAAAAGAATCAAAACAATTAAACCCCAAACTTATCCTTGAAACCCTGTAGTAAAGCTCTAATGACACTATTCACAGGGGAAAAATAAGAACTTGCCATAAAGGCAGAGCAAGTCAGTGCATTATGATGAAAGTTATGAATTTCAAGGAACCTGAAAATATGTCAATATGTCATGAATCTGCTAAAGACATATTTAGAAAACAGTGTCAGATGCTTTCCAAGTTAACTTTTACTGAGTGTTTTGACAGATAGTAAAGAGATGTTTCTTGCCCTTCAAGATTGTTCTTATTTTAGAGGAGATGTAAACTTGTGTGAGGGAGCTGAAAAATACTTGAGGAAAAGTTAAAGCATTTCCTGCCAAAGTTTCTTGTAATGAAATAATGTTATCTTTTTCTTTTGAAAGTCCTATTTTGAACAATTCCTTTTTTATTCTTTTTCTCTGATTGTCGTTGGAAGAATGTCTGTGCAGCAATGCCATAAAAATAACAAGAAGTCATGGAATGATACAATCCTGTTTAAACATCTCACCATCATTTAGTCGGCAGAGACTTGCATTTTTTATGGACTTACGCTTTAGCAACCTCTTCTTTTAAAGAAAACAAAAATCACTAAAAACTTGGAGCAGTTTTATACAGCACCTGGTAAGACAAGACTTCTACAGGAGCTTTTGGTTGTCTCATACACTCAGTTAGGATTGGACACTTCATTCTTTCTTCCTCAGCAGTGGAGATTTTAAAAAATGAACATAGATATTGCTGATGAAATTCCCTAAAACTAACACTGTGACTAAAGAACATAGAAGTCTTGCACAGCAAAGCAAATCTTCTGCTCATCTATCTTGCTCATCACTTTATTCGGGGGGAGGGGGGGGTTGGTGTCTTCTTTTTTTTTTCCCCTCTCTCTGTAATGTTTGGAATAAGTGAAAAAATACAGAGTTAAAATAATGTTTCTATGATAAATGTTTCTTCTCAAAATAATTCTAGAATATCTAGTGGTGGGCTTAAAAATAATACCAAAAATATAAATGTTTTGAATACCACTGGTGTCACCTTTCAGGAGTTTTGCAAGCAATTTACCTTGGAGGGGGAAGAGGCAAATCAAACTAAGTATCTAATAAAGAAACAGTAAATTGAATAGAGTTCCTGTCAGATTGTGTGAAAAATGTTTGTCATATGGCAAACAATGGCCCTAAATAATTACATAATTCTTATTAAGGGTGAGAGAAAGGAATACAACATCAGGCTGAGTGATGCAGCTGGCATGTCTGAGGGATGGGATGCCGTCCAGAGGGGCCTGGACAAGCTTGAGAAGTGGGATCATGGGAACCTCAAGAGGTTCAACAAGGTCAAGGGTTCTGTACCTGCATCAGGGCAGCCCCAGGTATTAATACAGACTGGGGGATGAACAGATAGAGAGAAGCTCTGCTGAGAAGGACTTGGAGGTGTTGGTAGATTAAACACGGGACATGACTTGGCAACTTACACATGCCACCCAGAAATCCAACTGTATCTTGGGCTACATCAAAAGAAGCATTTCCGGCAGGTTGAGGAAGATGATTCTGCCCCTCTACTCCACTCTGGTGATTCCCCACCTTGAGTATCACATCCAGCTCTGGGGTTGTCAGCACAGGTTGCCAACACCTGTTGGATCAGGCCCAGATGAGGGCCGTGAAGATGATCAGAGGGCTGGAACACCTCTCCTATGAGGGCAGGGTGAAAGAGTTGGGATTATACAGACTCAAGAAAAGGAGGATCAGGTAAGACCTTATAGGAGCCTTCCAGTACCTAAAGGGAGCTTATAAGAAGGATGGGAACAATTTTTTAGCAGGTCTTGTTGTGATAGGACAAAGGGTATAAAAGAGTGTAGATTCAGACTAGATATAAGGAAGATTTCTTTTTTATGATGAGGGTGGTGAAACACTGAGACAGGGTATCCAGAGAGCTGGTAGATGCCCTGTTAATTGTTCTGAGAACTACAGGCTTGTTCAACATGTCTTAACATAGGTTCATCTGATTAAATATGTCCAAGTGGGAGGTTGACCTAAAGCTTCTCTATCAGTGCCCTGTGCAAATGGACAGGGAAGAGAAAATATAACTAAGGACCTGTCAGCTGAGATAAGGACAGGGAAGAGTCACTCATCAGTTACCATAACAGGCAAAAAAGACTCCACTTAAGGATATTAACTGAATTTATTACCAATCTAAATCAGAGCAGGATAATTCCTGCAGTCCTTCAGGAACAGTCTGCTCCACTGGGGGTCCCCTACAGGGTAACAGGTCCTACCACTAAACTCCTGGAGCTGACTGACATTGGCTCTGTCAGACATGGGGGAAGCTTCTAGCAGCTTCCAGAAGCCACCTGTATAGCCCTCCCATTACCAGAAGCTTGCCATGCAAACACAGTACATTCTATCACATTCGTTGTCTTTGGAACAAGAAATGTTCCAAGGAAAAAAAATCTGTTTTAAGAGAAGATGTAGGTTCTAGAAAAAAAAAAAATTAGATCCTATGACAGAGGCTTACTAAACATATTAAGAAAATTTTGTTAGGGAATTAAGAAGAAATCAATGTATATTTTGTTCAAAATTAAGCATTTCCTTGTTATGCTAGAAGTTTACATATTACAGAGCTATGGACAAAGGAAGCAGAAAACTGCTTATTGGGAATATTGTATAAGTGAGAAGAAGTAAGTAAGATAGATTTTTAGAAACAGTTTTCCAGACTAATCCTTCTAGATCTTGTTTGTATCATAAAGATCTTTGCCTAATGAATGCATTGGCTAAAATGTAGTACAATGGTAGCAACCCGGGGATTTCACAGTACTACCAGTAATTCATTTCTCTGTAGAGAGTAAATTTATCTATACTTAAATACATTAACATAAAATTAATTATTTTATTAATTTATATATTCAGAAAGTCAGTCACCCTGATTAAAACAAGAGGTCAGCATTGAAAATACAATCTGAAAAATATTTTGAACTCAAGACCATCCAACCAATATATGTTGCAAGAGAAAACATTGGAGTAAGATAAAAAATATTTACATAGAAGCTGAAAATCCTATACAATGAAAGGAGTAATTTTAGTGGAAGCCTTAGAACCCATACTAAAGATTCACCCTAAAATATAACTTTGTTATCCCATTATATACTTATGGTCTTTTCTAGCTACTGGTTGCCATCTGTACATGAGGGTTCACAATACACAACTGACACACTTAAGAAGAGCAGTATATCTCCTGACTATATTAATTACTTTTTGTAATTACTCTGGGTGATTAAAAAAAAAATTACACATCTTTTCTCAAACTGGGTTCCTTTCCTTGTGGAATAAAGAATACTCTGAGAGATCAGTGGGAAAGAAGAACAGGTGGTAAAGAGATAACTGACCATCCCTCTCTTCTCCCCTGCTTCTCTCATCTGCACTCATGCACACATATCCAAACCACCCATCCTTCTGCTTGGCTGAGCTCAAAGTATCTGTGTCAAGGAGTCCTCTGCTTTCAGTTTCTGTTACTTTTCAAAAACAACCATCTCCAGTGTGGTCCTGTTTAAGGGACTAAGGTAAAAATAAAGTCATCTTAATGTACTTCTTACAAGTGGCTTTTCAGGGACATTCTGAAAATGCATTTCCAGAATTTTCCTATTTGCTAGTGTAATGATAATATCTTGCCACAAAGAGAGACATTACAGTTTGTAATTTTCCACTGTTTTTCAATTGTGGGTTACACAAAAAAATATCTGGAATGTCCAGAGTATTGTACTGTAAAAAAGTACATGTTGGAGTCACTCTCCCACCATCCTTTGAAACATAGCAGTGGCAGCACCTGACTGACTGGCAGAAGCCAGGAGTAAACCAGAGGCAAGTCTGAAACTGAAATCAAATTAATAGCCTGTGGTGTCTGATGCTAGCTAGATGAATAAACATTTTGCGGGTTTACCTTAAAGCACTGTGTACTTAGGTAAGATAATCACAAAGGTACTTCACCAGAGGCTTCTAAAAAACTCAAGAAAGCTGAGATATTGTTACTGTCATTTCTATCATCAAAAAGAGCAAACACTGTTTGGGTAAAAGAGGTCATTTTTTAAGTGAGCAACCATTTGGGAAGCCGGTGTCCTACAATAAAATGAGAAAAAAAATTAGAAAGAGATAGAAACAAGGCATGAAAATAAGTTAGGGCACTTTGCTAGTTGCTCCCAAAATAGTTTTTCTGTAAACAAAAGCAAAACCAAAACCAAGCCCTTAAATATTGACAATTGCAAAAAGAAGATAAGCAAAGAACCTCATTTTGAAAAGGTATAATCAATAAATAAGCAACCTTACTACGGAGACATAGGATTTTTATTACTATCATATAGATTCTGAAAATAAAAAAGATCAGAGGGAAAGCAGACCAGCTCAGTTCCTACCGACCTTTCACCAACAAAAAACAGTAATATCTCAGAGAAAAAAGGGAAAACTATTTGTCTGCTTGTAAAACATTGAAGTTGGTTCAATAGAATTTGGAAAAAAAAAAAGTTCTCTTGGTATAGGCTACTGATTTTATTCCTGTATTCAGTTAGGAGGAATTGTGTCTTTCCAGAATGGAGTAAATTTTTGTGGAACAAATTTTTAATGCCAACTCTCTTGTGAAACAGAACCTTTATAATAGCAATCAAAGGAACGGAAGTTTGCAGTCAGTTTGCAGCCACTTTCTAGGAAGTTTTTGCTGAACTTGGTAATTCCTAAGAACAAAAATAACATGTCAAAATACTATCTAGTTCATAATTAGCTTTACCAATAGACCAGGTATTTTGGATGTTTTATAGCTAAGGATCACCAGGCAAAACTTGAATGTCTGCAGCCATGAGTGATACCTGTACTTAGTCAGGACTGTAAGGTGAAACATACACAGGTATTCTTCCCAGGAATGCCAAGGCAGTGGAAGGATTGAAAAAAAAAGGTTTATTTCAGATGCGAGGACCACTTCTTAATGATGCTGCACACACCAGGCCCCCAGGTGACAAAAGGCTTCTCCAAGGCTTTTTGTATCTCCTCTCTTTCCTCCCCCACCCTCTCTGTCCCGAGGAGGCCTTGTACATGTCTGCAAACATGTTATCTCTGTGCATACCAGGGAGAGAGATAGCTTGCTCACAGCTGCTCCCTGAAATTTTCTCTGAAATGCAGAAGGCAGAAAAAAAAAATCTAACCCGTTTGAGAAGGCATTTTACAGACCTTCTAAGTGAAATCGAGTTCTAGCTTTCCGTCACAAATTCTTCCAAAATTGTACCTATCCCTACAAGGACCCAGACTGGTCAAGGCAGTTACAGCTAGTATTCTTAATTAACACTAATTAACTTGTTAGCCAAATTATGCAAAATATAATATTGTCCAAACCACAGATTCAGTTATATTAAGACTGTAATTTCTGAAAAGCTCCACTGTTTTATCCTCAAGCTCTGTGTCCAAATGCATCTGAGCTAAAAATTTATCAGGGAAAAATACAGTTTCATCTCACATTTCCTGTGAGATGTGGTTTGGCTGCTCAGTTCACGTTACTTAGGAATTAGACCCTCTTGTGAAGATTTGGAGTTATAGACAATGCTAAAATGCGGCCGTGATTTAGTTATTCATCATTCTATTTGTGTCTCATCTTTTATACTGAGAAAAGTGGGAATCGCTGCCATACCATGGAATAACTGCAAGACTTTGGATGGTCTCTACAACTGAGGGATCATTTAGCCACCATTGCCAACATTCTAGATAGATATTCTCATGCTCTATAACATATTAAGAAGAACAAATCCTTGGTGTTGTGTAGCTTCTGTATTCTGATCTCATAGCAGAAATGTCTCTAAATTTGGGTTGGCTTTGCAGAAATATGAATTCTTATGAGGAGTCTGAAGAACAGGTAACGGAATGAATGGCACTGTTAAAAACCTGATGAGAGAAGAAAAGCCTCATGTCTGGACACATCTTATAGCACCGAAAGACTAATCTGAGTAGCTCCAGTTAGTTTTCAGAGGACTGATAAGCTAGAGCACCATGAGTCACTTTGTTCAGCTGTGGTCTTGGAATTCCCCTGCAATCAATCCAGAGGTTCCTTTGGCTCAGGTGAAGCAGATTCTGTCAGTGGAAAGCAATCATTCCGTTTTCCAAGCTTGATCCAAACTCATGGGAGCTTTCATGACAGTTATCATCCTTCTTGCTAGATCAGGTCAATCTTGTATGACACTATCACAATTTTATAGTCAAAAAGAAAAGTAAGGAGAAAAAACAATCCTACAAATAAATTCAGTCTGCAGAAAACAGTGACAGAATATGAATTTCTAATTGGATCTTTTTGCCTTTTTTTTTTAAACCTCCTTTGATATATAAACAGTTGCTTCTTTTGCAATTACTTTTGCAATTGGTTACTTTCTTCCTATAGCTAATTCTACAGGTTGAGATCTGGAAAATACTACTAATAGCTCAGAGTAGTTTGGCCATAAAACAGTCTACAGCTGGCCATATAGGAAGGTGCCTGCAGAGCTCTGGCAGATTGGTGTTGTCACGTAGGACTATTGTGACACACACAGTAAAGAAACCAACCCAGAGATATGTTCTTAATCTTGGGGGATTTTTAGTGATCAGCTCACTACAAGTTCTCAGCATTAGTAATTTGGTTAGGCACAAGGCAAACATACAGAGAGCTAGGAATATTTTATCTGATGGGCAAAGTACATAGTTTTACCTTGCTGAGATAAGCATTAATTATGGAATGAAAATAATTTTCTATCATGTTTCCTTAAAAGTATTCATTGTGTTACTATGACTGACAGTAATTTGATTTACTGATCTGTTTGTGCAAAACTAGATTTCTGGAGGTAACACCTCATGCTGGAAAGATATGGAAAGAACATTTTTATATAAATGCTACTTATCTGTATCTGATCAAAGATATTTAAAAATCAGAGGACCATACTCAAAAGATTACATTTGGGCTAATTGATCACCTATGTCTGATGACTGCTAATCTGATGTAGTCTAACCATACATGTCAATCTTCATGGAAAATTTACACAAGAAGTTTGTTACTTTATGTATTTTTACACATTTAAACTTTTAATTCTAGCAGTAAAATATGCTTCACATCTCTGTGAAACATGTGGTGGGGAAAAGAGTTTTTTCCCCCTGGAGTTAAAAAAAGTGGTAACCCCCGAGGGGGTGGTGTCACTTGACCCAATCAGCACCCCTGCAAAATTTAAACATATCACACCAGACCAGAAAAGAAGGATGATGATGTAGTTGGAGGAGTAGTGGCCATGTTCTGAGACCACGAGGGGAGAGAGAGAGAGGCCAGGAGCCCCGCTGGGGGCCTAGCCCCCCAGCCCCAGCTGGGGACTGCAGAAACTCAGAAACAGTGTTAAACTGGACCAAGTACTGTAGCTAAGGGCTGGAGGATGTTTCCTTGCTGTGAGTGGACAGCCAGAGATACTGAAAGCAGCGGCGGAGCAGCAGTGAATGGAGAACTGTGGCAGAAGGCCAAGAAGATAAGAAACAAGCAGCAAAGATGGCATGCAGCTAAGCAGAGAGACACAGGAATGTCTGATGGAGAGAGAGAAAGAGGACTAAGCTCAACAAAGACAGTTTTGGGGTAAGACTGAATTGAATCTCCCCAAAACCCCTTTGAGACCCCTCCTGGGTGGAGGGGGTGGACTTCTCCTTGATGGAAGTCCTAAAATGCAACATGCACTGGAGAGAGGAGCTGAGAAGCTCAGAGTCATCCTGAAAGCTGGACTGGGACAGCCAGATGGAATGCGGAGGAGGTTGCCTTGCACCCTCCCCCACTGCTGCTGCTGGGCTGGCAGTTTTGAGACAGAGCAAAGGAGCTCTGATAGGACTTTTAGGGCAGCTGCCCTAAATGTTCTGACTCAGCGGAAGCTTAAATCCCTTGAGGAAGGGACTTTCACGAAGATGCCCCTGCATTTCGTGATATGACGTGGTGAGGTGAGCCTTTGTTCCAGCTATTGCAGTCCATGGGAGAGGAAGGGCCAAGAGGGATCAGAGAAGACCCCCTTGTGTGTAATGGAGAGAGAGATCCAGCTCCAGCTCCAGCTACAACTGCTGCATTGGAGAAGAGAGACACTGCTGCCCTGAATGTGGAAAGGATCTTTCCTTCTTCCCTTCTGGACTTTTATTGGAGGGAAAAGAGATTTGATCCAATGTAAATACTGCTTCGCTTTATCATAGGAGAGATAGTTAGGATTATGTATATAATGTATTATAATATTTATTTGTGTAATATTTGTAATATAATTCCCTTCCCCCCATACTAAGTCTTGTGTTGTGTCTGGAAAACCCCTCTCACACTGGGGTGAGTTGTGGGAGGGGGGCTTGGACTCGGAAATTGGATTTTTGGGGGTCTCAAACCACGACAATCATATTTCTCAATTATTCTTTCTCATGATGACCCTTAAGAAAACACTGAACAAACTATAAAAAGAGTATATGTTAGAATATTCATGCAGATTAAATACCTATTAGTGGTAAATTGCAGTTTCTTGATTTGACTTTACTAGTGCTGCCTTAAATCTGAGTCTTGAAACTTGACTCCAAATATACAAAAAAAGGACAATACAAAATATTATAATTGGGGGTATCTCCTAGGCACCTTAGAATACACAGGACTGCTCTGACCTCTCTCAGGTGTCCAGGATTCCTATATATAGCATATAGAGAATATCAAATGTTGTAAGAGAGCTCTCTCAGCTGGCCAGAAACTATCCTGAGAAAAGCAGTACCTAGCAGAAGGGTGACAATAATGGAGATGCTTGCCCAGCAAAAAGTTAAATTTACTGTGCCTAGTTGATCAAGGGAAGCCAGTTGATGTAATCTTTTTAGATTTCAGTAAAGTTTTCCATACTGCCTCTCACAGGATCCTTCTGGAGAAAATGTCCAGCACACAACTGGATAAACACATCATGTGCTGGGTGAGCAATTGGCTCATAGATTGAGCACAGAGGGTAATAGGGAATGGGGTGACATCAGACTGGTGACCTGTCACTACTGGGGTTCCACAGGGCTCCACTTAGACCCTGTTCTCTTCAACATCTTCATAAATGGCTTGGACGCAGGACTGGAAGGGATACTGAGCAAGTTTGCAGAGGGCACAAAACTGGGAGGAGACGTTGATTCCCCTGAAGGCAGGAAGTCCCTGCAGAGAGACCTTGACAAATTAGAGGGCTGGGCAATCACCAACCATAGGAAGTTCAACAAGGGGAAGTGCCAGATTCTGCACCTGGAATGGGACAACCCTGAATGTACATACAGACTGGGGAATGAGATGCTGGAAAGCAGTGCCATGGAAAGGGACCTGGGGGTCCTGGTTGATGGTAAGTTGATTATGAGTCAGCAGTGCCCTGGCAGCCAGGAACAGGCTCCCCAAGGTAGTGGTCACAGCACTAAGCCTGACAGAGTTCAAGAAGCATTTGGATGATACTCTCAGGCACATGGTGTGTCTCTTGGGGATTGTCCTGTGCAGAATTGGACTCAATGATCCTTGTGAGTCCCTTCCAACTGAACATGTTCTGTGATTATGCTATTATGTGATTATGAAGAAGGAAAGAAAGATTCATGAGACTGGACAGGAAGAGGACAGAGAATTTGTTGCACCATCTCAAAGGTAAAATTGTGCATGGGATTTTTTATTCAAGCATTGGATGAAGTAAGGAAGCAGTTATACAAACAGAACCAGAACCTTTCACTTATATCTCTATGTCTCTGCTTCTGGTCTTGCTGCACAACTTATTATGAGAGGTAGAGAATTTACTGTCTCATCTCCTTCTTTTAATGGCAATGATTGGGGTTTTCTCTGGTAATAGAAAAATTCATATCAAAGTTTTATGAGAAAAAATTCATATCTTCTATTTTCTAGATAAATCATATAAATACTAGCTGTTCAATGAGAAGGAAATCCATCACTTCCTTCATGATCTAGCTTTTTTAAAAAGTCAGCTATGATCAGCATTGTGTTTTGTGAAGTGCATTAAGCAAGATCTGACAAAAACCACAGTCTTGAATCCCACAGCATCCTAAGTGTGGACTACTACTGCTTTCACAGTCTGTATTTGCCATGGGCATGCTCTGGTTGCTGAATTATATGGCCAGGTCCAAGAACACACAGAATGCGTGGAAACTGGGTAGCTTGAAAGTTAACAGATGAGCAAAATAAGACGTTTTTTAATTTAAATATCTTAGACTTACTTTGATACTTAAGACATTGAATAGAACTTGCTCTAATTTATAAGCTTTGATCAAATACCAAACATTTTGTTTTGCTGCTTCTGAGTAAAAATTAACAAAGCCAAATTTAATCTATAAGAGCCAATAAATCTGAGTATGGAATGTCAATTGCAAAATTATTTCTTGAGAACATTTTTGAGGCTATTCCAGGTTGAGATTTTTCTCAAGTAAATCAATCTAACTACTATTGTAGTATAAAGCTTTCATATGACTTACCATATACAGAATAGTTATTAAATTCAAGATTATCATGTTAAAAACAGATACATAATTTCAGTTTTAGTTTCCCATAAGGCGGTATTTTTTTTAGCTAATGAAATAGGGTTTAGAAAATGCTACAGCTAATAGAAAACAACATCAGCAAAGAAGAATTTAAATAAAGATGGCTATGACTATTGCTTTCCTTTAAAGGAGAACTGCTACTCTTTTTCAGTCCTTTTGTTTTATGTGGTTCTATGTTTATATGTCAACTTCATATTCAAAAATAATTCACTAAATACATGCAGGGGAAAGAGGACTCTTTTCTGAACACTCACAATTTCCTTCAACAACTATAGGAGGATGTACTAAACAGAAAAGTTCAATTTGTATTCAATGATTGTTTATTTTCCTTCTACTAAATGCTTACCATCCAGGGATTGGCAGTTTGATGTTAAATCAGGAAACAAGAAATAAGTAATAAATAAATAAATATTTTTTTAATTTTATAAAGGAAATAAACTGGCTTCCTAACTCTGAATTAAATTCAACCTGTACATATTTAGTACCAAATAATTATGTTATCCTTATTTTATTTAGTTAACTTTCCTCATAAGGGTGGATACAAGAAATGAAATGCTGAATTAAATATTATTGTTACAATGAACAAATAGCTATTATGGAGTATTTAACTTAATTTACTAGAAACAGAATCCGTAACACATATCTCCGGAAATTATTACAGCAACATATTTGTTAGTGATCACTTTCATGATTTGAGAAACTGCATATCTAGTGAATGAAAAAGTCTAGTTTTCTTGGTATAAACCACATACAATTTATTAACAAAAAGTTGTCTCAGTCTAACTGTAATGCAAATGCATAATTCTCAAAGAAATACTATGTATAGGTTTTACCCCTCAAAATACTATGTATCCTATAGAAAAATAAACAACTGATGTAAGGCTTCTTTATAATTAATTAATCTTGTATATTTATTTATTTAAAATTAATTCATTATCTGTAAATTGTAACTCTTTAGAAGTAAACATTAATACCATGTTACTCAGATAATTTATTTAATCTTAAATATATATAGTCCTAGGCTTGTAATACTGTTTTACCTATTTGCTTCTGCTGGCCTATCAAAAGAATACTCTTCAAATCTTCAACTTTCTACTTTTTTAAGAAAGTTGTTCTATTTAACCAGTAAAAAGCAAGTGCATAAAAGCCAAAATAAATCACAGTGACTGATATGTATTTTTAAATCACTCGAACACTGTTTTATCAAAGGTGTGATATTGATGCTGTTTTGTAAAACCACAGAGCTTTAACAGCTTCCCTGGATTTGCAACTTTTTAAGCATCTTTTTCAAACACAGTTTAGGAATAGCACTTTATTCTCCATTGGTTTACTGGGTTATCCAAAAATAAACTCTAAGACATTTTTAATTAGAATTTATTTTGTTCAATCTGTCCTCTCCTCATCTATTTTAAGGTGAGAAATTTCACAGATAATATTTCAAACAGTGTCAGTAGAAAGGGTGTAAATATTTTAGCCACTATGATATTTAGGATATTAATGGTGAAATATTTGACTTTTGTGATATTTAGGACTGTGATACAGGAAAAATTACATTGAAGAGTTTTTACCCAAAGCCTCCCACATTTCTGTGCAGGGCAGAATTCCTTTTAGATCTTGCAAGATTTGGAAATGTGATTTTTCTTTGTATAGATACTGCATTGGACACAGTGATTCTAATACCTATGTAACCTCCTGGTAAGATAGATGTTTCTTAATAATGACAATTATTTTCTCTCAGAAATTATACTCTTATTACATGATGCTTTTCCTGTGTTGCATGCAAAGGGACAGCTCCTCTCATAATAAAAATCCACACCTGTCATTTCTCAACACTAATATTCAAAACAGAACAGGAATTTTATTCAGAGCATTCTATTCTATTTCTCTCACAAGCTTAACCTAAAATAATTGAACTTTTGCACAGATTAAGTTGGTTTTTCAGGGATGATGACAGCCCCACGCTCCTCTTGATTAATCTCTGAGACACATCCCTAGTACGTGTTAAGATGCACCTAATAATGTTGGTTACTGCTCAGGAGCATTAACTACAGAGCTTTATCTTAAGCAAGACTGATAAATGTTGAAAGGAAGTCTGTAAATGACAGTCTGAAGAGCAGAAAGACATGTTGTTCAAAACTCTGTGAAGTCCAGTAATGGCACCTTGAACAATAATTTGTTGGTGCCAGTAGACAATGTACTGCACCACTGAACTGGTACAGCTATTGTTTGATCTGAATAAATTCATGCAGGATTAGTCTTTTGCAGAAGAGTAAAGCCATATAGATAGCCTGCCTGTAAAATAAATTTATACATAATAAAGTCATGAGCAATCGGATCTAGCTTCAAATTTGGATCTGAATTCAAAGTTGATCTTTCTTTGACCAAGATATTGAATTCAATGACCTCCAGACATTCCTTTAAGCCTACCTTATTCTTTAATTTTATGAAGTCAGGAAGTAAAAGTATGTAAAATGAGGGAAACGGATATATATGATATACAGATATATGATTAAAAAAAAAAAAAAGCATTTAGTTATTGGGATTTGTGTGTGTGGTCCCATCTGAAAAATTCCATAGTTGGTGTCTGACCTGTGGTTCAGTAGAAGAAGCACTTTTTTACAGATACTTTGTAAATTCAAGGGCAGGAACTAATAATGAAGAAAAAAAGATGAGAAGAATAAAAGAATTATATTTAATCTCTTCATGCCACGTGATCTTCCAGAAAGTTAAACTACACTACACCGTGGTTTGCTGATGCAGACCTGCAGAGCAGGGTGCAGTGAGAGCAAACTACACATACTCCTACATTTCTATTTTGTCTCCTCTCTCTTCCTGTGCAAATTCTGAACTCCTTTTTCTTTGCCTGTTAGTAAGTGCAGCAAAAAATCCTGCATGTTCAGGGCTGTTTCCAACTGCAGTAAAGCAAGATACACTGCAGAAACTTTGGTGAAGATTTCTATTCAGAAACTGGTTTATATTTGCTTAAGAAACATTCCAGCTTGCCTGAAACGGTGAAGGTATGCAACTGGAACAGATAATCTTCCTGTAAAAAAAAAAATTCATCATAAATTGTTTTCAGTTGCAAAAATTTTATTTATTTGCAAATGATAGTACAGAAACTACAAAGCGCCCATCCACAAGTGAGCAAAGAACACAAGTGAGCAAAGAACACAAGTTCTAATGCTTCATTTCAAATATCAACATCCATTGTATTGATAGTCACTCTACCTCTGTCATTACTCCCTGTTCGTGTTAGTGGGATTACTGACACAGTGAAAGAGTATCCAAACAAGGATACTTGGGAGTTGTCCTTTTTTCTTCTTTTTATTGTGAAGGCTGTCAAACACTGGAAGAAGGCTGTCTGGAGCTGTGGAGTTTCCATCTTTGAAGGTATTCAAAACTGGACAGGACCTGTACCTGAAGAACCTACTCTAATTAACTCTGTTTTGGGCAGGGTCTTGAACTAGACTGTCTCTAGAGCTGACAGCCAGCCTCCTTAATCCTCTGATTCTGTGTCTCTAGAAATGGTACCCCTTGTCAGTGAAAACGCCCAGTGGCAGAATCAGGTCCCGAAAAGAGCAAGTAGTGACATTGTAAATACAGAAATCCATATGGTTCAATTGTAATGGATGCAACAAAATAATTTTCTCACCTGGATTAGCTCATAGGTGCTAAAGTACCTGTAAATCCTCTCCTAAATCTTCTCACTGGAATAATATTTAAAGGACAACTTTGCCCATAGTTGTGAGATGGAAAAGGAATCAAGTAAACCAGAAAAGATTTTCATGCTAGTATGCCATTTAAGTGGCCAGGTATGTAGTTCAACCTTCTGTGAACCTGCTTCTGTCAACTGTAACTCAGTGATTGGTATTTTATATCTAATATTTCCCTTGCTATTTTTGCATAGGCTTAGCTAGTATTTTCCCTGCTATATCCACATATGATAAGAAAATTTCACTGGGGGAAATGGCAGAAGTTTTGCTGTTTGGCAATTATATTGAATTTTGGTCTTCATTGCAGAAATTCTGTACTGACAGAATTAAATGCTTTAAAAGTTTGCATCATAGATGCAGTTCAGAACCATTTCAGACCTCTCATGGAGCTTGTCAAGGGAATGTGAACTGCAGGCTTTAATCCTGGGGAAACTATTAGGTGCCTTGAAGACTAGTCATGTTACTGTGCATGAGCATTGGCTTGAAAGAAGCAGTGCTACATGAGGCATCTTTGCCTGAAGCCTCTGCTCACTGAATATTACAAGAGAAGTAAAAAGGTGCTTCTTCTACTGAACCACAGGTCAGACACCAACTATGGAATTTTTCAGATGGGACCACACACACAAAACCCAATAACTAAATGCTTTTTTTTTTTTTTAATCTGAAAAAAATCTCTGGCACCCAAGGCATTACTTTCTTGTTTCTTTCTTGGGAGAGAGAATTGTAAAAAGACTTTTCAGTATTTGGATACCAATTCTGTCAGCTGTGAAAATGGAGAGGAGGAAAACTATGCGGTATATGGCCATAGGCCTGATCTCGAGAGGAGGAAAACTATGCGGTATATGGCCATAGGCCTGATCTCAAATAATTCTGCATGCTTCATAGACTGTTTTCAGAGAATATCATCCTCTACTTACCTAAAAGAATCTGATGAGATACAGGCAACTTCAATGAATGAGTATTGAAAGGTTTTTTTAGGCTTTCCTGATGGTTTATTCTTTATCTCCAGCCCAGGTAAGTTGTCACGATTAAATTGAGAGTATCATGAACACTTCTGAGAAAAAGGGATTTTTCATCTCTCTTTAATTAGGAATGCAATACTTCATAGAAATTTTTCCCGATAAACTTTTCAGTTACAATATTTTACTAGTCCTGTAACACAAAATGTAAAATGTACATGTGTGATTAATTGACATCACACACATTGACATACAATTTAGGATGTAAGTAGCTTAAATTGATTCCTGTAACTCAATGTGAAATATTTATGAATGTGGACATAACCCTTTTCTGTCAGTTTCAGTGACATTGGTATTTGTCATATTTTTTCTTTCCATCTTTATTCTGAGTCTGAGATACTTATTCCTTTAATAAAACCATTCATTTTCTTCCTAACATTAAATCACATTTAGATTTACTGACCCTTTTTAAAATTAATTCCTGAATGGAAGATGAACAAATTTCTGTTGATCAGATGGGAACATCTGAATATGCATTAGTTTTGTTAGCTTTACAGATGGCTTCAGATGCAGCCATTTAGGATACTGTATAATGGTAAACAAAATGTCATCAATATCTTATTTTTTATACTATCTCTGGATTTATAAGATTTTTATATCGTCCTTTATTTTCTACCTCATTTATACATGAAATTAATATCTACCACATGTTTTTGTAGACATAGTATCTGCTGGCACTTTAAGTGACACCATTATTTAATTAAAAGTAAGATTCAACTATTGTAATTATCATTGAGAATTCATAGAGTTAAAATATAACCAAGGGAAACAGCTTTAGTCTTTTTTCTAATTGTGTGGAAAGGAAATTCTGGAGGACCTCATCTGTGTCACATCCCCTATTGATAAGAGATAAAAGTGCAAGTTGAAAGACTAATGACTCTTATTGTTAACATTAAAGTCAGAGATTTAAAATTCTTTTCCCTTCCTTCAATTCACTGAAGTATCCATAGGGAAACAATAATTGTAAGAGTTTATAACTTAATTCTTCAAACCTTTTCTAGCACTACTGCAAATGTTTTGTGTCTCAATTTCCATTTTCATGGAAATAATTAGTTTGTATCTCATAAAAGATGTGGATAATTGTACTAATGGTATTATAATGTGTACATCTGGACTCAGATAGGTTCCTAGGATCAGGTGCACCTCAGCTTCTCCTACTGAGTTTTCTTTAATATATTTTTTCAGTTTTTTACTCTATTTTCTCCTTTGATCATTTGCCTGTATCAGCCGCTATCTTTGCTTTTTACCCAGTTCAAGGTTTGTGATATATGTAGAGGATTTCTGAGGTATACTTTTCCACTGGAAGAGGTTCTCCAACTAATATGTCATTGAAAAATCATCCTGCTGTTGTACAAACAATGCAATTTTACATGGACGGATATATGGCAAGTGCAAGAAGAGATAATTTCTTTCTTATACCACTCTGATTTTTTATTTTGTCTAAGACAAATAAATAATTTATCTACACACACAAGCCCACACAGAGCAAAAACACCCAGTAGCAAAAGTTTGGGAAGGGATAGCTCAAAACGATATACACATATTCAAGACGCATATAAAACATAGATAAAAATATATATACTTATGTCCCTAAAGCAATGAAAGTACCAAAAAATTAGCATTCTAGAGATATGAAGGGAAAAGAAATAGCAAAAATCTGATAGATATAGTCTAGCAAGTTGTTGCTGTTTTAAATCAGGGCATCTGTATGGTTTATGTCTCCCTCATAGTCAGCATCTGTTTGACCTGTTAGCTTTCAGTTCAACAACCTTCAGGCTATCCTGAGGGTCAGTTCTTTCCAAATACTCTAATATAATGCTCTATAATACTCACACAATTATCTTTTATATGACAAACATACTCTAAATCTTGAAAAAAATACAAATTTATATCCTGTTCTTTCTACAGTAAAGTGATTTTTTGTTCACAACTCTTATATTTTACAAAAAAATTCTATGTATTTTTCCATTAGTGGGTATTTTCTGCAAAACTTATTTTTGACAATGGAGGCTATATTTTTATGTTTTCTAAGTTTCTTTACATAACACATACTGCAATTTTTGCCCCCGCTTGCATGCACCAGTAAGTAATAACATACAGTCATCATCAGATATTCCAATTTATAGGTTTTTAATTTTCAGTGTTTTATAATTCACAGCAAATTAGTCTCCAAACTTTCACTTAACCATCATTTCTTATACCCAGAGGAATGATCTCAAGTGTCTCCCTCTACTCCTGATCTCCAGTTTACCCACCTCTAGGGAACTTTGAAGACTAAATCCCCGTGACATTGTCAGGATCTAAATGGAAAGGAGGTCATGGTCCTAAGAATCTTCGTTTTAGTCTCTGTGCAGACTCAGTTATGCACCAGGTATTGTTTGGTTCATAGTTGTACTAGAAGCGTAATATCTAAATAAACCTACAGAGAATTGCTCACTTCTTGGCTCTCCGAAGTTGAAGGATACAGAGGTTTTCTGCAGTTCTGCGTGTTAAACATTGATGGCTTCCCGTATCTCCCTTTAAAAAATTCTTTTCTAGTACCCAAATTTGATTTTTGTCTTCGTCTGTAAAATTTTTGTGATATCTCATTTGTCCTTTTTGCTATTTAGCAACCAGTTATCAAGACGAGACATCATAGAACGTTTTTAATTAGCTAGCCACCTAATCTTTCTTCACAGGCAGTTTTAGCCAGACATTTGTACTAAAATATAGATATAAATACCAAATACAAGATGGCAGAAAGTACATGCTATTCTATAGCAAGTTGTAAGAGAGTTTCTACATTCTCATGAGTCAAAAGTGCCAAGCAACACAATTTAGGGCAGTGGTGAAAATCAGGCAGAGGCTAAAATATGCTTGCAGCTAAAAGATTGATTTGCCAGTATTTCTTTGGCATCATAAGCGTGATCAAACAGAGTATATATTTAAAAGTTTTAAAGATTGAAAGTGATTGGGTAGGAAGGGCATACTAAATAAGAATCAAATTAGACATCAGTTAGTTATTTACTCTTAATTCTTTCTAGCCAGTCAGTGTATTAAATGGTTTTTGTGTATTTTAAGAGCATACAAATTTGGAAAAAAGTCTTAAAATAAAATCTTAAAAATCTGTTTTCTGTGTTTATAATAGAAACTGAGTGAAATGAAACTTAAAACATATTAGGAGTCAATTGAGACATTACATTAATGTTCCTAAAATTAAAGATAATATTCTGGGTATCTCATTGCTAGCATATGTTGGCTGAGAAAAGTATGGGATCTCCACCAGTAGTAAACATTAAGAATGGGTCCTGACAAGCTGCCCCTGTCTTAAAACAAGGGATCAGACTAGAGAGTACTCTGAGATTCTTCCAGCCTTATCTTTTCTATGACAAAGTTTATACTTCACCAGACAGCTCTCAGGAAATGTGCATTAACAACTACTATGATGAAAAGGAATTAATTTCACATTTCAGTTTCAATGGAAGTGCTTAGGTACAGAGAGTAAAGAAATGAGAGAAAGTCGAGAATTCAGGTAGATAGTATACCAAAATAGTACACCAAAGGAAAACAAACAAGACAAACAAATTGTATTTGCATTTGAGAAAGTTAATATTTAACTATATATTTTCATTCCTTTATTCCTTTTTTTTATACACACCAGGTGTGTATAGACTGCTATCATCTGCTATTGCACTGTCCTAGAGTAGTCACAGTTAAAATTATGTGGTACTAAAAATGTGACAAAATATTTGAAAACTTAAATGTTAGTATTTTGATAACTGCTGGCTAAGATTTTGGGCTTTTCTGGCTACTCCCTTTTTCTCTATAATGACTTTGGTTGCTCTCTTCCAGACTCACTCCAATATGTCCATCTTTCTGATAAATTACTTCCAGAATGTAACAAAATATTCTAGCTGGAGCTGCCCTACTGCCACATCGTTAGTTACTAATGTGATGAACATTGATATTGATTGATGTGATACTATGAAGTAGATTCTTTTTTAACTGAGTCAACATTTAGAGTTAGGTTTCTGGTATTCGCTCCATATTTTGTAAAATAATCTGGAAGAAGATTAAAATATACATTTAGTTAAAGGGAAAAGAATCTAATTTTTGAAATATGCAGAGATTTCAAAAGTTAGATTTATTCTGTGTCAGGATGAGCAGGGTGCTAAAAGCCAGACAAAAGAGCCCTGAATCATGGCCTTCTGCTTTGGATAATGGCCAATATTATGAGATCTGAATGACCACTCTGCTTGAGTCAGGCTCAAGTCACATTCCTCACCTCCCTCAAAAAAGGTCTACTTATCAGACTGTGCAACATGTGATCCCTATTATTCTGACCTTACCTGAATGTCTCAGTCACACAAATTGTGACTAGAATTTTTTCTTTTATCTTCTCCATGAGAATACATCCAGAATTGATACAGACAAAGGACTGCAGATTTTTCAAATCACGGTCCACTAAATATCTCAGTTACTACTTATTAAACATACATAGTTAATCTTTCCTCTCCATGACACATATTTCAATGGGTAATCTGTAGCTGACTGTTTACTTTTAGTCTCATGGATGAGATTTACAGAAGATTAAGAGTGAAATGTGATGGACCCAGTTCATTCCTGTGCAGTAGAAGATGTCAAAGTCACAAAGAGCTCTAATTCCTAACCTCCTCTCTAAAGAGCAGAGAGAGCACTGGCCCCACTCAGTTCAGAGGGTCCTCTGGGACAGCTCTCTCACATGAACTGGGTATCTAATCCTGCAGCCCCCATCCCAGCCTCAGCCCTGTATTTGTAGATCCCAGTCAACTGTGTGGTAGTTGGTTTATCAGAACATCACTGTTTTACTTAGCACCTCTTCTAAACATGTCAGATATCAGCTTGAATTTCAATCTCTTTAATTAATGGTTTGAAACTCTAGACAGATGTTCTAATTGAGAATGGGTTGAACCTGCTCAGGCAGTAGCTTGCAGTGTAAACAAAGTCCAAAATTGGTTAATACAATAAATCTTGTTGAAAACCAAACCAAACCAAACAAAAAAATGCACCAGGGACTGGAAGGCACAGAACAGGTATCAAAATATCCTCACTAGGTATGAGGTTCCACATGGCTTATTTTCCTTTATAAAGGATTCAAACTTTTTGATAATAACATTGAGGCCTGATTTGTTCATACTAAATGTAGGTATCTTGCTGAGATATACAGATTTAGAAGTGTAATTAGCTGCCTTATGATTTTTCTAGTGTCCATTGAAAGAGATCAGAAATTTTCCAGACCGATTTCATACACCAGTGTCTTTGGCTAATTGTTTATTTCTGATTTTCCACATGAAAATGAGAATACACTATGACTTAGCACTGAGTACCAAAACTGAGAAAAATCATTGAAGGAAGTCAATGGGTGTTGATCTTTAAGTTTACATTCAACATAACTTTATTAAAGACTCAAATTTTAAGAATCTCAGAATAGCTACATACTTTTGGATACCTCTGGATTAATCTCTGTACCTTCATTTACCAAAAACAGAAAAATACTGAATAGCTCCTACCTAACTGAGCAGTACTAGGAAAAGCTAAGAATAAACCAATGAAAGCCTATTAAAAGATTAACTGGTCAGAGAATTTAACATATAACTGCTTCACCAAAAATCTTGATGTATATGTCAAAGCTGTATATATATACATGTATTGTAGTTTCTGAGGAGCCAACTGAGGTAGTTTGTATCTTGTTATATGTTCTAATCATTTACTTGATTTAAACAGCAACACTTCTGATCAGAAAAAAAACTTAAATTAAGATTTAAACTTCTTTTATTCTTAGATATATTAGAATTACTAAGTGAAGAGAGGAGATATTTATAAATTAAATAATCTTGGAACTCTCCCCAGAGGACATGACAGCAGGTCTAAGCAAGGTTTTAAATTTAATTTAGTAACCAGCTGAGAAATCTGAACAGAGTATTACTTTTTCTCTTAGGTTTTGGGTTTTTTTTACCAGTCCTCAAGAAAGAAATAAGGTTTAATGCAGTAACTCCTTGATTTAAAGCAAAAATATGTCAGTGAAAACAAAACAGGAAAGGATTTTGAGGTGTTATGTAGCAAAAACTAGGAGCAAAGCTGAAAAGATAGATACTTGAAACCCTCTTTAGCAAACCTGTTGTTACAGTCTATGGTAAGCAAAAACTCTTTTACTTCTTAGAAATTGAGATATGAATAATAAATCTTTGCTTCAGATACTGTGCTCAGTTTTCTGTGTCTTAAAAGATACAAATTATCTTAAAAGATACAAATCTTTTACTGTTCTGATTAAGGCAGGTAGAAATTTAGGATTGGACAATGGACTGAATTAAGGTTGTTCTCTATTCCAGTCACTTCTGGATATGCAGTGTAAGTTTGGCATTTTCTACCTTTTGTGTAATTGATTTTTGAGTCTTAATGACGTTCCTTTAATGCTTATCTTCAGTGAGATGGAAAATCTGGTCAAAATTAATTTAGAGCACATCTCAGAGATCTTGGCAGATGGAGGGACCTTGCCATCAGCCTTTAGGACAAAATTAATGTTATCAAAATGAACGTGCCTTCTGTATGTCCTAAGAGGTCTCCTGTTTATTGTTCATCTATATGACTGTGGGAAAATTAAATTGGTTTTTAAATATTTCTTTTGCAGCAGATGAAAGAATAAATATAATTTGTTAACATTTGCAGCATTTGTCTGATCTGAAAACTTTTGTGTGCCTATCTCACAGCTCTTTCAGACAACCCTTCTTTTTTTTTCTTTCTGGAAAGCCATAATGCAGAGCTGCTGAGCTATCACTGCAACAATGAGGTTTTGTCCCTCATTCAGAGAATGGGATTAGCCTACTGCAACTTAAACTGCAGGATGTCTCCTGCAATATGGGTTAGGAGAGAACAAACATCATTTTGGCATCAACATATATTCGCTTCTTGGAAGTTAACTCTAAGGATTGGGGTAAATGTACTGGAAAATCAAGATAAGATAGATTGTGTCATTTGGTTAATTTCAGAGGCTCCATTTCAACCACTGTAATATTAACACCCATCAATGTGTATAGACTGTACAGATATATTCACTATATAACCCGTCGAACCTGAAGAAAAAACATATCCTTAAGCATTTGGTTTTGTTGTGTTTTTTTTTTCCTTTTTGTTACATTCAGTTTTGTTTTAATTTAGGACAGAGAATACCAGTAAGTCATATTGCTTTTGATGTGAAAAGAGTGTATTGTGTTCAAGCAGTCAGCAGCTTGGTGCCAGTCCTCAGACTAAGGGCTGTTTACAATATTGAACACTAGCCTGTGGAAAAACATATTGAAAGACATAAAAAACTTTATTATTGATTATGATTAAGGCTGGCCCAAGCACTTGTCCCACACACACTCTGCCAAAGCATACATGTTGGAGTTGTGGATTACCAGGATGTTTTGGGACTGTAGCAGACATCAACTCTCTTGGCTGAAATAAGGTAAAATATAAATCTGATAATGGTAAGTAGATGAATATGATAATACTTCCTAGAACTATGTTTTGGGATATATCCCAGCATTTTGGAAGGTCTCTAAGTTGTGGAAAGCCAGATTCGCTAAAGCAATTCTTGTAGCCAAACACCATATATTGCTTTAGATGGAAAATAGATTCTCTCCAGGGACAGAAACTTGGCACATTAACTTGGGGGAACTGGAAGCTAAGAAATTAGTTCAGTTTCAAATAAAAGGGACCTTAAGACAAATCCATGAAGCTTCCATCCAACTTTTTACAATTTTTGATTAATCCTCAGAAGTTGAATACTGAGCGATCTCTTTCCACTGTCTCAATCTCTCCAGTGTTTCCCCCACCCATGTAGACATCCTGTCTCCTTGCCCAACAAATCCTCCAGTCCCCTACTTCTTGTTTGGCTAGTCTCTTGTTTTCTTTCCATTTTCATTGGGCTGCTTTTCTGCTGCTACAGGCTTTAATCACCCTCTTATGCACATAGAAGTGCTTCCTAGTCTCAGCTTTTTATTGCAAATATTTTGTAGAATCTCTATATTCCATACACACCCGAAGGAGAGGATGCCATCCAGAGGGATCTGGACAAGTTCGAGAAGTGGGCTAACGGGAAGCTCATGAGGTTTAATAAGACCAAGTACAAGTTGCTGCACCTGGGTCAGGGCAAATCCTGGTATCAATACAGGCTGGGGATGAACTGATTGAGAGCAACCTCGCTGAGAAGGACATGGATGCCGGCTGGAACTAAGCTGGCAATGTGCACCTGCAGCCCAGAACATGAACCATATCCAGGGCTACATCAAAAGCAGCGTGGTCAGATGATCACAGGAGGTGATTCTCCCCTCTACTGCACTCTGATGAGACCCCACCTGGAGTCTCATCCAGCTCTAGGGTTTCCAGCACAAAAAAGACATGGACCTGTTGGAGTGAGTCCAGAGGAGGCCATCAAGATGATTAGAGGAATGGAGCACTTCTTGTATGAGGAAAGGCGAGAGAATTGGGTTTGTTCAGCCTGGAAAAGAGAAGGCTTCAGGGTGATCTAATTGCAGCCTTCAAGAAAGACAGGGACTGTTTACAAGAGCATGTAGTGACAAGACAAGGAGGCATGGGTTCAAACTGAAAGAGAGTAGGTTTAATTAGATATTAGGAGGAAACCTTTGGCTGTGACAGTGGTGAGGTACTGGAACATGTTGCCCAGAGATGTTGTGGATGCCCCATCCCTGGAGCAGTTCAAGCCAGGCTGGATGGAGCTCTGAGCAGCCTGGTCTAGTGAAAGGTGTCCCTGGCACGGCAATGGTGTTGGAACTAGATGATCTTCAAGGTCCATTCCAACCCAAACCATTCTGATACTATATGGGCTGCTTAGTTGTATTCAATGTTAGGGCACATCTAAAAGAGGCTATTTTCGGACAAAATCTTTTTGGAATCTTACTGATGTATGATAACCAGTTCCTGCTGAGTCTTAAAAGTCTATAATTCAATACCATTTCTGCTTCCTATACTGTGGAGAACAAGAAATGATTGCTATCACCAGCTGTGGTATGCATTGAATGGTACCTCAAACTGAGTTTTATGTGTTTCACTTGGAATTTATATGTATTTTAATTGTAATAGTAAATTTTTATTATTCCTACATTTATGAAAGCATGCTGGAACTGTTGAGGAGACAATTTTTAATAGATGGAGGATCCTGATTTTCAAATAACTTAACAACTTCTGGGTGAGAAGGTTTTGGCTGTAGCACTAGGACTTCTACAGTAATGTTGTCAAGTTGGCTGTGGATGCAGCCTGAGCTAGCAGTGGCAGAGCTGTTTTGCATGGAGGTGGGTATTTACTTGGCTTCATGATAAACTATGTCCATTCCAGCAACCTGTGTCTCCACAGCCTGCCAGGGAGGAAGAAGCAAAGCCTGAACTGACACACCTAACTCAAATATCTGGATTACAATTTTAATTTGATCTGGGTTACAAGTGATGGTGGGCCTTTCAGTCCTGAATCTGAAAACAGTCACAAATCTGGTCCAAATTATGATACAGATTTGAAATTCTTGAAATGTTTTCAAGTAGGTTTTTTTCTGGCGTTTTCACTTCCAACTAAAATGATATATATCATTTCATGTCTTTAGGGGAACAGGGGCTAGCAAAGAGAAGAGAAAAAAACCTGCAAAGTCATTGCACAGGCGTTTACTTTCTCAGAGCTGGCAATAGAAACATGGCTATATAGGAATTATTGAGTCATTACAGCAGTTAATTTAGGAAAAGATTAAAAAATCCTTTCAATTTATGTTGCCACAAATTATGATATGAAGCTAATGCTTGTAATGATATAAAGATAGTAATGGTATAACTGTAGAATTGGTATAAAGGTTGCATTTAACTTTACTGATGAGTATTTTAAGAATTTGCTAATGAGTTGTATGTTACACTGAAGTTGTCTAGATCCATATTTTACTCCTTTCCTTAAAGTACTTTTCCTGAAGAACTACAGAACGTGGCTGCATGGGTGGCTTTTCTGATGTGAGGTAATGATCTCAGGCACCGCAAACACAAGAAGCTCTTTGGCACATTGTTACAACCCACCCTTGAGGTAGGGTAACTAAGGTTCTTAATAGAACCCTTGGGGCAGATTAGAGTGAAACCACATTGAATATCAGCATGCCATGACAAAAAGCATTGTCCCACCTCCCAGGATCTGCTTCTTACGGGTTTTTCCTTATGACATCAGACATGGGTTATCAGCAACAGTCAATCACAGGGCTCAACCTGGTCCTGATCATCCTCTGCTGTTCTTATGTGAGGTTTCTTCCACTGCACACCCAAAAATTGTCTGCTTCCTCTTTGTTTGGGGACTTGCAAACCTGGCATCAGCAGAGCACCCTGCTGCTTTTGCCCAGTTGTTTGAGTCATTAACCTTTAACATTTCAGTCTTTCACACATATCTGAAAATTAACCCTATAAAAATGCTTTCTTCCAAAATGCTGACCTTGATTGATCCCATGAGTGTTTGTTAGAATGGCAAGAATTGGGAATATAATATAAAGGACAGTGGAGATGGGGTCAAAGAAAGACAGAATATTTACGTTAAGAAACAATAAAGACTTTGACCTTTAATGCTTCTGAAGTCACAAACTTAAATGCACATTGAAACTGTGTTATGCTGAATGCTGAAGAAGCAGCAGATCTATTTTATCATGGAGACTTCCCTTTCAAACAAGTGATGACTTATGAGCCTTTAAAACATTCTATGTGTAATGGTTGGATAGTCATGGGCTGACTTAGGGGTTTTATTTCTTCAGAGAGATGGTAACGGCAGAAATAGCAAAATGTGTTGCAGTAGTTCTGAAAAGGAGTTTCATATGACTGATGAGTGTGAAAAAATCCAAATGATATACTGCTAAGTAGTGACATGCACAAATTCTTCACCTTTGATGCCACCTTTCATTTTAAATTAACACTGAGGTTTCAATACCTTTGGCTCTGCAAAACTGCTAAGCCCTGCTTTGTCATTTTTATTCCTCTTGTACTGTTGTGAGATGGAGGAATTCAGAGCTGGAATTCCATTTGAAATTAAGCTTACAAACAAACAGAAAAAAAAGTGCCAGATACCCTAAGACCTTGGCTTCTCCAAGAGTTGTGCAAGAGTGGACTTGTAATATGCCAGTTTTCACTGTTGCCTTAAAAAGTTCACATAAGGAATTTATTACAAATGTTCATTAGAGTAGATCTGTCTATCTAACTTGTTACCCTCAGTGGGATCCGCAAATGCAAACACAAATACAAATTTTAAAAAAAAAAAAAGACAAAAATGCCCCAACAATCTTCTATTTTAAAAATCACACTGCTTCATACATTGAATATCTTCCTCCTCCAGAATGCAGCTTTGTTATATTTTCATAAAAGGTAAGCAAATCTATAAATTTTAATTTCAAAGTATAAGACACATAGTTTTTGTACATAATTCTATAATTATAAACTAAACCAGCATCTGAAATAAATCTGTTGATCAACTCTATATTGCATAAGCTAATACATAGAGCATGTGGTCTGTTATGAAGATATAATTTGGAATTCAAATAGCATGCATTTATCAAATGCATGGTTAATCCCAAAGCTTGGAATTTCCTATGATATTTTTCTTGGATTCATATTTATACTCTTTAATGTATCAAATATAGTCTCAGACAGCAGCTTATCTGTAATCCTTAGCTTCAGGGTGTGACACTCTTACATAATTTTGTAGAAAACCTTCTGTTCAAATTTGATAACCATTAAACATAGGCATTTACAAATTTCTATCCAGTCATGTCTGATTGCATTTCACTGCATCCCCAACATGAGAGCAATGAAATGATGTTTGCCAACAGCTATAGTATTAGCCTATATATAAAGTTGAGTACTTCATTTTCCACAGTACTTTTCAATTTATTTGATTATTCTTTTCCTCTTAATGACATGATTTTTCACAAATGGAAAACAACACAGTCCTGTTTAGTGAAGGTATGCTACCAAGGTTGTTACAATTTTAACAGAGAAACTGAGATATAGTTAAAAGAAGAATATTTACATATATGAATAAAATCACCTTTTCCGTAACAGCCTTGTAGGGAAGGCTTAAGTTATCAAGAATCCTTTCCAGGAATACTATAACTACAACAGCCAAAAAATTCCTTTTGTCATTATAAGCTGCATCTATGTTAGGAAATATGTCACCATTCATGGATCACCACAGACAGATGAATATATGCAAGACAGGAAGTGATGTTAGTCACGAAATAAAAAATAACATCTCTCCTCCAGTTCTGTGCACATAAAATATAAACCAAATATAAAACTGTGAGATGGACAGATGTCTTTTTTGTCTTCCCTTTCAGATGGTAAGATTGGACCATGAGTTAGGTGATGCTTACATTGCACAGAAGGGAAGGGTTCTTGGAAGAAATGGAAGGAACAATTCAAACTGAATGATTTGTAAACACAGAAGAGTTACTAAAGCTGACATCTCAAGTTACTCATCATATGTTTCATGTGTTCTTTCTGCTATCTTCAGTGTTTGAGGAGGCTCAGGGTGACTTTATCACTCTCTACAAATATCTGAAAAGGGATTGTATCCAGGTGGAGGTCGGCCTCTTCTCTCAGGCAACCAGTGACAGGACGAGAGGACATAGTCTTTGTGCCAGGGGAGGTTTAGGTTGGACATTCAGAGAAATTTCTTAACAGAAATGGTTGTTAAACGTTGGAATGGGCTGCTCAGGGAAGTGATGGATTCACTGTCCCTGGAGTTGTTTTAGGAAAGACTGGACATGGCACTTGGTGCCATGGTGTAGTTGACGTGGTGGTGTTCAGTCATAGGTTGGACTCAATGAATTCAGAGGTCTTTTCCAACCTCATTGATTCTGTGATTCTGTGATGTCTTAAGGCACAGAAACATGGAGAAATTAAAACCTCTTTTTTTCAGCAACACTGAAGCAAAGAGAGTGTCCTACTGGCTCAACACAGAAATGCATGAAAAAACCCAACACTAAATGTGTTATGAAACAACAATTCTTTTCTCACACATACTTCATGAACCTGACAAGAATTTTTTTGGTTATGGCAGAGAATCTCTTCAGTTTTCAAATGTAATCCAAATTACTGTTGAGGAATGCTGGGATTTTTTTGTCTAGTCTCTATGAATGGGTTTCTTAGTTAAGCTAATATACAAGGTGAGCCAGGGCTTGCACACTCTCATGTTTCCCCTCAACTCATTTGAGATGAATTTTGGAGCTGTGAGCTTGCTGGCTTTAAGATAGGCTGACACACAGTGACCCCACAAATGAAACTGAAGAAATGAAACTGAATAAAGTTTTCAAGAGAATTTTGAGATCTCAGCTACTACATAAGAAAATCAAACCAAGCCAAGCCAAACAAAAATCTATTTTGTGTGTGAATTGAGGCCAAGCAGTTTATCTTTTAGGTTTTGTTTTGATCTTATTTTTATTTTTCTGTTATTCTAATTATTGTTGAGGGATTTTATTGTTGTATCAAAATAGTTACCTTAAAACAGGTTAATGATACCTGGATTCTATTGTCTTTGACATTGCCTGGCATTTCAAATAATGAGAAATCCAGGACTAGATCAACACATACAGTTTATGAAAAGTTCATTTTTCCATATTTGATTACTTTGATCTCCACAGCTCCAATTTTTGTGTATCTTTTGCAATTTCATTCAGTTTTGAACAACTGCCAAAATTCTAATTAAGAATGTAACAGTCTAATCCTTTATCCTGTTTACCATGCCATCTCACCCAGAGCTGATAATGTGGTTTTGCAAAAGAGAACAGCACGAACCACACTCCAGCAGAAAGGTCAGTGATATGAATTCAGATTTGAGACAGAAGAACGTCTGGAAATCCTCAAAACATGCTGAAATCTTAGAGAGCACTGCCACCTCTCCGTCCAGAAGAAAACTTTCTGTTCCTTTGGCCACCCTGTTTTCAATATTATTTGTACTCTATATTGAGGGATTTCCATCACAACATGGAACCCAAACAGATACTGTGTATATGTAGAAAGACAGAAAGTGAAGTCCTGTATATGTGTGGCTTTATGTTTGTTCATGTGTATAGGTGCAATGGGTGTGTAAAGACCCTGATTAACTCAGTTTTTGTCCATGGATTCCACTAAGGGGTGGAGTGGTTAGGATATAAATTCTGTAGTGTGCTGTATCTCAGACATCTATGGTATATAATGCTGACATACAATTCTCAATTTATATTGTATATTCTGTGTGTCCTCCACTGGCTTATATTTCTTTAGTGTGTTCATATGCAAGCCTATCTCCTTCCATATGTTTATCCTTTCTCTTTGATCTATTATTTTAAAGATTATTTTTTTTCGCTGAATTACTTTTCCTTCAGTCTCAGGCTGATATAACTGAGTGTTAACTTCTTTGGTGTTATTCCAATATTTTCAGTTCTTTCATCCTTTCTCTGGTTTTGGTGGTTTTATGGATGAGATTTTTTTTTTCATGTTTTGGATGATGTTGGTGAGGTTTTTTTGTGGGGTATTTTAGGGTTTTTATTGGTTTTATTAGTTTCATTCAGTTGTATCAGCTATTAGTTTTTCCTGCGCTTTTCATAAGTTTCACCTGAAGAAAATATTTAAGCACATGAAATCATAATTAGGAGATTTTAAGCCCAAGAAATTATAATTGTATTCCATTAGGAAAGCAACTGTTACTTTAAATTCTGTAAAATAAGTTTATTTTTCTGAAAGTGTATTTGTCTTGTGTCAAACATTAATCATACAGTGGTTCAAATGAAAGGGAAGGATTTCACTTACACGCGTTTAAATAAATCTTCCAAACTTCCAATCTGTTAATATCTGTAAAACACAAGCAGATTGAATTTCAGCAATATGAACTTTATCACTGCAGGTCAAATCTGTCATGTTCTGGACAAAGAAGGATTGTGGTATTTATGTTTCTGGTATCAGCAGGAAAATGCGAAACTACTTGGAAAACAGAATAGCAGCTTTCATCTTTTATTACTTGAGACATAGAGACTGCAGCAGGATAATATTATGTTCAATGACAAATGTTGGATGCAAAAAAAAAAAGGCTTGGTTGATTTCTAAGGTGATTTGGTCTGCTGTGTCACACTGTCATCCTTGTTTCCAGTGTATAAAGCAGAGACATCTTTTAGCTTCTTTTGAGAATCATTTTAATGTTCAAATCCTATTCAGTTTTACAAATGGTATTAAAGATTTTTGCCATCTTCTGCTATGAGAGGTTGTTTCTTCAGGCAGTACACTGAAAAAAATAATTTTAATTACTAATAATAGTCATAATGTCATCTGAAATCTGTTAGTCAACCAGCTTCAAGTGTTTTCTAATAGTTTAAAATGCATAGATGTAGCCAAAATTAATTACCTCAATGATCAGACTATTATATAAAAATATTTTAGAAATAGTGAATATAAAAATATGATGATGCCTAGAAGAACATAGGTTAATTTGCATAACATGGAACTATTTTCTGTTGGCATAGATACTAGTGTCAATGAAAATTTTTTCAAAATATTTATTAGATTTACTGATTGTTATGGTTAATGATGCTCTTTTTTTTTCTGTCTGTTTTAGAGTGTTTCCATCTTCCACTGCAGAATTACTCAATTGACAGCAGGGTTTTCTAACTGCTCCTTGATCAGATTCATATCAGAGATAGCTCTGAGCTGTAGCTAACTTTTTATGACTCCAAACATTATTACTCACACCCCAGAGGGTGAAATTTGGTATATTTCAGCCACATTATCCATTCCTTGGGAGCACTATACTCTGTACCCTAGTCAGAACATCTATAGTTATCTTAAGTGTGAAATTACCTATGTACTGAGGTTAAATTCAGCAAATAGTTTCCATAAATACAAATGAAGGAGGCACATGAAATACTGCAACATTATTGTGGTGGGTTGACCCTGGTTGGATGCCAGGTGCCTACCAAAGATATCCTATTGCTGTCCTTCTCAGCTGGACAAGGGAGAAAAAATATGAAAAAAGGCTTTAGGATACAGATAAGGACAGGGAGAGATCACTCAGATAACTGTTATGGGCAAAACAGACTTGACCTGGGGAAATTAATATAATTTATTACCAATCAAATCAGAGTAGGGTAATGAGAAATAAAAGTAAATCTTAAAACACCTTACATCCACACCTCCCTTCTTCCTGGCCTTAACTTCACTTACCGTTTTCTCTATCTCCTCCCTTTCAGCAGCACAGGGAGACAGGGAATGGGGACTGTGGGCAGTTCATCATATGTTGTCTCTGCCACTCCTTTCTCCTCAGGGGAAGGACTCCTCACACTCTTTCCCTGCTCTAGTATGGGATCCCTCCCATGGGAGACAGTCCTCCATGAACTTCTCCAACGGGGTTCCTTCCCACAGTCTGAATTTGTTCATGAACTGCTGCAGTGTGAGTTCCTTCCACAAGGTGCAGTCCTTCAAGAACAGACTGCTCCAGCATGGGCCCCTCTCTCTATGGGCCCTACAAGGAACCTGCTCCAGTGCAGTTTTCTCAAAGAATCACAGACTCCTTCAGGCATCCTCTTGCTCCAGCATGGGGCCTTCCAAAGGTTGCTGGTGGATCTCCGCTCCATCGTGGACCTCCGTGGGCTGCAGTGGGAAAGCCTCTTTCACCATAGTCTGCACCATGGGCTGCAAGGAAATCTGCTCTGGTACCTGGAGCACCTCCTTCTTCTTCTTCCTCACTGACCTTAGTATGTGCAGAGCTGTTTCTCTCACATAGTCTTAATTCTGTCCTCTGGCTGCCATTGCCCAGGATTTTTTTCCCTTTCTTAAATATGTTATCTGAGAGATGCCGCCACCGTGGCTGATGGGCTCAGCCTTGACTAGCAGCAGGGCTGTCTTGGAGCTGGCTGGCATTGGCTCTGTCAGACTTCCAGCAGCTTCTTGCAGAAACCACCCCTATAGCTTCCTCCCATCACCCCTGGTTTGCCTCATAAGCTCAATACAATTATGTTTTTACACTTTCAGAAAAAGATTATGTGCACTGAAAGGAAATTAGTCTCACTGAAAAAATAAGTTTTAAAATGATGCATATTCACTAAGCATAATTTCTGTCTGTCTGATTCACAGCGGAGGTTTGTCCCAAGACCTCCTACACTCAGAAGATTGCTCTTCCCAGGGCAGTTTCAGGGCTTCACTCTTTTTCAGTCATTCTTACTAATTTTGCTTTACCTTCTTCAAAAGGGTTTACACAACAAAGCAGCATTGAATTTTGGCAACTTATTTCCTAGGGGAATGCCTTAAACACAAACAGGAGCATTGTCTTCGTTATCTGGTGTTAGATCTGGTGTTATCTGGTGTTAGTTCTGTCATTCTGTTAGATGAACAGAATTTGTTGTCTGAGCTCCCAAACCCAATCCTTCACACAGACATATGTGTGGAGAAAAGCACAGGAGCTGTTGACAATGACTGACCAGAAAGTGGACTATGTACAGCAATGCAAGACAGCATGCAATAATGTTGCATGGATCACACAGAAAGTGCATACTCTTTAATGTGGAAAAGAAATGTGATCAGTGGTTTATGTCAGCAATCTTAAGGTACTCCCAAACTCAGATCACATAAGGCAACTTTACAACTAGAGATGAATCTGATCAAAAGAAAAATAAACACTTGACTTGTGTTGAAATTCACAGCTTGCTTCCTGAAGTGTTGCATGCACATGGGCTTCTGAGTGACCGAGAGATCTTGAACACTTCCTCACATTTTAAGGTTGTAGGAGTCTGTCAGTGCCATCTAGTGAGGGCTGAGACACCTAGAGCTAGACCTACCCATCAACATGGGCAGCATAATGATGATTTTTCCTTCTTCTAACTTATCCTTATGTTTCCTTAGACTGAATTCCTCATAACTTCAGATATCCTCAGCTTTATCAATAGATAACTGTATGTTTAAGGGACTAAAAAAATCATGACTTGATAAGCACTTACAGTAGGAGTTAGACAGAGCTTAAACGTGGAGGGCTTTTTAAGCAAACCAGTCCCTACTAGAATATATGAAACTTTCAGGAGGGTTTCAATAGATTATAAATTCCTGAACTATATTGTATTTTTATCAGTTTTGTGTAGCAATTTGGATTTGGGCATTGCTTTGAAGATTCAAATTCAAAAGTCTAAAATTTGCTTTCCTGTTTTTCTTTGGTTTTCTCAACTCAGTAGGGCTTCTCAACACAGGTCTCAAAGCATGTGGATTCTCTTACTAGTATATAGAAAGGACTTAGGCTTCTGCTTCTACTGGTATACACGTGAATTTTCTTGGAACAATACATACTTCTTTTATTACTGTCCCAAATTAATTCATTCTCCAGCATATGCATCTTGTTTACAACAGATAAATCAATTTGAAAATAAAACCCAGTCATCTGCTTTTGATCTAAATTATAATTCCATGGTGTGGTGCAAACCAGTTTCATTTTATGCAGCATTCTCTTATTACTATCACAAAACATTTTAAGGCTAAGTCAATCGCCAGCTACAGAGAAGTAGAAGGTATTAAAGTGAGATTTAGAAAAGAAAATGTGCAAACAGATCATAGAAGCCGAGCACTGCAGGTAGGTAAAAATAATTCATGTACCTTTAGCTGCAGAGTAGGTTAGAAGACAATAGTTGTTCCAGCTTGAGAAAAAAAGCAGGGCAGAGAGAGTTTATTTGCTATAACCTCAGTCATACAGCTCCCATCACTATAATTTTCCATGCCTCCTTATGCCCACACAACATATAATTTTTCTTCTTTTTGTCTTCCTTTGGTTCCAACATAATTTATTACCTATTGTTCTTGTTATGTCTTGCTGTTGTACGAAAATGAGGGTCAAAGATTTGAACTTTTCAGTTTTCACTGAAGGTAATGAGGTTGCCATCAACCGGTCATGTTCAGGAATGAGCCATGGATTCATGAACTGCATTCTGAGGACATTATGGTGGTATGGGTGACAAAACCATCAGACTTCCTTCTCAGTTGGGAAACCCTAAAAGAGTTTTTCCTTGGGAAGGCATGATGTGTGGTGGGAAGCCTGAGAGACAAAAAATGAAAATTAAAGTTTGGCTAAGTTCTATCTTCAGAACAGGTCGCCAATAGACCTGTGAGCATCAGTGCCCTGCCCCTAGTAGCTTCTAACGAGGCTGGTGGTTTAATATCCCAAGATATGCACTCAGTTTATCCCCAGATACACATGGACATTTAATCTCTTTCTACTTGCTTGATGTAGGTTGTGAGCTAGGCCACATAGTTCTATATTTGCCAAGGGCACTGAGAATGTGTGTTGATCAGATATCCTGGCTCAGCTGACGAAGAGAAATTTGTCAACACATGGTAGCTTAAACAGACATCCAAGAATATTTCCTTAGCCAGCAGCAATGTGAATTTCTGAATTTAGCGAGCATTTGTTAATTTGAATTCAAACAAATTTATCTTCTACAAGTTTTGCGTGAATATACTTTTAATTTCTTTAAGCAAAAAATATAGAATGAGCATAAAAAGCAAAATGCTGTAACAGAAGTAGCTTGAAGTAGTAGAGTCAGTTCAGAGTGGTGAAAGCTAATGATTGAGCTTAGATAGGAAAGCTAAGAAAGATAATTGTGAAAATTTTATTTTCAGGGTTAGTACATGCAGTGGAAGATTCATCTTTCCTTTCACCGACTGTAATCTTCTAAAGTTAACTGTCCATTTACTAATATGTTCCATGGGATAAAAAGTAGCTACAAACTAGTAACTGATTGTCTCATTAAAGAGGGGTTCATACAGAAGTTTCCACTGGTGCTTCCCTTCACTGTAATCTGTGGATCATAGACCATTGTAATCTGTGGATCATTTCTACCTTAAAGAAAACACCTAGCTTTTAGAACTGTGGAGTGAGGCCTTTGCAAACCACTCTGTTGAGCAAGTTATGAATTTAACTATTTTTGCCTCATTAGCATTACAGTTAGAAAATAAGCTCACAGAAGGTATTGAATTGCTATCTTCAGATCCAAAGTAGTTTACCTTCTCTTCACATTAAAGGCTGGGATTAAGTAGCTGATAGCATATTTTGCAAAACTGTTATAGAATTGTCTTTTGTGGAGAAAATAGTGATTTCACATGTTAACTTTAATATTTTTTAAATTTCTTTAGACAATATTTGCTGCCATATTCATGAGTGTAAAATTATGTCAGAATTGGAACTAACAGTTTTTAAGGATTGTATGGCCAGTCTTCGCGAACGAAGATTTGGGAAAGGTCATTACCTTTTGAGCCTGTGCAGTGGACTTTTTAGGTGAGACACAGTGTGCGCTGAACTGAGCCCACCCTTTAATCCTGAGGTTCAACTGCCGAGCGAAACTCGGACAGTGGCAGCGAAGTCCTCTCGGGACGTAGGTTTGTTTAGAGCGACCTTCTCTTAGATGGATGGCCTTACAGGGCTCACGAGCTCCATCTACCCGGGGAACTCCTCTGACCGGGAATCAAACCCGGGCTGCGGCGGTGACAGCGCCGCACCCTAACCACTAGACCACCAGGGGAGCCCTTTTACGGATAATGTCCAGAAAAAACTAGTTAAGAGGCAGTTCTGTTTAAATTCTGTCAACATGAGACATTTGGTACTGCGATCATTGTTAGAGAATTGCAAAGCTGTTTTATAATTAAACAGTGATAACCAGCATTCTAACATACACCAGTGGAAATGCAAAAGGTTTCTCAGCTTGATTTAGGAGGAGACATTTTGATTTCAGCAGAATAATTTTTATTCCCAGAATATGAAACACAATACTGAAGTATGTTTTAACATCAGCATACTTAAAAAACACAGGTTTGGAAATTCAATTTGTTTTGACTATTATTTTTAAAAAGACAGGTGTACTATGCCTGTCCAGTACTAGTACACCAAAAAACGATCATAATACTTATACAAGTTTTATTCTTGAACAAATATGAACCAGAGTTCAGACAGCCTTTTTGATATGAAAATTTACTTTATCCCACATATGTTTTTTTTTTATTGAAACAGTAGGTTCTAAAAATATTTAAGTGAGTTCTACATCTTAATTATATGTTGTTTAAATATACATTTATTTTACATTTTAAATTTCTTCTAGTTCCAGCACACGTCCCCTAGTTTTGTAATACACAGGAAGACAAAGAGAATTCTGTTCTTTTTTCATACAGTTCATTATTTCATAAATAACCTCTTAACATGCTCCTTATTAATTGTTTCTGTAAAAAATATAGCTCTAATATGTTCAAATATTTTTCCATATCAAAGCTTTAAGTAATTTTTCATCTCTTAACTTCAAATTATCTTCATTTTTGTGCCATTTCTGCTCTATCTTCCTGGAGGTGGAATGACCAAAATCAAGCATACAGCTCAAGACAAGTACATGCCATTGTTTCATCTAATGGCATTAATGTTATAGAAGAACACAAGACCACATTCTGCTGGTAGTGACGCTCTGTAATCTGCTATTTCAGCTGCCCCAAAGGCCATGATCACACCCTTTGTCACCTTCACTGTTAACTCCTGGTCAAAGGCAATGCTTTAAATATTCACAGGCTAACATGACGAAAATCAACTTCTGCTCTAACAGAAGCTGCATTTATCACAAATGAGGGATATGGTCACTGAATCACTTAATCTTTCAGAGAGTGAAAGAAAAGCTACTGAGAAATGACTCTGCAATAAACAAAAGCTTCAAAATCTCTTTACAGGCTTTGCAACAATACCTGATACAAACAGCATTGCTTGAATTAAATGAATGAGGAACAGAGGAAATCACCACATAAATTCTATGTCTGGAGCAAGAAAAGGTGCAGCATGTGGTTGTAGGAAATTATGTTCAGTATTATGAAGAACATGTTTAATAACTTTCAGTCTAATTAGTGTAATTCTTTGGCATAGTCTCAGCACAAATGTGCTATAAGTTTGAGGAAGTGCATTTGCTACCTAGTAATGAATAGTTCTTTCAATAATGAACTAATGCCCTCTTGCACTGTTCTGTCAAATTTCCTGGACACATTAGGCTCATTTCGCATGTCAGGAGGTAATTTGTAATGTATATAAAGCTGATTTGTGCATACCTAGAAAATCTTTAAAAGTACAGCATCCTCATTTCTAAATGTGCTGGGTGCACCAGAGTTAAAACCTCCACATTTACAAATACAGCCACTGGAGCCAGATAGTTTTGGCTCTTTCTGCTAAAAGGCAAACAATTTCTGAGTGCTATGTAGATTCAGAGATCCCTGATGTCTTACACAGAAAGCTGTGGGAGCCATCTACAGCCAAAGATCCTGCAGAGATTCTTCTGTACTGAGGAAATCAATCAGTACCAGTTGCCTGCCGGAAACCATGGAGGAAAAACTCAAAATTTCATATACCTGTAGGTGATACTGTAATATGAAGAAGTGCTCAGAGAAAACATCCTAATACCAGGCATATTAATTCACATTGTAGAACATCAAATGAAGGAATATTTATGTCTAGGTCACCAAAAATGTTTATGAAGGTTAAGAACCCCAGTGTAAACAAGTGTCTGTCAAGGAATAGTCAAAAACATGCTGCTGTATCTGGGATTTTACCTCAAGGCTGCTTCTAGACATAAAATTGGTCCCCACAAAAAGGGTTTCATGAGATTTCATTGCAGTGTTCAGTTATGGTGGTTGCAACAATGACAACTCTTCCCTAGTCTCTGCTTGCTTCAAGGACGACTTAGGATAGATGCAAGAACAACTGTGCTAGCAATATTGGCCAGACTAAATCTGTTTTCCTAGATGGTGGCTGTAGTAAAACCTATGGGGAAAATGTTCAACATCTGGAAAGGCAACTGAATGAAAATTTGGGAGGGAATTGAAAGCAGATCGCAGGACTTAGCAGAGCATGATCTGTAACCAGAATATTTCAGTAGAAGTTAATGATGCTTTGAAATAAAATGGAAGATTATATTGTTTTACAATGTTTTCCTAAAAACATGGTGGGAAGACATGGAAATTATATCCAGTTTTCCAAATACTAGTGTGCAACATGTCAATCGGAGGCATAAAAGACAGATAAATGCCTGGAACAGTGCTCAGGCTATCTCAAGCTACCTCCAAAGAACCCAGAGATAGTATGAGTGATTCAGTAAGCACACACAGGTGAACATGTTGCTCTAGGGTGTAATGGTTTGGTTAGTAGGTGTGGCTGACTCAACACTGTCCTATTTATGGCAGTGCTAAGAATGGTAGACAAAGAAATACAGTGTTGACATTGTGTTGACAATGATGGCATGAATTTAATACTTAAAAAGTCTGATGTCTATCTAGAGTATGATGGCCCAGAGTGAAGTCAAGCCTCATACTTTGGGGAAAAAGGTGAAATGTAGACATGACACCGCAGTTGACAAGGTCCAGTGTAACTGAGTGCCAGAGTTAAATACTTAAAAAGAAGAACCAGTAGTCACTGTCTACAATTGACTTGTGTAGTACAAACAAGTTCCAGAGGTAAATCCATGAGTATAGAGTTTTGGGGTTTTTTTTCCGAATTTGGTTTTATGTGTACTCAGAAGGAAACTTCGTCCTCAAACTGGCAATAGATAGAGTTATCTGAATGTTGTACTGTGGCATGCAATGCAGTCAGGTTTTTTTGTTAAAATTTTGTCTCACTGTATTTCAGAGAATTCATTTTACAGAAACTAGTATAATAAATTTCTTAAGATGATGAAGAATGAATACCTTTACCTTCTGTAGAAACCAAAATAGAAGCTTTCCAGCAGAAAAGATGTTAACACATGTTGGTAGACTATAGCTCATGTTCCATGTCATCAAAAGATGCTTCATTCTTGGCACAGTGTCTTGCCTGATGTTTTCTTTTACCTTTCTATAAAGAAAAAAAAAAAAAAAAGGAAATGTTTATCTGCCTACTTAGTCCAGTTACAAGACTCCTGTAATTTCAACCAGGCACTAAACCAGGCCCTTAATAATGCGATATAACATTATGACACATTATGACACAAGTTCTATAGGATATCAACACTTTTCAGAAATAGAAAATGGCTGAGCTGTTTTAGATGGCAGTGGATATCTGAATATAGGTGACACAATCAAGCTTTATGTCTAATTGTATGCATGAAACATCTCTACCGGCCTCCTATATCACAGATCAATACTTAGCTCCCCAAAACCTATAGTAAACATTAAACTAGAAGGCAAAAGACTAACATTTTCAAATTAAACATGCTACAGGATGAAAGATCAGTTGCCATTGTCCTGGCATGGGGTGCCTGAGAGACTACAGAGCACCCTCTGCTGCAGCAGGTTAAACAAGTGGCCCCTATGAGTGGCATGGGTACGGACAGCATACACTGCAGGAGGGAGATGTTCACTTTCCTCCACTCTTGGCCAGAGTTCTTTTGTTATCAGGAGACATTTGATTTGTATGAAATCGTTTCTTAGTTTTATTTCAACACCTCCTTAATAATTTCTTCTCAGTCAGTGTTCTGAAGCGTTTCCTCCTTCACCAGACCTACAGGTCTGATGTCTGAGTACCTCCCATTGCTGATGATGACACGATTCAGTTGAAATCAGACCAGCAGTCAATTTGATCACACAACTGGGTGACTGCTTCACAGAATCACAGAATCATTTAGATTGGAAGGGCACCTCCTGTGATCATCTAGTCTAATCATCTAGAGCCAGTTACTTAGTCCAATCAGGGTTTGAATATTTTCTTACAGATTTCAAAGGGACTCCACAGCCTCTCTCAACAACCCATTCCATTATTTCATAGAATCATAGAATCATAGAATCAGCTGGGTTGGAAAGTACCTCTGAGATCATCAAGTCCAATCCTTAACCAACAACAACAACAAAAAAAGTTTTCTTGTGGTCAGATAGAATTCCATGTGTTTTAATGTGCAACCATTGCTTCTTGTCCTGCCAGAGGGTACTACTGAGAAGTGTCTATCTCCCTCTTCTTCATTTCCTCCGATCAGATATTTCAACAGACTGATAAGCTGCCCCTTTGCCTTCTCTTCACTGGGCTGAACAGCCCTAGCTCTCTCAGCCTTTTCTCATACAAAATATGTTCCAGTTCCCTTTGTCGCCCTGTGCTGGACTGTCTCCAGCAAGCAATGATCACTCATATCTATTAAGGGTTTTTTATGTGCTATTATATAAATGACATATTTATCTTTACTGGAATTCTCCATATTCCCTCAATATAATTTTTTTCTCTTTTTTCTCTTTTCCGATATTACCTAGTAAAATCAAATTATTCTGGTTCCCGTGCCCTCTATGCCGTTGCTTTTTCTGTTACCTTCTGCAGAATACAATGAACTGTGACCTGTGCAACACCATTTTCTCAGCTGATCTGTCTCTTTTCTTGGGTATTTTAGCTTGAGCTTCTCTAGTAGTTCTGCATTGCTGGCTGTCATTGCTCTACTGCTCTGTTCCTTTTATGAACAGCTGCATTTGCTTATACTGGTCTAGGTCTTTCAAATAGCCTGTCCTCAATTTTATTCCTCTCACTCAACACTCTTGCTCCTAGAAACTGAATTTTTTGTCCCCCAAACTGTTCTGTTTCTAATTATGGAATACATCATAAGTTACATGACAGTTTTTTGTGTCGTGTATATCCCTAGTTTTGCAACATCTGTACTCTCTCTTTTCTATTCATTCTTGATTTAGAGTTTCAAGAAAACAAAGAGAAGGAGAGGTTCAGAGAGGAGAGGTTCGGAGAGGAGAGGGTCGGAGAGGAGAGAGGAGGGGAGGGGAGGGGAAGGGAAAGGGAGGGGAGCCTCCTTCAACAGTCACAATGCTAAACAAACACAGTTGCTTCTGACTTCCCTGAATTGTTGGCTTATCTCAACTCTTCCTTTTGCCTTCTGCTCTTATTTTCTTTTATTTTTGTCTTTCTCATCTTGTAGAGTTATTTAAGTTTGCAGAGTGTTCTATGCTTTTGTAAGATCTACTTCAAACTTTTTTTTTTCCTAGTAGTCTAAGTGCTGAGCTATCTATACTGGAAAACTAGAAAGTAGGTGTTTGTAAAACTGAGACTATTTATTAAATTGTGTGTTGACAGGGGCAATGTGGGAAGCCTTTTAATCAGGTTGACTTCCTGGTACCTTTTCAAACTTTTCCTTCTGATGTCTGTGCTCTCCCTAATTTCTCTGGAATTTGATTTAACTGGTTTTATAGCATAATGTGGTAGCACAGCATAAATTAAAATATTGCTTTTCAATATATTTTTGTTAAACAAAAACAAAAAATAATTGTGACTCTGTGAATATATTGTGTTGATCCATCCTCATTGCTTTGATTTTCATGGAACTTCAGAGAATGCAAGGAAAAAGCAAGACCATCACTTCAGTCAATGTTTTCTGCCAGCTAAAACAGAACAATCTAAATTCTTTTAAGGATGTGTGAGGGTGACAGGTACCTGAGCTCTGAGAACACTCTACCTTTGTCTCAGGAATCACAAATGGTGGAATCATATTAGTACAGTGATGTAGTAGCTGTTGAATAGTTGTTAATATGTTTACTTTCTACATAAGTAATAAAGAATTAACTATCGGTGTCAAGATAGGATCTTTTACATAGCTGAAATCTATTTTTTTTCTGTCCTAAAAAAAACCTGATAAAATAAAATCTCTTTCAACTACATATATTGTAAAAAACAGGGTTATGTCAAGAAAGTAAACTGATTTTAATACTAAGGCTTTCTTTCCTCCTTACTTTATATTTGACACTTAGTTTTAAATTGGTAACATTTGCTATCTTCCACAGAAATGTTTTTTAAAAAATGTTTTCTTAAGGGTAAAATTTTTACATGGTATGTGTCATTGTCCTTATGACTTTGCTATAGTGGACAGCAAAAAGTAAAAATCAAGACTATTCCAATGTTACCCTTGCTATCTTCAGAAGTCAAATACAAGAATTCCACTTGATGTAACGTTGAATAAAATGTGAATTTTACACAAATCTGGCTTCAAAAGAAGAATTATGAAACGAGTGTTTTTGCATTTTTCAGGCCTGAAGCCATTATATAATTTACTAACATTTTCATTAATTCTTTGCCCACGTAAATTGGTTTGAGACAGCTTACTTTTCTCTCCTCTCCTTGAACAAAGCAGCAGCACAAAAATGTGGTTTAGAAATCTTATCCATATGTCTCCTCAGACTGTACATTTTTGTTTCTTTTTTTTTTCCCCCCTGTTAACTAAAGGAATCAAATCAAATAGTAAAAGTATTGGAGTCATTTGTCCAGATCTGTCACACAAAGAAGGAAATTTCATTGTCATTCACTGTGACTATAACCTGTAACATAGCATTTCTTAGTTTGTTAAGTTTTGGATCAAGCTTGGATGTTAAAACTTGAAGGGTTGAAATGAGAGGTTGTAGGAAAGAAATATAAGGATGAAATGTGGAAACATATTTCTTACTGAAGTTTTTAACTTTGAATGCAAATTTTATTTGGAGGCCAAATTTCATTCACTGTATCAACAGGAAAAGCTACTGTAAGTAAAAGAAAAAGCTTGCACAGACCTATTTAATATCTGAATTCAATTGATGGACTATTTACATGTTATATTTATTCAAAAGGTGTTTTAAGGTGTACTTTTTCAAATCATTGCAGGAATGTGAAACATCTCCTCACATTCAGAAATTTTGCCTTCAAATCTACCACACAGTAAAATAAGAGGAAGAATGGAAGGGCAGCATTTCCACAGTATTCCACATAATTCCTCCAGGAAGATATGGAGCTACTTACATATCTGTTTTCTTTTCCTTAGCTCAGTGGGATAAGTGCCTTTCTCCTTTCTTCAAGGACAGGATGAGAATGGAAGGGTACACTCATTTGCTGAACAGACCTTCTTCCTCTAGTAAGTTTACAAATCTTGATTCAGAAATCAACGGGATATTAAAGGTTGATTGAAGGACTTCTCTAGCTGCCAGCTGATAATGCTTTTACAAACCACATTTTGCTTTTAAAGATGAACTATTATTCATTTTCCCTTGTACATGTGCAATTTCTACAGATTATTTTCTAGCTGTGTATTTTGTCATGGTGCCCTGGACCTACTGTTACATGGTTTGCCTTCCAAACTTGATTTATATTTTCACATTTTCTAAGCGCAGGAATTAGACTTAGTGTCTTGACATGTACAGTACTGTAATACATAAAAAAATAGCTATCTCCTTGCAGATTTTCACTGCTCTTTTAGATGATCACATATCTTTTACACTGAAATAAAAAAACTGTGTATAAGAGATGACCTGATACATTGTCAAAGCTGAGCAGAAGGGCTTGTAAATAGTTTGTGATAAGTGTGCTCGTGCCACACTAGTGGCACATCTAGTGGTAAAGTACATCTCTTGAGATTAGACTATTCGGTGATAGTAGGACTCAGATCCTTTCATCCTTTCTTGCTTTTGGATCAGAAAAGAATGACTTTGTTATGCTGTCTAAGATCAGTAAACTGGCTTTAGCATCTTGCAGACCCTCAGAGAGCTCAGTCCCACAGCTCCATGTTTCCAGTTGGTTGCTAGAACCCTTCAGACAAGAAGTGAAAGTGCACAGGGATAAAATGTCAAACAGTCATCATCCAGATAGCCTTTAGTCTGAAGGCTATTGCATTCTCATCAAAGGAGGAAAACATGAGTGAAATGACAGATTCCAATTATTATAGAAAAAAATGACATATAAAAATATGATATATAAAATGTATATAATCAGCATTAAAATTGACAAAGCTATGATATTTCTTACATCTATTTTAAAAGTATAATTTTTATTCTTCATATTTTTAGCATCTGACAAGTTTCCACTTGGGCAAAGTCATAGGGATGAAGTCAACTGCATTTTCTTAATTCTTCTGTACTGAGGAATAAATAGTATTCAAAGATTATTTTTAAAATGAGCAATGTAACAGATATGTTTGAGCTCCCAGTGCAGCAAGGTAGAGTGGTGCAGTATCACATGGTAACACCAGCTGAGCCCTTGGAAGCTATCAAGTTAAAACAGCAGGGCTGTGGCAGCTAACAGAGCTAATGTCTCTGCGTGATGCTAGGTGGTGGAACAGATTAAGTATGTCTGACAGCGTTGTGGAGTGCAACTATGTCTCCTGTAATGTAATACTAGTGCAAATGAGTGCCATCGATTAAGTCCCTGCTAATTTCAAGCTTTAGTCCCTGTGTGTAACGACTGCTTTGGTCAGCTGGCTTAAAAGTTTTCTTTCATTAAGCAATAAAATAATATTCATGGTTAACATGCATTCTAAAATGAACTTTGTGGAACTATAAAATTGTTTTGATATATTTTTTCAGAGAAATAAATCTGGAAATTCTTTGGTTTTATCTGGATTTCAAACTTACAGAATTCTCAATATTATAAATCAAGTACCTCAACTGAAACTTTAGGAGTTATGTCTGTTCAGAAAATTAGCTTTGGAAATGGCATTAGAGTTTGCAACATTTCTCTAAAATGCAGACTTTTGAGTTGGACACATTATTATCTCTAATAATTTGCAATCATTTTTCTGCCTTAGGAATAAAACATCAAAAGTCTATTAAAAATATGAAAACAAAAATTTGACTTTTTCCTCATAGTTGCTTGGGGTCATATTTAATAATTGAACAGTTTTCATACTTTGGAGCTTCACTTTGTACCTTTATTTGTATAGAGAAGAAAATAACATCTTAAATTTTATTATTGAATTTTTTAAATAGATTTAATAGAATTTATCAGGCCTTCTGTGATTCTTATTTCTGCACGGCAGTTTTCAACATTTAGTTGGACTTAAATACTAGGAAAAGAGGTGCAAGTTTTACACTGATATTTATTCACAAGCACACCAACTCCTTGACTCCATTAGTGAGAAAGTTTAAGCTGATTTCTATATAAAATTGTGATATGAAACTTCGTTTAAAATTGAATGAGTGTTTATTTTTAATTTTATTTTGTATGAATTCTCTGTGAGTTCTTGATCAAACTCAGTGCAAGAGGCCTTCTCTAAAAACCGATTTTTAGAGATAAAATGGACTTAATACTTTCTGCTAGTAATTAGATTCATGAAGCCAAGAAAACTTCATAACACAATTAATCACACATAGAGAGATTAGATTGTACATTTAGAATTCATATTTTCGAAGAATATTTGGGGGTATTCATATTTTTGAATAATATTTGGTTACTAAACTAAATTTAAGTTTGTCAAGAAAGCCTACTGCATATTAGCACTCGTCATATGAACTATTTCCCAGCTGAAGGTCTGGTGCATATCTTATTTAAGTCTCTCTAGTCAGGAATATCTACCCCATTTAATGATCATACAAAGAGAAAAAATATAGGTTGCTGACCTCTGAAGGTCACCTAGCCCAATGTCCTGTTCAAAGAATGGCTATCTTAAGCATAAGAGACAGTTCCTCAAATTTTGGGTGCTGGTACAGATGGATAGTCTCAGAGCAGTCTGTTCTGATGTTTGCTAACTCTAAAGGTTTTGGTTTTCTTTTTCTCCTTGACTATTGTCTCTTTGCTTTCTGCTGCACACCTCTGCCTGGTTCTGTCTGCAGAATTTTACGTGCTCCTTTTAGGAGGAGAGCCAAGGAGTAGCAAGACACAGGTGCTCCACCATGGGGTCAGGGAATTGGGAGGCAATGACAACCCCAGGACAGCTAAAAAAGGAAATGTCTGCCAAAGTTTTTGAAAGAGATCTTGTACGACAGTCCTGTAAACATAATGGCCTCCTAGTCAGACTTCTCGTTTTTGAAGGACATTTTTATAACTAAAATAAGGTCACAGTGGTTATGCGTGGCCTTATGGAAAACAAGAGGAATTTTGTCTTTGCTTCCAGCTGCACTAAAAATTTCCCCTCATCAGGAGTCTCACATTAGAAAAAAAAAAAAGAAAAGAAAGGTAAAAAATAAATAGAAATCAAATGAAGTAAAATGTTTAATCACTTTATGAGTGCTCTTACTTCAAGTGTAATATATTCTTCATAGTCTGCTTTGTTTCAAAGGGAAAATGCTTTTACCAGTATTCATTTGTGTCCACAGAGCTGCTGCTCTGGTCTTTTTCTTTATGTCCATGGGAAATTTACTTATCCTCAATGTTTCACAACAGAGAAGTTAAGAGTAGGTATTAGCTTCTTTATATCCCTCGTATTTTATATTTTATAAAAAGAACATTCACAGTCTTTAAATGTCTAAATAGGATGAACATGTGATTGATCAAGTGCAACCCTTACTCAACCCCTCCAAGTTGTTCATCATCACTTACAATACCTCTTCTAAAATTTATACTATAAACTTTTTCAGTCAGAAATCTTGATTCATGTCTCTATTGCCCTTTGGGTGCTTACTATAATAATAGGGTGATAAATGATTTACATTGTTTTCTATGTCTCTACCTTCTGATTCATAAATTAATCGTTAGATGCACTTTAATCACCCTCATGCTTTTTGTTTATTCCACTTGAAATGTCTTGGATTTCCTTCAGTAGTTTTTACATGGCATCTTCGCAAGTATCTGAGCTAAGATTTTCCACAAACATTCAACGCATGACAACAGCAATCAAAAATGTATTGTGAGCTTCATCCAGAACATGCTGCAGGAGTATTGCCTTAAGTATGATCAGTGATAGCACAATCTGAAAGAAGCTGCGTTGTGTGCCTGTAAAACATTTAATCTTTCAAACAGCAGGGTCCAACAGCAAAACCAATGCTCCACTGCAACTATAAAAGCCTCAGCTGACAGCCTGTCCTGTTGTCATTTGCAAGATACATTAGCTTTCTCCTTTAAAATATTAACACATTTATCAATTTTATGATCAATAACCCATACATTTATGGTACTTAGATGTTTCAAAAAACATTTCATGAAATGACAAATTGTTACTCTAAATGCAGCATGTGTAAAATAACCTTAAATTCTGTAACTCTTCATTCGTCCATTCTTTCATTCCAACTGCTACAAAACAGTAAGATAGTCAAAAAAAGGGCTCTTTCCCAGTAAAACAGAAAAAGGGTTTTAAAATGAAATGTTAGTGAACCATCATAGTTATGCTAAGAGAATGAAATGCATTTGTTACTATATATTTTGAACATTTAAATGACAAATAGCTCTTTCAGTTTTCCTCTGCAGAAAGGATTCTTTTCATCTGTAAATGTAAGGTTATTCTTGTCCTACTACTATTGATGTAATGCTGATGTTGACATGGGAAAGCCATAGGGTTTAGTCCATTCCTCACGCATTAAGAAAACCATTTGTGGTAAATGCAGTTTTGCAGTGTAAATTTATCTCCCTGATGTGTGTTTTTATACCACAAATATTTTGGCCACTTATCACCTGTTCTCAGTGTGTCTTGATCCCTATTTCTGTCTTGACCATCACAGATGTACTAATGAGAGCAATAGGATAAACATGGCCTCCACTCCCTTCCTTTCCAAGATTTCTAGCAGTTCCTAGCTCTTGCAGTAGAAGTGCAAATTCATCAACATTAACTCCACTGATGGTAACACACTTACAGGAGTTAATCTGAATCCAGAGTTTTAATGATTCGTAACCCCCTAATGTGTTGGGGTTTCAGATATTTTTGCTAATTTGCTAATCATCAGTTGTGAAATTTATGTGCAGAGATCCACAGTAATGTTAACCAAGCTAAAAAGACCTCTTAAATCTTCTGTATGCTAGCAAGCTATGTGCTTTGACATAGAGTAAAACTATGCCTTTTGAACATGACTTTTTAACAGTGAAGGAAAATCAAAGTGATTATCATTTATTGTAGGTAACTGCTAATGCTTATTGAAAAAATGATGTGGAATCTTTGAAATTCAATTCACTTTGCGAGAAAAAGTTTTCACTTCCAACAAGAGCAATATTGTCCTGCAACTCTGAGAGTTGCCTTTGCCTGTAAACCAGTGCTACTTCTTCATGCTGTTTGCTACCTTTTTCTGATCAGCTGTTATTCTACCAGATGGCAACTCTAACAATATTTGTTTTGCTTCCCAAAAACATCTTTTTGCATGTCCCAGATGATTTTCTTTAAAGGAGAATGAATGTATAGCCTTTCATGCACTTATCTGAAGACAGCTTTGAAAAGTACAGGGTTTCTTTACAGTAGGTAGAATGGGATAATATGTTTTGGATTGGTGCTGGAAGCAGTGTTGATAACACATGGATATTTTTGTTATTGCTGAGCAGTGCTTACACAGAGCCAAGGCCTTTTCTGCTTCTTACCCCACCCCACCAGCGAGGAGGCTGGGAGTGCGCAAGGAGTTGGAAGGCAATACAGCCAGGACAGCTGATCATAACTGACCCAAGGGATATTCCACACCATATAGCATCATTCTCAGCATATAAAATGAGAGAAGAAGTGCAAGGTGGGGGACATTAGGGTGACGGCGTTTATCTTCCCAAGTCACTGTTACGAGTGCTGGAGCCCTCCTTTCCTGGGGATGGCTGAACACCTGCCTGCCCATGGGAAGTGGTGAATTAATTCCTTGTTTTGCTTTGCTCTTGTGTGTGGCTTTCAATTCACCTATTAAACTGTCTTTATCTCAACCCATGAGTTTTTTCCCTTTTAGCCTTTCAATTCTCATCCCCATCCCAATGGAGGAAGTGAACAAGAAGCTGTGTGGGGCTGAATTGCCAGCTGGTGTTAAATGAAAACATAGTCATAAAAAGATGTTATTGATGTAACACTTTTGTGTCCTTACTAGACATGCAGTACAACTTGATTTCTTCCCAAAGGATGTTTCTTTGTTTATTATTAGTGCTTTTATCTATCATTAATTTCCAGTTTTCATTTTTCTTTTCTACTCTCACCTTATTACTCAATTATCTTCCACCTTTTCCTTCTTTTGTGGTCTAACCTGTGTTTTCAATAAGAAACTAGATTCCACTCTATTTTATCTTTGAGGGAGGCATGTGCAATAGTCAGGAAAGAAATGCACCTCAAAGTCCTTCCTGGATTTACTCTGTTGGTTTCTCTTAATTCACAAGTAGCAGTCATTTATTGCTAAATAAAGTCTAATAAACAGTAATTTTGTGGCTGGCTCTCTTATTTTGTCCAAGGCTTTTTGCAGATTATTTTTGTGAACAGAATAAATGGACAAGGATTCATATTTATGCTTATGCACTTGGACACTGTATGTGGGTAAGAATAGTATAAAATTAATTTGAACTTGAAAATTCTGTGCATATCTATAAAACTTGAAGTAAAAAAGAGTTAAGAAAATCAGTTTCTTTCCATATCTTTGCTGCTTTTTTTTTGTAGAAGGTGAAGAAACCAGTTATTCAGAACAATGAGATAGATCCCCTATTTTATCACTTGAACTACTTGGTAGCTGCTTAAACTGTTATTGAGAAGCATCGCAAAAAGAGCAAGCATCTATTTAAAATCTAAACCAATTTTTTTATAAGTATAGTGTTAATGTTTCTAACATTTCACTGATGATGGCAAATGGTTCAATGCCACGTTATGTGAAAAATTGGCTTCTATGAGTCATCTGATAGCAACCCATGCATTTGTTTCAGATGACAGCATCAACACAGAGTTCCTTTAACCTTCACTGAAGTGAGGTTTCCTCCTTCAGGTTTTCTAAAACTGATAACCAGGTTAATAAGGGCAATTTTAGGATTATGTTCCTCTGTTATGGTTTGGATAGTGTCTGTGTTGCACAGTCTTTCAGAGTTCTCCATAGGGTACCGCAACTGGCTCAGAATTACAACTAAAAGCCAAGCCCTTATTATTTTTATTTTTTTTTGCTATTATACCAGCAACATTTTCCAGCTTTTTTATTTTTAGTTTGCAATAACTTTCTATAGATATATGGACAGAGTGTCTATATATCAAGCATAGAGAGATATGTGATGCTTTACAAAATCAAAGTGCTGTATGAACCTTGATGTAATTCATTAATTTTGTCAAGTTAGGGCATTCTTGTCCATGAGTGTGTCAGCCTTTTCTCCTGTCTGATGGCCTTACCATGTCAGAAACTGTTAACAGTCCATGCATACAATGAAACACACATACACACATTAGCTTAAAATAAATTTCTAAAACTACAAGAAGAAAGTCTGTACTTTTAAAAGAGAAGACAGCAGGTGTAGAATTCAGCTTTTATTACTGTATGCAAGAAGGAAAAAAAGCTTTTTGCTAATTAGCAAACTTGATAAAGCTCAGATGAAAGTGAGTCAAAGAAAATTAAAGCAATTCTACATTTTTTAACTTTTTCAGTGATTTACTCTCAAGGAAGCAACCTTGGTAACAAAATGAACACATCATCACGTGATACAACAATATAGTATACCTAAATATCAAAACAACTTCTAGTGGGCAAACAAGTAAATTATATACCTGCAGTATTTCCAAATGTGTGATTACTCACTAAACCATAGCTTTTGCATCTGTTGTCCCACAGACACCTGCAGTAAATTCACTAAAAGGACACTTTTAATGGATTTTGCTCTTACCTTAAATAGATGGAAACAGAGAGTGCAGTTGAAAGTCCTGTCACCTTCTTGGCACTAACATTTACAGAGGTTAGTAACTTGAGGAACATCTGAAACCCCTTTTTTTGTCTTTTGTAAGATCCATTCTCAACATAAACAGTTCTTCTGTCTGTCTCAGAGTTACAAATAGGAATAGTGAAGAAAAACTGGGAAAACACAACAGGAGCAATTAGAAAAGTGAGATTGCCACTTCCATTTGTGATGGAGTAAGACCACCACAGAAACGACTCTCGAGTTTCTTTATTTTTGACATATTACTGACCACTGAACCTGCTCATTTGCATCTTGGCCTTGTTACCTTAAGAGACTGCAGAGAAAAAAAGACTCCAGACCAATTTAGTTTAGGAGATAAGATAAAGAGTAGGTCCTTTAACCTCAGGCCTGAGGCCCAGGGAATACACATACCACCTGCCCATTCAGACAGTGGTTCTGTGATTTTATAATAAGGTTCATCCAACCCCAGATTTGTCCATCACCAGTTCTGCCCCTCGATACACCTCTTAGGGAATTGGGTTTGGGGGCTTTCGGACCCCTTCTTCCTCATCTTCCTCTTCATCACAGCACATCCAGTCCTTGGAGGTCCTCTAAAGTTCTGGGTTTTGAAGGATGCTTTGACTATGATGTATCTTGTTGTTCAAGCCACAGTGCAAATGTTCTTAAACAGAAAGAAGGCCTATCTTGAGGGGAGTCTAAACAAGCTAAGGAATTTAGAAAGTTAGATAGGAAAGGGGGTAACAGGGTTGGGTATGTGTAACTACTATGCTAAAGGTAAAGGGTATAATACAGCTACATTAAAATCTACATTCACTACACAACTACTTCTAAAGTCTACAAAAGTTAAAAAAAACAAAAAGCTCTGAGGCATCAGCAATGATGACAATTATTCATCTGCAGTGAGGTCATAAAAGAAATGCTGCTGTGATGAGGTAGAACATAAAGTTGCCTGCATGATTTAATAATATGTAATAGCACAAACAGAACTGAAGATTATTGCTTGTGTTATCTTTTTTCTCATGGATTGTGGATTTCTAGAAGCTTTCTTCAATAAAGATTCCTTCATTCCCACTTACATAGTAGTGGATCTCAGTCAGAATTCACAACGATGAGTTTTTTCTCTTTCATATCTAATTTTATTACGCCCAGTCTAAACAAGCTGTTGCTACATAAACAATGTTTCATTCATACATGTTTCAGTTGAAATAGGCTGCTTTCCAAGCAGAAGCTGGACAAACATTACACATCTTCAAGTTAAGCACGTAATCCAAAATGCATGCTTAGGCTTCCTCTATAACCTTCTATAAATTCCTTTACAATTCCACTGTAAATTCTACTACTGTACTAAAAATTATAATAATACAAATCCACACAAACAACCACGTTTTTACATGAGCAGAGCAGGTTGATGGCAAAGGTGTCAAAATGGAACCCATTACATTACAAAATTGGAAAAAGGAGAAGGTAAGCAGAAGTGCCGAAAACATTACCAAAGATGATTGAGGCCATAGTCTTTAATCAGAATCAAAAGAAAGAAGTCAGCTTTTCAGAAAGGGGATGGAATTTTCTGTGCAAAGTCTTTTATCTTTCTTCGAAGTAACAGGAAGTTTCAGTTTCAGTTCTTGGGTTCGAATTGTTATATCACCAAAAAAATCAAATGTCCTGAGGAACTTACTTTGTGTGCTTTTTATTCACCTCTAAAGGAGTGAAATCAATAATACTACTGAAAGTAAATCTTTCCAAGTAAACAGCTCTATTGGTTGGCCATTGAAATCATGTGTAAAAGAACTCTTTCAATGAAATAGTCTCAGAACACTTTGTAAATATTACCATCAAACTTATGGGTGTACAGGCTTCCATTAATTGCACTGATACCACTTTTTATACAAACAAATCCGTAAAGTGGAGCATGGAAGTTATACTGGACAAAAAGTTGCAAAACACATTGCTAGCAGATTGAGCAATCAAAAATCATAAGGAAGCCCAAACTCTTTAATCTTAGGCCTAGCCATTATAATTTGTAATTTTGTTATTGTTTAATACTATTCTACCCCTACACAGTATTATACTCTATGCTTTTTCTTTGAGTCTTAAAATTAGTATTGCACAAGACATTGAAAATAATGAGTCTAGATGGGAAAAATTATTCATCAACAAATTAAATGGTCTCTTCCTCTTGGAACAAAAGTTTTTGCTTCTCTTTTGTTCTTTCCTTTCTGTAGTTTTAAAAAAAAAAAAAAAATAAAATTATACTTTTCAAATATTGAAAACAGAAAACAATTAGCAACCTCAGACATGCATCTTTATTGCAGCTTTAGTGCTCTGATTCTATTACTTAAGGACCTATTTTTATTGAGGCAAAACACCCACAGAGATCAGTGACAGCCTTTTGTGTTCAGTCAGTTCATTGTTTCCTGTGCTTATTCGGTTGGGCCGTGATCCAGCAATTGGATCAGTGGTGCCCACATGGGCTGAATGGCAGGATCAAAGTCCAGGCATTTTATCCCTGTTTTGTGTGAATTTTTATAGCAAAAGGAAAAAGAGAGAAGTCCTTTCATAAGTGAAAAAAAGACAAGTTTGGATTCTAGGTCAGGCTGAGAGCTGTAAATTATGTTTAACTTGCTTTTTGAAATTTGCTATATTTCAGACATTTCAGAAATTCCATCCCAGTTATGACATAGAAAAATGAAGTTGATGAATTGCAAATTCCTTAAACAAAAATTGATCAATGCAAACAAAAGTGTTCAACTGCTGTTACAGACACACTTAAATATATAAATTTTAAAAACAGTAGCAGGAAAATAAATAGAAACTTTTGAAACAACTTGACCCATAAGACACTTAGTATAAGCAGCTATACAACTGCCAGTCCTTGACCATTGCTGAAAAAGGCAACTTGATTTGGAGAGAAACTAGTAAAGGTTTATTTACCTCATTAATAGTGAAATAATACTGTCATACTTTAATGCAATACCCTAACAAAGTCTGGTATACACTTTTATGTTTGTGTGTACTGCTGAATCAGACTTTATTGAAAAGAGATAAATAATGCTCTGTATTTTTTAATGCACTTTGCAGTGCAGAATTGAAATAGTGTAGAGAAAACAGGGAAATATAATCCTACATGGGCAGCAAATATTTTCAATTTTTTGCATTTTTGCAACTAAGCAAAACATTTTAAAAATAACTCAGTTGTTTCCGAAAGCTAAGAATTTATTTTTAACTTTTCTTTTATATTCCTGTCTCAGGAATGAAACATACTTCTTTATGATTGTGGCTAAAATTTTGGTGGTGTTAGAGTAAGGAATAACTTTTCTTGGACCACTTGGTAGCTCAAGAAAAAATGAAAGAGCTCTTTTTTTTCCCCCTCCTACTGTATTAGAATAAAGAATAGTACTAATAAAGAATATGACTTTTCCCTGTAAACCATGGTCTTCTTTATTAAAAGGAGTCTATTAGTCTACGTGGAAGAAACCTCTAAGTGAACATATTTCAATAATTTAGTTAAATAAGAGAAACAAAACTGGGCTCTCATCAGCATCTTCCCTTACATCATAATCTTTGAACTACTTGCAGGAAAGCTCACAAACATTTCAAATTATCTACAGAGAATATAGTTGACAGTAATAGTGAAAGCAGACTAGTTTATCATCTCTCAAATGTTGATAAGAACCCGGCAAGTGAAAGTATAAATCTTTTGCATCTTGGATCTCCCTCTCATGATACCCTTGAGTTCTGCACTTTGCTACTGGATCTAAGATGTCACCAGTCAACACTCCAATTTTCTCTTTTGCTTTGCCATCAATTTGCCATCACAGAATCACAGAATTACAGAATATGCTGAGTTGGAAGGGACCCATCATTTCACATAATGATGGTTTTTTTCAAGGCACTTCTTTTTTATGGGTTCCTTCTGCATCATGGAAGAGTTATTTGCTTTTTAACTCCTCTAGAAAAGTCCCTCTCTTTTTTCTTTTCAGTTTGAAGAGGAGTATCATAAGCATAATCTATCTGACAGCTATCGAGCTATTTGATGTGTAGATCAAGATCCATACGATATAAATGGCCCCTGAGAGTGTCATAAAGAAAAATTTAGTTTAAAATTGCTGAGATGGAAGCCTGGGTTTCTTGCAGTTGATGGATATTTGGTATTTACTTCAATAGGGCCATGGTTTTATACGAGTATATGTTGAAAGACATCTAAGAATTGCTTTCACTAATTCTAAGTGTCTTTCTAGACCATTCTTTCAGTGAGGTAAAGAGAAGTGCTCAAACAGACAATGGAAAATGGTTTGCATCTTCAGTTCAGAGGTCATCCATTCTTCTGAACATTCTTACTTAAACTTTGTAGAAAACTAACTGAGCAAGAGTCTGCTAAAAGTCTTTTTTTTCCCCAGAAGTTGCAATGGCTTATGTCTTAGTCTCACTTAAAAGCACATTATCCATACTTTGGGATGGATGTTGATACAAAAAGGCTATTTAAGTGATTAATTGATGTGTTGAATTTTACAGATTACAAAAATTCATCATATGACCAGAGCATGAAGTTTTTTCATCAAGGGGGTAGGTATGTCGTCATCATTCAAAACTGTAGGTGATTTAGGAAGATGCAGTGGCTACTTAAAGTAATATATCAAATCTTATCTCAATGCCTAGTATTTAATCAGATCGCTCTGAAACTATCAAGTAAATCTGTAAAAGAGTCATCTGTAGACATTAATTAGACAAAGAAGTTGTGCAGCTGACAATGCTAAAACATGCCATGGAGAGGCTGACTGTTCACTGGTTTTCTGTACCTTAGAAAATCATTCACAGGTTAACGCGACCTGGCTAGGGAAGAAGGGAAAGTCCACTCTGGGTTTGACACAGGTTGTAGGTAGTAAGGGAGTGAACCACTTTATTAAAATGGCTCACCCTGATATAAGGGAGCTCAGAGAACTTCCTAGGGTATTACAAACAGTGGGAGGAGTTTGTTAATGAAAGGGTTGCAACTGGATACAGAACACAGGGGGAAGGATTACAATAGAATATGGATGAGAGAGAAGGAGTGAAACTCTTGTCTAGGAACAAACTATTATAAGGACGGGGATAGGAATTTACCATTCAACTTGCAAACATTAACATTAACTCATAGTTCTACTCAGTTAACTCTTCTTCAGATAAGTAAAGTCCATTGTTTTAAACCCAATCCTGTTCTTCTGCTGCTTCTCTCAGGGCCACAGTCCATCACAGGTAGGCTTCTTTTTCTCTTTCTTCTGTATCCACATCCACATCAGGTGTAAAATGGAATCAGACACTATGTGCTTACACAGGGCTTGTATTACTGCCCAAAGAATCTCTCATTACTGGCAGTGAATTCTTGATCAGATCTTCACAGTACTATCTGTGCATTATATCATCTTTGCCAAGATTTAAATTATTGCACTATATAGTAGAGAACTGGGTTGAATAAGGCAAAATCCTTAGCTGAACGATTAAAGTCTCATTGACATAGACAATTGTGCTAGAGAAAAAGAAAGGAAAAACTCCATCCTCAGGTCAAGAATTTACCAAAAGTCCTGCCTATGTTTTTTAAAAAAAAGTAAGTTTTAGTACTCAAGTTCTTAGTTGTCTTTGTAAGGCTTCTTAAAGAGACTATCCAAAGAAAGTTTTTCGGAACTTTTTATTCTTAAAATATGCACTTGATTTTGAGATACACAGCAATATGGAAAATAACTTGCCATTTTCATCCAAGATACATTTACCTGGTAAATGTGTTATTCAAAACTGAAATAGCAGCTACTCATGACAAATTGTTGGGGGATTCCTTTCATCAAACTTAAGTCCTTCAAATATTAAGAATTCTGTGCTGACTTTGAGGTCTCTGGAGAGAAAGGTAGCTCCAAAGGCTGAATCACCTATGTTAGAAACCTGTCACAAGAATGAATTGCACTTTTCAAGGTATCCCTTTCTCTTCATTGACAGTAGGAGAAGCCTAGCTGAGTAGCTTGGATCATGTGCAGTTTAGGCTGTATGTTACATTGACTAGATTTAGACAGCTGATGTTGGATTATATTATTTCCACCCTACTTACACATAGTCTATTTTAAAGTGCACCATGCTAAACAATTCTCACTGAAACCAATTACTGCACATTTGTTTTTGGTTATTCAGCTTTAGACCTAGGAGCCTATGACCAGGGCACGGCTTTCCCTTCACAAGTGCTCCTGCCTGATGTGCATACTGCTGTTGTTTTCCCTCCCCTCCTCCCCACAGCAATTTGTTGCTTCTTTTCAGTCACAGGCTACCATCTCTTCACCTCTGCCTGCAAAAGAGATCACGTATGTGCTCTTTCAAACCCTTTGCAGTCAGGCAGGCAGGTTACACAGAAGACAAAGGTGTTTGGAGTGCACCCGGCTGACTTTATCTGATACAGACTTGAAAGCCCCCACACACTTCCTTCATCCTGCAAAGCGACAGGGAAATTACCCTGAGACCTGAGATACAGGCTGGAGGCAAAAAATATCTGCAGGTAGTGCAGCTACAGCCACAAATGCACGTTTCACTTCAGAGGATTTTTAAGATCTTTAGCATTTTTCTTTCTGTTTTAAAGAGGGAAAAAAAATATTTTTAAACTGTATGCCAGGATTTGAACAAATTTATAGTAACAATTTAAAATATCGTATTTGACATTTTGAAATATTGTGATTGCACATCATTATTATAATACTGAAAAAATGTGGGAATAAATAAATATCTTAATTATTTTTAGTGACGAAATGGAGTAAAAATGGAGAAAAAATGTCTTTTGCAGTCTAAGGATAACAACATTACTCTTTTTAAGTAGTTCTTTGTCCTTAATTGATATTCTACAGAAATAAAAAAGAACTTATTAAGAAAAATAATTTTCACAAACCTCCTAAACTATTGAAAAGCAGATGATAGACTTTCTCATCATGAATGGTTATAACAATTACCCTTCAAGGTAGGATTTGAATGAGTCATATAGCAATTACTGCATCAACTTACACACACTGAAGCCTTTTCTTATATGTTTTGACCTAATTTAAAATGAGAATTTCAACTGTGTCACAACCAGATACTAGAACATTTTGTTCTATCTTTCATGAATGCATGCAGTTATGAATACATATTCAGTAAAACATTACTGTGAAAGAAGTAATTTTATTTCAAAACTACTGCATTTATTATGAAAAACTTACATGAAAGGTCGTGCTATTGCACATGAACAATCTGCCTTTGAAAAAAGAGCAAGGGAGGTTTTCAGCAGAGTAGTGATGTTATACTTTTCAAAGCTTCTAATATGTTTAATATGACACTTCACTTTCTGAAAAGTCTCTCATGTTAGCAAGGGCATTCTTAAGCAAATGTATTCAGAAAAGTGGGTTATAAATGTCATAGTGAGCTTTCAACTTAAGCTGTCTTGCATAATATTAATTAAGCGTGAACATTAATAGTATTATGCTACAAAAATATCATGACAAAGAAAAGAGTCAGCAGACTTCCTTTTTGGTATGTATAGTCCCACTTCTAAGGCCTAGGAATTGTTTTATTAGATGAATATAGCACATTGTTATTTTAATACAATTTCAATTTTGCTAAAAATTATAGTATTTGAATATGAAGGATTTATATTTGTGTGAGTATCTGAATTTGAATACTTAGAAAAAGAAGTGTCAGCAATCTCAATCTATTTTTAGACTCCCAAGTCTATTGTTTTTGAATGTGTTGGTGATTTAATGACAATACAGGGCAAGATGCTGAATCTTAAAAAGGGTATATTTTACTCCCAGGTGATCTGTCTGTGCAACTTTTTCTCTGAAATTAAGTATAGAGTTTTCTCACATTCTCTCTCTCTGATGTCCTCTGACTCCTTTCATGTACATTTTCTTACAGAAGAGCTCAGTTCACACTCTGAGTCTCCACACTCTCCAGTTACCCAGAGGAGCTGTGTTACCACCAGCAGGAAGTGTTCTTCTATGCTATATTGTGCCTAGGGTAAGCAATTATTTTAAACCAAATATGTGTTCACTTCATATTTTACGTCTATCTTTGCAAAACCATGAAGCTTAAGATCACAGGAGAACTGGTTAAAAAGCAGACAGAAGAACACCTGCACAGGTCAGAGATTTGTCTAAGACTTCTTTAGCATTTACCACAAAAAATTTAAACAAGATGAAAAATTAAATCCTTTTTATTCTAGATATTTAACTTTGAGGAGCAGGTGGAAACCTGCAACTCTGTCCCCTCTAAAACTTATTATACACAGAAAGTAAGGAACTGTGAAGAGATTAATCTGTTTTCAAGAGCAGATACGCTGGATTCTTGGAATTATATATAAAGCATACTATTTTTGTTGTTGTATTGGAGGTAGTATTTCAAAAAGGTACAAGAAAGCAGAAAGGACAAAAACATGTAGGGGCATCCCAAGTGCTGATTAGCAGCTGGAGATTACCCCACAAACATAGTAAAAGAACTGAGAGAGTGTAGTTTCCTTCCAGCTGTGGTGTGTACCCTGCTCTGGTGTGCTGTTGCAGGGCTGCTGCTGACACATATGCCATTCATAGCACAGGAGGGAAAGGAGACTCACAGACAACCAGGGTCCTGTAGAAGTTTGGCAGGAGGGAGGGGTTGGAAGAGCCTTTTTTGCTTGTGTAGAGATGGAAAGAGATTTGTTGTTTATTAAAGTTCAGTAAAAGAAAACAGATGCAAATGCAGAGAGGGTGTATGCAAAATATGAATAGAAAGATTAGCAGTTTTAAGAGACAGTTAGTCAGAAACTAATAGAGGGAAACTAGTCCATATTGAAGAGAGTTGAAACTGACCAAATTCTCTTTATATTTCTGTGCTGCAGTGAGTTATAGAGTTGCATCAGTA